>NC_092129.1:37346946-37982779 GCF_043159975.1 Macaca nemestrina
GAAAGTCATGTGGGATTTGTTAATTTGCTTGATTTAATCATTTCATGGTGTATACACATATCAAAATATCACATCATATACTGTAAAGATATATAATTTTCATTCGTTAATGACAATAAAGCTAGGGTAAATTTTAAAGATAAAAATAGAATTAAATAATTAAATAAAATGCTAGATGCTCTTAAAAAAAATGAGAAAGTCAACTGAAATACTCTCTTGATCTGGAAAAATGCCTATGCCACTTTATTTGGTAAAATAATGTTACTTCTTCATTAGAGTCATCCAGCTTATTACGGAATAATTAATACAACTAATAATAAAAATAAAGGACTTTAAGCCCCAGTGCCTCCTGCAATTCACTGTCAAAAAGATTAGCCACATAAAAGCAATCAGATCCTTGGCCTATAGCCATGAACAATTATATCTTCAATATTCTCAAGTTACTAATGATTTTAATTATCAAGAATTTAAAATGTGTTTAAAAGTTTAATTTAGGCACCTGTGTAAATCATATCTTATTGCCTGTTTCACACAATAAAAGAACTTCAGAGTTGTAATGAACCCCAGCGTTGACCTAGAGGCAACCCCTGTAATCTGGAAAAGCCATATCCTCTATATCTGTGCAAGAACTGAAACACTTCTCCATTAAGTTTTTTTTCCACTATAATATGTAGCCATTGAATATAAAATCTAAGTATGTGAGTCATCTCACCATGCAGATGAAAAGTTTCCAAAAGGAAATCCATATTCATCTGTACGGCATATTCCAAGTTACCTTCATTTCTTGCTTGACTAAAGCAGTAGCCACTAACTGGTCTCATTGTTTCTACTTTGCAGGTGGAAAGTAATCACTTCAGTGCAAGTGTATTAAGATGGGATAGAAGTAACTTTCAGGTAAAGGTAGAATGAACACATGCTTCAATTTTATTTTCTACAATCCTTCAAAAAGAACACTAATTTTTTAGCCAACAAAGATAGGAAAATAGGATAGACCACAGCACAGTTTTAAAAACTAGGATGTTGATAGAAAAAGTAGTAACTGATTTAGCAGACCTAAGAAAGCCAAGTCCTAAACTAACAGTAGAAAGAGCCAAGAATCAACCCTATCTACACTGCAAAGTACTCAAAGATTTAATCACTGGGACCGCTCTGTACCTAGAGCTAGGAGTAAAGTTGTGGCAGTCAAAGGAAAAAAAAATGAGCAGAAAGTTGTGAAGGATGCCTTGCATACTGAGTCCTCCAAAAAATTTGGTAACTGATCCTCCCCTACTCCAGTAAATAACTGACAGTATTTCCAGAGGGTGTAAAGTGGATGTTCTTTAGATGAAAGTTTAAGAGACACAGTTGAAGGGAATTACCTGAATAAATAATACTGAATGTTGAAAACGTTCCCCCTCAACCCCCACCCACACCTTGCAAGGCCATTTTCCCCACTTGGCTCCCTAATGCTGCCAGCAGGGATTTATCTTTCAGGAATAGGGTTGCCAGGCAAAACACAGGGCAAGACTCCCAGTTAAATTTGAAGTTCAGATACACAACAAATAATTTTTTAGTATAAGTATGTCTTAAATATTGAATGAGACATTCTTACACTTTAAAAAAAAAAAAAAAAAAAAAAAAAAGATGTTTATCTGGGCTGCGAGCAGTGACTCCCGCCTGTAATCCCAGCACTTTGGGAGGCCGAGGCAGGTGGATCACTTGAGGTCAAGAGTTCGAGACCAGCCTGGCCAACATGTTGAAACCCCATCTGTACCAGACATATAAAAAATTAACTGGGTGTGGTGGCATGCACCTCTAATCCCAGCTGCTTGGGAGGTTGAGGCAGGAGAATTGTTTGAACCCAGAAGGCAGAGGTTGCAGTGAGTGGAGATCATGCCATTGCATTCCAGCCTTGGCAACAGAGAGAGACTATCTCAACCAAAAAAAAAAAAAAAAAAAGCTTATCTGAACTTCAAATTTACCTGGAGATCCTGTATTTTTATTTCCTAAACTAGACAACTGATTCAAGAAGGAAATTAGAAGAATCTTGAAAACTGCGAGACATGACCATCCCAAGAGGAAGTCTCTAAAGACACTTACCTTAAATTTTCCCCCCAGCAAAAGGTCCAGCTAGGTCATTCTATCATGAAGCTCAAAATTGGCAAGTGTTACTCACATGCTCAGAATTTTCTATGAGTTTTTGATAATCCCCAAGAGTTACCAGATATGTGAGAAAAACTTATTGCATGAAAAAGCAAATAAAAAAGCAGATAAAAGCAACTTAAAGGAAGCAGGGGGAAAGAGATTCAATAAAAAGTTTTCTAAATAGCCTCAGAGAGAGAAGAAGAAATAATATATGCACAAAAAAACAAGTGTTGAAGAAAAAGTAAAACTCAGAAGACAAGAAAAAAGAGTTCTTGGAAATTACGAACATGTTAACAAAAATAAAAGATTCAGTACATGATTTGGAAGATCAAGAGGAGGAAATCTCTCAGAAAGTAGAGGGAAAAAATAAAGTAGTAAAAAATAGCAGAGAAAATGTCGGAAAATTAGAGCACCAATCCAAGAGGCAAAAGATCCCAATAATAAGAGTTTCAGAAAAAGAGAAAAAGAAAATGGAAAGGAAGAAACTCTGCATGCATTCTGGGGAAGGTGCAGAATGAGGAATACACATACAGAGAATCAAGAATCAGAAGAACTTCAGAATTCTCAATAGCAACATAAGATGTGAGGATATAATACATTCACAATCCTGAAGAAAAGTTATAACCACCTTTGAATTCCATGCCCAGGGAAATACTTAACTAAATTTAAGAGGAAAGGCACTTTCAGACTGGTAAGTCTCAAAAATCTTGCATCACAATCACTCTCTTTCCAGAAACTGTTAACAACAACAAAGAGGGCACAAGCCCAAAACAAGGAAGATGGGGAACAGAAAACAGGAAATCCACACCGGGAAGTGGTAAAAAAAGAAAATCTTCACCACGAGGATAAAGGGAGATTCCAGGATGACTCCTATCATGTACAAGGCATGGAGAGCAGCCAGTTCAGATTAGAGCAATGTAACTAGACAGTGTTGACTCCAACAGAAGAAAGGAACAGATAAAGGTTGAAGGAGAAAAACAGAGAACCCAAAGCAAGGAAATAGCTAAGAGAGCATTCCTAGGATGACAGTTAAGGAAATCTCTATATGACAGCTGTGCAGAAGGACTAGAGGGAAACCAGTGCAGAGAAAGGTTATTATTTTTAGCTCTAGATAATCTTATGAAAATGATATTGTGGGAAAATTATTCTGAGATGCCATTGGAAGATATGGGATTTTAACAAAAAGTCAAAGAAAATTAACTAAATTTTTAAAAATAAGGCAATTAATAACTTTAGGAAAAACAAAGAAAAAATATAAAAGCAATAAGTTTGCAATGACATATTGATATAAACAAAATTATGCATATTCACTATAGAATGCTTAGAAAATCTGTGTAGCAAGATAGGGGTTTATTTCACTTTTACCTCTCTTTGTTTCTCTTCACTTGGATTGGAGGTGGCTTTTGGTGATAATCAAGATTTTTCAAGCATAATGAATGTATCATCATAGTTAGACTATGAAAAATTATAAATATAATATTATACCAAAATTCCTTATCTTCAATACCAAAATCCAAAATCCTCTGAAAATAAAGGATTTTTGTAACCCACTGGCACATTGGCCTTAAGACCTAACTTGAATTAACATAAGGCTATAACATTTTTATTCAAGCTATTTAAGGTGAATAGTCCCAAGTTTTCCAATAGATATATTAATATGCTTGATTCTGGGTATTTTCCCAGATTCTGCTGGTAATATCAAGTAATACGTATTATTATCTTTAAATAGAAAGATTCCAAAACATAACTGGTACCAATCATTTAAATGGAATATCACCGTCTAGCAAGATAAACAGAAAGCTTGGTTTTACTTGACAAAGCTAACCTACCTCACAACACTAAGAAAGAACTTCCCACAACTCTCTTTAGGAAGAGCCGAGACTCTGGGGGAGGCAAAAAGGTAGGAAAACGTAGAGGAGGCAGGAAGGAAAAGGAGGGAAGAAGAGCTAAGAGATTATTATCCTCTTGTTTTGTGACCAACCTTTTTAAACTTAAAAATAATACATCACAATTTATACTTCAATTATAAAAATTTATATAGCAATATAATACCACATGTATGTCACATATATAAGGCTACATATGTTAATATACCATATAATATACCATAATATACCATATAATTCATTTAATTTCCACTTGTTAGACATTTTGTACCTGTGTTCATGATATTATTTTTCCCCCTTTCCTCCAGCACCTTGGAACACTGAGTAGGAGTATTGATTCCTCCTATATTTTATTTTATTTTATTTTATTTTATTTTATTTTATTTTATTTTATTTTGAGACAGAGTCTCACTCTTTTGCCTAGGCTGGAGTGCAGTGGCACAATATCAGCTCACTGCAACCTCCGTCTCCCAGGATCAAGCAATTCTCCCGCCTCGACCTCCCAAGTAGCTGGGATTGCAGGTGCCTGCCACCATGCCTGGCTAATTTTTGTATTTTTAGTAGAGACAGGGTTTCACCATGTTGGACAGGCTGGTCACAAACTCCTGATCTCAGGTGATCTGCCCGCCTTGACCTCCCAAAGTGCTGGAATTACAGGCCATTGCACCTGGCCTGATTCCTCTCATATTTTATATATTTTTTCTTTTGTAGCTCTTTCTCCTAGACCTACAAAGGCAATCAAGGCTCTCTCATTTGTTGAGAAACATACACACACACACACACACACACACACACACACACACACACACACACACACATTTCTCCTGACCATGAGTCTCTGTTAAGCCCTTGTCTTGCTTCTCTTCTTCTTGTCTCAGATAAGACTTCTTGGGGAAAAAAATGCATTCACTTCCCTTTGACTTTTCAACCCAATATAATCTGCCCATCATCCTATCCTTACGAGCTCAGAAAATTCTGCCAAAATTATACTCAAAAATGCTAATAATGGTCAACGTATTGCATTAATACACCTCCCGATTTCCTTCTTCCAAGAGTCTCTACTTCCTTGCATCTACCAGATGTTCTCTTTTTAAATTATCTTTTATTTCTCAATTGTATTTGCAGGTTTCTTGTCCTCTGTCCTTTCCTGCCCCAAATACTGAAGCTCCTAAAGGTTCTACCTTGTCAATAGTTCTTTATTGTCAGTACAGTCTCCTTTGCAGTGTCATTCACTCTTGCGTGCTTAATCGCCCCTTGTATCTTGCTGATTCTCGAAACAATATTTCTAATTCTAGTACCTCCATTAAGCATCACACCAAAGTATTCAACAGCCAACTGGCTAGGTCCAGCTGAATGTCTCATAACGACTTCAAAACCACCGTATCTATAACTGAACTCAGCCTCTACCCACTATCAACCAGTCTGCTCCTCTCTTGCCTCCTAATCTGTCAGAGGCATCTCACCCACCCAGCCATTCTTGCCAGAAACCTGCCACATTCCGGACTCTTCATTCTGCTTTCCTGTTCCACATCAAATTAGCCACTGAGTTCCGTTTTCTAAATATTTCTAGACTCCATGCTTTGCTTTTATTCCGACAAACACAATCTTGGTCCAGACCCTTAATAAGACTATTTTAATAATCTAGTCTTTGGGGTCTTTGTTCCATCATCTACAGAGTAGTAAAAATGATACACTCAAAGGCAGATCTGACCACATCATTCCCTCACTGGACCACTTCCACCAGCTGACCATCACCCGCAGAATAAAGGCTGAAACTTAAGTGTGCTCGGTAAGATCCTGCAGGACAGGATGTTGCCCCCAGGCTTATTTCCCACCAACCCCAGCTTCTCAAGCTATGCCTTAGTAGCACTGACCTGCTTGATTTTCCCTGCAGACCCTGCTTCTGCCTGCATCCACACCCTTGTTCATGCTCTTCACACCACAAAGAATCCCCTCCTCCTCTTTTTCACCTGGATAATAGCATCAGCTCCAGAAACTTCCCTGCATTCCCAAATTAATCTAAGTGGAGCTCTTTAGTACTCCTGCAGCAAAATGTGCATTCTACAGACTATCACATGCCAACCTATGCTGAAATTATCTGTTCAAATGTCTTTCTCCATTACTAATTCCTCAAGAGGAGAATCTATGCTTATTTATCTTCATATCATTAACACTAAATAAATACCTGGCATATAGTAGGCCTTCACTTGCTAAAATGAACAAGTATTGATAGAGTAGTTATCATAGAGCAAACAAAATACTGTGCAGTTGGCATAATTTCAGCACTCAAGGGGTTCTCAGTCTCAAATAAGTATGTGAATACTATGACATAGTATGTCTTTGATAAAGCTAAGCATATGGTGTTCTGGGAGCACACAAAGGAGGTACTTAACTCAGCTGGGGAGGTAGGAGTAGCTCCTTGGGAAATATCCAGGCAGGCTCCTTGGTGAAGATAACACCTGAAAAGTGCTATGAAAATGAGTAGGTGGGGCTTGCCATGGATAAAGGACCAAACAATCTGTGCAAACACCTCGAGGTTCTGCAGGTGCTAGCAAATAGGAAATAGGAAAATATCTCAATATTGCAAAAGACCAGGATATACGTAAGTAGAAGTGAAATTAGAGGATGGAGAATAGGAAGGGACCACACATCTAGACTTCGTGTATCTTTCATGTTAAGAAATTTGATTTGTCAATTAGAAGTCAGTGAAGAATTTTAAGCCAGACAGTATTATAATCAAAAACAGCTTTTTGTGATTTCTGTAACGACAGTGTAGGGAACTGACTGGATGGAGCAGAGATTGTCAGACTGTCAACAGGAAGCTCTGTTAAGTGAGATAAGATGAGGGCCAGACCAAAGAAGAGAAGAGTAGAATTAGAGGACCATGGAGGCCACTTGTGAGCGTGAGAGATTGGATCTTTGCAGCAATAAATCATTCCATTGAACAATCTTGGTGGTCAACTCCATTCATGTCCAGGATATACTTAGCGTCAAACTCTTTATAAAGCAAGATAGGCATTTGTGAACATATAGGGAAAATGGTTTAATTTGTTCAGGAGGAAATAAAACAGGTTTTCAATGAACTGTTATAATTATCTGTAATTTAAATATTTATTTTTAATACTGCTACTGCAAGTAAATGTTCTGCCTTTCCCCAATCAGCTTAAAATCGAACTGACATCTAACTGACATCTAAGATTTCAAGATTTAGCAAATAGGCCAGGCTTGGTGGCTCATCCCTGTAGTCTCAATACTTTGGGAGGCTAAGGTGGGCGGATCGCCTGAGCTCAGGGAGTTCAAGACCACCCTGTCCAATATGGTGAAACCCAGTCTCTACTAAAATACAAAAAAAAAAAAAAAAAATTAGCCAGGCATGGTGGCGCTTGCCTATAGTCCCAGCTACTTGGGAGGCTGAGTCATGAGAATTGTGTGCCACTGCACTCCAGCTTGGGCAACAGAGTGAGACTCTGTCTCAAAAAAAAAAAAAAAAAAAAAGATGTAGCAAATAAATTTAGCCTATATTTATAGGCTTCCCAGCTCAAGTTTAATTTCAGGTAAACAACAAAAGTTTTAGGATGCATAAATCACCAAAAGCGGGATATGCGTATACTAAAAAATCATTCATTATTTATCTAAAATGTATATTTAACTGAGTGTCTTTATTTTATCCAGTAACTCTTCTGACATCAAAATATTACCTGTAGATAATAGCGCCCTTCCACAGTGTGCAGTCCATCAAATGCCCCCAGGGCATACACTTCATCTGCTAGGTTGTCAGACATCTCGTAGCTTAGATGACAGCAGAGAGCTTTCTGACAAACTGTGTAATTTCCTGCAACTTTTGCGAGCTTCACGAAAGTGAATTCATCGAAAAAGACAGTGCCCTTAAATTCCTGGTTTCCTGACGAGAGCGGTTCTATACCGCTGGCATAGGAAGTCCAATTCACAACTACAGAGTGGGATGGGTGGGATTCCAGTTGTGAGAGGAGGAGTTTTCCCTCTTCTGTCTTCATATCGTAATGAAATGCTCTTGAAGAACTGGGTGCATAGATGCCACTTCCTGGAAGTAATAAATTGAAAATATCATTTGAAATGGGAAAGTAAAAAGGGATTTCATGATTGTTATTACTATTTTAAACTCATATTCACATTTTACTCTCTCTAAGTTATATGTTTTTTTAATTTCAGTAAAACATGCTGATAAAGACAGAGAAGTGAGAGGAAATCAGTTAAAGTATGACACCAAGAAGCCAAGAAAGGAGAGATGTATGTAAGAAGTCATATATTTTGGAAAAAAAAATCAAGATAAATAAAACAAAATAAATCTACAAAACAATTTAGACTGAGATTGATTCTATAGCATATTAACAACTAGATGTTCAAAAATTAAGAGCTGGAAAACATTGTATTAAGGAGTATGCATTAGCTAGAAAAACATGGTTTTTTTTTTTTTCTGATTACATCAGCCTGCATATCTTTAAGATCACACATTACCTGTCATATTCTTTGAGGGGTAATGTATGTTGGATGCAAGGAAATTGACCCTCATGCCCATAGCCCAAGCTGAATGGAATTCAACAGCTGACAAAAGTGGCAAAACATTCATCCAAGCTGTTGGGAATAGTATGGTGTCCACGTGGAAATCTTTCACCAAGGTAACAGCAGGATCATGGAAGAGTATATCAAAGCATGTGAAAATGCCAAAACTTCCAAAGCTGGTATTGAAAGTCACGATCTCAGGCTCCTTGGGAACATTGAATTGCTCTTCACCCATGAAAAGGTTTTGCTGCAATAAACAGAAGGGAAAGAGAAAAAAAATTCTTTTAGGAAGTTGATCTGGACATCACAGTGTTGGAAAAAGTGCAAGCTCACATCTTAGTACCAATTTAATCTATGATCACTGTTTTCATGGGAAAAGAGTTTGCTTTAGAGAACCAGAGGCCATTCCAGCTAAACTGAGCCTTTGGTTCCGTCTCCACATTACAGATGTGTACATGGGTATCTTTATCTATAAAGACCCTTTGGAGTCTTATAAGACATGGGAGTAAAATACATTACTTCTGTTTGCCAAGTATACTTAACTGTTTTCCTTGGCAAGGAACTTTGTTTGCTCCATTCTCCTCAAGACAGAGTTTATGTGGTAAGCAGTTTTTCGTTCTAGCCTAGACCCATTGCCAGGGTATGTCTTTAAAAAAACAAAGTCCAAAAGGCAACATTGTGCAGCATAATGCATGTAGCACTTTCTGACTCCCACACACTCCTAAAAACACACTCCTGTGTTCTTACATGCACACGGAACCCCTTAAGCCTCTTTATAGGAGCTTTCCACACTTTATCATTATTTTCTATGCTTTGCCTCTACTTGATTTCTAAAGTATGCTTATCATTATCAATAACATATTTTTCTCCTTGCCCGCTTTATTTCCTTAGATATTAACTAATTGGATTATTTGCAAATTAATTTTACCTTATGGTAGCGTGCCACCAGTTTTCCTTGAGAATCAAATACCACATCAGTGTTGTATTGGTAACGGCCATCAAGGGGACACTGAGGATCACTGGTATTGCATGGCTTCTTGTCCCCAATATTTGCCACAACGTAGATAGAGTTGTTCTTGGCCAAGCAGCTGAGTCTTTCTTGTACTGGGGTTTGGCCAAATCTGATATATGTTTATTGGAGGAAGAAAATCTTTGTAAATCAATCTTAGCTTTTAAGAAAATCCTGAATGATAGTTGCCGAAACTTATTATTTGATATATGCAAAAATAAATTCTAAATAACAATAATTAGAAGAGAAGGATTAAGACAAGAAAGGAGTTCAGAGGAATCCCATGCTTGAGTAAAATTGGTTGTAGCCATCTACTGTAGGATAAGATACCAGATCACATATTTTTTCTTCATAGCATTTATCGTAATCTGTAATCATATTTTCACTCATGTGTTCGTCTTATAATGTCTGCAGCATCCTGTAGATATCATGGGTCAAAGACTTACATATCTTGTTTACTAAACTTACGTCTAACAGAAGAGAGGCATTAAAAAATATTTTGGGGTGGGTGTGGTTGCTCATGCCTATAATTCCAGCACTTTGGGAGTAGAAGGAGGAAGGATTGCTTGAGCCTAGGAGTTTGAGACCAGCCTGGGCAACAAAGCAAGAGCATCTCTCTACAAAAAGTGAAAAAAAAAAAAAAAATTGCCAGGCATAGTGGTGTGTGCCTGTAGTCTCAGATATTTGGGAGGCTGAGGTGGGAGGACTGCTTGAACTTGGGAGTTTGAGGCTACAGTAAGTTTCACTGCATTCCAACATGGGCAACAGAGCAAAACCCTGAACACTGTCTCAAAAGAAAAAAAAAAACAACAACTTTGCGGGGGCCAGGTGTGGTGGCTCATGCCAGTAATCCCAACACTTTGGGAGGCCAAGGTGGGTGGATCGCCTGAGGTCAGGAGTTCGAGACCAGCCTGACCAACATGGAGAAACTCCGTCTCTACTAAAAATACAAAATTAGCTGGGTGCGTGCCTATAATCCCAGCTACTCGAGAGGCTGAGGCAGGAGAATCGCTTGATCTTGGGAGGCGGAGGTTGTGGTGAGCAGAGATCATGCCATTGTACTCCATCCTAGGCAACAAGAGGGAGACTCCATCTCAAAAAAATTTAATTTAGAGGTAGGGGGATCCTAGGAAGATAGCAGAGCAGGGAATTTTTCTCCCCCACCTAGATAACAATTGCACGGTTGAAATCTGTCTGATATTGCTATTTTGGAGCTCTAGTGCTTGCAACTTCCAGAGGAATGCTTGGAAGGTAACTTACAGTTAATTTCAGTTCATTTTAACTCTCAGCTCAATAGTGGTTACCAATTCCTCATCCCCTGTCCCTGTGACAGGCTGCCATGTCTGTGTTCCTAAAGCAGCTTGCAGGCAGCATATGGGAACAGGGTGGACAATAATGACCTTGTCTTTCAAATATATGAGATCTGTGTTCTGATCACTAATTGCTGCTTCTGATCATGGAGGTACAAACACAAAGGCAAGCAGCTATTGTTGTGTATACACACACACATACACACACCATTTTTGCAGGCCCTCTCTCTGGCTGAAGTGGCTTCCAGGAGATTTAAAGAGCCAGTGCCTTATTTATTTTTCTCTTTTTCTCCTTTGGGTAGTGAGACATTTAAGGAAAAAGATACATAAAATCAATTAAATATACAGGAAAATTTAGAAAGTTGCCATACATGCCCAGGGAAAGGCACAGGCTCATAAAAGGCCTAAGAAGACCTTAAATTTACATCTCAAGCTGATCCTCAACACAAACATCCTACAACAACAATAAAACAAACATAGCAAACCCAGAGAATCTGGTTCCCAGTGTAACCATGTGATAAGATTCAAATGTCTAGTTATCAACCAGAAAAATCACAAATCATACAAAGAAACAGAAAAATATGGCTCACTCAAAGGAGAGGGAAAATAAACCAACCAAAATCATCCCTGAAAAAGACTGCATGACAGACCTACTAAACACAGACTTTAAAACAATGGTTTTACAGATGCTCAAGAAAATAAAGGAAGATGTGGAGAAAATCAAAAACCAAAACAAAGTAGAAATATCAATAAAAAGATAGAAAACCTAAAAAAACTGGAGCTGAAAATTACAATAACTGAAATGAATATTTTATAGGAGGATTCAAAGACCAATTCAGGCATGTAGAAAAAAGAAACAGCAAACTGGAAGACAGGACAGTTGAAATTATTCAGTCTGCAGAACAACAACAAAAAACAGTAAAGAAAATTGAATAGAGCCTTAGGAACACCATCAAGTGTTCAACACATGCATTGTGGGAGTCATAGAAGGAGAAGAGAGATTATTTGAAGAAATAATGGCTGAAAACTTTCCACATTTGAAGAAAGATACGAATAAAAAGATCCAAGAAGCTCAACAGACTCTGAGAGAATGAATTCAAAGAGACCCACACTAAGACACACTATAATCAAATTGTAGAAAGCCAAAGACAAAATAAGAATCTTGAAAGCAGCAAGACAGAAGTGACTCATGCATACAAGGGATCCCCAATAAGATTATCAGCAGATTTCTCATCAGTAACTTTGGAGACCAGAAAGCATTGAGCTGATATATTTAAAGTACTAAAAGAACAAAAAAATCTGACAATCAAGAATGCTCTATCCAGCAGAACTGTCCTTCAAAAGTGAGGGAGAAATGAAGATATTACCAGATTTTAGAAGAAAGGAAAGAGAGAGGGAAGGGGAGGAGGGGGCGTGGTGGCTCCTAGCCACTTTGCGAGGCTGAGGCAGGTGGATCATGAGGTCAGGAGATCGAGACAGTCCTGGCTAACATGGTAAAACCCCATCTCTACTAAAAATACAAAAAATTAGCCGGGCGTGGTGAAGGGTGCCTGTAGTCCCACCTACTCGGGAGGCTGAGGCAGGAGAATGACCTAAATGAACTTGGGAGGAGGAGCTTGCAGTGAGCCTAGCTGGAGCCACTGCACTCCAGCCTGGGTGACAGAGCGACACGCTGTCTCAAAAAAAAAAAAAAAAGAAAGAAAGAAAGAAGGAAGGGAGGGAGGGAGAGAGGGACAAAGGAAGGAAGGATGGATATTGAGCTTTGCACAAGAGGCTAAGATTTGTTCCAAATTTAGTAACAAATAGGTACTATTAAAACCTTTGAAGACAAAAACAACCTGGTCAAAATTTTCTTCATAAAGATAAATGGAACACGCAATATAGAATGTACTAGAACAATGAGAGACTAAATGCAAGGGACTCATTAGGAAGCTGTTGCCATAATTCAAATAAGAGGTAACAAGGATTGGCTAGGGCAGTACCAGCTAGTATGAAACTATGGAAATCCTGGAGCATTTGTTAATGTCTGATTTTTTTAACTCTTTTTCAAAGTTACCAATAATTGTCCCAGTAAAGCAATTAAAATACAATTTTGAAAATAATATATAACATATTGCTATATTTATCCTCTATTGCAAAACTCTGAAATGGTAAATGGTTTACACCAGGTTATTGAAGCATAGCTGAGAAGGCTGAGATAACTGTTATATGAAGAAAAATTTGGTGCCATCAAATCTTGGTTATTAGATCTACAAACAAATTTGTATAATTAATATAAGGAAGACCATAGCAATCATCTATAAAATAGATCCTTGAAAAAGATCAGAAAAGGATATAATAATACATGTAGAAAAGTATTATTTAAATGTGTTTATAAGACAGAACAACCATTCAATAGTTTAACCCACCTTTGTTTCAATTAATATCTGAAATGCATAGATATAAATTACAACACATTGAACCACTCGAAACATGTTTACTCCCAGTCTTTTTGGATCACCTGAAGTGGTGGAATAGGTAGGTTGGTGTTTTGGATTTCTGAAACAGTTCTGATGACAAACATATTTTCCTACTGTCTCTATTCGTCTTCATGTATTCTAATATATTTCAATTCAAGCTACATTTCTCAGGCTGTTTGGCATATACATAAAATGCTCCAAAATTAAACCACATGTCCTGATTGAGGGTTTAAAAATTCAATTTGCTTATGTGTGCCTGAAATCTGCCTGTTGCTTCATCTGTAATATTTATCAAGTTCTTAATCCATGCAGAGTTTTGTCCTGGGCACAGAAGGAGGGGGTGAAAAAGAATAATTGAAATGCATTTTCTAAGGCTGCTTTCAAAGTGTTCAATCTCTAGGTATAGCAAAAATCATCAATTATCGAAAAGACATTTACTAACCTAAAATCAGCATGTGTTAAATATTCAACAAATATGCATTAGGTTTTGACACAACACAAAGCACTATATTAGACATGTGGGCAACCGGGGGAAGAATATTCCAGGCAGAGCTGTCCAAGCACACAATGTGCGAGACATGGAAATGTCAGATGTGGTTACTATGCTTATAAAGCATTAGACTTACTGAAGAAACAATATGTGCACACAAAACTCTGAAATAACAGTATGAAATAATACGCAATCAAATATCAAAATGCCTTTTCAGCCCTTCAGCTCCAAGCTGACCCTGATGAGGGCAATATGATCTTGGTGGCTGTGCAGAGACATTCACCCAGGAAGGCTCCCGCTCCCTGGGCCTCTCCCTTTGCTTTGTTTCCTAGGCCTCTGAGATTGGATTTCGTGAGGTGAGATGAGGGCAGGCCCAAGAAGGGTGGTTACCACTGAGCCCCAGTCACTATCAAGATGATAGAGGTACTGACACCTGACTCTCAGAAACTGCTACACCAGCTGAATGCCCTGTTGGAACAGAATTCTGGATGTCAGTTAAAGATCTGTGGCTTGAGACAATTGAATTTGCACATGATAGACAATAGCCTCAGAATGATTGCAAGGCTACAGGACTTTGAAGTACAAGACGCTAGTCTAACTCAGTTCTTTGACTTTAACATAAAGGCATTTTCTCTGTGAATTTACTGGACAGATTCCTGTGTCAAATGAAAGTACAGTCCAAGCACCTTGGATGTGTTGGACTGAGCTGCTTCTATTTGGCTGTAAAATCAATAGAAGAGGAAGGGAATGTCCCATTGGCAACGGATGTGTTCCAAATAAGTGAATAAAGGTTCACAGTTTCAGACTTGATGAGAATGGAAAAGATTGTATTGGAGAAGGTGTAATGTAAAGTGAAAGCTGCTACTGCCTTTCAATTTCTGCAACTCCACTATGCACTCATTCAAGAGAACTTGCCATTTGAAAGGAGAAGTGACCTCAATTTTGACTGGAAGCCCAACTTAGGGCATGTCAAGATCAAAAGCTCTAACCTTTAGAGTCTAAATCAAAGCCTTCTGTGTTGATATTGTCTATAATCATATTGGAGATCCAAAAACAGAAGTATGTAGAGTTAATAAAATGAGTAGAATGTCTTCAGAAACATTCCAAAATAAATGGTAGAGATGTGACCTTCTGGAAAGGGCTTGTACCCAAGTGTTTAACTGAATACTCATCAAACAAGTTTTCCAAATCAAACATTCGGAAGTTGAAATGGATTGTTTCTGGGCATACTGCATTGCAACTGAAACATAGTTACTGCAGAAAAATTCACCGACCAACAATTCCTGAAATGGTTCCCTAATTGGTAAATTTAGTTCATTGTTATTCTCCATATAGAGAAAATTTTCCAATGCTATAATTTCTTTTGCAATTAAAATATTAATTATCTTCAGAATAAACAAAATGAAGTTGGAATTACAAAGGAGAAAATACTTCACTGATCTTTCAGTTAATATTTGAAGACATTTACTACATAGAAACTATAGCACCTCAATAGTGAGGAATTATCCAACCTCTGATATGTAAGCCAGCCATTTCACGATCTTTTCAGCTTTGAAAACAGCATCCTTCTTAATAGCATGAATTTTGAAAGTAGCACTAAAATTGTGTTTTTATTGCACATCTTGCTGTATGTAGACCCACACTCAGGCTCATTTTAAGTTACACAAGCCTGAGTTAAGACAATAGGGACAAAAACTTTAAACCATATGTGAACAGATTTGAAACTATTCATGTGTAAGCAAAATGAATATGAATTTGGGTATTGTACCTAAAGAAAAAGTAAGATAAGGCAGATGGTCTCCACTCTGGGTTTCCGAAAACTGTCAGGGTGTTTTGACACTGTAGTTACATATCATTGCTACAGCAGTTAGATGACTGTAAAGTAGTTATATGCTTGGTCACTGCATATATGATATATACTTGTCATCTAAGTTTTATTTTTAAAAAATTTGCAGGGGCATTGTCGGCCCCAACCCTCTCTGTGCCCCTCAGATGCTGTAAGGTGAAAGAGAGGGCCCTGACAAGGATGAGACAATGGCAGCAGGCTGGCCACATGCACAGCCACCACTACTCCTGGTCTGTGGCCACTCCTGGGACAGGAACTGCTGGGCCACCCACTGACAACCATCTTGGCTATCCCCACTGCTTCCCAAACCATGTTCCAGTCTGGAGTTGAGCCTGAGTGGAATGGGAAGAAGACAAGACCCCACGCAGAACACCAGAGGCCGGACAGGTATCTCCAACCATCTTGGAGATACCAAAATAAAGCAACAAGCAGGGCACCCTGGGGAAGAAACTCTGGGGAGGGTGGAGATGGAAAGGGTGGAATGGACATGCTACGAGCTCCCTCACGCATCGCCATTTAAATTTCTTAACCCACAGTAATGATTTATCTTTTTCTACTCAAAACTAAATGTTGACATTCATATGATTATGAATCTTAGATATAAATACTTCACATTTAACAGTAATATTTAAGCAGACTTCAAATAAGTTTGGGTTTTTTGTTGTTTCTGTAAATAAGGTTATAGTAGCAACAAAAAGCTCTTCTCTGAAGCCTTTCCCCATAACTCTGCTCTATAGACTCCATAATAGCATAATGGGCTTAAACTATGAAGCCTCAAAACATCACAACTACATTAAGGCGATGTTCCCAAATTTAGGGGAACTGCCTATTAATATTATGCTATGGTGTAACCATGTGTAGATTTAAATTCATCTGTGAAACATTCAAATCGAAGCTAAAAGTAAAAATATGAAATGCTAATGATGAGTCTGGAAAGGTACACCGTGAAACTTCATTTCTAACATTGATCTAACTTTCTAGATTATATCAATATATTGTATTTAGGTGGTATTAAAAAATGCTAAACTATTTAATTTAAATGTTGAATTTTAAATTATGAGGTCTACATCAAAACCAACATTTGACTAACGAACTCTTTAGGCATAATAAAGGTTAATATTCTAGGCAGTATAAATAGTTTCTTGGCACCCACCATGCAAGTAATACATAATTCAGAGATGTGCACTTTATTATACAGAAGGAACATACCTCACCATAATAAAGGCTATATATGGCATTTATGTCACCACCCGCAGCTAACATCCTAGGGAATGGGGAAAAGCTGAAAGCCTTTGTTCTAAGAACTGTAACAAGACAAGGAAGCCCACCTTCACCACTTCTATTTGACATTGTACTGGAAGTCCTAGCCAGAGCAATCGGCAAGAGAAAGAAATAAAGGATGAGGAGGAAGCAGAGCAAGATGGCCAAATAGAACCTTCCAGCGATTGTCTTCCTGCAGGATCACCAAACTGAACAACCATCCACACAAGAAAGCACCTTCATAAGAACCAAAAATCAGAAGAGTAATCACAATACTTTGTTTTAAAATCATATCAAGACAAGAGGCACTGAAGAAGGTAGGAAAGAAAGTCTTTAATTGCCAACACCACTCTCCCCCATCCTCCAGGTCACCACATGGTGTGGAGAGAAAATTTGTGCCCTTGGGAGAAGGAAAGTACAGTGATTGTGGGACTTTGCACTGGAAGTCAGTGATGCCGTGTAACAGCAGAAAGCAACATGGCACAGAATTCAGCCAGTGCCCACAGAGGGCACATTTAGAACAGCTCTAGCCAGAGAGGAATTGTCCTTCCCAGCAGTCAGAACCTGAGTTCCACCAAGCATCACCAGTGTGGGTTAAAGTTCTCTGGGGTTCTAAATAAACTCGAAAGGCAGTCTAGGCCAGGGGTTCCCAATCCGTAAGCCACAGACTGTGACCTATTAGGAATTGGGCTGCACAGCAGTACCAGTCGGTGGCCTGTTAGAAACCGGCTGCACAGCAGGAGGTGAGTGGCATTACCGCCTGAGCTCCGCCTCCTGTCAGATCAGTTGCAGCATTAGATTCTCATAGGAGTGGAAGCCTGTTGCGAACTGTGCATCTGAGGAATCTAGGTTGTATGCTCCTTATGAGAATTTAACTAATGTCTGACGATCTGAGATGGAACAGTTTTACCCAGAAACCATCCTCCACCCTGCCCATTAAAAAATTGTCTTCCACAAAACCAGTCCCTGGTGCCAAAAATGTTGGGGACCACTGATTTAAGCCACAAGGACTACAATTCCTAGGCAAGTCCTAGTGCTGTACTGAGCTCCGAACCAGTAGCCTTGGAGTGCCATAACCTAGTGAGACACCAGCTGGAGTGGTCAAAGGAGTGCTTGCATCACCCCTCCTCCAATTCCAGGCAGCACAGCTCACAGCTTTGAGAGAGAAACTCCATCTCTCTACCTTAAAAAAGAAGAGAGGAGCATAGAAAGGACTTTGTCTTGCAACTTGGATAACAGCTCACCCACAGTAAAATAAAGCACCAAACAGAGTACTGAAGCCCCCAACCCAGGTCCTAGCTCCCTGATGACATTTCTAGACATACACTGGGCTATAAGGGAACTTTCTGCCTTGAATGGAAGGTCCTAGTCCTGGCAAGATTCATCACCTGCTAACTAAAGAGTCCTTGGGCCTTGAATAAACATCAGTGATAGCCAGGCAGTACTCACTACAAGCCTTGGGTGAGTCCAAGTACCATGCTGGCTTCAGGTGTGACCTAGCACCTTCCCAGCTGTGGTGGCCATGGGGTGAGACTCCTGCTTCACGAAAGGAGAGGGAAGAGTAAAAGGACTTTGTCTTACAAATTGGGTACCAACTTAGCCACAGTAACATAAAGCACCAAGCAGAATCCTAAAGTTCTCAATTCCAAGACTTAGTTCCTGGGTGGCATTTCTAGACCCACTGTGGGCCAGAAAAGAACCCACTGCCGTTTCCTATAAGAAATGCTAAAGAAATTTCTTCAAACTGAAAGAAAAGAGCATCAATAACCAATACGAAAGCATCTGAAGGTACAAAACTCACTGGTAATAGTAAGTACATAGGCAAACATGGAGTATTATAACCTATAATTGTGACATAAACTTCTCATATCTTGAGTAGAAAAACTAAAATATGAACCAATCAAAAATAATAACGAGAAAAGCTTTTTAAGGCATAGATAACATAATAAGATATAAATAGAAATTTTAAAAATTAAAAAGTATGGGGGATGAAGTTAAAGTATGGAGCTTTTATTAGTTTTTGCTTGTTTGTTTATGCGATCAATGTTAAGTTGTCATCAGTTTAAAATAAGAATTATAAGTTGTTATTTGCAAACTGCATGATAACATCAAATCAAAAAACCTACAACAGAGACACAAAAAATAAAAAGCAAAAATTAAAACATACCATCAGAGAAAAAACACCTTCACAAAAAGGAAGACAGGAAGGAAGCAAGGAAGACAATACCACAAAACAACCAGAAAACAAAAAACAAAATGTCAGGAGTATTTCCTTACTTAACAATAAAACATTAAATGTAAATGGACTAAACTCTCCAATCAAAAGACATAGAGTGGCTGAATGGATTAAAAACAAATAAAAGGCAATGACCTGTTGTGTACAAGAAACACACTTCACTTATAAAGACACGCATAGACTGAAAATAAAGGGATAGCAAAAGATATTCCATGCAAGTGGAAAACCAAAGGAGCAGGAGTGGCTACATTTTTATCAGACAGAATAGTTTTTAGGACAAAAACCATAAAAAGAGACAAAGAAATTAATTATATAATGATAAAGAGGTCAATTCAGTCAGAAGATACAACAATTGTAAATACATATGCACCTAACACTTGAGCACATAGATATATAAAGGAAATATTATTAGAGCTAAAGAGAGTGATAGACCCCAATGCAACAATAGCTGGAGATTTCAACATCCCACTTTCAACACTGGGCAGATCATCTGGAGGGAAAAACAATAAAGAAACATTGGACTTAATCTGCATTATAGACCAACTGACCTAATAGATAGTTACAGAAAATTTCATCCAATGGCTACAGAATAAACATTTTCTCCACACATGGATCATTCTCAAGAAGAGACCATATGCTTGGTCACAAAGCAAATCTTAAAACATTTTTTAAAAATTGAGATCATATCAAGTATCTTCTCTAACCACAATGAAATAATACTAGAAATCGATAGCAAAAGGAATTTTGAAAACTATACAAACATATGGAAATTAAAGAATGTGCTCCTGAATTACCAGTGGGTTAATGAAGAAATTAAGAAGAGCGTTAAAAATTTTATTGAAACTAATGGAAATGGAAATGCAACATACCAAAACCTACAGGATACAGCAAAATCAGTCTAAGAGGAAAGTTTGTAGATATAAGTACCTACATTAACAAAGAAGAAAACCTTCAAATAAACAGCATAATGATGCATTTAAAAACTATAAAAAGAAGAGCAAACCAAATCTGAAATTAGTAGAAGAAAAATAATAAACATCAGAACAGAAATAAATGAAATTGAAATAAAAAAATACAAAAGAACAGCGAAACAAAAAGTTGGTTTTTTGAAAAGATAAACAAAATTGACTTTTAGTGAGATTAAGAAAAAAGAGAGAAGACAAATAAACTCAGAGTTGAAAAGTGAGACATTATAACCAATACTGCAGAAATTCTCAAGATCATTAGAGATTACTATGAGCAACTATATACCAATAAATTGGAAAACCTAGAAGACATGAATAAATTCCTAGACACATACAACCTCCCAAGATTGAACCATGAAGAAATCCAAAACCTGAATAGACCAATAACAAATAATAAGATTGAAACTGTAATAAAAGTTCTCCCGGCAAAGAAAAGCCCAGGACTTAATGGCTTCGGTGTTGAATTTTACCAAACAGTTAAAGAACTAATCCCAATCCTATTCAAACTATTCCAAAAATTAGAGAAGGGAATACTTCCAAACTCATTTAATGAGGCTAGTATTGCCCTGACACCAAAACCAAAGACACATAAAAAAGAAAACTACAGCCCAAAATTATTGATGAACATTGATGCAAAGATCCTCAACAAAATACTAGCAAACCAAATGCAAAAACACATTAAAAAATTATTCATCATGACCAAGTCGGATTTATCCCAGGGGTGCAAGGATGGCTCAACATACACAAATCAGTTGATGTGATGCATCATATCAACAGAATGAAGAACAAAAACCGTATGATCATTTCAATTGACACTGAAAAAATATTTGATAAAATTCATCATTCCTTCATAATAAAAACCCTCAATAACTGGGTATAGAAGGAACATACTTCAACACAATAATAGCCATTTATGACAAACCCATGGCTAGTATCATACTGAATGAGGAAAAACTGAAAGCTTTCCTCTAAGATCTGGAACAGACAAGGATGTCCCTTTTCACCACTATTATTCAACGTAGTAGTAGATGTCCTCACTAAAGTAATCAGACAAGAGAAGGAAATAAAAGACATCCAAATTGGAAGGAAAGAAGTAAAATTATTTTTGTTTGCAGATGCTATTATCCTATACTTGGAAAAACCTAAAGACTCCATCGAAAAACTAATAGAACTGGTAAACAAATTCAGTAAAGTTGCAGACAACAAAATCAACATACAAAAATCAGTAGCATTTCTATGTGCCAAGAGCAAGCAATCTGAAAAAGAAATCAAGAAAGGAATAGCATTTATAATAGCTATCAATAAAATACAATACCTAAGAATTAACTTACCCAAAGAAGTGAAAGCTCTCTAAAATGAAGTATGTAAAGCATTGATGTAAGAAATTGAAAGGGACACAAAACATGGAAAGATATTCCATGTTCATGGATTGGAAGAATCAATATTGTTAAAATGCCCATATTATCCAAAGCATTGTACAGATTCAGTGCAATCTCCATCAAAATACTAATGACATTCTTCACAGAAATAGAAAAGGAATTCTAAAATTTATGTGGAACCACAGAAGATCCAGAATAGCCAAAGCCATCCTGAGCGAAAAGAAAAAAACTGGAGAAATCACATTACCTGACTTTAAATTATACTACAGAGCTCTAGTAACCAAAACAGCATGGTACTGGCATAAAAACGGACACATAGACCAATGAAACAGAATAGAGAACCCACAAATAAATCTAAACATCTACAGTGAACTCATTTTCAACAACGATGCCAAGAGCATATATTGGGAAAAGGACAGTCTCTTCAATAAATGGTGCTGGGAAAACTGGATATCCACAGGCAGAAGAATGAAAGTAGACCCCTATCTCTCACCATATAAATAAAAATGAATTATAGATTTAAATATTTGACCTCAAACTATGAAACTACTAAAAGAAAACTTTGGGGAAACTCTCCAGGACATTGGTCTGAACAAAGATTTCTTCAGTAATACCTCACAGGCACAGGTAACTAAAGTAAAAATGGACAAATGGAATCACATGAAGGTAAAAAGTCTCTGCATAGCAGGGGAAACTATCAAGAAAGTTAAGAGACAACCCACAGAATGGGATAAAATATTTGCAAACTACCCATCTGACAAGGGATTAATAATCGGAATATATAAGAAGCTAAAACAACTCTATAGGAAAAAAATCAAATAATCCAATTAAAAAATGGGCAAACGATTTGAATAGACTTTTCTCAAAAGAAGTTATACAAATGGCAAACAGGCATATGAAAAGGTGTTCAACATCACTGATCATCAGAAAAATGCAAATCAACAAGGGCACGGTGGCTCACGCCTGTAATCCCAGCACTCTGGGAGGCCTAGGCGGGCGGATCACCTGAGTTCAGAGTTCGAGACCAGTCTGGCCAACATGGTGGAGCCTCGTCTCTATTCAAAATACAAAAATTAGCTGGGTGTAGTGGCGGGCGCCTGTAATCCCAGCTACTCAGGAGGCTGAGGCAGAAGAATCACTTGAACCCAGGAGGCAGAGGTTGCAGTGAGCTGAGATCGCACCAATTGCACTCCAGCATGGGTGGCAAGAGTGAGGCTCTGTTGCAAAAAAAAAAAAAAAAAAATAAGAAAGTAAAAAAGCAAATCAAAACTACAATTATATCATCTCGCACCGGTTAAAATTGCTGGTGAGGATGTGGAGAAAAGGGAATCTTCGTATGCTGTTAGTGGGAATGTAAATTAGTACGGTCACTGTGGAGAACAGTTTGGAGGTTTCTCAAAACACTAAAAATGGAGCTACCATATGATCCAGCAATCCCACTGCTGGGTATATGCCCCTCAAAAAGGAAATCAGTATATAGAAAAGATATCTACACTTTCATGTTCATTGCAACTCTGTTCACATAGCCAAAATTTGGAAACAACCATGTGGTACATGCACAGAATAAAGTACTATGCAGCCACAAAAAGAATGAGATTCAGTTATTTGCAACAATATGAATAGAACTGGAGATAATTAGGTTATGTGAAATAACATAAGTTAGGCACAGAAAGACAAACATCACATGTTCTCACTTATTTGTGGGATCTAAAAATCAAACAATTGAACCCATGGAGATAGAGAATAGAAAGATGGTTACCAGAGGCTGGGAAGGGTAGTTAGGGGAGGGGTGGGGGAGAAAGTGAGATTAATGGGTACAAAAAAAATAGTTAAAATGAATGAATAAGGTCTAGTATTCGATAGCACAACAGGGTGACTATAATCAATAATAATTGTACATTTTAAAAGACCTAGAAGAGTATAATTGAATGGTTAGTAATACAAAGGATAAATGCTGGAGGGGATGGAAACCCCATTCTTCGTGATGTGATTATTACCATTGCATGCCTGTGTACAAACATCAAAACATCTCGTGTACCCTGTAAATATATACATCTACTATGTACCCATGAAAGTTAAGAATAAAATAATTAACAAAAAAAAGTTGAATAAGTAAATTCATCTTTAAGTTAGGTTATTAGACATAGTTTGTCACTGAAGAAATATGCAAACTTTCTTCTATGATGCAATGAAAATGTCTGAACAAAATTGTACTTCTCTTAACTGCTCAGAAACTCTTAGAACTATACTTAATGTCCAATTGTAATGAGCAGCTCTTAACCATGATGCCTCATAACAACTGCTTCCTCTATTCATATGGTTTCTAGTTTGTTGTTAAGACTAAACTATCCTATTTTTAATTATATTAGATATAATTAGAAACTTCAAATCCTTCTGGAATGATATGACATATGAATGCTAAATAAATTAATTAAATAAAAAAGAAGAGTGATGACAGCCTGTTCCTTTAACACTCAGTCTAAGAGGTGATGTGGTCCCAAAAGTTTGGTGTCTATGAGAAGAGGAAGCAATCGACTCTGTGCATACTTCAAACATACTCAATAGGATGAGATATGATTCTATGAGAGCAGGGAAGGATATTGAGTCCTCCCTTTCTCTCACATCCTACATCCAGTCTTTCAGCAAAACCTGCCAGTGCTACTTTCAGACTTTATTCGGAATCTGTCCACTTCTCAATACCTAAACGTCTACCGTTTCTTGATCTCAGACACCATCATCTCTCTGCCAAAATTATCACAACAGCTTTTTAACTGTCCTCTGCTTCTTTGGTGACCTATACCCTGGAATCTATTCTCTACATTGCAATCCTTCTGCCCTTCTGCCTCTATTTCCTGCTTTTCTCCTCTTCTGTCACATCACTGTAACCACACTAACCCTTTTTCTGTTCCATAGGTTAGACACATACTCTCACCACAGGATCCTGGAATTTAGAATTCCCTCAGCCTGGAATGCACTTTTCTTGGGTACTCATATGATCTGTCGCCTCATTTCTTTCAGGTCTTCACTGAAATCTCACTGCGATGCCCTCTGATGACCTTTCAAAAATTTCAGCCCCATGCTTGCCACCCTATTCACCTTCCCCACTTTATTTTTTCCATAACATTTACTTCCACCTCATATCGTAGATAGGTAGACAGATGAAAGATATCTATATAAAGATAGATAGATAGATGATAGATAGATAATTATCTTTTTAAAAAAATGTATTACCTCCCCACACTAGAATATAAATTTCAAGAGGACAGGAATTTTTAATCTGTTTTGTTCACTTCATTGCCAAGAACAATGTCTAGACATAATAGGTAGTCAAAAAAAATTGCAGAGTTAATAAATTAAGGCAGCTGGGTGTGATGGCTCATACCTGTAATCCCAGCACTTTGGGAGGCCGAGCAGGTGGATCACTTGAGGCCGGGGGTTCAAGACCAGCCTGGCCAACATGGTGAAACCTGTCTCTACTGAAAATACGAAAAACTAGCTGGGCGTTGTGGCTCACACTTGTCATCCTCAGGAGGCTGAGGCATGAGAATTGCTTGGACCTGGGGGATAGAGGTTGCAGTGAGCTGAGATCATGCCACTGCACTCCAGCCTGGGTGACACAGAGTCTCTCTCTCGGAAAAAAAAAAAAAAAAAAAAGTGGAGAGAGTGAGAGAATTAAGGAGGCAAGAAATTCAGACATCATTAGTTGATGGAAAACATAAAGGGGCGACTGGGTTCCTTGAAATGAAGTGAATGGGACATCCTTGTGGGGATGTTCAGGAGGCCCTTGGAGATGAGGTTGTAGGGAAAGGCCATTTGGAAATAAGTCAATTCAGTTCATAGTGGAAGTAATAATAGAGTGCTTGCCTTCTAGAAACTAAAGCACTGACATATGACATGATTAAATAATAAATAATTATGATACAATTAAATAAGAATAGAGTATGCTGGGCGTGGTGGCTCAAGCCTGTAATCCCAGCACTTTAGGAGGCCAAGATGGGAGGATCACGAGGTCAGGAGATCGAGACCATCCTGGCTAACACGGTGAAACCCCGTCTTTACTAAAAAAAATACAAAAAACTAGCCGGGCAAGGTGGCGGGCACCTGTAGTCCCAGCTACTCGGGAGGCTGAGGCAGGAGAGTGGCGTGAACCTGGGAGGCAGAGCTTGCAGTGAGCTGAGATCCGGCCACTGCACTCCAGCCTGGGCAACAGAGCGAGACTTCGTCTCAAAAAAAAAAAAAAAAAAAAAAGAATAGAGTACATGATTATGATATATAACACTGGAATTTGTCAAAATCCATCTTATCAAAATCAAGGTGTCTC
This sequence comes from Macaca nemestrina, assembly GCF_043159975.1. Classification (NCBI taxonomy): domain Eukaryota; kingdom Metazoa; phylum Chordata; class Mammalia; order Primates; family Cercopithecidae; genus Macaca; species Macaca nemestrina. Next base: position 37,372,771 of record NC_092129.1, read on the forward strand.
TGTAAGTAGTTTTTGTGGGTTGGTTTGTTTGTTTGTTTGAGACAGAGTCTAGCTCTGTCACCCAGGCTGGAGTGCAGTGCCACTATCTTGGCTTACTGCAACCTCTGCCTCCCAGGTTCAAGCAGTTCTCCCTGCCTCAGCCTCCCAAGTAGCTGAGATTATAGGTGCCCACCACTGCGCCCCACTAATTTTTGTATTTTTAGTAGTGATGGGGTTTTGCCAAATTGGCCAGGCTGGTCTCAAACTCCTGACCTCAGGTGATCCTCCCACCTCGGCTTACAGGCGTGAGCCATCGCACCCAGCCAGTTTCTGTGGTTTTTTTCTATTATTATTATTATTATTATTATACTTTAAGTTCTGAGATACATGTGCAGAACGTGCAGGTTTGTTACATAGGTATATATGTGCCATGGTGGTTTGCTGCACCCACTAACCCATCATCTACATTAGGTATTTCTCCTAATGTTATCCCTCCCTTAGCCCCCCACACCCTGATAGGCCCTGGTGTGTGATGTTCCCCTCCCTGTGTCCATGTGTTCTCATTGTTCAACTCCCACCTATGAGTGAGAACATGCAGTGTTTGGTTTTCTGTGCCTGTGTTAGTTTGCTGAGAATGATGGTTTCCAGCTTCATCCATGTCCCTGCAAAGGACATGAACTCATTCTTCTATATGGCTGCATAGTGTTCCATGGTGTTATGTGCCACGTTTTCTTTATCCAGTCTACCATTGATGGGCATTTGGGTTGGTTCCAAGTCTTTGCTATTGTGAATAGTGCCGCAGTAAACATACGTGTGCATGTGTCTTTATAGTAGAATGATTTATGATCCTTTGGTATATACCCAGTAATGGGATTGCTGAGTCAAATGGTATTTGTGGTTCTAGATCCTTAAGGAATCACCACACTGTCTTCCACAATGGTTGAATCAATTTATACTCCCACCAACAGTGTAAAAGCGTTCCTCTTTCTCCACATCCTCTCCAGCATCTGTTGTTTCCTGACTTTTTAATGATCACCATTCTAACTGGCATTGTGTGGTTTTGAGAATAGTTCCAAAAGAGGAATTCCTAAAACAATTTTAGCCTTGTGTATTCAGAAAGAAGTATGTGAACCGACATGATTTTCTTAGGTGTATAAGATGTTGGTTTCCTTACATTAAAATTAATAGTGCTGCTTTCATCATACTTAATATCTCTTTAGTCTAGACCTGACTTAAACCACTTACAATCCTGACATATCACCTCTTAGGTTACAATCAGCTTACACTTTAAGGACTTTACTACATTAATCTCACCAGCTATCTTATCAATGAGAAAAGAAAACTGTTAATCTTAAACCGATGTGACTCTATTTTGCCATTTACTCATATAGTTTTCAAATCACAGACCCACACAGGGAAATATTTTTCTGTTCACTGGTGAGGAGTCAGAGACCAGAGATGTTCACATTGAATGTGATGATTTCTTTATTTTCTTTATTTTATTTTATTTTTTTTGAGACTGAGTCCCGCTCTGTCACCCAGGCTGCAGTGAGGTGGCTCGATCTCGGCTCACTGCAAGCTCCACCTCCTGGGTTCACGCCATTCTCCTGCCTCAGCCTCCAGAATAGCTGGGACTACAGGCACCCACCACCACACCCGGATAATTTTTGTATTTTTTTAGTAGAGACAGGGTTTCACCATGTTAGCCAGCATGGTCTCGATCTCCTGACCTCGTGATCCACTAGCCTCGGTCTCCCAAAGTGCTGGATTTACAGGCGTGAGCCACCACGTCCGGCCCAAATGTGATGATTTCTAAGCTACCTTCTAGCTCTGATTTCTGTGACTTCATAATTCATATTTACTCTCCCAGTAAATATACTCATAGTAGATGAAAAATAAGCTATACTGAAACTTAAGAGTTGATCGTGGATCTATTCAATGATCATCAACAAAGTTTTCCCCGGTAAATCAAGGTGATATTCACTAGTGAATTTTTCACAAGTTGTTTCTTTACCTGTTAGGATTATTACAGGGGATCCAGTTTACTTCAGGGTCTGGGATGTCCTCCAAGTATGGATAGAGAGAGTCCCTGGTGAAGTTCCAGCCATAAATACCATCTTCTGGAGTCACAATAATATGCGCACCCTGTTAAAAATGCACCTTAATCAAAAGGGGGACTTGCAAAAGGAGCTGAGGAACTGAGTGGCAGAGTAACAACCATTTGGGCTTCCCCCCACATCCCTTAAATCTTATTTTGTTTTCTATATTTTTACAATTTATTTTCTTTTCCAAAGGTTTTTAATTTCCTTTTTTTTCAGTGCAGTGTTGTTTCTTTTCATTTTTCTTTTCTTTTCTTTATTTCTAATTTTAGATTCAGAGGGTATATATGCGGGTTTGTTACATGGATATGTTACATGGATATGGTGAGGTTTGGGCTTCTAGTGGCGCATTTTCTCTCTCTCTCTCTCTCTCTCTTTTCTTTTTTGAGATGGAGTTTTGCTCTTGTTGCCCAGGCTGGAGTGCAATGGCACTATCTCGGCTCACCGCAACCTCCACCTCCCGGGTTCAAGCGATTCTCCTGCCTCAGCCTCATGAGTAGTTAGGATCACAGGCACCTGCCACCACGCCTGGCTAATTTTTGTATTTTTAGCAGAGATGGGGTTTCTCCATATTGATCAGGCTGGTCTTGAACTCCCGACCTCAGGTGATCCGCCCGCCTTAGCCTCCCAAAGTGCTGGAATCACAGGCATGAGCCACCGCGCCCGACTTAGTCAAGCATTTTAATTTTCTAATCCTGCCATTGTTGTTTCCTATGGCAGTTGTTAACTATAAACCTAGCTTGTCCTGGAACCAAGCCTCTCCTTGAACTTTGGCTGATAATTGTGCCTGTGTCAGGACTGACTAATAAATGGTCTGTTTGTTTCCTCCTGTGCCCCAGCCTTCCCCTGCAAACATGATTCCTGCTTCTCAGAAAAAGAGGAGTCACAAACTGGTTACTTGAACTGTGCCATGCCTGCAACAACTGCCTGAGCTAACCTGGGCACCTTCTGATTAGAGAGTCACCTTAAAAAGCTCTGTGATCTTTAAGGAAATAGTTGGACTAAGGGTGAAAAAGAACATCAGAACTCCTGATAACCTTTTAAATATTGGTATATATAAGAATATAGGGCAGGCACAGTAGCTCATGCCTGTAATCCCAGCACTATGGGAGCCCAAGGCGGGTGGATCACCTGAGGTCAGGAGTTCAAGTCCAGCCTGGGCAACATGGCAAAATGCCATCTCTACAAAAAATACAAAACTTAGCTGGGCACGGTGGCACGCACCTGTGGTCCCAGCTACTCTGGAGGCTATAGTGGGAGAATCACCTGAGCCTGAGAAGTCAAGGCTGCAGTGAGCCGTGATCACACCACTACACTCCATCCTGGGTGACAGAGTGAAACCCTGTCTCAACAACAACACAAAAGAATACATATTTATGGATATATGTAATACACATTTATCCATGACTTTTATCACACTTCATATATCCCTGGTCTACACCTAATCGATTAATGGCTTTTAAAATAATATTCATATAAACCACAATTTATACTGTATGATTAACTTGAAACTGAAACCTTCACTCAACTTAAGGACTCACAATGCATTACATATACTTTTATCTTGTAATTAGAATGAAGTATGAAGTATATAATGCATGCTGGCAAGGAATTGAAAACTTGTTTGTTTTCAGATTATAAATTTATTCCAAAACCTGAAAACCCTTAATAGCACATGAGTACATGAAGGCCACTAATACTCCAAAAATAGCACCTGGTCCCTGATCCATTTATCCTCCATCCTCCATCTGTACCAGAAAAAGGGAACAAAGTTGTTGAATTTATGGCCAGTTCCTCAAAGGTCTGCTGCTTCTTGATAATGAGCAAATTGTTCTTTTCTTAACATTGTTCTTACTGTTAGGGTAGTGCCCTTGCTCTAATTTTGAGAGGAAACTAGAATTCTAACTGTAAAATAAAGGTTCTTGGCTACTCTGATACATATGTCATCTAAAAGTATAAAGGACCCTGACACTGGCCCTGTCTCCTAGGACCCCCTCCTTTCTCATAGAATCCAGTACACTGGAGAGATGGTAGAGATGGTACCTGCTGTGCTGCTGATGTGATCGCTCCTTCCAAAATGTCCAGATTACGATTCATTAATGCCAAAGCCTCCTCACGAGACGCTGGTGTTAGGGTGACATTGGGCAATATCACTGCATGTTCATAAACAGCTGCAGTGAAAGTGTCCTGGCAGCTGGTTCTTGAGACATAGAAAAGCAAAACTGCCACACAAGCCGGCAACTGAGTAGTCATGCTGAAGTCCAATGACTGCTGAAAAACAGAGCATGTCCTGGTATTTATAGAGAGAAGACACGTGGTGTCCAGAGTTAGTACCTTAAAAATAAACTATGGAAGTTGATTAAGAAAACTCTATGATTTCACAGCATTGTTAGTTAACAAAGGACCCTCCCTTATTGCAGTAATTTGTGAAGAGTAAATCAAGAACTGTGTGTACATTATTTCGCTAGCGCTGCCTGACAAAATACAATAAACTGGGTGGTGTAAAATATAAAAAAATTTATTGTTTCGCGGTTCTGGAGGCTAGAGGAAGTCCCAGAGGAAGGTGTCAGCAGAGTTGGTTCCTCCCGAGGGCGGTGAGGGAAGGATGTGTTCCAGGCCTCTCTCCTTGACCCATAGATGGCTGCCTTCTCCCTGTGTCTCTTCATATGATATTCTCCCCATGTGTGTGTCTGTGTCCAAGTTTTCCCTTTTTGTGAGGACACCACTCTCATCTTTAACATGGGGAAAAGGAAAATCCCAACTCTAGCTTCTTTTATTGTTGTTGTTGTTGTTGGTTGTTTGTTGTTGTTGTTGTTTTGAGACAGAGTTTCACTCTTGTCACCCAGGCTGCAGTGCAGTGGCACAATCTCAGCTCACTGCAGCCTCCACCTCTCGGGTTCATGCGATTCTCCTGCCTCAGCCTCCCAAGTAGCTGAGATTACAGGTGCCTGCCACTATGCCCAGCTAATTTTTTGTATTTTTAGTTGAGATAGGGTTTTGCCATGTTGGGCAGGCTGGTCTCAAACTCCTGACCTCAGGTGATCCACCTCCTTTGTTTTTATACCAACTAAGGGCAGAAAAAAAAAGTCAAGTGAAGGTCATAAACCCAGGGCTACAGGCCACTAAAAGACTGAGACTGAGTCATCTGACCCATTAGATTTAGTGCCCACTGTACTCCAGTATAACTTCATCTTAATTAACTAGATCTGAAATGACCCTGTTTCCAAAAAAGATTACATTCTAAGATACTGGCAGTTAGGACTTCAACTTATAAATTTTTGGAATTCATATATTTTGGAATGTCAGCACATAGACGTTCAAATAATTTTAAAACTTTTATTATTATTTTCATGTGAATATTTCAGCTCTACACTTGGATTTGCTTTTGTTTCCTCAAAATGGGGAAGCCAGGACAAAGAGGAATACAAAAGAGTTACACATTTTCCATTGCTATATAACAAATTATCCCCAAATTCAGCAACTTCAAAAAGCAAACATACATTATCTCCCACTTTCTGTGGGTCAGGAATCCAGGGGCAGTTTAGCTGGTGCCTCTGGCCCAAAGTCTTTTTCACAAGGCTGCAGTCAAGCAGCCGCCAAGGCTGGTTACACCAAGGCTTGACTCCAGGAGGATTCACTTCCAAGCTCCAAGTTCCCTCAGGTGGCTGACAGCAGAGCTCAGGTCCTCATTGGCTGCTGCCCAGAGACACGAGTTCCTAGTTATGCAAGCCTCACCACAGGGCAGCCAGCAGTATGGTATCTGGATTCCCTTAGAGGAGAGATTCCCAGAGAGCAAGTGAACCCACTTGAGAAGGAAGCCACGGATGCTTCGTAATGTAATCGGGGAAGCAACACTTCATCACTTTTGCTCTATTCTATCCAATAAAACATTAGGAACCAACTTTGAAGCTGCTTATCACAGAGGCAACAGAAGTGTACGAAGAATGAGAGCAAAAACAATAAAATAAAATACTGAGAGCTGGGGAGGGAGATCCAGAGCGAGGAGAGGGAAATTATATCAAATAGAAAAACTGTTCGTAGATTTTGATACTAAGTTGGCAAATTTTGTTTCAGTTGTGCATTAAGGGTAATATTTACAGAATTAGTGTTTATGTTTTTCCATTTTATTTTTAGATCTGTTTGTCTTTGAATGGTATTTTTATAATTCAATATGCAAACATGCATATCTAATTTTTTACTTTAGTAACTATATTGCATTTATTCTGCAATTGCCAAGGTAACCCAGCAGTTGTGTTTGGCTGGTCCTCCTGAGTCTCCGGTAAACACCAGCTTCTCTGACTGCTTGCTGACCTCTTAGGGCCTTTTCATGCCCAGGTGGGTGGGAATACCACATATTTCACAAACAGATGTCATTATTATGTAACAATTTATAAAAGGAAGCACTGAAATAAAAGTTAAAACTGAGATGAGTTGCCAAGAAGTTAAAAAATTACTTATTTGCCCTTCTTAGATTAAAAATATTGAACCTCCCATGGAGTTTCTAGTCCAACTCATAAAGAGCTTGGCAGTCATTTTTCCCATGCTCACAACAAGAAAAAAGCTAAACAAATGAAAATCAACAACTTTTCTAAGATGCTTCAGAGAACTGAGATCACAGGACAAACTGCGGTCCTCAAAATTGAAGAGACAGGCAAACACAGAGGGTAAGAGTGTACTGGGAGCAGAGTCCTCTATGGCTGGCGCCAGTACCATGGGGTCACTTGAACTGTAATTGACGAATTGCTGGAGGCTCAGGGTGGACAACCTTGAGAGTTCTGGTCTGTTCTTCTAAATAAAAGCCTGCCCTCAAAGTAAAGTATTTTACCAGAGCCTAACCTACCTAGGGGAAGGAAAAACTCCAACCCCAGCCACTCTAATCTTTAACATGAGGAAAGGGAAAATCTCAGCTCTATCTTGTTTTTATGCCAACTAATGGCAGAAGAAAAAAGCCAAGTGAAGTTCATAAACCCGGGGGTACAGGCTCACTAAAAGACTGAGACTGAATCATGGGACCAATAACCCTGTCCCTCCTCCAGCATGTCACTGCCACATGAATCTAGCCTTTCTGGCCTACCTAGCATATACTAGCTGAGAGCAAATCTTCAGATGAAATACTGCAGTTGGGCCAGGTGTGGTGGCTCACGCCTATAATCCCAGCACTTTGGGAGGCTGAGGCGGGCGGATCACCGAAGGTCAGGAGTTTGAGACAAGCCTGACCAACATGGAGAAACCCCGTCTCTACTAAAAATACAAAAATTAGCTGGGCATGGAGGGAGTGGGGTGGGGGGCGCCTGTAATCCCAGCTACTCGGGAGGCTGAGACAGGAGAATTGCTTGAACCCGGGAGGTGGAGTTTGTCTTGAGCCGAGATCGTGCCATTGCACTGCAGCTTGGTGACAGAGTGAGACTCCATCTCAAAGAAAAAAAAAAGAGAGAGAAAAATAAATAGAAATAGAAACAGTGCAGTTCTTGCAGTAGAGTATCATCAGCAGGACGTGGACCTGGGAGGCACCAACAGCCTCTACTACAACTCCTAGGGTGGTTCTCTGGATCCTTAACCCTGCTGCTACAGCCTGCCAAGTTCCCCAAATGCAGCCCTTCTGCTCACACAGAGTAGAAACTGGGAGAATTGTCTCCAAGGAAATGACTTTGAGTGTAGACAAAAGCCCTAATTGGTACCTCCAGACTCCTTCAACCAAATTTGCATAGATGGAGCAGATTGCCTTTTGCAAGGAAAACATAACATCGCACCGTCCAGAACAGAGCAAGACCCACAGTGTTCTGGATTTTGCTAGCAGAGCAGTGATCACCCCAACCCAGGCAGCAGACCCCCAGAGGAACTCAGAAGCAAGTCCTGCCCAGCTTACGCAGAGAGAATCAGAAACAAGGGAAAAGGAGAGGAGAGCAAGGACTGAGTGGAGTGAGCACGGCCTCTGGCACTTCACCCGGTGAACTCTGAAAAGCCATGTGCACAGCGTGTAAAAGTGTGTCCACATACATGTGTCCGATAAAAGATTGATTGGCAGTCGGCCTCTGCATTGCCACTCAAAATATATGCACATATTTTCATATTTAGTATCTACAACACGATGTCAATTCTTTTGTTGATATTTAGGAAAAACTATTCGTTTTTCCTCTGCTCTCACACCTCAACAATTAACACAAAAGACTGGTTACCCCCAAGTAGGTGGGGATTTCTCCCCACTAGAAAGCAAGTAATTGACTGTAGCAGACATCAGCTGGCTATCTTCCAGTTCAATCCAAACACTATTTATCCAAAGATAGCATCAGATCCCGCATACTAAGGGCTCAGTCCCACAAAACCGCCCCCTCTTTCCCACCAGTAACAAGTCTGGGCCTCCAGATCTTCCGACCAAATGGCTCTGGGTTGGGGTTTCCATGACCCCTTTTTTTGGGTTCAATTAATTTGCTAGAGTGGTTCACAGAACTCGCAGAAACACTTAACCTTTAGTGGCTTATTGTAAAGGATATTACAAAGGATACAAATGAAGAGGTGCATAGAGCGAGGTATGGGGGAAAGACTGGAGAGCCTTCCACGCACCCCTAGATATGCCACCCTCCAGGAACCTCCACGTGTTCAGCTGTAAGGAAACTCTGCACTCTGTCCTTTTGGGTTTTTATGGAAGCTTCATGACATAGTCACGATTGACAACCGTGTAGAAATGCGATTGGACAAAAAGGATATGATCCCATACTAACAGTTTGAGTGGGGAAACCCAGTAGGGTTTGTCTGTTCAGGTTTGTCTTGACATCTCTTTGTAGCATTTCTTCCTCTAGGGTATGGGGTGGGACCCTCTCTGAAATGAGGGTCTTTTGAGCCACAATCAGATTGTAGTCCTGCCTTAGGGAGGACAGGGGAATGTCAGAGAGGGAGATGCTGTTTCATCAGGCCCGCTCCTGAGGCCTAAAACCCCCTAATGTTAAAAAAACAAACAAACAAACAAACAAAAAAACCCTAACAAAGGATATGGGATTTATAAGCCGGGAACTATAATATCACAAGTTGTTAATGTTACAAGAATACATATTGTTGCATAGGACTTAATAAAACTATTTTTGCATTGTTAATGTAGCCTATAAACATGATGATGTAGCTTGAACTTGCTCTCATGAAAGAAAAAATGTGTTTGCTTACCAGTGAGTTATACTCTGCTGTATCAGAAATATTAAGTCAAGCCATAAGAGTGGCTTCACTCTCCGTAGAAAGATTTTAGATGAGGAAGATACAGCTGTGAGAGCTGAGTCTAGCAGAGCGATCGTTTTTATCAATGACAAACAAAATAAGTGTGGTTGGGGGAGGGAGAAGAGACAAAAAGATCAAAGAAAATAAAAAGCACAAGGTATTAAAATGTGGGGGGAAAATTACTCCAAGAAGTATAGGCTTAGTAAGAGCTGAAAACTGACCATGAGATTTGCCTTTTTTTTTTTTTCAGACAAGTTCTCACTCTGTTGCCTAGGCTGGAGTGCAGTGGTACAATCTTGGCTCACTGCAGCCTCTACCTCCTGGGCTCCAGTGATCCTCCCACCCCAGCCTCTCCAGTAGCTGGCACCATAGGAACATACCAGCATACTCGGCTAATTTGTTGTTGTTGTTGTTATTGTTTGTAGAGACAGGGTTTTGCCATATTGTCCAGGCTGGTCTCAAACTCCTTGGCTCAAGCCATCTGCTTGCCTTGGCCTTCCAAAGTGCTGAAATTACAGGTGTGAGTTACGGTAGCCTGCCCCGAGATTGGATTTTAAAGTTCCTTTTAATAAAGAGAGGGGGGCAGGAGTCAGCTTACATAAAAATGCATGAGGTGAGAGGTGCCGAGGAAACTGGGGCAACCAGAGCGCGTAATGCAGCCTCCAGACAACTGGCTTAGGAAAGAGAAGAAAGAAGTCTAGAAGGAACCAACGTGAGGCAATAAAGAGGGAAGATGGCCACCTCCTGCACACAGAGGAATCTGGGGCACAAACCTAAGATCTGAGAGCGATAGTCCCTGAAGGGAGAATCAAGGAAAGATGGGAGGGGGAAACGGAGTGTGTTTTCTGCTGCCCAGAATATCTCTGACTTCCTGGTCCTGGACTGCATTACAGCAGGTAGAAATAAACACTTAGGAAGAGTTCAGGAATGCATTTGCCAAACATTCTGTGGACATAAGAGGTGTCTCCTACATAACCCAGAGAACCCAGCTGCTCTTCAGTATGTCTCTTTCCAGAGTTAATCAGTGACCAACCAGAAAAATGACTAATAGAGCCAGGACAGTGGGCCAGAGGTATCTGGGGAAAAGGTGACACGGTGGTCCTGTCTAGGAAGCTCCCAGCCTGGCACAGCCTGCAATAAATGCCTGAGCACTGAGAGGGGCTCAACCAAGATTGGGTAGATTTTAGAACAGAATAATTTCAGAAGGAAATGAGATGTGGTCTGAATGACATAACTTATTTTATTTTATTTTATTTTATTTATTTTATTTTATTTTATTTATTTATTGAGAAGGAGTTTTGCTTTTCTTGCCCCAGGCTGGACTGCAATGATGTGGTCTCAGCTCACTGCAACCTCCACCTCCCAGATTCAAGTGATTCTCCTGTCTCAGCCTCCCGAGCAGCTGGGATTACAAGCACGCACCACCACGATGAGCTAATTTTTGTATTTTTAGTAGAGACGGGGTTTTTCCATGTCAGCCAGGCTGGTCTCAAACTCCTGACCTCAGGTGATCTGTCCACCTCAGCTTCCCAAAGTGCTGGGATTACAGGTGTGTGTGAGCCACCACACCCGGCCGACATAGTTTATTTTTTTTTTTAATTTCCATTTTAGCTGGCCCTGTGGCTCACACCTGTAATCTTGGCACTTTGGGAGGCCAAGGAGAGCAAATCACTTGAGGTCAGGAGTTCAAGACCAGCCTGGCCAACATGATGAAACCCTGTCTATACCAAAAATATAAAAAATTAGCCAGGTGTGGGGGCGTGTGCCTGAAGTCCCAGCTACTTAGGAGGCTGAGGCAGGAGAATCACTTGAACCAGGGATGAAGAGGGCCAGCCCTTCCACACCTGTGGGTATTTCCTGTCAGGTGGGACAAGAGACTGAGAAAAGAAATAAGACACAGAGATAAAGTATAGAGAAAGAACACTGGGCCCAGGGAACCAGCGCTCAGCATACGGAGGACCTGCACCGGTACTGATCTCTGAGTTCCTCCAGTATTTATTGATTACTATTTTCACTATCTCAGCAAGGGGAATGCGGCAGGAGAACAGGGTGATAGTGGGGAGAAGGTCAGCAAGAAAACATGTGAGCAAAGGAAACTGTGTCACAAATCAGTTCAAGGGAAGGTACTATGCCTGGATGTGCACATAGGCCAGAGTGTAATAAAGAGTAACAGAGCAGCGTTGCCACCAGCATGTCTCGCCTCCAGCCACAGGGCGGTTTTCTCCTATCTCAGAATAGAACAAATGTACAATCGGGTTTTATACCGAGACATTCCATCCCCAGGGGCATGCAGGAGACAGAGGCCTTCCTCTTATCTCAACTACAAGAGGCCTTCCTCTTCTACTAATCCTCCTCAGCACATACCCTTCACGGGTGTCTGGCTGGGGGACAGTCGGGTCTTTTCCATTCCACGAGGCCATATCTCAGGCTATCTCAGTGGGGAGAAACCTTGGACAATACCCGGCTTTCCTGGGTAGAGGTCCCTGCGGCTTTCCACAGTGCATTGTGCCCCTGGTTAATCGAGAATGGAGAATGGCGATGACTTTTGCCCTGCATACTGCCTGTAAAGATATTATTAACAAGGCACATCCTGCCCAGCCCTAGATCCTTTAAATCTTGATTCCATACAACACATGTTTCTGTGAGCACAAGGTTGGGGCTAAAGTTACAGATTAACAGCATCTCAAGGCAAAACAATTGTTCAGGGGACAGATCAAATGGAGTTTCTTATGTCTTCCTTTTCTGCACAGACACAGTAACAGTCTGATCTCTCTTTCTTTTCCCTACACAGGGAGGTGGAGGTTGCAGTGAGCCGAGATCGTGCCACTGCATGCACTCCAGCCTGGGCAACAGAGTGAGACTCCGTCTCAAAAAAAAAAAAAAAAAAAAAATCCTTTTTAAGTATCCATTTTCCATGTAAATAGAATGCAAGAGTCAAATAAGTCATGACTAAAGGGACAATACTAGCTAAAAAGTTGTTCATAGTTACTTTAAAAGATGTCCTTATTCTTTAACTTCCTGTATCTTAATTGGCTAGAATCAAATACCCTCTGTGTATTCAAAGTTCATCCTGTTATTTACAAATGAAGAGTATTAGTCAGGGTTCTCCAGAGAAACAGAACCAACAGGAGACAGAGAGAAAGAGATTTATGATAAGGTATTGGCTCAGACAGTTATGAAGGCTGAGAAATCCCACCGTCTGGTCTGCCATTTGCAAGCTGGAGATGCAGGAAAGCCAGGGCTGTCGTTCGAAGGCCTGAGAGCTAGAGAGTTGATGGTGTCAATTCCAATCCAGGCCTGAAGGCCTGAGAACCAGGAGCACATGAAGGCAGGAGAAGATCTCTATCCAGCTCAGGTAGTCTGGCAGAAAAAGAATTCAAACCTCTTCCTTCTTGTTTTTCTCTTCAGGCCCTCAAGGGACTGGATGACGCCTATCCACATTGGGGAGGACTGTCTGCTTTACTCAGTTTACCAATTCAAATGCTGTTCTCTTCCTTGAAACACCCTCACAGACACACCCAGAAACAATGGTTAACCAGCTATCTGGGCATCTCACAACCCAGTCAAATCAACACATAAAATTAACCATCTTATGATGAAAACAACACTTGCATACCTTAGTGCAGTTACTGCAAAAGGATTTTTCTAGGCCCTCTTCCCATTTAAATATATGCTCCACTATACATATACATACTTACATATACTTAAACTCACATACATGGAGGATGAATGCAGCTCCCACGAATGAACCTGTGCTCTACCAAATACGTAAAATGTGAAATTTGCACACACACTTGTTGCTTTTCAAATCTGCTTAGGTTTATTCTATTTGTTTCCGTAAGTTCATGCCATCTCTTCTAAACAGACACTAACGGATCTCTTTTTTTTTCTTCCTCCCTTAGCCAGGCTGATCCTAAAAAGGCTCTGCTAAAGGAGATCACTGGAACTTCCGAGGTCCCTGCCCTAAGCATGGAGGGTCCTTCTCTAACACTCTTCCATACAGGGCCATAACTAAGACAGGTAAAGGGGCTCCACTTCGGCTCCTCAAGCGTCCATCTCTTGAAATCTGGTCAAAGAAAACAAAGGATTAACTTCAGTGCAGAGTTTAGGTTACAGCCTAGATCCCTTCTCTGGCAAGATCACTCCTAAAGCAGTGTAGAATGGTAAAAATCACACAGGATTTGTGTTGGAAGACCCAGGTTCATGTTTCAAGTCTGAAAGTAGAGGGGCTTTGCTTAAAGTACAGCAAACAAATTTGTTGCACAGGTGGTCAAATAAGATCATGTATAAAAATATGTTCTTCAAACTCATGAAACACTATCCAAAATATTAGTTATTAGTATAATTATAACAACTTCTCAAAATAGCATACCCAGAAAAGAAGTTGTAGATGCATTATTTAATGTATTTAATTTGCACCTTCTACACCATGCAAATGACAACATTATTGCCATTATCAGCAATCAATATTTTTGTTTTAGCTTCTCTATGAATTTACTGTTGCCTTGAATATCAACATCACATTTTTGTTAAAAAAAATGAACCCCACATTCTCCATCACAGCCTAATGGCAATCTAAAACCACAACTTGTATTCCATATCATAGTTCCCACGTCTTTAAAGTGTTTCTTGTGGAATGTGAACCACGGTATTGCTATACTCTCATTATTGCAAAGATTTTCTTTATGCTGCTCTACCCATCTGCTCTGTTCGAAGGAATTCATCATCCTGCACACCTCCTACCTCATAATGTCTTTCAGGGGCAAGCTGACCCCCACTTAGAATGATCTGTGGGAAAACATAATGCATTCCGAATGTGCCACTGAGAGAGAAGTCCTCAAACCTGGTAAAAGCTGACCCCACAGCTTCTCCATACGTTTCCAGGTCAGTGGTTTGACACTTCAGTAATGTGCATATCTATGGAAGAAAAGAAAAGAGAAGGAGTCAGAAACCTTGCAAATAGTTTCTCAGCTAAATAATGCAATTTCAAACTATAAAGGAATATTTAAATTGCCTCATAAGAAGTATTTTTCCAACTGCAGGTAACAACTTATTAGTGAATCCTAAAATCAATTTAGTGGGTCAGGATTAGCACTTTTTATACTGAAGTCAAATAGAATTTTAAAAATCAGAGTCCATTGCACATAATAATAGCTATTTATAACCCTATTTTAAATTATTTCATAAGCTACTTCAATTGAATATCTTTTTTTTATTCAGTCACACATCTACTTGGCTACACTGGGTGATGATATAAATTATCCTTCTTTCTCTGGATTTAGTTGAAGACAATATGAAAAACACTGCTCTAAAGTAAACTGATGGAAAAAGAGAACACACAGAAGTTGCAGCTTTTGAAACCTGAACCTGGCGTGCTGATAACTAACCAATTTGCTTTATGTTTTTGCCTTGCAACTAAAACAACTAATTCTGTTCTTGCTAAGACTGAACAAATAATGTGTTCTGGGGACAAAATTCAGTGATAACATTACTAATTATAAAATTAGCTAAATCCAGCCCAATTTTCAAAGAAAGGCAATGATGACTTAGAATAAAAACTAATAATGAGACCACTCTAACATATTTAAGCAGTTCTAGCTGTAAGTAATATTGGCCTTCTACTGTGTGCAGTCCATCAAAAGCACCTAGGGCATAGACCTCATCTGCTCGCTTTTTAGACATCTTGTAAGTTAAGTGACAACGCAGATCTTTCTGGCAAACTGTAATTTCCTGGATTTCTCTTAAGCTCAGTGAAGGTAAACTCATCAAAATAAATCATCCCCGGAAAATCTGACTGCTCAGAGGAAAACGGTTTGACACTGCTGGCATATGCATGCCAGTCAACAGCTTCAGGGTAGGTGGGCTCACGGCGAGGCTGAGACTTCGGGTCTGATAGCAACAGCTGACCACTCTCTGTTTCCATGTCATAGTGGTACACCTTGACTGCTTCTGGGGTGTAGATTCCACTCCCTACAAGCAACATACAGAAACACAAACATTGGTTTCAGATTTGTTATGGTAACCAACTAATAGAATATTCCCATGTGGAATTAAATACAAAGTTATTAAAGCATATTTTTAAGATAGATAAGGAGTTAGTTGTTACATTGGCCTAAGTTCCAATTTGACTGTGTGTCCTCCATAAGGTACTACTTGCACTGAAATTATCATTTGACATGGAGGGCATAGTTTTAAGCCAACTTAGCAACAAACTAGAAAATCCCCCAATGTGAAGAATAATTTTATCTCTCCACTGACGATTTAGTTTATTTGTGTTTGGGATTTGTTATTCAACAAATAACAAAGCAGTTAAGAAGGAAGCCTGCATTACTTTGAACGTGGATATTATAAAGGAGAAACTCTAAAAACCTGATTAAGTTAAAAGTGATTTTTATCACTTCGACAAGTTTTTTTTTTTTAATGCCTGAAATATTTGTATTTATTTGTATTTTTTTTTTCCAATTTTCATTTTAGTATAGAAGGGAAATATGTGAAGGTTTGTTACATGGGTAAATTGCATGTTGCTGGGGTTTGGTGTGTAAATGATTTTGTCACCCAGGTAGTGAGCATAATATCCAATAGGTAGTTTTTCAATCATCACCCTCCTCCTACCCTCCTGGTAATTGTCAACTTAGTTGTCAACTAAGCCCTGGTGTCTATTGTTTCCCTCTTTGTGTTCATGTGTACTCAATGTTTAACTTCAACTCTTAAGTGAGAACATGTGGTATTTGATTTTCTGTTCCTGTGTTAACTGGCTGAGGATAATGACCTCCAGTTGCATCCATCTTGTTGCATAGAACATTATTTCATTCTTTTTCATGGCTATGTAGTATTCCATGGTGTATATGTATCACATTTTCCTTATCCACTTCACTGTTGATGAGCACCTAGGTGGATTCCATGTTATTGCTATTGCAAAAAGTGCTGCAATTAACATACAAGTGCATGTGTCTTTATGGTAGAATGTTTTATATTCCTTTAGGTATATATCTATTAATGGGATTGCTGGGTCGAATGGCAGTTCTGTTTTATGTTCTCTGAGAAATCTCCAAACTGCTTTACACTGTGGCTGAACTAATTTACATTTTCACCAGCAGTGTACAAGCGTTCCCTTTTCTTCACAACCTTGCCAGCATCTGTTTGTCTTTTATTTTTTTAATCATAGCCATTCTGACTGGAGTGAGTGGTATCTCATTGTGGTTTTGATTTGCATTTCTCTAATGATTAGTGATGTTGAGCATTTTTACATGCTTGCTGGCCACGTGTATATCTTCTTTTGAGAAGTGCCTGTTCACGTCCTTTGTCCATTTTTTAATGGGATAGTTTGTTTTCTGTTTGTTGATTTGTTTAAGTTCCTTATGGATTCTGGATATTAGATCTCTATGGAATGCATAGTTTGCAAACATTTTCTTCTGCTCTGTAGGTTATCTGTTTACTTTAAACAACAAGATTTATTTCGATATTACTAATGCACATTGGCTAGGAAATTTCTTAGAACTGGCTTTGATTTTTTTATGTGACTTCCTCCAGCCCCAATTTCCTTTCAAGTAAAATTGAGATAATAATGTTTGCCTCCTTTATTCACAAGGACAATGAAGTTTCCTTAAGTAGAAACAAATGCTGTTATTAATTTTGTGATCTTAATATTGGTAATAAAGTTATTAAACAAAAGTGTGTAGCTTGAAAATCAATGAAGCCTTTTTAAGACTGTCACTCCCACTTGGCACATGCCCGCATGAGTTACCTGTCATGTGCATGCTGGTGTTGTGGGTATTTGCAGCAAGTAGATTGACTCCCATGGCCTTGGCACATGCTGAATGGAAGGGAACAGCCGAGAGGAGGGGCAGCATGTTGTACCATGCTATGGGGTAGAGAATGCTGTCAACTTGAAACTCATCCACCACCACCACCACAGCTGGGTCATGAGAAAAAATGTCAAAGCAAGTAAAAATGCCAGACTTCCCAAAGGGAGTGTCAAAAGTCACAAGTTCTGAATCCTTGGGGAAATCGAATTGAATTTCAGGTGCAAAAAGGTTGTACTGTTAATAAAAAAGCAAAGAAGAAGAAAATTAATAAGAAAACTGCCAAATAGATGTGATCAATTAAGTCTTTCCCCATTTAATCTTTCCTCCCATGTATGTTGACTTGCAGGTTTAAAACTGTTACACATAGGCCAGGTGTGGTGGCTTACGCCTGTAATCCCAGCACTTTAGGAGGCTGAGGTGGGCGGATCACTTGAGGTCAGGAGTTCGAGACCAGCCTGGACAATGTGGTGAAACCCTGTCTATACTACAAATATCAAAAAAATTTAACCAGGCATAATGGCATGCGCCTGTAATCCCAGTTACTCGGAGGCTGAGGCAGGAGGAGCCCCTGAATCCAGGAGGCAGAGGTTGCAGTGAGCCGAGATCACGCCGCTGCACTCCAGCCTGTGCAACAGAGCGAGATTCCATTTCCAACAACAACAACAACAACAACAAAATAAAACTGTTACCCATACATTTGTAAAAATCATGCCCACTATACCACCATCTATAAATTTTCTTACTGTGACATTAATCAAAAAACTTTATCTTTTTTACAACCAATGTACATGTACAAATGATATTTAAAATGTGAAAATTTCTATCTTAAAATCACAGGTTGAAATCTTGAATCCTACACTTCTCAGATTGTTTTCCACTGTATTCTTTAAATTTCAACAGCACTACCATGTTAATAAAACAAACTTTGTCATGTGTCCCAATGATACTGCCAGGTTTTTAGAAGTGAAGTGAAGTCCATTGAAAATTAATTTAGACAATGCAATTGTTACATATTATTAATTAGTAAGCCATTAGTAACTTTATTTTATTTTTCAGCCTGGTTCTTTTTCCAAAACTCCACTTAACCTGGGCTCAGGAGTACAGCTTATGTTTTGCTCAGGTTTTGGTTTGGCCTGTTGTGTGCATGCGTGTGCTCTGGGGAGAGCTACTTCCCATCTCTGTGGTCCCTGGAGGCCTCTTGCTCCTCCATTCTTCTCCCATGTGGCAGTCTATCCTTCATCCTTTGGTGGTTGGCTCAGGAAAGGCATGTCAACTAATTGAATCAAGGAGTGATAAAGTCTTTGCAGGGTTCTAGGAGGGAGAAATATACCCTTCCTGTAGATTTTGTTGATAAAGATGTGAACTGCGTGTTGCTCCAGCAATGTGGCTTCTAAAAGGAGAGTTGCCCCAAGAAAGAAGCTGTAACAAAGGGCTAGGAGAGCTAGAGGGATGGATGATAATTTTGGAGCCTCTGAGTGTCAGACTGCACTGAAATGAGATCTATCCTTTCTATGCTACAATTTTTACATGTGCATAAGCAAGAAATTGTCCGTATTGTTAAAGCCATTTTCAGTTGAGGTTTTGTTTTCATTGCAACCAAAAAAGTCCTAATGGAATATATGGTAGCTTAGTATGAAATGCTAACAAATTGGGCTAAAAAATGAACCTGATATTAAATCATGAATGAAACAGAATTTTTACTTCTTTTTCAGAGAACATTAAAAGCTTTGTGTGGTTATTGTCACATCCATTTAAATACTCTACCATATTCTGTTTAATGATAAATGGAAACCCAGAACCTTATATGGAACTGAATTAAATCTCCTTTTCAACTATGATGTAATAATTATAAGATGCATCTACAACAGTTCTCTTCCCAGCATTCAACAAGCAGACACACATACATACCACAAGCACACAAAAGAAGTAACAAGTTGAGCTAAGGCACAAGTGATTCTCACCTTATGGTAGCGTGCCACCAGTTTTCCCTAAGAATCAAACACCACATCAGTGTTGTATTGGTAACGGCCATCAGGGGGACACTGAGGGTCACTGGCATTGCATGGCTTCATGTCCCCAATATTAGCCACAACATAGATAGAGTTGTCCTTGGCCAGGCAGCTGAGTCTTTGTTGCACTGGTGTGTTGCCAAATCTAATTCAATAGACATTTCCTCAAACTTACTATATTTTAGTGATTTCTGAAATACCAAAGTGATACTTTATTTGCCCATTACCCATAACACAACAGCTCTAGGTCAAGAAGCAACAGAAAATATTTTAAAACTCTCATGTGACATAGTGTTTATCTTCCTGAAAGCTAACCTAATTTACTATGCCAAACTCCAGATTACAGTACAAGACTGAAGGAAAGAAAAGATGGAAGAGGAAGAGGAGGATGAAAAGAAGCAGCACATTCTCTTATGAAGTGCTCCCAGGAAGATAAATGAAGCGCTTGAAATTTAGCAGACTCTGCAAATGGAGAGGACCTTTTCTATAATCCAAGCCATAATTTGTACAAGTTTGCTGATACGAGATGTGGTTGGAAACAGAAATGCCAGGTGACAGTAAATAGTTTGTACCCTCCAGATTGTCTTCTATAGAAAACAAATATAGCATTAAGTAGTGGAAATGTTAAAAATTAAAATAAAAAATAAAAAGCACTTCACTGTGCTGGCTCAGTTTCCTCATCTGTCAAATGTAACATAATAGCTTCCTTTCTGCCTTAGTGGATCCACATGAGAAATCCTGAGATAAGTACAGACATGAAATTGTTTTACCAAGTCCATCCATATTAAAGATATTTATCCTTGATATAAGAAGGGAATGTGGCATGGTGATAGCTGGCTTCAAATATTTGAAAGGCTTAATTTATAGGAGATGGGTCATATGTGTGAACATAGCATAGAGTGCACGAAAACAATGAAAGGAAGTTAAAGAGCGGCAGATTTTAGCAGAAAATATGATAAAAAAGGTTTAGCAACCAGCTCACTCTGTCAAATAAATGGATTTGCTAGTCACTAAAATCTTATTATAATATGGTGCATCTAAGCCCTTAGAGTCCATTCCGTTAGCACAGCTTAAAGGACATAGCTGTTTTAATTACGGCCAATCTAATGACCAATTATGAGATCAAAAGCCTTCCTTTTTTCACATATTTGCAATGCAAATAGTAATGCCAACTGCATAAATTGAATGCAATAATGTGTATAGTACACCAAGTACAGTTCTTGGAACCAAGTAAGTGCTCAGTAAATGAACATTGCTATTATGGATTGTGTGATTAGAGGCCATTCCATGTCTCTCTGTGATCTCACAGCCCTTCTGCAATTGAGGTTAAACTAACCTTTGAATAAAAAGGACACTTTAATGGCCTACTGGTTTAGACCTTTTTATTTTATTTTCTTCTAAAAAAAAAACAGAGAAATATTACTAATATTCACATTCATTAAGACCTTTAATAAGTTTATCGTGTCCTTTGTTTAATTTTTCTTTTCTTGACTAAATAATTTGAGTTATTTAATATTTCCCACTAGTTACTCATGAAAAAAGCCCATGGAACTCTTTGACATGTCAGCATTCTAAATATTTAAACACGCAAGGATGACCGCATGACTCTCTATTATTCTCTTTAGGGATAAATATCACTAGGAAGAAAACTGACTTTCTTTTCCGATATTATCATTATATTAAATACTGGATTTCTCCTTTTTGTAACACAAAACTGAAAGGGTGTCATTTGAATAAGTAGGTGTAAGAGTTCATAATGTTGAAATTTCATCAGTCACTTACTTTCCCCACCTAAAATAATTTGTCTATAGCTAATTATCAGAATTATGGGTCTCTTTCCCCTGGAAAAGTCAGTTTCATTAGCCCAGTCAAATACAGTACATTTTAGTGTAAGTCTCATGAATTGCAGCAAAGAATGATTCATTCCTTCTTGTTCTGGGAAACGCCTCATAAGCAAGTAGATGTTGAGTCACAGTGACATGGTTTCTGTAAACACAGAGCATGCAATGTTTAGAGAATATTTTTCCAAAGGTAAAAATCCCAGAGTGAGGCTTGACTCACATAGCTGAGCCTGAATGTTGTACCATTAAGCATGACTTTTCACTTAATTTTACATAGGTAAAATTATCAAAGAAGTTTCTCTTTTTGCACAATAGATGTAGTTCTAAACAGGTGCATGCAAATTTAAAATTAGCAAGTTAAATAACTTCTTAACCCATCAATTTTGCTATTTAAAGAAATAATCTTAATCTATTTTAAACCATTAATACAACTAAAATAATCTATTTCATAAATATCATATTAATTATGCATATTTTCTTTAAGAAAGTTATGCCTAAATTACATCTACTAATAATTACTAAAGTTTCTCAAAGGACAAGAACACAAAGAAGTTCAGACTCAGTCCCTTCTGCTAAAAAAAGGAATAGTAACAGCTAGCCTTGGACAGTGCATTACAATGTACAAATTCCATGTGTATTACTTCATTACTCTTGTCTACTCTGTAAGAGAATTAAGACAAGGACTCTATTATCCCTGTTTTACAGATAAAGAAATGGAAATGTTAGGCATTTAGGTTACATCACTCAGCTAGGTGGTCGTAAAATGTGGTCGCAGAAGTCCTGTACAATTTCCATTTGCCATATTGATTGCATTGTAAATGATAGTGATAGCAAAGCTCTTTGGAAACAGGCTCATTCATCTTTTTACTCTTCCTATGAAGAAGGCAGGTGTCTGTGGATGAACCAACTTACTTGTATTTGGGACACAGGCTCTAGATATTACAACTCTTTCACTTTGTTCAAACCCAGTTAAACATTTACTATAACAATTGTGTGTATACCTACTATATATATATATATATATATATATATATATATATATTTTTTTTTTTTTTTTTTTTTTTTGAGACCGAGTCTCATTCTGTCACCCAGGCTGGAGTGCAGTGGCATGATCTCGGCTCACTGTAACCTCTGCCTCCTGGGTTCAAGCAATTCTCCTGCCTCAGCCTCCCAAGTAGCTGGGATTATAGGCATGCACAACCACACCCGGCTAATGTTTGTATTTTTTAGTAGAGACGGGGTTTCCTCATGTTGGCCAGGCTGGTCTTGAACTCCTGGCCTCAGGTGATTTGTCTGACTCCACTTCCCAAAGTGCTGGGGTTACAGGCGTAAGCCACCGCACCTGGCCTATACCTACTATTTGTTTTAAGACAAGGTCTTACTGTCACCCAGGCTGGAGTGCAGTGATGCAATCATAGCTCACTGCAGCCTCAAACTCCTGGGCTCCAGTGATCCTCCTGCCTCAGCCTCTGGAGTAGCTGGGATTATAGGTGTGTGCCACCACACCTGGGTAATTTTTTAATTTTTATTTTTATTTGCAGATACAGGATCTGGCTTTGCTGCGCAGGCTGATCTCAAAGTTCTGGCTTCAAGCAATCCTCTTGCTTTGGCTTCCCACAGTGATGGGATTACAAGTTTGAGCCACCACGCCTGGTAACAGCCACTTTTCTTTTCTTTTCTTTTCTTTTTTTTGGAGATGGAGTCTTGCTCCATCGCCCAGGCTGTAGTGCAGTGGCACGATCTCGGCTCACTCCAAGCTCTGCCTCCTGGGTTCACGACATTCTCCTGCCTCTGCCTCCGGGGTTCACGCCATTCTCCTGCCTCAGCCTCCCAAGTAGCTGGGACTACAGGCGCCCACCATTACGCCCATCTAATGTTTTTGTATTTTTAGTAGAGACAGGGTTTCACCGTGTTAGCCAGGATGGTCTCCATCTCCCGACCTCGTGATCTGCCCATCTCAGCCTCCCAAAGTGTTGGGATTACAGTCGTGAGCCACCGCGCCCGGCCTCACACCTACTGTTCTTGAAAGACAATTGCAACAAATAACCAACCAGTCATCAGTATCTCAAGTCACTTACCAAACAGGAGATATGCCAGATGATATACATTATGAAATGTAAGCAGTATCTGCAGATTCAACACTATTTCTTTTCTGGGTTTTTTTTTTTTTTTTTTTTTGAGAGAGTCTCACTCTGTCATTCAAGCAATTCTCCTGCCTCAGCCTCCCGAGTAGCTGGGATTACAGGCAAACACCACCACACCCAGCTAATTTTTGTATTTTAGTAGAGATGGGGTTTTACCATGTTGTCCAGGCTGGTCTCAAACTCCTGATCTCAAGTGATCCGCCCACTTCAGCCTCCCAAAGTGCTGGTAAGCAAAAAGAACAAAGCCTGAGGCATCACATTACCCAAGGCTACAGTAACCAAAACAACATGGTACTGTTAGAAAAACAGACACACAGACCATAGAACAGAATAGAGAACCTAGAAACAAAGCTGCATACCTACAACCATCTGTAGCTCAAACAAAGTTCACAAAAGTAAGCATGGGGAAAGGACTCCTTATTCAACAAAAGGTGCTGGAATATCTGGCTAGCCACATGCAGAAGATTGAAACTGGACCCCTATCTTTCACCATATACAAAAATTAACTCAAAATGGATGAAAGATTTAAATTTATCACCTCAAACTATAAGAATCCTAGAAGAAATCTAAGAAACACCATTCTAGACATCAACCTTGGAAAATAATTTATGACTAAGTCCTCAAAAGCAATTGCAACAAAAATACAAATTTACACATAGGACCTAATTTAACTAAAGCACTCTGTACAGCAAAAGCCAACTATCAACAGAGTAATAGACAACCTACAGAATGGGAGAAAACATTTGCAAACTAGGCATCTAACAAAGGTCTAATATCCAGAATCCATAAGGAACTTAAATCAATAAGCAAAAACAAAACAAATAACTCGATTGAAAAGTAGGCAAAAGACATGAACAGACACTTCTCAAAAAAGGACATACAAGCGGCTGACGAACACATGAACAAACACTCAACACTTATCATCAGCGAAATGCCAAGCAAAACTACAATGAGATATCTCTCATGCCAGTCAGAATGATTATTAACAAAAAGTCAAATAATAAAAGATGCTATGGAGAAAAGGGAATGCTTATACACTGTTGGTGGAAATGTAAATTAGTTCAGCCATTGTGGAAAGCAGTTTGGAGATTTCTCAGAGAACTTAAAACAGAGTGGCCATTTGACTCACAATCCCATTACTAGGTATATGCCCAAAGGAAAGGAAATCATTCTACCAAAAAGACTGATGCACTTGTATGTTCATCGCAGCACTTTTCACAACAGCAAAGATATGGAATTAACCTAGGTGCCCAAGAAAGAACAAAATCATGTCTTTTGCATCAACAAAGGACATTATCCTCAGTGAGTTAACACAGAAGCAGAAAACCAAATACTGCATGTTCTCACTTATAAGTGGGAGCTAAGCATTGGGAACTCATGACCATAAAGATGGGAACAATAGACACTGGGAACTAATAGAGCGGGGACAGAGGGAGGAAGGCAAGGACTGAAAACCTTTCTATTGGATACTATGCTGGGTGGCACGATCATCGTACTCCAATCCTCAGCGTCATGCAATTTACCCATGTAACAAACCTGCACATGTACTCCCTCAATCTAAAATAAAAGTTGAAATTACAGAAAAAAAAGGAAGCATCTACATCCTATGCCACAGATTGACTATTTATCAACACAAGTACCAGTCAAGTTCAGTGAGTTTACTGTTGGTGTTTTACAACGTCACAAGTTTTGTTTAGAAATTAATTATATGACATCACCTCCAGGGTTCTCTACATGGAATCCAGTTCACTCCAGGGTCTGGTATATCCTCCAAATAGGGGTAAATGCTCTCCCTGGTGAAGACCCAACCATAGATTCCATCTTCTGGGGTCACAATGATATGTGCACCCTGCTCAAAACAAGTGGGGCAAAAAAGTTTCTCATGAATTCCAAATACTCTTTTATCAAACTGCAAGTCTCCTTTACAAGTATAAAAGGGTAATACCTGCTTCGCTGCCAGCTTAACTGCTTTCTCCAAAACATCTATGTTCTTGTTCATCAGGAGCAAACCTTCTTCTTTTGAAACAGGTGTTTCTGTTCTGTTTGGTATTATCACTGTATACTCATATACTGCAGCACTAAAAGTGTCCAGCGCACCAACACTCAGGGCAAGGAGGGCAACAACTGCCACACATTTTGGAAAATATGATCTAATCATAACTAAAATTTAGTGATCTTTGAAAAACAAACTCAGATTCTTAAACGTTTTGTTTCACTGGAAAAACTACATTAAATCCCTTCCAACATTGACTGTTTATATTTTCTTACACATACATTACACAACACAGCATTGAGAAAGGATGCTGTGCAAGAAAAATGAGAGCCAGGACATAATCGGATTGACCCAAGTGTACAGTGCAGTTGTTGACATTGTTCAGAGTGAACTGAACACTAAAAGAGTGAGCCAACCAGATGAATTCACCCCAGTCCAAAACACACTGGCAGTTGAAGTCTTTTTGTTTTTGTTTTTTTTTAATAAAAAAAGGTTTTCCTGGTAAGCCAATATTTCTATTAAAAGGGCCAATATTGGACTGTTCCAGAAGGTAGTCATCATAGCAACAATTTGTTGAGCACTCTACTTATATATTTATATGGCCATTTCCATTTGAAAGGCCCTTGTTCTCCATCTGTCTAAGTTCCAACTCCCCCTAGAGTACTCCCAAATCCACCCCAGTCCTAAGTGATATTTCTGAACTCCTATAGCATTTTTTTCTGTGCTGCTGAATGTCTCTCACTCCTTGCTGTTGTCTTGACCTTTAATTTAAATATTATACCAATACTTAATATTGTATATGCATGTTTTTTCTTCTTAAAGAGATTAAAAAGAAACTTGATGTTTTCTTTCAGAACATCCATGTCCAATAAACATCTAGATAGAGATGGTGTATCCTGGGATGTGGCCCCTGGAGGGTAAGGGAAGTGTCCTGCTCACTGTTGAACCTCATCACCCCAGCACATGTGTGACAGATGGTGAAAGCTCAATATATGAATGAATGTTGAATGAAGGAATCTACTGCCTGATGAACCAGTCTATTCCGCCTTTGAACATTGCCAATTTTAAGAACTTTCTTTCTTGTTATTGAGATGCAATTTACTTCACCTGTGTTCTCCAGTTTAAACCTGCTTCCATTTGAAGACTAATCAATAATTCAAAAAGTGTTAAGTTCTCTCTCAATTCTTTTATTTTTTAAACATATCATCCTCATAAGTCCCTTAAGGGCAAGGTCACATTATAATTCTCTGCTGCTCTATAGAATTTTATACAGTGCTAAGCTCTGTAAATGTTTTTTGATTAGTTAAATTCAATTCCCTCACCTAATTTTGGATTGAATCCCCTTGTTTGAATATGAGTTAATTTAAAATGTAGAAATTTTTTTTAAGGTTTAAATCTCTGATTCTAGAACAATTAACACTGCTTCTCCCTCTTGAAATTCTTTCTAAGGTCTAAGGAAACTTGTAAGTTATGGAGATTTGTGTCTATTGGGTTTGGTTTGGTTCTATAATTCAAAGTTCCTTGGTTTCAATAAACTTTTCCATTATCCAAATATTTCTGCTCCCAGGTACCCCATGGTGTTTCCTGATACCATTTCAGGGCATAAGGACATAAGAACATAAATTCAGCCCTAAATTCTGAATTTATGTCTGACATAAATTATTTTCATCAGACATCAGACATAAATTCTTTTCAAAATAAATTTCTGAGGAGAAGAGGGAAACCATGTAAGACAGATGGATTGATCTGATATGAGAAGAAAACAATTTTCATATTTCGAGTTGAAATTCTAACTCTTTTATTGGTTCACCTGAGTTTCTGAATAGAACCAAAAGGAAACAAATAGGAATTCCCCTTCATTCTCCCAGTCCCTAGTTCCAGGAAATGTACCAGCTTTTTATTCTGTTGAAATCAATAGAAACTTGAGTTATATATTTTATTACCCAATGTTGTTAGTAACGCCTTTGTTTCATAGGTGTATAAGGCTTGCCGATACAAATTATTTGAAACACTGTATTGGTACATAATCCTTACGACAGTCTGGCATTATTGTAGGACTAAGAAGTTTAGAGTCAGAAGTTTTGTATTACAGTAAATATAATTCTTCTTTTAAATATGTAAGGGACACATTTTAAAGGAGAGAAGAGGTGCTGAAAGAACATCTCTAAGAGTGTATTGGCTTTCCCCAAATCTTTATTTCTAACACTCATTGTAAAACCTCCTCTCCATTCTCCTTATCAAGATCCTGACCCCATGAACAAGAATTCCTCTTTCAGGCTCTCCATCAGCCTCTCTGATCCCACTCCTCCCACCCTAGCCCTCAATACTGTAATCCATTAGCGTTCCCTTGACCATTGCTATCATTAATTAAGATACTTCCCATGCATATGTTGAATCAAAGCAGAGAGTAAGAGCTTTCTTTCTCTTGGTTCCATTTTATATTTTGTGTTCTTAGCTAAAAGTACTCTTCTTATAACATGATCACTGCTGCTCTGATCCTGGAATGATTCTGACCAAATCCTGCCATTCAAGCTCAAATCCATTGCCTCCCCAGTCTTGTTGCTATTCCCTTCTCTAAACTCTGAATGCACTTATGGCCAGTAGCCACATTGTTGTTCACTGTTTTTCAATCCCTTACTCTACCTTCTCACCTGGCCCCAGGTTTTTTCTACTTCATAACTTCACCTATCTTCTAACGAAAGGATAATGACTGTGTCTCTATCTTTAGCTCAAACTTCGGTTCTGAACTTCAGGCCTATTTATTCAACTCAGAAGAGCTCCCTTCCACAAGCTCCCACCAGGTATCGACCCACCTGCCAGCCATCTGGACCTGTAAATACTGCCTCCCCCTATCCTTACTATAAATGACTGCTCTTGACCCTATTTAAGTCTAGCCCCTATCCTTGAGCACTGGATCCCAAGGACATTGCTCTAGAAGTTAGGCCCTCTTACTTTTTTGTTTGTTTGTTTTGGAGACAGGATCTCACTCTGTCACCCAGGCTCTAGTGTAATGGTGCAGTCTTGGCTGCACCTCTGAACAGGTGGAGGTTCACTGCAACCTCCACCTCCCAGGTTCAAAAGATTCTCCTGCCTCAGTCTCCCAAGTAGCTGGGATTACAGGCACCCGTCCCCACACCTGGCTAATTTTTGTATTTTTAGCAGAGACGGAGTTTTACCATGTTGGCCAGGGTGGTCTCAAACTCCTGATCTCAAGTGATCTGCTCACCTCGTCCTCTCAAAGTGCTGGGATTATATGCATGAACCACCATGCTTGGCTTTTTTTTTTTTTTGGAGATGGAAACTTGCTCCATCACCCAGGCTGGAGTGCAGTGGTGCAATCTTGGCTCACTGCAACCTCTGCCTCCCAGGTTCAAGCAGTTCTCCTCCCTCAGTCTCCCGAGTATCTGGACTTACAGGCGCACATCACCGTGCCTGGCTGATTTTTGTATTTTCAGTAGAGACAGGGTTTCACCATATTAGCCAGGTTATTCTCGAACTCCTGACCTCAAGTGACCCACCCACCTTGGCCTCCCAAAGTGCTGGGATTAGAGGCATGAGCCACTGTGCCCAGCCCCGTTACTGTTTATCACCAATTTTTCTTTCTCTATTGGATACAATAAAGAAAACACAAGTATCCTATTATATATTCTATAACTATCTGGTAATATTTTCTATCTAAAAAAAAAAAAA
The DNA here is from genome assembly GCF_043159975.1 of Macaca nemestrina. Lineage (NCBI taxonomy): Eukaryota > Metazoa > Chordata > Mammalia > Primates > Cercopithecidae > Macaca > Macaca nemestrina. The sequence continues at coordinate 37,401,534 of NC_092129.1, forward strand.
AAAAAAACCTTCTTGATCTGACATCCTCTTCCAGGTCCTGCCCCATTTCTCAGCTTTATTTTACAACAAAACTCCTTTCCACCATGGCATGTACTCCTTGCCTCAATTCCTGTCCTCCCAACAGGATTTTACCCCCATGATTTCATTGCCTTGTCCAGTTGCCATTAATCTCCCTATTACTAAGTTCAATGGTCAGTTCTCAGCCTCATCTCACTTAACGTCTTGGTAGTATTTGACACAGCTGCCATTATCCCATTCTTAATGTACTTTCTTCTTCACACTCTTTTGGTTTTCCTCTTTCTTTCTTCTTGGCTTTTGTATTTGTTTACTTTGTTTTGTTTCTTTGGACTTTTTTTTTTTCTAGTTTCTACTCATGATCCCTGACTTGGCAATATTGGTGCACCCTGGGGCCCCAACCTTTGGAAGTCTTCTGTTCCAATCTACACTCACTTCCTAGGTGATTACATCCATTTCATCTCTTTAAATACCATCTATATATTTAACATTAGTGACTCACAGATTTATATATCTATCTCAAACCTCCCTTGAGAACTCTAGACTCTTATGTCTAGTAACAGTCTACTCAAAATCTCCACTTGGATGTATGAAGGCTTATCGGATCAACATGAACAAAAGTGAGCTCCTGACTTTCTCCTCCTGATGCTCTTTGACCAGTAGTCTTTCAGATCTCAATTAATGGCTTCTCTCATCTCCCTTTTGTTCAGGTCAAAACCCTTGGAGTCATCCTTACTTCTTTCTATCTCTCTCAGTCTACACACGTTCAAGCAGGTAGTCTTTTACTACAGCAACTGTGGTCCAAGCCATCATTATCATTAGTCTGGATTATTCCCAAACCCTCGGACCTGGTGTTTGTACCACTACTTCTACTTTTGCACAACAACAATCAGAGCCATTCTTTTAAAATGTAAGACTAATCATGTCATTCCTCTGCTCAAAACCTATCAATGGCCTGGGCGCAGTGACTCACACCTGTATTCCCAGCACTTTGGGAAGCCAAGGCAGGCGGATCACCTGAGGTCAGGAGTTCGAGACCAGCCTGACCAAAATGGAGAAACCCGTCTCTACTAAAAATACAAAATTAGCTGAGCATAGTGGCATGCACCTATAATCCCAGCTACACGGGAGGCTGAGGTAGGAGAATCACTTGAACCCAGGGGTCAGAGGTTGCAGTGAGCCGAGATCGCACCATTGCACTCCAGCCTGGGCAACAAGAGTGAAACTCTGTCTCAAAAAAAAAAAAAAAAAAAAAATTATCAATGGCATTCAACTTTACTCAGAGTAAAAGGCCAAGTTCCTACAATGCCTAAAAGAACCACTATAAGCTGTCACTTCTAACAATTCCTACTACTTTTCCCATGTTCACTTGGCTCCAGTTGCATTGACTTCTTTGTTGTTCCTCAAGCATATCCCCGTACTGATTCCACTACCCTTAGGGGACTGCTGCAGTTGGCTCCTTCCTGGCTACTTTGCCTTTAGAACTTCCTCCTCCACTCCATCCTTCAAACTACCATCAAATTTATCTAGTTTTTAAACTGTTTAGTCCCTCATCGCTACTTGACTCTAAAACTCTTCAATGTGTCTTTCTCTCAGCTTCTAGATAAAGTCCTGACTTCATTTGTGTTTCAATAATCTGGCTCTGGACTATCTCTCCAGTCTCATTTTTCACATCGTCTGTCCTTATCCTTCCTCCTTGCATCCTCTTCCTCCCTAATACATTAAACACTGCCTGAAGCATACTTCCATGTCTTTGCATGCATGACTAACCCTATCTTAGATGCCCTGATTATCTTATTCTGTTTGTCTGTGACATTTTTCTGGTCTTCCAAGGTAGAATTGATCTATTTCTGGTCCTTGTATTGATCACAGCACTATCATATTCTATGCCTTTTATTATATGTATTAAATGAGATCCTTGAAAATGCTTAGCACAGTGTGAGACATATTCTAAATGCTCATTATTTAATTGCTATGCTAATGAGTGGTAATGATGATGGTGATAGTGATGCTCTATCTCTTCTTCTAGACTGAGATCTTTCAGAAATAGAATGTTTGTTTTATTTATCACCATTCAGCACAGGGCTTGCCTGACCTAAAGTAGGCATCCAAAAATTCATTTGACATTTTAAGATGCACAAGAAGACATGTACCAGGATGCTCAGAGAAGTTTTAGTTATAATAGAAAATAATACTAGTAATAATTGTAATAAACAAACAACTAAAAAAGTAGAAAACTTAAGTATGTGTTAAACTTGACCATGCAACAAAAGTCCAGGTACAAAGTTCTTCAAAATGATGATGCAGAGTTGGCTAACATTGCTTCATGGTTCTGTGTTCAGCTTATTACTGAGAAATCACATAAGCACCACAAAGTACGTTATATATTTGAGATAAAGGACATATACCGACACCAAACCTGCGTTTTCACAGAGACGTATCCAAAGATCATGGCTTCAGTAACTTTCTTACAGTGAAGAAGATGCCAGGTCAAAGAAAGTCCATGTCAGTTCACATCACTACACGTCACCACTGCATGTTAGAGAAAGCCCAAAATAGGCATGCTACCTGCCTACTGATGGCTGGTTGAGGGGCCATGATCACATGCCTGGGTCCACCACTGCATCACGGCTGAATGCAGCCACATTTTGTATGTTAGCACATCATCTGGTTTACCCACAATTTCCATGCAGCAGGCCTGGCCATACTCACCATATTCATCAACGGCAGAATGGACAAATGAATAATGCTTTATCTGTTGAACCAGGCAAGATGCAACCAGAAAACAGAAACCATCCCAATTATTTTAAGAAAATTTAATATAAAGATCTGACCCAACAGGTATTTGATGAATGAAGGGCAAAAAATGAACACTGGGGTAACTCTGAGATGGTAACTACGGGAAGCAGCTACCAGTCCTAGTGTGTGAACAGACGGAAGAAGAGAGTGTCAGAAGCTGGAAGGTGGCTGGAGGAGCCTGTGGAGCTGAGGCTCAGGAGTGGGAGAAGAGGTTGCTCTCCAGCTGGTGCTGATGAATCAGATCCTTAGAGGGCCCCCATGGAGCTGGACCTCAGTACTGGCTGGTGCTGGTATTTTTGAAGAATGGCAATAATGCTGGTTCTGAGAGTGTGGGGGAAAAAACCTAGAAACAACAGCTGCCAGAACAAACTGCTGCTGCCAGGTACAATACCGTGGTTGGGAAGACACCGATAGGGCAGCTAACAGGACAAGTCCCTTTCCTCTTCCAATGTAAGTGTCCCTCTGGTGTCTCCTACTAGCAAAACTTAGCAGGGAGCAGCCAACGAAAGAGAAGTATTTGCTTAGTCACAGAATCACACAAAAAAAAAGAATATGGGAGGGTGGATTTGGAGCTGAGAGATAATAACTTAGTAATCTGTATATCCGTATAACTGTGCACCATGAAGCAGTGAAAACAGTGCACCATAAAGCAGTGAAAGTGGATGAAATAGAGCAATGCTCTTTTACATGGACTAAGCTCAGGATGTTGAGTATAAAAATAAGAAACATGCAAAATGTGAATAATTTACCATATATAGAATACACATTTGAAAAAGATGCAGAATTGTACTAAGTAGGATTGTGTATGTATATAGAAATCATGGGAATAATCTGTCACTATCTTAGGAGAGGGAGTTCCTCAGGGGTAAGGGGATGGGAACAAGAAGAGACATGCTGGGGCTGGGACACAGAAGCTTCTGCTCTATCCATATTGTCTTATTGCATAAGCTGGGCTGTGGGTCCGTGGGTGATTGCTATGCAAAACGATCTGTGTGTCAGAAACATCTGCAGAAATAAAATGTTTAAATAACTTGGAATATGCATTTTTTCTTTTTTTGAGAAAGAGTGTCACTCTGTTGCCCAACCTGGAGTGTAGTGGCAGGATCTAAGCTCATTGCAATCTCTGCCTCCCGGGTTCAAGAGATCCACCCACCTCAGCCTCCCAAGCAGTTGGGACTACAGGTTCCCACCACCACACCCAGCTCATTTTTGTACTTTTAATAGAGATAGGGTTTCACCATGTTGGCCAGGCTGGTCTTGAACTCCTGACCTCAAGTAATCCACCCACCTCAGCCTCCCAAAGTGCTGGGATTACAGGTGTGAGCCACCACGCCCGGATGAGTTTTATTTTATATGATTGTTAGTTGCATAAATATCTTCTTTCAAGAAGTGTCTGTTCATGCCCTTTGCCCACTTTTTAATGGGTTTGTTCATTTTTTTTTTCTTGTGGAATAAAATGTTCCTTGTAGATTCCAGATATTGGACATTTGTCAGACGGATAGATTGAAAAACAATTTTTTTTTTTTTGAGATGGAGTCTAGCTTTGTTGCCAGGCTGGAGTACAGTGACACAATCTCAGCTCACTGCCACCTCCGCCTGCTGGGTTCAAGCTATTCTCCTGCTTCAGCCTCTCGAGTAACTGGGATTACAGGCGTGCGCCACCACACCCAGATAATTTTTTTTTTTTTTTTTTTTTGTAGAAACAGGGTTTCACTATGTTACCCAGGATGGTCTCGATCTCCTGACCTCGTGATTCACCTGCCTCGGCCTCCCCAAGTGCTGGGATTACAGGCATGAGCCACCGCGCCCAGTCTGATTGCAAAATTTTTGTTTAAGTTCCTTGTAGATTCTGGATATTGAACCTTTGTCAGAAGGCTAGATTGCAAAAATTTTCTTCCATTCCACGGTTTGTCTGTTCACTCTGATGACAGCTTCTTTGCTGTGAAGAAGCTCTTCAGTTTAATTCGATTCCATTTGCCAATTTTTGCTTTTGTTGCAATTGCTTTTGGTGTTTTTGTCGTGAAATCTTTGTTCATGCCTATGTTCTGAATGGTATCGTCTAGATTTTCTTCTAGGGTTTTTATAGTTTTGGGTTTTACATCTAAGTTGTCAATCCATCTTCAGTTAATTTTTGTATAAGGTATAAGGAAAGGGTCCAGTTTCCATTGTCTGCATGTGGCTAGCCAGTTTTCCCAGAACCATTTATTAAATAGGGAATCCTTTCCCCATTGCTTCTTTTTGTCCAGTTTGTCGAAGATCAGATGGTTGTAGATGTGCAGTATTTTTTTAATTCACTTCTGAAATGCAAAATGCAAAGTAACAAGGAAGCAAAGGTTTATAACATAACTGATCAAAGCTTTTAGCAGGGTTGTTCAATCCATATTGAAACAAAATAAGATGTCACAGAATTCTTGAAGACAGGTAAATTGAAATTAGTCAGTTCACTCTCGTTATTTTTCTCCTTTGACTTAGCTTCACGTGGTCTAGAAATTCTCAAAGAAATTGTTTTTTTGTTTTTTTGTTTTTTTTTTTGACACAAGATCTTGCTTTTTTGTCCAGGCTGGAGTGCAGTGGTGCGATCACAGCTCACTGCAGTTTTGACCTCAGAGGCTCAAGTGATCCTCCCACCTCAGCCTCCCAAGTAGCTGAGAACACAGCCACACACCACCACACCTGGCTGGCTTTTTGTATTTTTGGTACAGACAGGGTTTTACCATGTTGCTCAGGCTGGTCTTGAACTCCTGAGCTCAAGCAATCCTCCTGCCTCAGTTTCCCAAAGTATCAGGATTACAGGCATGTTTTCTTTCCCATTCCAAGTACTTTATTTGCATACTCAAGAAATCCTCTTCACAGTTGTCCCTGTTTCTTTATCCAAATGTCTTCTCAGGAATGCCTTCATTGGAAGTAACTGTGTGTGGCTCAGTGTAAGTGTGTGAGTGTGGGTGTGGGTGTAATAACCATATTGACCTAAGCAGGCATCCAGTCTCAGATGTCTTTTAGAACATTATCACCTATGGACTCTCTTGGAATGATGGTCAGAATGGAGTTATAAATGTAAAAAGAATTTGGGAAAGAGGCTAAAACAGAAAGAATGCTGCCAGAAATCACCTGTACAGAGCAATGAGCTGACACTATGAAGATAGGTCAAAATGCAAAGAAAGTAGGAAGTAGGAGCAGTGCAATTGCAAAGCAGGTTGTGAGCATATCACAAAAATTATGGAAATAGATCATATCAAAGGGAGCAATGTCACAGAGTGGCAAAGGGAACAAAGAGAATGCATTGACCACTGTCTCAGTACTTAGTGCTTGGGATGTAGTAGGTGATCAATGCTTCCTGAATGAATGAAAGAAGGCTAAGTAGTGAGCCCTGAGAGAAGGCGGCTGCTGAGCCTGTGACTTTGTAATACAGGAGGCTGTAACCAGGAAGTTGTAAGAGAACATTTCAGGAAAAAAATCTAATGAAAGAAAATAGCAGAAAATAAGAGCTTTGTTTATTATTTGCAGAACCACAAGGGACTCAAGAACTAACATGAAATTTTAAAATGGGATGAAAGATAGTTATCAAAGAAGTATTAAGGCTAAATGAAACTATGCTTGGGTTGTCTGATAAAATAAAATGTATGTGAGAAACCACTGCGGAGATGGGCTAAAATGTGCAATTTTGCAGTAGAGCATTAAGTGCTCTTTAATTTCCTTGGCACTTGGTGCTTTTGTTTTTTGTTTTTGTTTTTGTTTTTAACAAACTGAGGTACAGCTGACAGCTCCAAGCTTGGATCAGAACTGCCCCTTTCTGTGAAAGGAGCTCCTTGCTTGTATCTTACTCAAACCAGTTGGTTTAAGGTCAACTGTTGATTTTCAATCAACATCTAAACTTCTACAAGTGAAACATCATTGCCCAAGAGCCAAAATACATGCTGCAAAACCACTGCACAACATCTATCTTCCTCAAGCAAAACTTGGCAAATCTTAAATGTCCCATACTTCATGAAAAGAAAAAAAAGCCAGGAGTGGTGGCTCATGCCTGTCATCCCAGCACATCAGGAGGCCAAGGTGGGTGGATCACCTGAGGTCAGAAGATCGAGACCAGCCTAGCCAACATGACAAAACCCCATCTCTACTAAAAATACAAAAATTAGCTAGGCATGGTGATGGGTGCCTGTAATTCCAGCTACTTGGGAGGCTGAGGCAGGAGAATCACCTGAACCCAGGAGGCGGAGTTTGCAGTGAGCTGAACCCCCGCCATTGCACTCCAGCCTGGGTGACAGAGTGAGATTCTGTCTCAAAAAAAAGGAAAAGAAAAAGAAGAAAAGAAAAAAGAACATAAAACTTTTATGATTATACGATTTGGGCTATATACACAAATGCACATTCATTACAGCTTTAAAACTACCATCTTTGATGTCCCAGTGCTGAACATAGGGAATATGTATGCTCTTCTCAAAATTAAATACAAAATGTGGCTTAACTTCCATATCCCTTCTCTTAATAGTAACCACTAGATTATAAAAGGAATCTTATTTTCTAGTGTATTTTAGTAGAATATTAAAATCAAATCCATATGTGGGTTTATGACAATGTGTAAAAACAAAAGATAAATGCTTCAATTGTGATCTTTTAATGTAAAAGTATTGAACTTAAAAATACTTTGGGACATAAAAATCAGAAAATAAATCTGAAAATTCAAAATCATTTATTTAATCTTAAGAGTATCTGAATTAAATGACCAATAACAAATATACTATTATACTTCAAGTAGCATGGAATATATGTATTTTGTAAAAAGTCAACCGAATACTGAAAATAGTGTAACTTTTAACTGTCATGGTCTTTGTGTTATGAGATTTCTGCCTGCTAAATTATGCCATAGCCTTAAGGGAGGACAGTTGGGGCTATGAGTGCCCTGGGTCAGGTCTCCTTTGATATGAACTTGGAATAGCCGTCAATTCTTCTAGCACTCAAAGCTACATTCACTGTAGAAATAAATGTCAACATTGCCTCTTGATTGGAAAGTAAATCTCCTGATAAACATTAGCACAGAAAACTAGGTGAATTCAAATTGTCTTTAATGTCAAACAGAATTCAGTCATAAACCTCTAAATTCCCATCATTACTATTCTCTTCAAGGGCACAGCTATGTTTGCCATGGCCCTGAAACTCCTCACTCTTCACCCTCCCATACATACAAACCCACACAAAGTCTCAAGCAAATGAGGCTGGAACTGCGGTCTGATCTTCATTTATCTGACCCAAACACCCAGGCTCTTTCCATTGTTCCACACTGCAACATTTCAGAGTAGCCAAAAAAATGGACAACATTATCATAAAACTTAAAAAACAATTATTGATGAGAAAAAATATTTAGAACTCACTGGTCTATATTACTGAAATAGCACTTCAAAATTTCTTAGTAAACTTGGGAAGCTGATAAGCACATTTAGCCAAGTATATGATGCAGAAACTGAATGATAGACATGCCCTATACCAATACAATATTTTGCAAAGCTATGATCATTAGTAATATGAATATTAGCAGGTAAGTTATTGCTGAATTGCTGGTCCCACTTGAGCTGTAAAATGAGTCCTTTGTGTACCACCTCCCAAAGAGGGATACTGTTAGTATAGGCCCAGATGATCCATTCTTGTTTACCAAACGCCCATCTTTCAGCACCTAAAGAAAAGGTGGGAAAAGTACAGTCAGCTTTCTTAACATACAAGTTAAAAGCAAAGTAATCATTTTGAAACCATCCTAGATATAATATATAGTCAAGTCATTCCTGATTGAGGAGGATGCAGCAAGTAAACCAGGCAGGGGACAGCCACTTACTATATAATGAAGACTAGAGCAATTCGAGAGGGCCCAAGATTTTAGTTTCAACAATCAAATGTAACCATTAATGGAAAGTCAAAATCAGCAGCAGCAATTCATTGAGTTCAATTATGTGCAAGACAATCAGGAACCAGAGAGGTATACATCACATCCTTCCCTCAAGAAGTTTAAGAGCTAATGGTGAAATGGAGTGGATTCTAAACATAAAGAGAGAAATCAGTTTATCAGTTTATCAGAGAAGACAACAGGTAAGTGCTTAGGAGGTCTGAGAAGGAAAAACTGAACTGGTCTATTTCACAGAGTGGGACATAAGCTACCAGAAACCCAAGCAGTTAGGAATCTCTTTCTAGGGCTGTATGGTGAAGACATTGTGGGGAGTGGACATTGAATCAGCAAAGGCTCATTCTGAGACAGAAGTGTGTGTGACAGGTCAAGGCAATGTGAGTTCTCATTCTAGGTTGGTTAGAACCGGTGGTGTGCTAGAGCTAGTGGTGCACAGGCTCATGAGAACAGATTGTTAAAGTTTCAAGAAATTTGACAGCTGGCTTTTAAACACAGCTACTTTCCCCTCCTCCCCCGCTTTTTTGAGATGGAGTCTTGCTCTGTCACCCAGGCTGGAGTGCAGCGGCACGATCTTGGCTCACTGCAAGCTCCACCTCCTGAGTTCAAGTGATTCTCCTGCCTCAGCCTCCCCGGTAGCTGGGATTACAGGGGCGTGCCACCAAGTCCAGCTAATTTTTGTATTTTTAGTAGAGACAGGTCTTCACCATGTTAACCAGGTTGGTCTCCAACTCCTGGCCTCAAATGATCCTCCCAACTCGGCCTCCCAAAGTGCTGGGATTACAGGCATGAGTTATCAAGCTCTGCCAACAGATCCATTCTTGAAGTTGATCATGGTGGGAATATTGACACAATGAAAATTGGCAAATTCCATAAATCAGGGCTTTTTGTTTTCTACCTCAGGGAAGGAATTGTTAAAAGTTACATCACACCACTAGCTAGAGCTGAAGATTAGTGAAGAAGAGAAGAAGGAATATGGTCAGAGGAAGGTGGAGATCAGACTGTGAAAGGCATGAATGACTAGATCTAGCCTGAAGCCACAGTGGAGTCTTCGTAAGAGAAGAATGTGTACAAAGCAATTGAACAAGAGTAGAAGGAAACATGAATAGACAGTCAATAAACAGAAAAGAATAAAAGAAAATGAACCTGTTAGTTGCAGAAATGGAGTTGGAATGGAGAAGAAATTGAAAATTGGGAAATTGGTTGGAGTGGAGAAGAAATTGAAAATTGGGAAAATAGATGCTTTATAACTGGAAGAAGAAAATGACTAAATATCCTAGAAGATAACGATTGTGCTTTACTGTTCACAAAGTGCCGTCACATGCATTATCATATTTGATCCTCACCAAACCAGTCAGGAAAATATTCTCTTCTATGAGTAGGAAATTCAGGGGTTAAGTGACTTTCCCAAGGTTATCTAACTAGTTAGTTACAGAGAACAGACTCTGCCAGTGCTTCTGATAATACACCAGAGTTGCTTAAGGTGCTAAAGCAAGATGTTTCCACATTTGTGGGCATGGTCAGTAACACCACCCTTTTTACATAAAACTAAAGTGGTGGTGGGGGTTGAGGATATGCAATAAGTGTGTTGAAATCTCTGCCATAGTGATCCTCTAAGATAATGTGTAAATATTTACGGACAGAGTGTGCATCCATCAACAGAACTGAGAAACTACTCAAGAAGCCATAGTGAGCATAACTGATGTAAAACACTTGCCATCTTCAATATTATGACTGCTCTCTTTAGAAACAACATATTCACAGAAGGGCCATGCCCTTTAAGGTCTCTAGAGAAAAGAAGCACTAAAAAACCCAAGAATGGGTTATTGGACTTTCTGGCTCTTTTTGAGAAAAGTAGGCACCTTAATCCTACATGGTCTTTAGATCACCATCCCTAAAGAGAAGAAACACATTGCCTCAGGCTTCCGTGGCTTCTTGGAAATCTTTTCCAAAAATGCCCAACTCCTTTTGTTTTAATTCTGCGCTCACAAAACAAACGGATCTATCATTTGTACTTTCGAGGGTATTTGCCAATGAAGAGTCTCCTTGACATACAGTTCGTTGTTCCCAGCTAAGGGAACCTATTTTTTTAAATAACAAGTTGGTGTTCTCGCTTATCTATCTTGCAAGTTTGATTAGTATCTGTTCCTTAGAACCTGATGAACTTCAGTGAAAGTCATGCCACAGAGAATCTACACTTGTAAAATAAAGACTTGCCTCACCCTCACCATGATGCTCCCTCCAAGGGACTGCAATTCCAAAGACCCTCCCTGCCAGCTGTCACATGCCTCTTTCATCTCTTTTTTGGTGTAATACAATCTATATCTCATTTCTTTCTTCTGCAAATGGGCTGGAGCAGGTGAGACGAGATCCAAATGATGATCATAGGTGCCCAGTTTAAATGGTAGGTTCTATGCCCCCGTTCCCTCCTTTCTTCCATTCAAGAAAGAGCCAGAGATGGGATACAACATGACAAGTTCACAGAATCATTAAAAGTTGAGACCTACTGATACCACACTTACCCTGATGTAATAATTACACATTGCATGTCTGTATCAAAATATCTCCTGTAACACATAAATATATACACCTACTGTGTACCCAAAAAACTAAAAACAAGGCTGGGCATGCCTGTAATTCCAGAACTTTGGGAGGTTGAGGTGGCAGATCACTCGAGGTAAGGAGTTTGAGACCAGCCTGGCCAATGTGGTGAAATCCCATCTCCACTAAAAATACAAAAATTAGCTGGGCGTGGTGGCATGCACCTGTAGTCCCAGCTACTTATGAGACTGAGGCAGGAGAATCGCTTGAACCCGGGAGGCAGAGGCTGCAGTGAGCCAAGAATGCACCACTGCACTCCAGCCTGGGCGACACAGCGAGACTCCATCTCAAATAATAATAATAATAATTAAAAATAATAAAATTACATTTTTTTAAGAGTTGAGATGTACAAATACTATGGAGTTAAGCACTTAAATGTGTATTCTCTTGTATCATTCTCTAACTCTTCTTAACTTCCTGAAGCCATTTGGGATGAAATTTTCAAAAGAAAGGAAGTAGCTATGGAATACATTATTTACGTTCTCCAACTCCTCATGCACTATCACCATCCACCTTCAAACACTTATGTGGTTCAGAGTAAGAGTGAAATCATATTTCTGGCTTTGGATCTTTAAAACCTAGTTTGGAAAACTCTAGCATTTTTTGTCCTTCTCCCATGGATGAAGTAGTTTCATCAGGTGAATGTTCAGTCCTACTTTGGGACAATTCCTCGAAGAGAAAGAGTTCTGTGAGTACAAGACATGGAAAAAGTGTCAAAGTAGTACCAGAAAATTAGATTGTGTGCTCAGTTTACATGTTCAGGCTTACAGGATATAATGCATCAATATTGCTAGACCCTATGTCCTCCTAAGTTTACCTTGGTGACCCTGATTTCCCTCTCTCATTTCCTTTAAGTGACCTCAGGTAGACGTTTATGTCAGTCCAGCCACCTTTTAGCTACTGGATTTTAGCCCAAGACTCCTTGCTGTAGATCTAATCATGATTTTCTGTAGTTGGTACTTTAGCTTTTATTCCAGCCTCAATTTCCTCATGAGATTCTACCTAAACAGGTTCTATGGCAGCAAAGGATTCCTGGTCTTTGGATTTTACAGCCTTAAGGCTATACCATATGTTAAATTGTTGGTTTCACAGAATTAAGTATTTTTGTAAGTATGATATATTCCACTCTGATAACACAGCAGATACAGATACATGACCATAAGCAATCTGCAATTTTAAAGACTTCGTTACTTGATGCCTTGATGGAATTAACTTGGACCCTATTTTATAGACCATGCAATGATTTCACCCTAGTTACTGAAACCCAGCCACTGTTTACCACAATTCAGAGAAAACATTAATATTTGAACCACTGGAGTTTGTGTATATATGCATGTATGTGAGTGTGTGCAAGTGTTGTACATTAACAGATATAAGTCTGCAGAGTCATAATTCTTATTTGAAGCCAGCTTAATTTGTGAATTAATTAGCTACAGTCACTATAAGTTGGGAACAAATGCTGGATGCAGTGGTGCATGCCTTTAAGTCTTAGCTACTCAGGAGGCTGAGGCAGGAGGACTGCTTGAGCCCAGGAGTTTGAGGCTTCAGTGAGCTATGATCATGCCACTGCAGTCTAACCTGAGTGACAGAGGAAGACCCTGTTTCAAAATAAAAATGTGAAATAAATATTTGATTTTCTGTTTGTCTTCACATGTAACAAAAGGAAATTAAAAATCTATAAATAAACATTCTTCAGTGAATGGTATCTCAAACTCACAGTTCTAGGTATGTTCTTTATTATGTTCTTCCAATGAAGTGTCATCATTTTATAATTAGTTGTTATAAATTGAAAAAAATGATCACAATATTTTCCCCTCCTTGACCCATGTCCTTTCGCCACGTGATTTTATAGCTCTTCCCATTGAGAGGTCTGAGTCCTTTATTTCCCTACCGCTTGAATCAACTTTGCTCATGTAACTTCCTGCATTGATGCAACATTTGCAAACACGGTGCAAGCAGAGACTTGCAAAGAACTTGCCCATTGTGGTTTTTTTCTCTTGATGCTTCTGGACTCATTAAGCTAACATGTGAACAAGCTCAGGTTTGCTGAAAGATGAGAGACCACAGGGAGAGATGGCCTTAATAATCCCAGCTGTCCAAGACAAGGTAATCACAAACTGATCAGTGCTAGTCAACCCACTAGCCCACTAGCCAATGGCAGACATAACGAGCCCAGCCAGCATCAACTGAGCCTATCTCAGACCAGAAAAACAGCCTAGCTACACCAAGTTCAAATTGCCAACCCACAGAATCAGGGCTAAAGAAATGGTTTTGAGGAAATTTGTTACACAGCAGAAGTTAACCAGCAGAGTGGCTATAGCTTGTTTTACTTGACTTCAGAGAACATATAAAATGAAAATACTCTTATAAAAGTCCTCTTACTTCAAATTTTCCAGGTGACAGATGAATTTCGGTAAGTAGCACTTCAGGAAAAACATACTTTGTTCCAAATGTGCCACTGAGGGAGAACATTTCAAATCTTGTAGAAGCAGTTTCTACTGGCTGTCCACAAGTTGTCAAATTAGTAGTTTTGCACTTCAGCATTGTGCAAACCTATGTGGAACAAACGCAGATAAAACACAATGCCTTACATTGAAGTTACTTGTACCAGAAATGTTACCTTAGTTTTTAACCACGCAAAGCAAACATTATCTTTCTCTGAAAAGGGATTTGGATCATGTTTCTTATAATTAACTACTTTATTAAAAATGGCAAGTGATTTGAGAATCAACCTACTTCCTAGATAACAAGTGGATTAAGAGAAAGAAGTCAGTTTAGAATTAAACTATTAATTTGGTATGTCAGATGATGGCACTGAGCTCAATGAAGTGGAGGTCTTTGGGCAACAATAGTACTGAAGCTGAAAGGATATTAAATTTTTTCCACCCCTGAATCTCACCTCTCTTTTTAATCCTTTTCTTTAGAAGAAGGCAGTGGGCACGGAGTATAATAGGAAAATACAAATTCAGAGCCAACATTCTATAAAACGTTTTCATCTTTAAAATTTGTCATTTGAAAGCAATACAAGGCCAGATGTGGTGGTTCACACATGTTATCCCAGCACTTTGGGAGGCCAAGGCAGTCGGATCACCAGAGGTGAGGAGTTCGAGACCAGCCTGGCCAACATGGTGAAACCCCGTCTCTACTAAAAATAGATCCAGGTATGGTGGCATATGCCTATAGTCCCAGCTACTCAGGAGGCTGAGGCAAGAGAATCGCTTGAACCTGGAAGGCAGAGGTTGCAGTAAGCCGAGATCATGCTACTACACTCCAGCGTGGTGACAGAGTGAGACTCTGTCTCAAAAAAAAAAGAAAGAAAGAAAGAAAGAAAGCTGTATAAAAACTAGGATATCTGATTAGAAGAGAAACTAAGATAAAAGTAGTATCCCTATTTGCTGTTAGTTTTGCAAGTGAAAATAAAACTGTTCATAATTTAGATATGTTGGCAAGCCCAGTTAAGGAAGTCTTCCTCATGTTCACCACAATAGGCTGGTTTATTTGTCAAATAGAAAGTCATCAAGGTTTGGTTAATAATTTTTTAAATATGCTAAAAGCAAGCAATAAGATTATACTTAATTCCCATTGCAAATATTTTATCCTAGTGTATGTATGTGTATAAATGCACCTGTGTGTGTGTGTGTGTGTGTGTGTGTGTTGTCATCAATGCATGGAGTCAAGCCAAGGAAAAGCACCTGGTTTTCTGGAACAAATATAAAAAGTTGACCTGGAATTTACCTTTCACTTGAACTCCCTTTCATTTGAACTGAGATTACCTGCCAGTACTCTCTTCTCCTTCGGCCATGCAATCCTGTGAAAGCTCCTAGAACGTACACTTCATTCTCTTCTTTTTGTAACATTCTGTAGCTTAAATGACAGCAAAGCTCCTTTTGACAGACTGTAAGATTTCCTGCATTTTCAAAAAGTTCTGTGAAGTTGAACCCGTCCCGGGAAATAAATCCCCTAAAAGTGCTTTTCTGTACTGGAAATGGTTTGATGGTGGTGGCATAGGCACTCCAATTCACAGCTGTTGGGGGGGCAAGCGAGGATAGGGGGTGTGAATCCACCTCCGAAAGGAGGAGTTTTCCCGACTCTGTCTTCATGTCATAATGATACACTTTGGAACCGTTTGGTGTGTAAATACCACTTCCTGTGAATGAAAGACAGGTCTTCTAAAAACAACACACACAAAAAAACCAACACTGCCAATTTCCCCATCAGAACTGAGCATGTGGTCACGCCACCATATTAGTCACAATGAGAGAGCATGCGTACTTCTAATCACACTGAACACCTAACTACTTCTGTTCTCTATTGGAAGAGATTAAAACAAACATTCCTTGGTCTCATCTCAATTAAACCTTAAATATAATCGCATTATTTATTAGCATTATGGAAAATTAAACCAACTACAAAAATCTTTGTAGTCAGGAGTTCCTGAAAGGTGGGGAAAGGGAATAAAAATTCTCTCCTGTTCCTCCTTGTGGTGGTTTTCAAATATATCCAAAAATTCCTTAACACTCTTCTTTCTGGTGGGAGGATCTAATTCCTTTCCCCTTGAATGTGGGCTGGACTTAGTGACTCACTTCCATTGAACAGAACATGGCAGAAGTGATGGTGGGTAACTAGTCATAAACAGCAATGTGGCTTCCTCCCTTTTCTCTCTTGTCCCCTCTCTTTAATTGCTCTAGGGGAAGACAGCAGCCATGTCATGAGGATATGCCATGCAGCCCCATGAGGAGGCAAAGGGAAAGATGCAGAGGCTTCCATGGCCACTGAGGAAAGTAGAAGCTGGGTAGCGTTTGGCAAATTACTTGCACTCTCTGTATCTCAATTTTCTCATCTGCAAAATTGGGATGACACTAACTATCTCATGTAATTATTATAATAATTAAATGAATAATACACATAAAGGTCTTAGTATAACCGTAGGTTATAATCAACTGCTAGCTTTTTTTTTCTATTGTGAAACGATGACAAACACAGTAAGGAGTTCAGACAAAGAAGCAAAAAATTAATACAGGTCATATCTGAGGCATTCATTTCTCTGCACTTAAAAATAGAAGATGAAACCTATGAATTACCTGTCATATTTAGGCTGACACGATGTATATTGGCCGCAAGAAGATTAACTCCCATTCCCATTGCCCAAGCTGAATGGAATTCAATAGCTGTCAAAAGGGGCAAAACATTCATCCAGGCTGTGGGAAACAGTATGGTGTCCACATGGAAATCTTTCACCAGGGTAACAGCGGGATCATAGAAGAGTATATCAAAGCACGTGAAAATGCCAAACCTTCCAAATGTGGTGTTGAAAGTCACCAACTCCGGCTTTTCAGGGACATCAAACTGAGGCTCAGAGTACAGGTGGTACTACAACAAATGGATAGGAGAAAACTAGTAAAGCCTTGTTTGTTGAAGAGATGACTCATAAAAACCCTCCAAGTTGGTAATAAATTTGGCTATGGTCAACTGCAGGGAATCTCCTAGGAAGTGGATAAATCTGGCAATTGGAAGGAAATTTCTAAGGAAAATTGTGGAGGAATATGTAACATATGTCTATAGCATCTCTCTCATCTCCTCTCTCTCCTTTCTCTCTCTGTCCGTCTCTCTCAGTTAAGAGCAAAATACCGCCCCATAAACTCCAAAGTATATAAGCTTCTTTTTGTTTTATGTTATTTTGTTTTGTTTTTCTGAGATGGAGTTTCGCTCTATCACCCAGGATGGAGTACTGTGGCATGATTTCGGCTCACTGCAACCTCCATCTCCTGGGTTCAAACGATTCTCCTGCATCAGCCTCCCGAGTAGCTGGGGTTACAGGCATATGCCACCATGCCCAGTTAATTTTTTTGTATTTTTAATGGAGATGGGGTTTCACCGTGTCAGCCAGGATGATCTTGATCTCCTGACCTCATGATCTGCCCACCTGGGCCTCCTAAAGTGCTGGGATTACAGGCATGAGCCACCATGCCGGCCCTATAAGCTTCTTAAAGGTTAAAAAACATGCATTATTCTTCTTTGAATCCTTGGTACCTAGAAATGTAATATTAATAGATGCATAATAAATATCTATGAGTCAGGTTAAAGATGCCATCTCTCTCTTTAGTGTCCCATCCAAACTAATCTCAGTGACTCTTACCCACCTTTCAAAATTACCATAGAAAAGAAATGTATTTAATTCCCCTGATTCCTTCCAGGTAAACTAAAAAAAAATTTAGTCTAATATAATAATTGGGGTCAACAGTTAATAAAATGGTCTGCAATCTAGGAAATGCTGAGGGTTCAGAAAGAGACTATTAAAACCTCTCTAAATTTATTTTATATCTAAAAAATAGAAAAGAAATTGAACTTTACTATTATTTTAAGAATTGACAGGCCAGGCGAGGTGGCTCATGCCTGTAATCCCAGCACTTTGGGAGGCCAAGGCAGGCAGATCACTTGAGGCCAGGAGCTCAAGATCAGCCTGGCCAACATGGTGAAACCCCGTCTCTACTAAAAAATCCAAAACTTAGCCGGGTGTGGTGGTGTGCACCTGTAATCCCAGCTACTCAGGAGGCTGAGGCAGGAGAATTGGTTGAATCTGGGAGTCAGAGGCTGCAGTGAGCTGAGATTGTGCCCCGCACTCCAGCCCGAGTGACAGAGCCGGACTCTGCCTCAAAAAAAAAAAAAAAAAAAAGAATTGATTGAAAAAGATATTCTCATTAGATTCACATATGTCAGAGGTCATAGGTTACAAACGGTCCCTGAGGTATCCTCATGGAAGAGTGAGAGCCTCTCAACTTAGACAGGTGACTGCAGGTTCCTTGCTAGTTTGTCCACATTCAGTGCACTGTGCCATCCTGCACGTTACAGAATGGAAGAATAGCTTCAAATGATTACTGCAAAGAAACTGCATTGAAAGATAATACAAACAATGCAAACAATCTCCCAAGCAAGAAAATGGAAGTAGTGACATTTCTATTTTTACTATGAGACACATTTTAAGAAGAAAGTGAAGTGCAGTGATATATATGAAAAGAAGTTGTCAAAATCCACAAAATGATGAAGAAAGCATTTTGAAATTGTTGTGCTTTATAAATACACACACAAGAATACATATATTGAGGACTTATGTTAACAGTTTTTTCCAGTGGGGGTCCATGATCAAAATAATTTGAAAACCATTGGTTTAACATCGCTCCTCTTAATTAATATTTATATTTTAACTGAGACTGCCAGGAGATAATTTCTCCACTCCAAAGATTCTGAGGCTACAATTTAAGATGCTTAGAAAACATTTGGGAGTGGAGAAGGGACATTCACACTGCCTGTACATCACACATATCCATTCAAAAGGCCAGCCTTCTCTCCCTACCTAGTTTAGTATCAAATTATGACTTAAAGGTTATTTGATTCTTTTTTTCAATTCAGAGTTTAAAGTAAACATTTATGGTTTGAGCTTAAATCTATTAAATGGTAATTAAATTAGCTGGTGTAGAAAATACGGTATTTTATGATTTGATAGCAAATTAACTTATATGAAGTTGAGTCATACAATTTTGAAACATCTTTATACCATTTCAATATTAAATAGTATTTAGATTATGGTTGTGCTCGGTGGTTTATGCCTCTAATCTCAGCATTTTGGGAGGCCAAGGTGGCAGGACTGCTTGAGGTGAGGAGTTCAAGGACAGCCTGGGCAATGTCTTTATCTCAGCACATGCCTTTAATCTCAGCTACTTGGGAGACTGAGGCAGGAGGATCGCTAGAGCCCAGGAGTTTGAGGTTAACAGTGAGCCGTGATGGCTCCACTGCACTCCAGCCTGAGCAACAGTGAGACCCTGTCTCTTAAAAAAAAAATAAAATTATTGAAATAGTGCCCAGATTATAGTCACCTTAGTATTTGTTTTATATTAAAATTATTTGTTTTATATGTGCAAAAAGTTTATCTCAATCCTGGACCATTATGACACTTTTTTTTTTTTTTTTTTTTTTTTTTTAAAAGGAGTCTCGCTCTGTCGCCCAGGCTGGAGTGCAGTGGCCAGATCTCAGCTCACTGCAAGCTCCGCCTCCTGGGTTCACGCCATTCTCCTGCCTCAGCCTCCCAAGTAGCTGGGACTACAGGCGCCCGCCACCTCGCCAGGCTAATTTTTCGTATTTTTTAGTAGAGACGGGGTTTCACCGTGTTAGCCAGCATGGTCTCGATCTCGTGACCTCGTGATCCACCCATCTCGGCCTCCCAAAGTGCTAGGATTACAGGCTTGAGCCACCGCGCCCGGCCGACACTTTTTTTTTTTTTTAACAGCTCTCTGTCTACATGATTTTCCAGAGTAGTTTTTTCCAAAGTGTCATTTTCTTTTTTCTTTTTTTTTTTGAAAATCTCCCTCTGTCACCCAGGCTGGAGTACAGTGATACAATCTCGGCTCACTGCAGCCTCTGCCTCCTGGGTTCAAGCAAGTTTCCTGCTTTAGCTTCCCACATAACTGGGACTATAGGCATGTGCCATCATGCCCAGCCAATTTTTGTATTTTTTAGTAGAAACGGGGTTTCACTATGTTGACCAGGCTGGTCTCAAATTCCTGGCCTCAAGAGATCCATCTACCTCAAGCCTCCCAAAGTGGTGGGCTTACAGGCATAAGCCACCACGCCTGGCCCAAAGTGTAATTTTCTTTATTGCCCACTTTCTAAAACAAAACAAACAAAACAAAAACCCTTTAGTAATATTGTATCATACAGGGAATGAAAGTCAAACTCCTAAACCCAGCATTGACCATTCATGACATGCTCCGTTTCACACATCCGCCCCTCTCTCTTACCTTATGGTAACGTGCCACGAGTTTTCCTTCTGGATTATACACCACATTGGTATTGTATTGAAAGTAGCCATTGGGAGGACATGTGGAGTGACGGGAATTACATGGCTTTTTGTCCCCCAAATTTGCCAAGACATAGATAGAGTTGATCTTGGCCAAGCAGCTGAGTCTTGCTTGCACTGGTGTGTGACCAAATCTAAATCAAATTATAATTAAGACATTTCAATTTTTAAAAAATATTTTAGTCACTTCATACAGAGACAATAGCAACTGTAACCACTTAAGTGGAACTTAAGTCAATACAAAAACTACACATAAAAATATCCTACTTTAAAAGCCACAGATGATGACTTACACTTGATGAATACTTCCCACACCATATCTGTCGCTCCAGAAATTTATTACTCAGTCTCCTGCCTCATCAAGGGTCTCCTCGCTACTGAAACATCCCATCAGCATGAAATATCCTCTAGTACCTCCCATCTTTAAAAAATAAAATTAAAACCTCTTTTGACCATTCCAAACATGCCCTTCCAAATATTGCTTTAATCCTCAGCTCTCCCTTAAAGCAAAACTCCTCAAAAGATCAGTCCCTCTTGCCGTTGCCAGTTCCTCCTCTCCCATTCTCTTTTAGAGCACTCCAACTTTTATCTCTATCACCCAAACTGTTACTAATGCCAGCAGTGACCCCCACATTTTACCTGACCTCATCTTGACTTTTCAACAGCAGTTGGCACAGTTAATTACACCTCCTCGCGGAAACACCTCACTTTAATGGACCCACCCTCTCATTTTCCTATTTATTGGTTGCCCTTCTTCGACTCTTCTGCTGGTTCCTCCTTTTCTCCTGAATCTAAACACTGGAATTTCCTAAGGCTCAAGCCTCATACCTATACTCTTCGCTAACTCACTTCCACAGGGGAACTCATCACGGTGTTTGAAACCATCTATATGCTGACGTCTGATCTTCTATCTCCAGATATAATTTTGTCTTTTCATGCCAGACTTGTCTGTGCAACTGCCAGGTTGACATCTCCAGGATGACAGTAGGACTTAGATTTTTAATATATATTAGAAGGTTTCTAGATAACCGTTTCCCAGGAAAATTAGCTTTGTGAGCCTAGGAAAACACAGTTTCAAAGCATAAGATCTTATGATTCACTTGAAAATACATGGTGAAATCTTTCTGCCTAGGAAGCAACTCTGGGATGGAGAGACTCTATGACACTGAAAGGGTGTCCCCTCAGCAGAGGCCTTGGAATGTATTCCTAACACAATCCACTGTCTACTTCAGAAATTAAGTTGCTACTTGTATCTATGAGATCCTCTTCCCTTAGTTTTTCTTGCAGTAATATCCTATTTATATATTTTCTCAAAATTTAATAAAGATTTTTAATCACAAACGATTATTAAATAGTATCTAAGTTTTTAAAATCTGACAAATATTGAGATAAATATAACCATAACATATACCACACATATAGGATAATTCAAGAGCAATCATTTTGCTTTGTGAACATCCACGTTTTAGAGAGTTACTTTTGCACAAAAGACTAAGATAGTTAAAATACCTGTGGGAGTCTTGACAAGGAATCCAGTTCACCTGAGGGTCTGGGATATCCTCCAGATAAGGGAAAATAGTTTCCCTGGTAAATTCCCATCCATAAAGTGCATCTTCTGGAGTCACAATGATTCGAGCACCCTGTTCACAACAAGTGAAATAAAAATGATTTTTCCATGTACAACACGGACAATTCAACCCTCTCATCTTCCACCAGTTCCCGTGCCCCTCGCATACATTATGATTAGCAGAAATAAGAGAATACCTGCGCGGCTGCCTGCTTGATCGCTCTCTCAAGAATGTCTATATTCTTGTTCATGAGATTCAAGGCATCCTCCTGAGAAACAGGTGTTTTTGTTCTATTTGGCAAAATGACAGCATGTTCATACACTGCAGCTATAAAACTGTCCTCAGTACCAACCTGCAGGGTTATTAGGGCAAAAACTGCCACAAAGGTTGGAAAAGAGGAAGTGACCATGGCTAAGGTTTAGTGATTTCTGAAAGTAAAAATAACATTCACATAGTATTTATAGAGGGAAGAATGTTTGCATAACATGTGGCTGCCAGTTACTGGCCTTTTACTCTATCATCTTTTTTTTTTTTTTTTTTTTTTTTTGAGGCAGAGTTTGCTCTGTCGCCTAGGCTGGAGTGTAGTGGAGCAATCTCAGCTCACTGTAACCTCCGCCTCCCAGGTTCAAGTGATTGTCCTTCCTCAGTCTCCCAAGCAGCTAGGACTGTAGGCGCACACCACCACACCCAGCTAATTTTTGTATTTTTAGTAGAGACGGGGCTTCACCATTTTGGCCAGGTTGGTCTCGAACTCCTGACCTCGTGGTCCATCCATCTCGGCCTCCCAAAGTGCTGGGATTATAGGCGTGAGCCACCGCACCTGGCCTAATTTATAATCTTAAAGAACACAATATGTCTGACCACTTTTAAAGAAGAAAAATTGCAGTTCATTTAAGACAATCAGAAAGTATTACAGGGATTGAACAGCACGTACTATTAAGATTTAATATTGAATTTCCAAAAGATACCCGAATTCAAATATAGAACAATTCCAGCTTTTATTAGTAGAAACTCATAACTAAATTAACTCTCATGTAAAAAAATCACATCACAACAAATATCTCGTTTATTAAATTTAAAAATTGACAACAATTTTTTTGGTTCTGTTGAGTCACTAACATCGTGTTTATTTTTAGATAAGGGGGAAAAAATTAAATAGTTACTACTAAGAAAATGTATCACAGAACAATATTGAGAACAAAATTTACCCAAATCTATACTCTGACTTACTTATTGCTGTTAAGGACTGAAAACATGCGCTCCAGAAAAGCAGGATTTTGTGTCTGGTTTGTTCATTGCTGTATAGTTAGTGCCTATAGCACCAATACCCCCAGGCACCTAGGCCAGAGGAGGACTCTCTGCTCAGGGGCCCCAGACCTCAGGAGACTCTGCTTCTCTCCTTCTTTCTCTCTTTCACCCTTCCCTCCCCCTCCTCCCCCTACTCCTCCTCCTCCTCTTCCTCCTTCTTCTTCCTCCCTCCCCACCCACTGCTTTGAAGGAAGATACAACGGAAGGGGAAGTGTCCAGGACTGATGATAAAGATCATCTGAGTTGTAATAAAGAGAAGATGTAACTTTCATTTTTGTTAGCAGCAAATAACAACAATGAGTTTAAAAACAATGCTAACAGGTCAGATGCGGTGGCTCACGCCTGTAATCCCAGCACTTTGGGAGGCCGAGGCAGGCAGATCACCTGAGGTCAGGAGTTCAAGACCAGCCTGGCCAACATAGTGAAACCCTGTCTCTACTGAAAACACAGAAAGTAGCTGGACGTGGTGGTGGGTGCCTGTAATCCCAGCTACTTGGGAGGCTGAGGCAGGAGAATTGCTGGAACCCGGGAGGCAGAAGTTGCAGTGAGCTGAGATCACACCATTGCGCTCCAGAAAAAAACCTTAACAACAAATACAGGATGTGATCTTGGATGCCTTCTTAGGACATCAGTATTCTCCCTTCCCCAGGCCCAATCCTACCAGATAAAGGGTTTGTTTTGTGTTTATCCAGTCCTTTGGTAAAAGTTACAGAAATGCTTTTAGACAGCATAGAAGAGTCGGTAGAAATAAACAAAGTTTATTCTGTGCTTTACTTCATACTGAGGTAAATTCTTTGTTAAGAATGGGGCCTAGGGGCTATAAATAAGATCTGCTCATATTTTCTGCTTTGAATAGAAGTTTCTATTAAAGGAATAACTTTTCTTATCTCTATAGAGCAGAAAACTAAAAATAATTTCAGGAAAAATGGTCAAGCCCTTTTGTGGAAAATGCAAAGGGATAGATATTTTTATGAATTTTTAGCAGATTGTATAACAGACTTAGTATACAACCATACTACATAGTGTATATATAATTAGTAAATTAGCATAGGTGATTGGTATAGAATAGATTATGAGTGCCATTAGAGTTTAGAAATCATGTAACCCAAATGCCCACTTATTACAGGATAGCAATCTGAGGCATAGAGAGCTAGAGTGACAGAGCAGGATGTGCCGCTTCTCATTCCTGATTCCAGAGTCTTTCCTTTATACCCAAAACAGCACACGTGTCTATGCTCTGTTTTAATGTCTGCAACTGAGTGTCTGAACACTCGTGTCTTTGGGGTTATTTTTTGGCGTTTTTTTTGTTTGTTTGTTTTGAGACAGAGTCTTGCTCTGTTGCTCAGGCTGGAGTGCAGTGGTATGATCATGATTCACTTCAGCCTCCACCTCCTGGACTCAAGTGAGTCCACCTCAGCCTTCTTAGCAGCTGGAACGCCAGGTATGCACCGACATGTCAGGTTAATTTTTGTTATTTTTTGTAGAGAGGGAGTTTTACCATGTTGCCCAGGCTTGTTTCAAACTCCTGGGCTCAAGCAATCCACCCACTTTGGCTTCCGTGGCTTCCGAAAGTGGTGAGATTATAGGTGTGAGCCACCGAAGCCAGCCACTCATGTCTTTTAAAGAACCCAATTCAAAATGATCACCTTAGGAAGACGATAGGCAAATGTGCTAAGTGCCAAAGAAATTTCTGATGCAGTGGATGCCTAATAAAAACAACAAAGCTCTTCCATCTCCATAAGTACAATTTTGGCCATGACCTACCTTCATTGATCTAGTATCACCAATTAGTAATAGTTCCTTATCTCTTTTGCTTGGAAGTAGTCAGGTAAGCTGATGAGGAGGAGTTAACAGTTTTAAAATTTTGGCAGTAGAAGTGGGGACAATCATATCTGTTATTGTGTTCCCAAATCTGGATGTTTTTCTCTGTCCTTGGCTGTAAAAGAAAGAAATGATGTTGATTAGAGTTTTGTTTTTTTGTTTATTTGTTTGTTTGGCTAACAGGGAAAGGGAAAATCACTTCTGATATAAAATCAAGATGACCAAATTTCCTCCTTTGTTTTTTTATTTGCAGCATCTAAAAATTGTCTCATAGAAACTGAGAATCTGAGTAACAAAGGTAATTGCAAAAAAGAATCAGAAGTTAGTAAATTAAGGAGCAATTTAAATATAGGAAAATCCCTGAAATGTAAAGAAAACATTTGCCATAGAGGTCATTGATGTTGTTTTAAATCTTCAGAAGTAAAAAACCAAATTCAGGACATACAATTTCAAGAGTTGACTTTTCATAAAGATGATTGATCAGATAAGGCTTAACATTTTTAGTTTAACTGAGTTATAAATTAAAGTAAGGTTATTTTTGCCACAGGGAACATTGATTAATTGTAATTTACTGCTAAAAGAGCCTGCTTCATAATTTGTCATTTTGTGATTAACGAACTTAGCTAAAAGGGTAAAAAGTTAAAATCAATTAAAAATTATTTGGTCAATGAGTCACTATAAAAAACAGTCACTGGGTGGGCGCAGTGGCTCATGGCTGTAATCCCAGCACTTTGGGAGGCCGAGGCGGGTGAATCATTTGAGGTCAGGAGTTTTGAGTCCAGCCTGTCTGACATGGTGAAACCCAGTCTCTACTAAAAATATAAAAACTAGCTGGGCATGGTGGCAGATACCTGTGATCCCAGCTACTCGGGAGGCTGAGGCGGGAGAATTGCTTGAACCCAGGAGGCGGAGGTGGCAGTGAGCTGAGATCACGCCATTGCACTCCAGCCTGGGTGACAGAGTGAGACTGTCTCAAAAATAAAGAACAAACAAGCAAATGAAAAACAGTAATAGCTCAAATATTTGTTTCTAATTGTGAATCTGATCATCTGTTAGAATAATATTCAATTGGGCTAGGTTTTAAGTCTGTAATTTTAAAAACCTCATTTTTTCCCCACTTTCTCAAGAGTAAGTATAGAGGTGTAGTTTCCGCTTTGCACCACTTCTTTGGACCTCTATTTCTCATCTAAACATTTAGGTAATCATACCTGCTCTATCTCCTAAAGATGCATGAAAGTCCTCTGTAAGACTATGATGCAGATCACAATAATTAACAAAAGTGAGTGACTATTTAGTAATATAATATCCTGACTGCTTAATATTATTTCATTGTTAGACCCACAGAACTACTGTTGTTCAATTAAAATTCTAGTCTATTTGGATGACCCTGCTGAAGAACTGCTGGAATGAAATGGGGTTGACAGGGTACCTGCATCAACTCCTGATTCATGCTAAACCCAGTGTGGTAGAAGAACCGCAGTGGGGTAGCACAGGCGAAACAAGAAAACCAAGGAACTCAACCCCAGGAAGGAGAGGAGCTGCTCCAGGCTCTGACACTGGCTGCTGGACTTCCTGTTCTATCCCTTCTCCTGGATGCAAAATGACGAGTGAACTGAGAAACAAAGAGTGGGAAATAGCATGTATCATTATCAATGACATTCTCATAGGCAGCAAGGGTGATGTGTCAAAATAAGAATAAGAAGCAATAAGAGACAGAAAAGCCAGGCTCCAATGTTAAAACTGTTTCTCTTAATATCGTATACCAAAAAAGTACAATACTGTATCCAAAAAAAGTACTTAATGGCAAAGAAAAAAGTTTCCGTCCCTACACCATTAGAGTATTGCATATGGCTTTAGCGAGACTGAGTCAGCCCCTGTAAAAGGAAAGGTTGGCTTGAAGAGAACTAGCTTGCATTTCAGCCATCTTTGGGGGCCAGGTCTCATTCAGATGAGGTAATCCTCCAGCTTTAGAGTTGGGTGGGTGTTCAGTGCTTCAGATAGCTAACGAACACTGCTGAAATCAAGAGGAAATCTGAGAGGGTAATGATATATCACAGCCTTGGATTCTCTGAAAGCACTACTAGATGGAAATGCTTGTGCCACATGAAATTGCCAATCATCACTGCTTTCGACCTAGCAAAAGTAATTGCACATGGTTCAACCAACATGTCTGTTTTCCTCTCTCAGAAACTTAGGGCTGAAGTTGCAGAAGTCCCTTTGAGTTAGTAACATCCTCCCCTACCTTCCGACAGCTCCTGCTTCCTTAAAATAAAATATTAACAATATTAATATCATAGTTCTACCCACTATGCCAGTCTATTAACTCTGCCAAAAGTTTCTTGCATTCACCAGCAGGTCCTTTTAAAAAAATCAAAAATTCTCTTGATTGAATTAAAAGCTTTTGGTAAAGTCGGGATGACTGTCACCACGGAAATACATCCACAGGAACTGGATCCAAGTCACTTGTTGATTTATGTAGGCAGTTGGAGAGACATGCGTTTGAAAGCGTATGGTACGAAAATAACATGGAAATCTCAGACATGAAAAAAAAAAAGATAGATTAAAAATAGAAAAGTTTATATTTTATTGAGCAATATGAGAATGTCACAGCAATTCACCAATAATGCCCCTTGTTTATTTTCAAGTGAACAAGGAAGCAAAGAAAAATAATGTTTGCAACCCAAGATAACTACTTACAGCTTTAGTCAAGGGAGAGCCTTCCACTCCTGTGGACCTCGGCTGCTTTCCTTTCCAAGGCCCCTGCTCCTCCAGTCACCCCTAGTGACTTCCTGTTTTGGTTTCACTTTCTGGGTGGGCTATACCCTCTGAGATGACAGAGAGGAGTCCCAGCAGTTGCTGGTTCAAGGATGCTGCATCTTCAGTCAGACGCCAGGAGAAGGAGTGTCTATTTTATTCTAGCCTGGCAATTCTGATTCCTGAGCTTTTCTTTCAAGGAGCTATATGGGCCAGATGACACAGGCCAAGAGCAATGACACAATTTCTACTGAACGAAGCTCAGCAGAAGAACCACAGCTATAGAATCAGGAGATTCTCTAGCCTATAAAGCCTAAGTTGACTCTTATATTCATGGCATAGTCTTTCTCTTTAGCACATTATTCTTGTACTGTAACGCAGATCCCACTCTAGACTGTCCTTCAAATTAGAGAGAACTAAATTGTGTATTATCCTGCATCTAGTTATGGTGAGTTTTTTTCTCACTGTAAGTTATAAGGGTCATGGTGGCATCTGATAATAATTAACATGGACATGGACTCTGGGGCCAGAATGGCTGGGATTGAGCCACTACCTAACTATGTGAGTATGAGCAAGTTTTGTGCCCTCTCTGTGCCTCAGTTTCCCCTATCTGCAAAATGGTGATATGTGCTGAATAATTTTTGCTGTTATTACTATTGCTTCATTCCTAGAAGATGGAGGCCCAATTACAAGGGCCATGCCCAAGGCAGCTCTGACCCAGATGTGGCTGACATACCTGCCTGCCCTTGGTTACTGTCTTGTTAAAAGAATGTCAATGCATCTACTACTTTATTTTTGCATTGTTCTGTCTGTCTCCACAAAGTCTTTCAAGTTTCCTCTCTTCCAGATCAACCTGATCTGAATGATTTTTCCTAAAATTATGAACTTAAATTCTGTTTCTACTTGCTAATCTTGATGGCATTCCCTCCAATCGTACCGTAGATTCTCTTTCCGATCAAAAGCTTTCACTCCACCTATTTCATGCACCATTCTATTTTTTAAAAAACACGCTCAACAACCTGCTATGTAACTGGATTACTCACACGTTGCTGTTGGGAATGTAGGGTGGTACAGCCACTCTAGAAAACAGCTTAGCAGCTCCCTGAAAAGTGAATCATGGCTCCACTCCTTTCCCGCGCTGGGTGGCAGCCAGGCAGGGAGGCAGGGCAAGATCATAGCACCTCCTTTACCCTCCTTATCCTTCCTCTGGGGATGCCTGACAGGACAGGAATTTAGAGGCCCCCAGTAGGGGAAGAAATTCTTTACGAGTTATTTCTTCAGTTTCTTATAAGCTAAACCATTAACCACAGTGACTACCTGCAAAAACAGAATAATGGAAGTCTGGCATTTGTCTGCATTTTTTAAACACCCCAAAATGTGAGTCTTATGCCATAGTTCTACTGAATGGAGTTTGTTTATATGGAAAGATCAATTCATGAACAATATCAAATTGGAAATTCTCACTCTTCTGAATCATCTCACCAAAGTTTTCAGTGCTGTGTTATAAGAAATTCCTACAGCTATATGAAAGAAGAAGCTGTGGGCAGATCTTAAGATAATTTAAGATATTAAAGATAAATTTAATAAATTTGTTATTAAGATAAATTCTTAATTCTCACAGTTATGTGAATGAAGAAGCTGTGGGCAGATCCTTCTTTCCCATGCAGTTCTTTCCAATTAATAGTGTTGCTTTACTACAATAATACTGTTTTTTCAGAAGATGCAGTAGCAAGCATACAATTCAATGCCGTAGTTCTCTTACTGCATATGATTGCCTACTTCCTAATTCACATCCCTGTCTCCCTCACTAAACCATGTTCCAGAACTACAGGCTGGACCTACCTCACTAACAACCAAGACACGAACAACCAAGCCATTCGCATTTTTATCAGATAAGTAAAATAAAGAGACAAAAGCCAACCAATAAATATGATGATAGAACAGAAAACAGTAGAAGAAAAAGCATAGCTAAAAGTTCTGAAAATATACGGAGAAGAAAAGGTATTAGTACTATTCTCAAACGAAAAATTTATCTCCACTGGTTTTAATTATCTTAAAAGAAAAAAAAGAAACCTACCTGTATTTATGCAACAACTGATTTCATGGCTGTCATTTTTTAAATTTACAATAAGGTTAATTGACTGGTTTGGTACTCAATTTTTGTCTTGACTGATAAACACTTACAAATGATATACTGCTTTTTGTGTCTGGCATGCTATTGTTGACCTTTTGTCAACATGAAATACACTCTGAATTGTTTTAGTACTGATGATAAAATTGCACTGAACTACAAGTCAAAATTTGTTATGACATCATGTTTTCCTAGATGGTCCCTTGTAATACTCAACTATAAGTAAGCTGGGATTAGAAGTCCGGCTGTAGGTTTTCTAAAAGAAACTAGTGCAAATATTTAGGAGTTGCAAGCTGCTCTTAACAAAGACTGGCTGTGCGGACTTTAGTTTCCTTTGTTAATACTTTAAATAACATTTTAGCTTCTCCATGTAAATATGTTGTGTCTGAGCCTCCCCCTCCTGTGGGTTTGTTTCATAAAACAGGGTCATGTGACAGTGATACCAAAGAAAAGGTGAGTATCATGGGACTACCCTGTGGATAATTTCCTTCTGATATGAATGTGTAGAGATATTTCTCAATTATTAATTGCACTTAATGAAAATTAATTGGCTATGTAAGAATTTATCACCCACGTCTTTTCCAGCTAGGTTAGAGATGGTATCTGTGACATATTTAAATCTTGATCATTAAAAAATAAGTAAATAGGTGGTTTTTTTTTTTCTTTTTTGAGACAGAGTCTTGCTCTGTCGCCCAGGCTGGAGTGTAGTGGCGTGATCTCCGGCTCACTGGAACCTCCTTCTCCCAGGTTCAAGTGATTCTCTAGCCTCAGCCTCCTGAGTAGCTGGGATTATAGGTGTGCGCCACCATGCCAGGCTAATTTTTGTATTTTTTGTAGAGACGGAGTTTCACCATGTTTGCCAGGCTGTTCCTGAACTCCTGACCTCGGGTGATCCGCCCATCTCGGCCTCCCAAAGTGCTGGGATTACAGGCATGAGCCACCATGCCCAGTCAGATATTTAACTAATGTATGATATTTAATATTTATTGTCAAAATCAAGTTTCTTGTCTAAAATAAATTAGTTGAAAACAAACAAACTAATCATGCAGTTATCATGCAACCCAGTAGTTGTATTGCTGGGCATTTATTCCAGGGAAATGAAGTCTTTTTTTTTTTTTTTTTTTTTTTTTTGTTTGAGACAGAACCTCTCGCTATCACCCAGGCTGGAGTGCAGTGGCGCGATCTCGGCTCACTGCAACCTCTGCCTCCCAGCTTCACGCCATGCTCCTGCCTCAGCCTCCCAAGTAGCTGGGACTACAGGTACCCTCTACCATGCCTGGCTAATGTTTGCATTTTTAGTAGAGACAGGGCTTCGTCGTGGTAGCCAGGATGGTCTCGATCTCCTGACCTCATGATCTGCCCACCTCAGCCTCCCAAAGTGCTGGGATTACAGGCGTGAGCCACCACGCCCGGTGAGAAATGAAGTCTTATGCTTGGTACCCCACCCTCTACCCTAGCCCCTGGCAAAAAAACCAAAAAACCTGTTTCTAAATGTTCATAGCAGCTTTATTTGTAACAAATAAAGTAGTATTCCATCGTGTCATATAGCCACCCAATGGAATACCACTCAGCAATTTAAAGAACTGAACTACTGATACATGCAACAATGCCAATAGAATCAAGGGCATTATGCTGACTGAAAAAAGTCAATCCAAAAAGTTCCATACAATACGATTTAATTTATACGTTTCTTAAAATGACCAGATGATAGAAATAGAGAATCGATTAGTGGCTGCCAGAAGTGAAGATGGGAGGGAAGTGGATGTGGCTACAAAAAGGCAACACGAAGAATATGGCGATGGGAATGTTCTGTATCCTGGTTGTGCTATTGTACTATAGTTCTGCAAGATGTTACCATTGGGGAAACTGGGGAAAGAATACTCATGATATTTTTCTATTATTTCTTACAACTGCACGTGAATTAACAATTATCTCAAAATTGTTAAAGTTTAATTTTTAAAAACGATCTGTAATTTGTATTTATCCTTTATAGTTTTCTTTTGGATTGATTTACGTATCATATTATAATGTATAGTTTGCAATATGATCTTAACATAAAAGATACCTTTTATTACTAACATATTCCACATTTGGTTATATAAAAATTCTCATTATTAAAAAGGTTCCTTTAAGCTACTCAGTCTCATTACATTTAGAAGACTATAAATATATAAAAATATAAACACATACACAGAGATTTCCCTTGATAGTTTTGACCTACCTTTTGGTTTCCTTGTTCAAAGTGTTCTTTCCTCTGTCTTTTCTCATATTTTAAAACTTTTCTGTCACTTATCTTTTTTTTTTTTCTTTTTTTAAGACGGAGTCTTGCTCTGTCACCAGGCTGGAGTGCAGTGGCCTGATCTCGGTTCACTGCAACCTCTGCCTCCTGGGTTCAAGCAATTCTCCTGCCTCAGCCTCCCAAGTAGCTGGGACAACAGGCGTGCACCACCATGCCCAGCTAACTTTTGTATTTTTAGTAGAGATGGAGTTTCACCAGGATGGTCTCGATATCTTGACCTCGTGATCCATCCACCTTGCTCTCCCAAATTGCTGGGATTACAGGTGTGAGCCACTGCTCCCAGCCCACTTATCTTAATACTTGCAAAATTTCAAAATGAGAAAGGGGTAAATTTGGTTTTGTATGTAGCATCTTTAAATACAATGCTATCCAAAGGAAGTATTGAGAGCAGTGTATTGGGAATGGGAATGAAGGAAATTCTCTCCCCAGAGAGCCGGTGCAGGGGGCCAGGGTCACATTCTGTCCTGGCACTGCTCTGGGAAAGGAACTGCAGGCCATTTGTCCTCCTCACATTGGATCACACTCTGTAGGTTCAAGAGTGAAAGGCTTGAGGGGACAGGGAAATGAAGAGATCACAAGACAGATGTACATCCAGTCTTGACACTCAATGCCAGGCAGTCTTCCAAAGCCATCCTCTCCAACCCTTGGTATTGTCCTCCTTTTCCATATTTTTGGTTTTGGTGGTATGCAATGAAAAACCATGGCGGCTTGAACTTTTGCCACTTCAGGATCCATTTTGCTCCTCTTTTTCCCCAATTCACTAGCAGTCACCACCATCCACCCACACCCTCAAGCCAAAACCTAGGAGTCCTCCTAGATTCTTCTCTCCTCCCTCCACATCAGCACATTCTGTTGGTTCCACTCCCAGATAGAGCCTTTTCTCTCCATCACCAACTCCCTGGTCCAAACCATTATTGTCTCTCTCAAATCTTCCGAGGTTCCCCCTCCATTCCCATTTACCATCCCTATCCCCACCCACTCACTGTCCACATGCAGACAGAATCAGATTCTGGCATCACCTCCAGTTTACTAGACTCCAGCCAGCAGACCAAGCCTCATCTTTGACCATGTCAAGCCCTTGTGCACATACTACGGACTGTCCTCTGTCAGAATGAATGAATGGTGGTTACATTCTACTCCTTCAGATCGCAATTCAAAGGTTGCACTTCCATGGACTTTTTCAAATTAGGCACCCACATCTAAACAACTCTAGCCAACTGCTCTATCACATCACCATGTTTTTTTTTTTTTCCTTCTTAGCATTTCTGTAAGATAACTGGAGAGTCTGATATTTACTTGTTGTTTGTCTCTTTCACCAGTATAAGGTACATAAAAGCAGAAATTGTGTTTATCTTGATCACAGCCAAATCCCTAGCATCTGGCACAGTGTCAGCCCAGAGAAGACATTGAAAAGATATTTTTGAATGAATACATAAAACCATTTCTTCTTTTAAAACATTACTGTAAATGTGGCTACTACACCATGAAAATAGGTCAAGAAGCATGAGAGTTACACAATAGACATTTATTCACTTTAACAACATCATGGATTTCACACGAAGTTGGAGGAAGCCCTTCCCTAACAAAACAAGCATTTGCATTAGGGGAAGGAGGCTGACCTGCTCTAGGGATGAAATACATCTACCAAGAATATGGATAAAAACAAAAACAAAACAGATGGCAGAACCAAAAAACAGAGACATTAAAGGAAATGAACAACGTTATACCAAGTAATGTTTATAAATCCAGATCATAAGTGAACGTAAGTTACAAAAATGGAAGTTGTAAGTATTGTTATTCTTGTACTTTTCACACAAACAGACTTTTTAGAAACGTTTAAAGCCAGGGAGTGCTAGAGAGTTTCTGTATGGCAGGCAAGAATTCTTCCTTTTGAACAAGACCGAAAAACCTCAGGACAAAGAGAAAGTATATCTTTTAAAAACTGATTTCATAGTAATGTTTCTATATATTTTGAAGCACCTTTATATATTTAGAGCATATCAAATTAGTTCATTTATTTCCCTGTTCATAAAAAAGTACATTCACAGAATTAGTGTACTCAGAATAAAAAATAAACAGAGGAAATGAGAACTAACTCAAGTTAATAACAACATCTTCAAGGACAAGTTTGGTCACTTAAAAACTAAGTTTTGTTTTGTTTTGTTTTGCTTGTTTTTAATTACCTCTTTCATACTTAATATTTCAAATATAGCTAGTTCAGCAGGACTGCTTTTCAGTATCATAGTAAGTACAACCCAATACAAGATCATCCAAAAACACGTTGACACTTCCAAGACACTGGCATGGGGTCCACGGAGTTTTGTGCATAAAATTTTAGAAACCCTTCCTACAGTGATGTTTAAGGCCAGAAGCATTTATTTCTCAACTTTGTATCAATCCAGGATCCATCAGACTAGGTTTCATTAGGCAAGAGAGTAGTTCGTTCCTCCTCCGTGCTGAGGATGTTTTGAGATTTAGACCTACATTGAAGGAAAGAGATGAATATCAATATTTCTCATCTTAAACACAAACAAACAAACAAACAAACATAAAACCAGTACCTGTATCTCCATCCAACTATCTTTTTAAAAAAGTATCTACTGCCTGGGCGCAGTGGCTCACGCCTGTAATCCTAGCATTTTGGGAGGCCAAGGTGGGCAGATCACTTGAGGTCAGGAGTTTGAGACCAGCCTGGCCAACATGGTGAAATCCTGTCTCTACTAAAAATACAAAAATTAACAGGGCATAGTGGCCCACGCCTGTAATCTCAGCTACGTGGGAGGCTGAGGCAGGAGAATTGCTTGAACCCAGGAGGCAGAGGTTGCAGTGAGCTGAGATTGTGCCACTGCATACCAGTCTGGGTGACAGAGCAAGTCACCATCTCAAAAAATAAAAATTAAAAGAGTATCTACACAACTGATGAGCCTCAGAGTGCCTAGAAATCCACAGACTGGAAGAATAAATGTAAAATGTTATTTATTTTCCACTTGCACTGGCTAACTTTTAAAGAGAGAAAAAAGCCCCCAGATTGACCATACCTTCTTCTCCTTGAATACTCCAGTAGATAAAACAAGCCCATGGCTAATCCCTTAAACACAATTAAAAGTACTGATTAATGTGAATTTTCCAAGTCAAGTTTTTCCACAAATATAAGGAAAATGAAAATAAAAGACTCATTACTCACACTTATCAGAGCCCATAGACCTTGTATAGCTGCTGCCCATTCAAAACCAATTTTCTCATACAGAAATCCACCCAGCGTTGGTCCTAAAAAAGCACTAACAACAGAAAGAAGAAAAAGTATTCAATAGTGCAAAAAATAAATAATTACTTCATAAAAAGCTACATGATCCTTCAGTTGTAAGTATTCATAAAATTGGAAGATAAGTACCAAAGAAAAAACTAATTCCTGGACACAGCATTCAGTAAAAGAAAATAATTCTACCTGATAATGACATTCAAAATTTTTTAACAATTGTGAAATTATTACTGCTTCTGAAAAGTAGATGGCTTACATCAAAATAAAAAAGATGAAACAGGTTTAAAAAATTCTTTATATTATTCTATTCTCAGTATTTGCAACTAATATAACTCAGTTCAAAACAATATATTACATTGGTTAGCATAGTTACCCTTCTGGTAGAAGGTAAAAATAAGCAAATGAATAATAAATGAATAAACTGTAAAAATCAGAGACATGTTTCTATTAAAGGAACTTATAAATATCACTTAAATAAGATAAAGTATATGAAACCATTTTGACTAAGTATTAAACTGTTGGTATAGGCATTGATTGTTAAGTGAGAGGGTATGGATTAGAACTCTGGCTTTCCCCTAGAGGAACTGTTTGTCTTTGAGAAACTCATCTGATCTCTCAGTGTTTCAATTTCTTCATCAACTAAAATAGGGATAGTATTAATATTTTCCATCTTGCAAGTATGAATGAAATTAAAGGATGCTGGGCACAGTGGCTCATGCCTATAATCCCAGCACTTTGGGAGGCCAAGGCAGGCAGATCACCTGAGGTCAGGAGTTCAAGACCAGTCTGGCCAACATGTTGAAACCCTGTCTCTACTAAAAATACAAAAATTAGCCAGATGTGGTGGCTGGCACCTGTAATCTGAGCTACTCAGGATGCTGAGTCAGAAGAATCTCTTGAACCCGGGAGGCGGAGGTTGCAGTGAGCCAAGATCGCACCATTGCACTCCAGCCTGGGTGACGAGAGTGAAACGCCATCTCAAAAAAAAAAAAAAGAAAGAAATTAAATGACTACTCACCCGATTGACCACATTGCACTGAAAAGACCTGATACAAGTCCCAATGTACTTAATCCCTCTTCAAACCCATTTTCACTGCAAAAAGAGACATGAGTGTATCCATTATTAAAAGGAAAACCTGTGTGAAAGAAAAATTGTATGATAGATCAATTAAGATAAACCAAGGATAATCTGGAAAAAACCAACAGCAAGAACACTCCACTTCTGAGATAAAAAGCAAATCTAATTTAAAAGAATTTTCATAGTTCCATTTACTCCATGATTTTCTAGAAATAATTTTTCTACATATATATGATATTAAGAAGCATGGCTTGTTTGCATTAAATACTTATAAAAATATACAATTAAGAAATTCTTAAAATGAGATGAAGATGGAAAGAGAACAAAGACAACTTTAAAAAAACAGAGATAGCTCCTTATTCCCATGAGAACTATTGAACTGACCCAGCACAGCCATAGTACTTAGTGTTCATCATCACACCTATTAAACAAAAGAATGATGACCAGGTGACACATGCTGGTCACTCTAGGCTCTCTCATGGACCTCCTCCATGAAAGAGGAACAATGCTGAGACCTATCTGTTTTGCTTTAGCTTTTCAAAATTACATACATACTGAGGCATACATCAAGCCAGATATCTGTCCACGACCCATTTTAGCTACTAATGTACTATTATCATTTCTATTAGTGTATTATTACTATTTATATCATGATATCATATGCTACAGAATCATGAAGATTTGACATTGGGGCAAAAATATCCAACATGCTGCAAAATTGAGAAATTCAAGAAAGCCTGTGATACTCACTACTTATTCACAATACAGCTCTTCAAGCAATGGAAGTAACTTACTGTGCACAACTGAGAATTTCCGGGAAAGTTGGAATTATACTCATTCCGGCAGAGATGCCATTTACAACTAGTATCAGCACCAGCAGCCAAAGC
Organism: Macaca nemestrina; assembly: GCF_043159975.1. NCBI lineage: Eukaryota > Metazoa > Chordata > Mammalia > Primates > Cercopithecidae > Macaca > Macaca nemestrina. The sequence continues at coordinate 37,438,792 of NC_092129.1, forward strand.
TGACTGCAAAAGGGTTTTGGAGAAAAAAAATACAAAAAGAAAAACATTAGCATTTTAAGAAACACAAAGCTTAATGCTAAGGAAGTGAGGATCCCAGATACGTTATTTTCACTGATTATGTGCCTAGTCTCATTTCCATTCCCATCTAACCCATTTCATTCAGTTGGAGTGCCTTTTAGCTCCTTACAGTATTTGTTGGGGCTGGGGGAAATTCATCCTGATATCTCCATCTTTTTGGTCCTTTGGTTATATATATCACATGTCTGGAGCCAACCTGGCTTCTTCTCACCAAACAAAATCCCTTCAAAATTAGTGAAAATGTCAGTACTAATACTGTTCTTTCAATCACTTGGCTTTGAACTTCAATTAATTTAAAAATGGCATAGAAGGAAAGAGGTAAAAGAAGAGTCAGGAAACACATTTGTTCCATATGAGGAGACTATGCCAGTTACTTAATATATGTTACCAGATTTAATCCTTGTGATGTAAGTACTATTATCAGCTCCTTTTTGTAGATGAGAAAACTGAGGCTCTTGGAAGTTAAGTGGTTTGCTTACTAGTACATGGCAAAGCCAAAACCTAAACTCAAGTCTGAAGGACTCTGAAACCCCTTCCTTTCCATATTACTATGTTTTATCCCAGAAGTACCTGAAAAGGTCTAAGAAGTTCAGTTTATTTTAGCAACAAAATTACATTAAGCAATTTAGTTGTAATTACATTAAGCAAGGTTTAATAGGCAGCTACTACATGCTAAGGATGATACAGAGACAAAAACAGATTTGGTCCCTGCCTCAAGGAAAAAGAATAGAAAAAAACAAAAAATATATTCTAAGAACTATCAAGTAAAGGTAAGTAGCAACAAATTCTATTTTAAAAATAAAGTATAAACAAGTAGGTACAATTGAAATACAGGAGAATATGCATTTTTGTCATTTGAGACAGATTTTATGCATTTTTTTTCTGCTTCTCCCACTGCTAGCTTCTAGTAGGGTAAAATATTGTCAGCCTAACAATTCAATTGAGTACTACAGTTAATTATTTAAATATTAATGTTCCAAATACTAACCTATACCAGTGTTAAAACGAAATTTTTTGAAATAATTCCTAATGTTATTTAGCCAAACATACAGAAGAAAAAAAACTACCTTTTAATATGCAAGACTGGGACAGGCCCTAAGAGTATGTAGCACCCAGCCGTGATTAAGTTGCCAAACACCAGAAGCCATTTCCTTAGAGGCTGGTAAGGAGAAAGAGAGTCAAAATGAGTCTTAGAGGCAAAGACCCTCCATAATCAAACAATATAAAACAATAGTAAAAAACACAAATCATGATATTCAAAAACCCAAATACAATGAAGAAAACAAAACTTTACATTTATTTATTATTTATTTTGTAATTTTTTAATTTTATTTTTTATGTTTTTGAGACGGAGTCTTGCTTTGTCGCCCAGGCTGGAGTGCAGTGGCAGCGCGATCTCGGCTCATTGCAAGCTCTGCCTCCCGGGTACACAACATTCTCCTGCCTCAGCCTCCCAGGTAGCTGGGACTACAGGTACCCGCTACCACACCGGGTTAATTTCTTTTGTATTTTTTTAGTAGAGACGGGGTTTTACCATGTTAGCCCGGATGGTCTCGATCTCCTGACCTTGTGATCTGCCTGCCTTGGCCTCCCAAAGTGCTGGGATTACAGGAGTGAGAAAATAAAGAGATGAGAAACTCGCAAGCAAGGACAATATATAACAAGACAGAAAGTGAACAAAGGACAAAGATTTCTTAGCAGGGGAGTGTATTGCAGATCAGATTTTGCACATGATGAACTATTACAAATATAACAACAAAAAAACTAACTATAAAATGCAATGACCAGCCAGGCGCGGTGGCTCACACCTATAATCCCAACAGTCTGGGAGGCCGATGTCGGAAGATTGCTTGAGCTCACAAGTTTGAGACCAGCCTAGCCAACATGGTAAAACCCAGTCTCTACTAAAAAGGCACAAAAATTAGCCAGGTGTGGTGGTAGACATCTGTAATCCCAGCTACTCAGGAGGCTGAGGCAGGAGAATTGCTTGAACCTGGGAGGCGGAGGTTGCAGTGAGCCAAGATCATACCACTGTACTCCATCCTGGGCAACAGAGCAAGATTCTGTCAAAAAAAAAAAAAAAAAAAAAAAAAAAACCAGTGACTACAAAAAAACCCCTACCAGGTATTAATAGTTACAATACCTAGAAAAATCACATCATTAAAAAATTACCTGCTAGAGACTGAATGCTTATATCCCCCCCAAATTTATACATTAAATCTTAACATCCAATGTGCTGGTATCTGGAGGTGAGCCTTTGGGAGGTGATTAGGTAATGAAGGTGCAGCCTTCATGAAGAGGATTAGTATCCCTATACAAGAGGCCATGAAACTAGGCCGCATAAAACTTAGAAACTAGGCCTCATATAGAAAAAATTAACACCAGGTGGCTCTGGATAGGGTCCCACCCTGCCTCGATAGGGTCCCACCCTGATAGGGTCCCACCCTGCCAATTCCGGGAAACAACCTCATGGGGTCCCACCCTGCCAATTCCGGGGGTCCCACCCTGCCTCCTGCCTCGAAGTTCCCGGAATCAGCAACTCCAAGAAAAAACCTCATAAGGTCCTGCTCTAACCAATTAGCATAAGACACCTTGCTCAGGCCATAGACAGACCCAATTACCACGCGCCTAAAGCTTTGTTTGAATTTCGCGCCCTAAGCTGTGTTTGAACTTGTATTTGCCTATATAAACAGCCTGTAACAAGCAGTCGGGGTCCCAGGGCCAACTTAGAGCTTGGGACCCTAGCGCGCTAGTAATAAATAACTCTCTGCTGTGAATCTCGTGTCGGTGATCCTTCGCGGCGACCCCTGCCCAGGAGGGAATCGACAGTTCGGTTCCAACAGCCACAGAGAGCTCCCTTGCCTGTTCCATCGTGGTGAGGTTACAGTGAAAGAAGACAATCTGTGCGCCAGGCAACAGGCCCTCATCAGACATCAGATCTACCAGTGCCTTAATCTTGGACATTTTGGTCTCCACAATTGTGAGAAACAAATTTCTATTGTTTATAAATCCTCTCAGTTTGTGGTATTTTGTTACAGTATCCTGAATGGACTAAGATCGTATCCACTAAAATTATCCCTTATAAACTACTTGAATCAGGACAAAAATTACAGGGGTGCCATATCCGCTCAGTTAAGTAAGATTATGTCTGAAAACCAAGCTCCAAACACTGTTTAAGATACTTGCTTTTGGACATCTGGGTTACTAAGTATTCCACAAGTAAATCAGTTCTTGATAAATAAATATGCAAATGAAATGAAGGGAAATGCAAAATATAAGCTCTAAAACCACAGAAGTTTAAGATTTGACTAGCAGTACTAATTCTGTGCTCTCATCATCTGTACCGAATGGTTTAAACCTGGTTGAAAGAGAACAGAAGGGTATTTTTTTTTTTTTAAACAGAAAGGCTATGAGATAACCAGTCCATATTTATGTGGTCAATTTTTTCACTCACACAGAAAATCTAAATTATCTCCTCCTAAAGAAGAAATCTCTCAATTTGATCAAGTCTGTAATAGCCTCTAGGACTTTGCCCTATTTATTAAGATCAATCCTTTTTTTTTTTTTTTTTACATCGAGTTTTTTTCTTTAGAGAGTCTAATCCAGGAGCCGGATGTGGTGGCACATGCATATAATCCCAGCTACCTAGGAGGCTGATGCAGGAGGATCACTTGAGACCAAGAGTTCAAGGCTGCAGTAAGCTATGATCGCGCCACTGCCCTCCAGTCTGGATGACAATGTTGGGGGAAGAAATTAGAAAAAGAAAGTCTAATCCAATTTTTTTTTTTTTTTAAGCATAAGACTCTTCCTCTTTTCCCAGGTGAAGCAATTTAAAGTGAATTGGTTTAGTGTGATAGCTGACCCTTAGGGTGATAGAAGATACTGCAACCTCTCCCTAGTCCAATTGAATATATCAAGTCTAACCAGTTCCAAAGGAACAATTGGAAAACCACTGCTCTAAACATGCAAAAGTGACTCAAATATAAATTAAGTGTACGTACTGGCATTTTATCACTTAGGAGACCAAATAGTGGTGAAGAGATGGCATAGGACAGTGCCAGACCCAGGAATACTAGTCCCACATATCCAGCTGGTAAATTAAACTGTAAAAGAAATCCTATATTAAAGTCACATAATTAAGTCATTTTTAAGTAAACATCCCTCTTTTCCTTCTACCATTTCTTTAGCTCTTATTATTACCATGAGTCTATTAATAATATTCTGCACTGTCCTAATTTTCATCTTACCTTTGAAAATGCACTACTTTTTCTCTATGGGAGGACAACCTAACCAGAAGTCAGAAGAGAAGATTTTTTGCTTTGTAGCCTTTGGCATTAAACATACTTTGCTTCCATAACTCAGAGTACTTTTATATGTAAATTAATGTTTTGCAAACTTCAATGTGCATAAAAATTACCTGGAGAATTTGCTAAAAGAGATTCTTGGATTCCAACCATAGGGTTTCTGATTCAGAAAAAGAGGAAAATAAATTTCTAAAGATTTCTTAGGTTGGAGTTGGGTAATGGGATGGGCCGCAGCACTTCAACCTGAAAAGGGGGCAGCAGTGGTGAGGCACCACCAATAGCCCTGAGGGAGTCAATGTCTGATGTAAAACTGGGTGTGGTGGCGCATGCCTGTAATCCCAGCGTTTAGGGAGATTGAGGCAGGTGGATCACTTCAGGTCAGGAGTTTGAGACAAGCCTGGCCAACATGATGAAACCCCATCTCTACTGAAAAATACAAAAATTAGCCTGCTGTGGTGGCGCATGCCTGTAATCCCAGCTACTCAGGAGGCTGAGGCAGGAGAATCGCTTGAACTTGGGAGGCAGAGGCTACCGTGAGCCGAGATCATGCCACTATACTCCAGCTTGGGTGACACAGCGAGACTCTGTCTCAAAAGCGAAAAAAAGTTCTGATATAGTCCATCATCAGCCAGAAACAAGAAGGGCCTATACTACCTCCCATACCACAAATGGGTCGGTTATAGTTATCTTCGAGGAAACCTCCTGTCTTCCTCATCTTTTTAAAATAAATTACATTTTCTTGAGAAACAACAACAAAAAAGATTTCTTATAAGATATACACAAACAACTTGGATTTCCCAGAGATTAGTTATAGATTTTTTTTCATTGTTTAGACACAACTTCTTTTTTTTTTTTTTTTTTTTTTTTTTGAGACGTAATCTCGCTCTGTCCCCGGGCTGGAGTGCAGTAGCCGGATCTCAGCTCACTGCAAGCTCCGCCTCCCGGGTTTACGCCATTCTCCTGCCTCAGCCTCCCGAGTAGCTGGGACTACAGGCGCCCGCCACGTCGCCCGGCTAGCTTTTTGTATTTTTTTTAGTAGAGACGGGGTTTCACCCTGTTAGCCAGGATGGTCTCGATCTCCTGACCTAGTGATCCGCCCGTCTCGGCCTCCCAAAGTGCTGGGATTACAGGCTTGAGCCACCGCGCCCGGCGACACAACTTCTTAAAAGCACAGAAAAACAGCTGAAAAATACAGGTTGTTGACGATCTAAATGGACTGTGTCAGTATAATCACAAAACATTTTTCTTATGGGCGTCACACGTATCCGTGTGAAGAGACCACCAAACAGGCTTTGTGTCAGCAATAAAGCTTTTTAATTACCTGGGTGCAGACAGACGAGTCTGAAAAAGGAGTCAGCAAAGTGAGATGGGGTGGGGCGGTTTGATAGGATTTGGGTAGCTAGTAGAAAATTACAGTTAAAAGTGGTTATCTCTTACGGGCAGGGGTGGAGGTCACAAGGTGCAGGGTGGGGAGATCATAAAACTCATTGCCCAGGGGAGGAATGTCACAAGGTCGATTGACCAGTTGGGGAGGGGCAGGAACAAATCACAATGGTAAAAGGTCATCTTTTGTGGTTCTTCAGTTGCTCCAGGTCATCTGGATGTATACGTGCAGGTCACAGGGGTTATGATGGCTTAGCTTGGGCTCAGAGGCCTGACATTGGGTAACTTACGGTACTCACTGGCTAAAGGCAATATTATATTACTGTCTAAATCTTGGACCAGGCACTAAAATAACAGTCTCCAAGTTTACCTGTGAAGTTCCCCAAACTGTCTTCAGTGATTTCAAGGGGTAGTGTAAAATTATAAGAAAAATTAATTTTAATCTTTACATTCTATGATCAGTAAATGTTCAGAAAGCATTTGAAATGACCATATTAGCAACTTTATTGATATTAGAAAGTATACTGAAACTTAAGTTTCTGTGCTATTTTAAATCTAGTACCTCAAAGTCATTATGGGCCGAAGTTAGTCATTTTTGCCTTTTATCAACACATATTAATTGTTCAGTGTAATTAACTACCACACCTTGTAATGGACTTCACTGTGTCAGTAATAATATTTTTTCAAAAATATCTAAGAACAAATTTCGATGACTTCAAACTTTTAGAATTCAACATTTTATTTTTTAGTTCTAGGGATACTTGGTTCCTTTCTCAAATCCCAGAATAATACAGTCCATAGTCATCTGATTATATGAAGTAGCCTAAAAAGTCAGTAGACCCAGGGGGGATCTGTTACAGAAGAAGCACATCTTACATCAAATGAGCTACTGTGTACCCCTAATGTCTCACTGCAATTCAAACAAAAAGAGGAAAAGTATCCTTGTTAAGCAGCATGCATGATGCCTGAGCTAGACCTACAATGACATGAGCAAGGTCTTAGAAAGAAGGAAACTAATGTTTTGGCCACTTAGTGAAAGACTTCTTTCATTTTTACTGAATCAGATCCCTAGTTCACAGGCACAGCAGAGATGGACAGGCTACCTCGGTGTGTAGTGCCCATTCTGCCTCCTTCTCCCAGCCACGCAAGGGTCTTTCCACAGAGCAGGGCCCAAGAACAAGCAGTTACATCCACCTGCTACAACGCAGCACTCTTCAGCAATCAGGCAACTTACCTTCTCCAAAACAAAGAGAGACAGAGTAGGATCAAGGAAGCCAAAACATGAGCTGAGTGAGTTGATGACGAAGGCTATAAGGCCAACTTTGGGTAAAGCAATCAGTTTCCAGAATGAGTGTTCACCTGGATCAGACTCTTTGGGGAAAAAAGAAAAAAGAAAAAAAAAATCAAAGCAATTAAAATCTCTTAATTTTAACTCATTTGGAAAACTGGTAAGACCATCTTTATCTGGTAATCAACACAACTCACCCTCTGAGTTTGCCTAAAATTGTATACAATCTACACTTGCATATAAATTATTCAAACCTAGAGGCCACATTCAATTTATCAAAAACAATTTCCCAAATTAGAAAGAATCAACTGGAATGAGAGTGTGAGGGAAAGAAGGAGTCTTAGGTTACAGGTTGTAACTATTATACTCATCCTGGCCAGAGATAATATCAGGTTTAGACATTGTATTAATCTGTTCTCACACTGCTAATAAAGACATACCTGAGACTGGGTAATTTATAAAGGAAAGAGGTTTAAGAAACTCAAAGTTCCACATGGCTGGGGAAGCCTCACAATCATGGTGGAAGACGAAGGAAGAGTAAAGGGACACCTTACATGGCTGCAGGCAAGAGAGCTTGTGCAGGGGAACTCCCATCTATAAAAATATCAGATCTTGTGAGACTTATTCACCACCATGAGAACAATATGGGGGAAACCACCCCCATGATTTAATTACCTCCACCTGGCCCCACCTTTGACATGTGGGGATTATTACAATTCAAGGCGAGATTCGGGTGGGGATATAGCAAACTCATATCAGACATGAAAGCTTTTTTATTTTTAAGAGATGGAGTGTATTGCTCTGTCACCCAGGCTGGAGTGCAATGGTGTTATTATAGTTCACTGCAGCCTCTAACTCCTGCACTCAAGTGATCCTCCTGCCTCAGCTTCCCAAGTAGCTGGGACTACAGATGTGCACTACCTCACCCAGCTAATTTAAAAATTTTTTAGAGATGGGGTCTCCCTACATTGCCCAGACTGGTCGCAAATTTTTGGCCTAAAGCGATCCTCCCACCTCAGCCTCCCACTTATGGATGTGGAAACTCTTTGATGGCCATGACAGCCTTCATTTATCCCCATTTCTCCCACAATATCCTGCACAGTTCATTAGTCTATAAATACTTGTTGAATCACGATCAAATATGGAGCAAAGTGCAAAAACATCATGAAGTGTGGTTCAACTATTTTAAGTGTTATCCTTAGATTTTTTCAGGATATAAGAGATAAAGTGAAACCTTGGTGTTAGTTTTTGTTTGTTTTTGTTTTTTGTTTTTTTGTTTATGTGTGTGTGTGTGTGTGTGCTTTTTTTTTTTTTGAGACAGAGTCTCACTCTGTCACCCAGGCTGGAGCGCAGTGATGCGATCTCGGCTCACTGCAACCTCCGCCTCCTGAATTCAAGCAATTCTCCTGAGCCTCAGCCTCCTGAGTAGCTGAGATTACAGGTGCACGCAACATGCCTGGCTAATTTTTGTATTTTTAGTAGAGACGGGGTTTCACCATGTTGGTCAGGCTGGTCTCGAACTCCTGACCTCCAGACCCATCCACCTTGGCCTTCCAAAGTGCTGAGATTACAGGCATGAGCCACCGTGCCTGGCTGGTGTTAGTTTCTTAATTATGAACCAAGTATTCAATGGTGAAATAAATCTGAGCACATCCTTGATGCTCCTACAGAAACTACAGGATGTAGTTGGACTTAGAAAGAGGAGAAACACCACTGTGTGGCTCAGTGAGGTATTGCAGGCAGGGAGACAAGTTGGTGTGATTTTTGAATTGTATATACTAAGGATATTTAGTCACTTTTAAACTAAAAATGATAAAAGATTCCAATTTTAATTGGTTACATTTATTGTGAAAGTAAGAAGTATTATGTATTTATGGTAAAAAATAAATCATTATTGCATAATAGTCCCTGTTCCTAAAATCCAGGGTGAGAAAAGGAGTTGTCATAGTGAGAATATATTAAAACATCCATGAAAATGAAACATAATTAGTATAATTAAGCTGTTGAAGACCAAGTAATGAAAACTTGGGGTACTTGCTTGAAGGGACATGACTCCCTGGCTGACAAAACCTGCCACAGGAAGTTACTGTTAGAGATGGGGAATAGGGTTGTCCTCAAGTGTGAGGGGGCAGGAAAAATGCTGAGCACTATGGCACTACCTACACCAGATCTAGTCCAGTGATCGAGAAGGTTTAGAAAAACTCCCCAGAAAAGGGCTGGGCACAGTGGTTCACGCCTGTAATCCCAGCACTTCGGGGGGCCGAAGTGGGTATATCATGAGGTCAAGAGTTCGAGACCAGCCTGGCCAACATGGTGAAACCCTGTCTCTACTAAAAATATAAAAATTAGCCAGGTGTGGTGGCACAGGCCTGTAATCCCAGCTACTCTGGAAGCTGAGGCAGGAGAATTGCTTGAACCTGGGAAGCAAAGGTTGCAATGAGCCAAGATTGCGCCACTGTATTCCAGCCTGAGCAACAGAGCAAGACTGTCTCACAAAAAAGAAAGAAAGAAAGAAAGAAAGAAACCCCTCCGCCCCCCAAAAAGGTAATAAAATCAAGTTTTGCAGGATAAGTAAGAGTTAGGTAGAGTGGAAGAAAGATATTCCAGATCATATGGCTCTTCTACTTAAATCTAACAATAGGCCAGGCACAGTGGCTCACACCTATTATCCCAGCACTTTGAGAAACCAAGATGGGAGGATCACTTGAAGTCAGGAGATCGAGACTAGACTGGCCAACATGGTGAAACCCCGTCTCTACTAAAAATACAAAAATTACCCTGGTGTGGTGGCATGTACCTGTACTCCCAGCTACTTGAGAGGCTGAAGCATGAGATTTGCTTGATCACAGGAGGCAGCGCTTGAAGTGAGCCAAGATTACACCACTACACTCCAGCTGGGGTGACAGACTCCGTTTCAAAAAAAAAAAAAAAAAAAATCTAACAATAGCTCCCAATGGCTTTCAGGATAAAGTTCACATTTCATGGATTTAAGGATTTTTTATTTTAAAAAATAAGTAAAAATTGTCTCTATTTATGGTATAAAACATTATATTTTGATATATGTATACATTGTGGAATAACTAAATGAAGCTAATTAACATGCTTTGCCTCACATACTTTTTTTTAATGGTAAGAACACTTAAAATCTACTATTGACAATTTTCAAGTGTACAATATGTTGTTATTAACTATAGTCGCCATGATGTACAATAGATCTCTTAAACTTACTAGACCTTAAAGATTTTAATAAGATAATTGACACGTCCATGACTCTATTTTAGAAGTATTTTTTTTTTTAGAGCAGTATAGGAGGGGACCTGGTGAGCAGATATAATGAATGATTCTTAGCCACCCAATGCTAAAGCCACATCGTCTATGGGTCTAAAAGGTGGTAAAGAAATGGGCAGAACTTATAAAATAAAAAATTCTGCCAATATCAGTGATTTTTAAAATTTATTTGATTTTCTAGCATCATCTATCTATAAACTCTTCTAAAACAATAACTTTTTTTTTTTTTTTTTTGAGACAGAGTCTCACTCTCCTGCCCAGGCTGGAGTGCAGTGCCGTGATCTTGGCTCACTGCAACTTCTGCCTCCTGGGTTCAAGCAATTCTCCTGTCTCAGCCTCCTGAGTAGCTGGGATTACAGGCATGTACCACCATGCCTGGCTAATTTTTGTATTTTTAGTAGAGACGGGGTTTCACCAGGTTGGCCAGGCTGGTCTCGAACTCCTGACCTCAGGTGATCTACCCGCCTCAGCCTCCCAAAGTGCTGGGATTACAGGCATGAGCCACTGTACCTGACCAAATAATAACAATCTTTAAAAGTAGTATTAATTGGGAATACTTAAATCTACATTTACAGCCTTAATATTATCAATCCTAGAGATTTTTTTTAAATACCAGTTTATAATTTTTTCGGGGGGGCGGACACAGTCTCGCTCTGTCACCCAGGCTGGAATGCAATGGCACAATCTTGGCTCACTGCAACCTCCACCTCCTGGGTTCAAGCGATTCTCATGCCTTAGCCTCCCAAGTAGCTTGGACTACAGGTGTGCACCACCACGCCCAGCTAATTTTTGTACTTGTAGTAGACACAGGGTTTCACCATGTTGGCCAGGCTGGTCTCGAACTCCTCTCCTGGCCTCAAGTGATCTACCAGCCTTGGCATCCCAAAGCGCTGTGATTACAGGCATGAGCCACTGTGTCCGGCCCAGTTTATAATTTTTTAAAAACACTATTAAAAGAGAACACCTGAATCTACATCCTTGTATCTGAGCTACTCTGTGAAGACAGCTGCAAGGACCACTGGGAAAGAAGGATGGGCATTATTCTCTTAGCTTATAGCCTTCTAGGAACACTGGGCTATGTGTGGCCCACAGAAACTTCTGGCTTTGATATTTAGTTTAGTCCAAGAAAATCTCTCATAGACACAGCATATGGTAATGGTTTATGATCAGAAGTTAAATATTTGCTAGCTCTAAAGGTTGGAAAGAATTTTTAATTTACAGAAATTCATATAAACTAATTGCCTGCATTACTGAAAAAATAATCAGTTATTTTTAAAAGCTACTTTTGATTATATAAAATAAAACAATATCTGGTAAACTGGTCTCTTACAAAGGTATAAACATATATTTAAGGTTCTTAAAATGAGTCATAAGTGTGGACTTACCATAATTGGGTAAAATATACATATTCAGTGGTACCATCAGCAAAACGATGCATCCCAGAACAATAAAGGGCACTTCATAGCCAAAGGACTGATATAAAAAGCCACCTACAGGAGGACCTAGTATTAGCCCCAGTCCAGAAAACGTCTCAAGACTTCCCTTAAAATGAGAAAAAGAAAAAATCAGTTTAAATATTTCATTTGAAGAATTAACAAGGTACTATCTAAAAAAACGAAATTCTGTCTTCTTCATAATTTACATACACACACTCCCAAGATGGACTCAAAATTTAAATGCACATATTGAAATCATAAAACTATTAGAAAAATAAAATATGGGAGTATTTAAAAAATTGTTATCATAGGGAAGGTATTGTAATTGTGACATAAAACACCAGAATATAAAAAAGATTGACAAATCTGATTACGTGAAAATATGAAAACTATGCATAAAAAAAATCAAAAGATAAATGAAGAACAGAGAAAAAAATGGCAAAGAACTAATTCCCCAAATACATCATGAGAGCTACAATGAGGAAAAGAAAAATGGGCAAATGCTATAAATAAACTGTTGACACATAGAGTGGAATACAAAGATATTTTGGAAGTTCACCCTCACTTTTTAAAAGAAATGAAATGAGCAAATTTAAACCACAAGATACCAATTTTCACCTATTTCCTATCGAATGCTCTATGCTAGCAAGTGAACACCAGTAGGCAATTTGGCAATTTGGCAAATTAAGGCACATATCTCATGACGCAGAATTCCACTTGTAAGAAACTAACTTATAAGTATAGACATGTAGATGTGACATGGTATGTATATAAGCTTATGCACTATAGCAGAGTTTTGCAATAGCAAATGATGAAAATAATCTAAATATTGATCAACGATGTAAGTAAACCAGGTTATATCCACACAGTGAAATACTATACAGCCAGTAAGAAAAGTAAAGAGTAAGAAAGTTCCTTATATGTAGGTACAGGAAGATCTCCAAGATGATTTCATTGTTGGTGTAACCAGTGAGGTGCTGAATGGTACATATGGTATGCTACCATTTGTGTAAAGAAAAAAGAGGGATAATGCAATAGTCCTGTCCAAGTAAAAAAATAAAAAGAAAAAAGGGGGAGGGAAATCATGCTCTCTCGCTTGCGCTCTCTCTCTCTTTCTCAGTGTGTGTGTGTGTGTGTGTGTGTGTCAGTGTGTACATACATATATGTGGAATTTCTCTGGAAGAAACCTACAATATCTGTTGCCTTCTCTAAGGGGATGGAGGGCTGGGCACCTGCACAACTGGTGTGTATACAAAGGCTGAGTAACAGTTATATGTAGAATATATTTACTATATTCTATGTTCCCTTCTGTAACTTTTGAATTTTGTACAATATAAAATTATTTTGTTTAAAGTTAAACAAAACAATGCTATGGAAAAAAAGGGTTTACTACTATAGATATTGCAACATTTTAAATCAATCTAGTTTTTAGGGACCTTAAACAGAGATCTGTGGCTTGCAACCTTATATCTTCAGACCTTACAGAGTACACAAAAGTATTCTATTAATAACTTTCAACACTTCAAAAAGAAACTGAAATTCTTTAATCACAATAAGGCCATCCAGATCAATTACCATGTTAGTGTGTTAGCTGTTGGCTGCAATTTTATACAGAAACTTGGTATAGCAACACTGGTGTCTCTTGCTGATCAGAAGATCCAATGGACTATTATCATTATCGTAGGAATTTATTAGGTAGCGCTTTCCAGAGTGTTCCACAGAATACCAGCTCTTTAAGAGATCAACAAGTCTTGTTTGTTTGAAAAAATAGTTCCAGCCAGGCGTGGTGGCTCACACTCATAATCCCAGCCACCTTGGAAGGCCAAAGTGGTAGGATTGCTTAAGCCCAGGAATTGAAGACCAGCCTGGGCAACTCAGCAAGACCCTGTCTCAGAAAAAGAAAGAGAAAGAAAGAAAGAAAGAGAGAGAGAAAGAAAGAAAGAAGAAAGAAAGAAAGAGAAAGAAAGAGAGAAAGAGAGAAAGAAAGAAAGAAAGAGAAAGAAAGAAAGAAAGAAAGAAAGAAAGAAAGAAAGAAAGAAAGAAAGAAAGAAAGAAAGAAAGAAAGAAAGAAAGAAAGAAGGAGGGAGGGAGGGAGGGAGGGAGGGAGGGAGGGAGGGAAGGAAGGAAGGAAGGAAGGAAGGAAGGAAGGAAGGAAGGAAGGAAGGAAGGAAGGAAGGAAGGAAGGAAGGAAGGAAAGAAAGAAAAGATAGAAAAAAGTGGTTCCATAGTTAAAGTGCGTTGTAGAACATCTAATAAAGTAATCCTGCTCCAGGATTTTCAAGGTCTGAAGACATTAATGTGAACTAGGCATCTCTAAGTTAGAGGCAGCAGACAGCACTCTCCAAACCTGCTTAGCCATAAACCCTTATCTTACAGGGCATATCAACAGACTAGTGTTCTTCTGAGCCCTTTCTCAGAAAAATATATTTTTTTCCTCCCTTTCCAGAGAAATATATTTTCTGGAAATGTAAATTGTATACCTGCCAAATGGCAACAGAATCTAACATAAACCTATCCAGCTATATACATAAATGCTTAACAAAAAGTGGGAATAAGTATTTACACAGCAAAGCGTTTACCTGATAGTAAAACTTTTCAAACTACAGTATTAAATGAGTAAATAAGGGAGTCCTTGTTACTAAGCTGATTAGATTCTGAAGTCTAAGAGAACAATTAAACGCTATAAGGGCGCCATACAGACTCTGATATGAGTCTTTCAGAAGCGCATGGGCCCAGAGAGAGAGAGCTATAATAGAAAAGACTTCTTGGGGTTTAGAGAGGCAGCTGCCTATGGATGGGATGGGAATCTGATATGTCACTAATACCAGTTCTATAAGCATCTAAGCAGTATACAAAAACACATGTCAATATGATGCCACCAGGATTTGGATTTTTACGTCAAAATGCAAAAGCATCCTCAGATAGACAGTGCAGAAGCACTTAAGGACTTTGAGATGATTTCTAAGATCCCGTGCATAAATCTGGGGAAAGCGGAGGAAGGACTTTAGTATTAATTGATTATTTTGCCACTAGGGATAACTCTTTTTCTAAGGCAGAGGAATGCTTCAGGCAGCTCAACCACAATCTAGGCTACAGGTAGACAGCAAAAAAAACTACCAAGGAAATTTTTTTTTTTAAGTGGTAAAAAGAATGACTGATTTGGACCACATTTACCTGTCAAACTGCCCATTCAGGGAATTCTAAAACCAGGAAGAGCACCCAAGTAACACCAGTGTTACATTTATTGACAGGCTTGCTGCTAGTCGAACTCGGGGTGAAAGGCAACAATAATACAGAGAGTACAGAAATGCAAGTATAGAAGAATGGATCCCAGCTTTAACTTGGAAGGGCAAAGATTTGGGCCTACGCTCAAAGGAAAGTGGGAAATACTTATAAAATACATACCAATACTGTAGCCACGTTATTTGGAAAAGCCTTTGCCAGGATAGAAGAAGATGCAGTCACTGCTGCAGCAAAGCTAACTGCATCCATTACTCTCACTAGAAAACACATAGCAATAAATACTGGTCCATCTGGAACTCGGTCCAATACACTAAAAAGGAATAAGACAATTCTCAAATGCCAAGCTAGTTTTCATTTCTTTCCTTTTTAACTGTACTCACTAAAAAGAGTAGTACCTCACCCATAGTTATTAGAATAAATCACTTTAGAATATAATTTTTTAAAAGAGTTGCTTTGCTGTCTTTTCAGTAGGAGAAAATTACCCTTTTTCTTTTTTTGGTAACAATTTGAGTCATAACAACAGCTTAGTTGCCCTGTTCTGCGATATAACTGGTCCCCCAGATGATAGTACCGAATAAACCTTTCTAGAATATGTAGAATCGGTGTGGTGACTTATGCCTGTAATTTCAGCACTTTGGGTGGTCGAGGCAGGCATATGCCCCGAGGTCAGGAGCTGGAGACCAGCCTGGACAACATGGCGAAATCCCATCTCTACTAAAAAATACAAAAATTAACTGGGCATGGTGGCAAGCACCTGTAATCCCAGCTTCTTGGAAGGTTGAGGCAGGAGAGTCGTTTGAACCTGGGAGGCGGAGGTTGCAGTGAGCCGAGATCGCACTACTGCACTCCAGCCTGGGAAACAGGGCAAGACACCGCCTCAAAAAAAAAAAAAAAAAAAGAAAGAAAGAAAAAGAAGAATAACATGTAGAATCACTCTGACAAGACCCATATAGAAGAAAGAACTCAGTTTCAGATCTCTCCCATGGTAGGACTCAAACCAAAAAAAAAAAAGGAAGAAAGAAAGAAAAAAAAAGACCCTTCCAAAAATTTTTTAACCCCATTTCATTTAACAGTTTTCTTGGCCGGGCGCGGTGACTCAAGCCTGTAATCCCAGCACTTTGGGAGGCCGAGACGGGCGGATCACGAGTTCAGGAGATCCAGACTATCCTGGCTAACACGGTGAAACCCCGTCTCTACTAAAATACAAAAAAAATTAGCCGGGCGAGGCGGCGGGCGCCTGTACTCCCAGCTACTCGGGAGGCTGAGGCAGGAGAATGGCGTGAACCCGGGAGGCGGGGCTTGCAGTGAGCTGAGATCCGGCCACTGCACTCCAGCCTGGGCAACACAGCCAGACTCCGTCTCAAAAAAAAAAAAAAAGTTTTCTTGAGTTTACTTCATTATAATCTTACTATACTGTTATTCCTCTGTGTTCCCATGTACTTATATAAGCTCTTCCATATTATTTGGCATTACGCTGCTGGTTTAAGAACTCTAAGCTTAAGAACTTTCACATCTGTTTTGTCACTGGCACTCATTTTTCCTTTTTCGGGAAGTAGCAATGGGGGAAACCATTCTATTCCATGCTCTGAACTGAGCATGTGACCTGGCCTGGTCAAGCAGAACATTCTTTCCCCCTGGCTACAGCCATCAGCAAAGGTCAGGTCAGTGGGGCTTCATTCTGTGACTCTAATAGGAACTACTAGGCAACTGGCACTTTCTACTGAAACTGCTAGGGGTCACCTTGCCACCTAAAGGGGAGAGCTTGTTCAAATCACAAGAGGAAAAATGTCTCATGACATCGTTTCAAATCTGTATTCTGATATTTTTTGAGTTGACACTTTATTAAAGAAATTCACTTTTTTACTAAAGCTAGCACGTTTCCGTAACTCAGAAAAGTGAGTTAAGTTTCTGTCACTCACAATCACAGGAGTCCTAATGAATAAGTTCAGTAGCAAGCATCAAGGAGATCCCCCAGAGGCCTGTTTCCTTAAAATCAATGCCATTTATCCCTGTTCTCTACTTACTCAACTTCTGCCATTAGTCACATGCTATGCATTTGACAGACAATAATGGAACCATTGACTTAAAGAACCTTTAACAATAGATTACGAAATCTGTTCAAGCTCCCAAATATAATCAGAAAATGACTTACCCAAAGAGAATTGTAACTCCTCCTGAGACAAACATTCCTGCTACAAACATAAATTTTGCTCCAATATGTACAAGCTATAATAAATGTCAAAGAAGAGTGGTAAATTTATGACTTCTGAAAGTCTATACTGATAGAAACAAATCCACTGTATTGGAAAATATAGGATGGGGGAAGACATGTACAGTTAATATATTATAATTCTTTAATATAGTGACAGTACTCATTGCTTAAAAACATGGAAAGAGTTAAAAATCAATCAAATCTGAGGAGGGAACTGTCAACAGTGGCACAATTTATAAAATTATAACCATGGTTATTTCAGTATCGATGCAAATTCTAGACTAGTAAACTAAAATAATTCATCATATAATTTTTAAAAATTAAGATGTGCATATGAACTTTATACTTACATAGTTTCCAAATACCAAGCATGCCAGCAACTCGAACAAAGCAAAACATCCAAAGATCATACCGATAATCGTATTGCTGGTTCCCTTCTTTTCAGCCTTTAAGTAATAGAAATGGAAACAAAGTTTCAAAGAAAAATTAGCATCAATATGGAAAAATGGGAATAATAGATCAGAGCATCATCATCTTGTGAACTTTATCTGCATATCAGTTTCAAAAAGATTATTCTTTTAAAATAAATGGGGTGGGGAAGGAAGGGAAACTAGTAATAGTTTAGATAGTAAACCATAGTCTCTTACATGAAAATAATTCACTCACCATGCCTATAAAGAATTGTTAGCTTTAGCTGGCAAAAGTCAGAATTAGAGTGTATAAACAAACACAAAAAATGCCTTGGTTAAGGAAATTTGGGCTCTATTGCATAGTCACAGGACCGAGGAAACAGCTGATTTAGACACACTTCCTTTTGGGTATCACATTTAATTATAGGAAACAAACAAAAAATGCTGGCCAGTCTTCAAACTCAAGAATAGGAAGTTCCATGAGTTGGCACATGGGTCAGACCAAGGCCCAATCAGTCTAGGTCTCTGTTTCTGACAGTAATACCAATTACCTGACAGTTTGGAGAAGACAGTTTTCCTTCCTGTCATCAACAACACAGGTGAGAGATGCTCCCCTGACATTCTACGTTCTCCTGAAACAGCCAAGGTAGTTTATCATCCATCAATTACAGTTACTAATGTTTATAGCCTATTCTATCAGTGAGCTCCTAAGATTTGCTACAGGTAATATTTATCCTAAATCTACTTCTTTCGAACTTCAAATGCTACCACTGTGATACACAACTACATTCACATATAAAAATAGAAAGTTTAAAAAACTTTGTCAAGTCCTGGAGCTACGGCAGATCCTTAAATCAGATTCTAGCTATAGAAATTTAAGGAATCAAAATACGAGTTTAATTTCTTTAAGATAGGACTGGCCACTTAGCATACTACAAAGGGAAAGCCTGAACTGTCATATATTGACCATCTTGTATATATAAGGCATTGTACCAGCAGTGAATATTTATGGTCAGAAGAGTCCAGTTTAGATCCATCCTTTAGGCAGAGCTTTGGATTTTCACAAATAACTTCATAATTAATACAGAAATGCACACGTGCACACACACTTTTGCACTCTTCAACATCCATTCTCTACAACCATGATTGCCTTTCTTTACCTTTTCTCTCTAAGTACAATTTACGATAAAAATTTTATCCATCCCTTCCGATGTAAAGATACTATCATCATTCAATCTTTGTCTTTTTCAAGGATGTTTTTTTCCATGTCAGACTGTGCCTCTTTAAATAAACCATACATTTCTCATAGCATCATACCACAGGAAGCCAGAGAAGTGAACTCTGTTGTTCTAAGCTAAATTTTAGGAAGGGCCTCTCTCTTACTCTAGGAAAAGTCCTCAGAAATGTCCCTAAGCACTTGGTGGTGCGTGAAGGCAGAGAGGATGGGCCCACAGCTCCACAGTAATGGCTTGGGAAAGATTTAAGCCCCTAATTCTTGGGCTTCATAACTAGCCATTCCCTTTCCATGTACTAATAACCACAGTAAATAACGGTGTGGATACGAGAGAGTTCATTAAAATACCTTTAATGGCACTGTAACAAATGGTTATGCTGTACATCGACTGGAACATGAGGTCTACATTTCTACTACACATGGGTCAGGTTCCTCAAAAAGAAAATGTTGTGAAAGGAGTCAATTAAGGCATAAGAAAAATATTCATGCCGGGCACAGTGGCTCACACCTGTAATCCCAGCACTTTGGGAGGCCGAGGTGGGAGGATCACTTGAGGTCAGGAGTTCGAGACCCACCTGGCCAGCATGGTGAAACCCCGTCTCTACTAAAAATACAAAAATTAGCCAGGTGTGGTGGCACATGTCTGTAATCCCAGCTACTCAGGAGACTGAGGAAGGAGAATTGCTTGAACCCAGGAGTCAGAGGTTGCAGTGAGCCGAGATTGTGCCACTGCACTCCAGCCTGGGTGACAGAGCAAGACTCTGTCTCAAAAAAAAAAAAAAGAAAGAAAAAGAAAAGAAAAGAAAGCAAAAGAAAGAAAGAAAGAAAGAAAGAAAGAAAGGAAGGAAGGAAGACAGAAAGAAAGAAAGAAAGAAAGAAAGAAAGAAAGAAAGAAAGAAAGAAAGAAAGAAAGAAAGAAAGAAGGAAAGAAAGAAAGAGAAAGAAAGAAAGAAAAGAAAGACAAACATTCATTAGTCAAGTTACATTATCAATGCATAATAGTTCCAATAAGTACTTAATTTAGAATCTAGCAGAAAACATATAAATACATATAGCAATTAATACTTACTAGACCCTCATTATGAGCCAGGATCTCTATTAAGTGCCATTTTGCATGGTATCTAACAACAATTAAATAAGGGATGTATTTTTAGCTGGCCTCATTTATAGATAAGGAGAGGGATTTGCAAAGGTTACAAGGTCGTAAGCCATTACAGTTTCCATCGTGTGCATGTTCCCATATTCACTGTGGAAATGGAATGCTGACACAGGATGTGCTAGAACCACATGCTACGGCAGCAGCCAAATGCCATTTTTGGAACACGGATCCTGCTTCACATTAGGAAAGCAAAAACAGCTGTTAAAAGCAATTTCTAGGCCGGGCACAGGGGCTCATGCCTGTAATTCCAGCACTTTAGGAGGCCAAGGCAGGCCGATCACCTGAGGTCAGGAGTTCAAGACCAGCCTGGCCAATATGATGAAACCCCATCTCTACTAAAAAATACAAAACAACTAGCTGGGTGTGGTGACATGCACCTGTAATCCCAGCTACTTGGGAGACTGAGGTGGGAGAATCACTTGAACCCAGGAGGCGGAGGTTGCAGTGAGCCGAGATCATGCCACTGCACTCCAGCCTGGGCATGACGGAGCGAGGCTGTCTCAATAAATAAATAATTAATAAAAAAGCAATTTCTGGTTCTCTGACCGAGGATGAGGGTGGCAAGAAAAATGATGAACAGAAGTAGGAATCCCACACCAGAATTTAAGAAAGGCACTGTTTTTCCTTTGCCCAGTTAGTTTAGCTAATAAGAAAGATGGCAGAACATGCAGGAGGAAGGGTGAGGCTTCACCAGTGCATTTGTTGACCATAAGATTTTAATCAGAAATGAAAAGTCAAAGCCTGCTCTTGATATTTACAGCTTTTAAAATTAGAATGTTCTCTCTCCTGCCTCTGTCTCCTTTCTTTCTGCCTTCCCTCTGCGAGGCGAGACAAAGTAGCAAATATAAGAAGTCACATTTTGCTCACTTCTGCTTGCCAGCACAATGTCACAAAACCCCTGACTCTGTGACAACATGCAGCTCTTGGGAGGGATGAGTTGAAGACAGAGCAGGATAGAGCACATGGCCCCCCACATCTCTTGCCTGAGCTTTTACATTCCTTAAATGATAAATGCCCCAGCCTTGCCTTTTCATACACATAAGATAACATCTAACAGGGTTGTGATTATGCTTTTATAAACTATTACCAAAGGTACATTCGTAATCTATAACCAGATATACTCTTACACCTAAACTTTGATGTGACCTTGCGCGTACTGAATCTCCACCACCTGTATATGAAGTGGGAACTGAAATACTCAGCCTGTAGTCTTCAGTAAGACTCCTGAATAAAATGAACTTTAATTCTTTAAAAGCTTGACTTTTTTCTTTAGTCAACATTTTCTATAAGCAAAACACTCAGTCAAAAGCTTAAAAAGCACACACCCATAGCCTGGTTTTCCTCTGTCCCTATTCACTTAGAGGAAACTAACGTTAGTTGCACTCACTGAGTTCCAGCTGAGCTAGGAAATGCCCTTCCCACTGGTTGATTCACTTACTCCAATTCTTCTCCATCTCAATTCCACAGCCTCTTATTATTTAAAAAAAATTTTTTTTTTAGACAGAGCCACACTCTGTCACCAGGCTGGAGTGCAGTGGCGCGATCTTGGCTCACTGCAACCTCGGCCTCTTGGGTTCAAGCGATTCTCCTGCCTCAGTCTCCTGAGTAGCTGGAACTACAGGCACGTGCCACCACGCCTGGCTAATTTTTGTATTTTTAGTACAGACAGGGTTTCATTATGTTGGCCAGGCTGGTCTCGAACTCCTGACCTCAGGTGATCCTCCTGTCGGCCTCCCAAAGTGCTGGGATTACAGGTGGGAGCCACTGTGCCTAGCATTATTATTATTATTTACAAATCCCAAGTCTGGCCAGACTGCTTTGTCTTGCTCAAACACCTCTGATGACTGCCCACTGACTAAGTCCTTGACAAGTGCCCTTCTTTCTATCTCCGGCCTGCCTCCTCAGAACCACTGTCTCCTATTAGACCTCACTTCACCCCAGGCTCAAGCCACATCAAGAAGCTGTCTGCTGTTCCCCAGAAACATGCCATTCACTCTGCAATTCCTGTGACTATACCTAGAACACCTCCATCTCTGTTCACTATAAGAATTAACATTTCTTAGGACCCACCTTAGACCAGGTGCAGTGGCTCACACCTGTAATCCCAGCATTTTGAGAGGCCGTGGTGGGCAGATCGCTTGAGCTCAGGAGTTCAAGGTCAGCCTGGGCAACATGGTGAAACCCCAACTCTACTAAAAATAGAAAAAAAATAGCTAGGCGTGGTGGCACTGCCTGTGCCCCAGCTCCTCAGGGGTCTGAGGCAAAAGGATCTCTTGAGCCTGGAAGGTTGAGGCAGCAGTGAACCCTGATCATGCCACTGCACTTCCAGCCTCAGTGACAGAGTGAAACCCTGCCTCAAAAAAAAAAAAAAAAAAAAAAAAAAAAAAAAAAGGCCCATCTTAAATTTATCCTGAGAGTTCCTTTCAGTACCGCCCTTTCTTCTCCTATCCCCACTCCATGTATGACACAATTAACCATTCTTCTTTCGAGGATCTTATAACATTAGTATGGATAGAGGGAAACCAGAAGAAAATGATAATGTAAAAACAGAAAAAAAAAAAAACAAAAAAACAGTCTTATAACATTCTGGAAATCCTTTTCTTAAGGGATATCCAAATCATTGGAACCTTTTCTTTCCCCCATATTTTTTCACTCCCAATGGGTGGACAAGAGAGAACCATTTCCCTGATTTTTTTATTCTACCCTAACACATCCCATGCTTTGCCTGCTCTAGAGAAGGAACTCATTAAACCTCTACTTAATAGAATTGAATTGGGCAAGTCACAGCTTCTGAGACTGTTTCTTCATTTGCAACATGCTGAGATTCTCAAGATTCTGTATGCAGTTGTTGCAGGGATCAAATGGATAAATAAGGGGTAATGTGTACTAAAAGCCAGAGAGCACTGTATGAGTACATGGCAATATTGTTCCTTTAGCAGAGAAGCCACTTTATCTTCTTTTGTATCACACAGAACGAAGGACTACATGTTTTAAAGGCAGCTGGAGGACTATGAAGCCGCCACTGCACTGTGAACCAAGGATCTGGCAAAAAGAACAAAATAAAACACATGGATATGTTGTCTACACTCCAAGCCAGTCATATTCATTTCATACTATATCCTATTGACATCTAGAATCCAGTTGGACTTTCTAGGGATTATAATCTTTGAATCTGTGTCAATAAATCCTAACGCCATATAAAAGGCTATGCCTAGAAGGAACAAGCCCTATTAATCAGAATTCCTCCCTTACATAAACATTGCTGCTAGAGTCCATAAGAAATTCAAGTTAAAAGAGGGAATATGGAGTGGGGCAGGGGCTGGGCATGGTGGCTCACACCTGTTACCCCAGCACTTTGGGAGGCCAAGGTGAGCAGATCACCTGAGGTCAGGAGATCGAGGCCAGCCTGCCCAACATGGCAAAACCCCACCTCTACTAAAACTACAAAAATTACCCAGACGTGGTGGTAGGCGCCGGTTATTCCAACCACTCGGGAGGCTGAGGCAGAAGAATCACTTGAACCAGGGAGGCAGAGGTTGCAGTGAGCTGAGATCGCAACATTGCACTCCAGCCTGGGCAACAAGAGCGAAACTGTCTCAAAAGAAAAAAAAAAAAGGAAGCGGGGACAGGAATCAAAACGTCCTAATTCTAAAATGTGGATAAAACCTCAAGAAAATAGTTACTGTCTTAACACAGACCTATTGCAGTGATATTTGAATCTCAGTTATTCAGTGCACTCCTTTTTTTTCAGTTGCAGAAACCAAATAAAGATTAATCAGACTACAGGGTAAGCAAAGTAATTCTCAGAAGATCAACTACTTTTAGGTGAATTACCTCCCAAGAAGATGTTCTTTCTGACTGGATTTTTTTTTCCTGGTATCAAGCATTCTATAAGAAGTATTCTGTTGGCTGGAGTTCTATACACCATCTGTCCTATATGTAGATTTTTACATTTTATATACTATAAAATAAAATAATTCAAACGGCTTAAAAAAAAAAAAAAAAGAAAAACAGAGCTCCTAAGTGAAGGGGTGGCCTGCCCCTCCACACCTGAGGGCGTTTCTCATTAGGTGGAAGGAGAGACTTGAGAAAAGAAATGAGACACAGAGACAAAGTATAGAGAAAGAAGAAGAGGGCCCAGGGGACCGGCGCTCAGCATACAGAGGACCCGCGCCGGCACCGGTCTCTGAGTTCCCTCAGTATTTATAGATAATTATCTTTACCATCTTAGAAAAAGGGAAGTGGCAGGATAATAGGATCATCATAGGGAGAAGGTCAGCAGTATGACATATGAATAAAGATCTCTGTGACATGAATAAGTTTAAGGAAAAGTGCTGTGCCTTGATATGCATATGCAAACATCTCCATAAACCTTTTTAGTGCATAAAGAGCAGCATTGCCGCTAGCACGTCCCACCTTCAGCCCTAAGGCGGTTTTCTCCTATCTCAGTAAACAGAACAATTGGGTTTTACACCGATGTTCCATTGCCCAGGGACAGGCAGGAGACAGATGCTTTTCTCTATCTCAACTGCCAAGAGACCTTCTTTCCCCTTATACTAGTCCTCCTCAGCACAGACCCTTCACGGGTGTCAGGCTGGGGGACAATCAGGTCTTTTCCTTCCCACGAGGCCATATTTCAGACTATCACAAGGGGAGAAACCTTGGACAATACCTAGCTTTCCTAGGCAGAGGTCCCTGCGACTTTTGGCAGTGTACGTGTCCCTGGGTAGTTGAGATTAAGAGAATGGTGATGACTTTTCACAAGTATACTGCCTTCAGGCGCTTGTTTAACAAAGCACACCCTGCACAGCCCAAAATCCAGTAAACCTTGAGTCACCACAGCACATGTCTCTTGCAAGGACAAGGTTGGGGGTAGGGTCACAGATTAACAGCATCTCAAATACAGAACAAAATGGAGTCTCTTATGTCTACTTCTTTCTATATAGATACAGTAACAGTCTGATCTCTCTTTCTTTTCCCCACACTAAGGATTTAAAAATGTCTTACCTCCTTGGGGAAAAAGGGTCCAAGTATAGAATAGCACATCATGGAACCTAAGTTCATCGAAGCTGCCGATATCAGTACAAAAACCTGTTCTCTCGAAAGCCACCTGGGAGTCTCTCCTGCACTTCCTGCAGGATCATCACCTTGAATGCAAACATGCAGCAATTAGGTATATAATTGAGACTACTCATCAAAGTACACAAATGTGATTTCTGTGCACATGTGTTGCACTCTGAAGATATTATTTGCTGAGCTTAGGGCTATTTTGAATATAGCACATTTGATCAAACGGAACACGATCCTTGTACATTACTGCAGTTTTGAAAACATACTGCTTTTATTTACATACTATTCTTTACTAGAATTTAAATGCAGAAATCATCAAGCTATCTGATCTGTTTCGCCTTCACTTTAAAGTCTGTTTCTCTGGTCTTTAATAACCCTTCAAGAAAGATGAGGTGGCAGGGTGATCTCCAAAGGGTGATGCTCTCTGAAGCATAATGTCCTTATTTTCTCAAGTTACTTGAATCATATGCTACATGAACTCAATGTTTCAAGCATGTAATGTTAACTTATTAAGATTTCTGGCCGGGCGCAGTGGCTCACGCCTGTAATCCCAGCACTTTGGGAGGACGAGGCAGGCGGATCATGAGGTCAGGAGATAGAGACCATCCTGGCTAACACGGTGACACCGCGTCTGTACTAAAAATACAAAAAAATTAGCTGGGCACATGGTGGCGGGCGCCTGTACTCCCAGCTACTCGGGAAGCTGAGACAGGAGTATGGCGGGAACCGGGAGGCCGAGCTTGCAGTGGGCGGAGATCGCGCTACTGCACTCCAGCCTGGGGGACAGAGGGAGACTCTGTATCAACAAACAAACAAACAAACAAAAAACCCACAAAGATTTCTAAGGCAATATTGAAGTCAAATGAAGTGTAAGTAGGAGAAAACAAGCGAAATCATTCAGCTGGTGAATTAATATTTACAATGGTATGCTTCTGGATAGACAAGTCCCAAAATTCACAAATCAATACTTTTCTTACCCTAATTACTAGTCTTTTGCATCAGCTAATTTAACACTTATTTCCAGGGCTAAATTGTCATTTAAAAACACTAAATCAATTACTCAGAGTTCCAAATATCCAAGCAAATCCATCAGCCATTTATAAATTAAACTGTTTTTAGGAAAAACTTAAGAAAAATATATTTGCTTTGCTCTATTTGTCAGAGGTTGCCATTGCAGTCCAGAAGGAAAAAAAAAAATCTGTGCAATATGAGGAAGTCTTATGAATCTTTGTACATTGTTTGTAGTAGATGAGAAAGGGAAATGAAAGTTAAAAACAAAGGCAACAACACTGGGTACTTGAAAGGTAACGTTTTACATTTGCCTAATGGCATACTTATTTGAATGCATTAAACACACAGTACTTAAAAGCCGAGGCATAGGTTAGAAAGTCATTAGATACCGTGACACACATCCAGTCCTGGAACTTTGCCACGTCCAGAGAGAAAAGAAACGCTGGCCCGAACCCCACGATCAGGCCCCCGCCTTTTCCAATCTCTCGGAAAAGAATCAAGCTAAAAGCAATTCAGTCGTTGCTAAAGAGACAGGCCCGAAGCCGCCGCTGGGCTCCGGGCTCCCGGCCACGCAATTCATGGTCACCTCCTGGTGCGCGTGGGCCCTCCAGGTCACCCGGCGCGTCCATCCCCGGTGCGTGGACTCCTGCGCCCCACCTCCCAGGTTCAAGCCACGTCCTTGGACTCGACCTCCAAGGAGCCACTGGCACTCCGGCGGGCGACTGCTGCTCAGCTGGAACCTGGCATTCCCGACTCCCTGTGGGCAGCGATCCGCCCAGCCCGGAGCTCCGCAAAGCCTTCCAGGACTCTGAGTCCCCGAGAGGCGGCCGGGGGCGGGGCAGGGGTGGAGCAAGGCTCCTTCTTTTTTTTTTTTTTTTTTTTTTGCCCCCCCATTATCTTAATACACCACCTCAGCTGCTATATCATGGTGTCCTTTTTCATTCTGTGAGAGAGAGAGAGTGAAAAAAGATGAGTCTATATTCCATACAGTTGTACCCCCCTCTATCTTAAAATAAGTTCAATTTATTCCTACGAAAGGAAAGAAAGGAAGCTTATGTAGAAATAGAAAATGTAGGGATTACGTCAACTGAAAGACACAAAAGTGAATTAGAAAATTAGGTTTATACAGGCCCTTTGAAAGAGTGAATTATTTTTCACAGTGGGTAAATGCGGTAGTGTTCGTAATTATTGAAGCCAGACACTATTGAACTGGAAATGAATTAACCAATATGAAGCACCTGTAGTCGAAAAATATTTGCAAGAATACTAACGAAGCATGGTGAAGTGGCTAGGAGTGCGACCTCTGGAGGCAGGTGCCAGGGTTTCAAGTCAGAGCACTTACTGGTTGTGTGTAACTTTGGATGACAAGGTCAGTTTCTCTATCTGTACAACTGAGATTCTAATGTTTACCTTGTAGGGTGGCTGTGAGCATTGGCGATAAAGTGTGTTAGTAGCTAGCACATGAACATGATGGCTACTACCTTACTCTCACACTCACAGTTTTCTTGCACAAAAAATAGGTTTCACTTATTTTCACCTTTTTTACCATTTGGGAAGTGTTAAATCTTGAGGACTAGGACTAGCTGGGCGCAGTGGCTCATGCCTGTAATCCCAGCACTTTGGGAGGCCTAGGTGGGCAGATCACCTGAGGTCAGGAGTTCTAGACCAGCCTGGTCAACATGGTGAAACTCCGTCTGTACTAAAACTACAAAAAAAACCAGTAGCTGGGCGTGGTGGCGGGCACCTGTAATCCCAGCTACTCAGGAGGATGAGGCAGGAGAATCGTTTGAGGCAGAGGTTACAGTGAGGCAAGATCCCAAAGAATTGTGTGAGGGTGGCTTTATCAACTGAGAATCTGCCTCAGATCCACTGTACAAGGTTGATTCCAATACATGGGATGGTGGATAGTAAATTTGTAATTACTGGGCCACTTCACTCCAGCCTGGGTGAAAAAGTGAAACTCCTTCTTAAATAAATAAATAAATAAAAGTTTAAGGACTGGGAAATTCTTGATATGAAGCCAAACCAAAAGACTGAATTAGCACTTTGTGCCAGGCATTATCAATTTAAAGATGAATGAGCCCCATCCAGACTCTGCCCTCAAGTAGCACACCTTCTAGCAGATGAAATTCACACTAATAATCTACTATAATGCAATCAGTTGTATACAGACATATTGCAAGAACCATTTACTTTGGCAAATGGGTCCTGGATGACTTTCTGAGGAAGTGATGTTACCTTGGTTCTTGAAGGTTATGTAAAAATTCCCCAGTGGGCGAGTTGTGAATGAGAACCTGGAGAACCACTCTGAACAGAAAGTTCCACTCTAGGCCGGGCGCGGTGACTCACACCTGTAATCCCAGCATTTTGGGAGGCCCAGGTGGGTGGATCACGAGGTCAGGAGATTGAGACCATCCTGGCCAACATGGTGAAACCCCATCTCCACTAAAATACAAAAAATTAGCCAGCGTGGTGGTCCACGCCTGTAGTCCCAGGTACTCAGGAGGCTGAGGCAGTGGAATCGCTTGAACCCAGGAGGTGGAGGTTGCAGTGAGCCGAGATCACACCACTGCACTCCAGCCTGGCAACAGAGCAAGACCCTGTCTAAAAGAAAAGAAAAGAAAAAAGAAAAGAAAAGAAAAGAAAAGAAAAGAAAAGAAAAGAAAAGAAAAGAAAAGAAAAGAAAAGAAAAGAAAAAAGAAAAGAAAAGAGAAAAGAAAAGTTTCACTCTAGCAAAGGTTCCCTAAAGTAGCCTTATGTAATCTTTATAATCTAACCCCTGACAGCTTCTCCAATCTCATTTAACTCTATGCTTTCTCTTCAATCTAACATCTGTAGAGGAAAATTTTCTTGAACGATTTATTTGATGATTACATTTCCTCTTTTATTTTCTTTCTGGACTGTGCTTTATGTGGATGTTGGGTCACCCAAACTGGTCCTCTTACTTATTTCTCTTTTTCTTCTCTCTCTTTTTTTTTTTTTTTAGACAGGGTCTCACTCTGTTGCCCAAGCTACCACTACCATGACACTATCATGGCTCACTGCAGCCTCAACCTCCTGGGCTCAACTGATCCTCCCACTCCAGCCTCCTGAGTAGGTGGGACTATAGGCATGTGCCGCCACGCCTGTCTAGTTATTATTTTTTCTTTTTTTCCCCTCCATCTTATAGGAAGTATCCCTAATTATACCTTGCCATCTGAATTTTTGCCAACCGAATCTTGCCAACTGTATCTTGCCAACTGAATGTTTCATTTCTGTTGCCATCTATTTCCTTGTATCTCCATTCTCATTCCTCTCCCCATTTGCAATCATTCTTGCACGTTTAATGCAAATCTTGTTCTTCATGTTCTCAAAAAGAATCTGTGTTCTTATGTGTCCATCTATTTTTAATTTACATCAAGGCTATTCATATCCCTATCCTACTCTCTTCCTCTAATCTCTACCTGTCAATTCTCCCTTCAGATCATCAATTTTATAATCAAATATTATTACTGTGTTCGTTTTCTGGGGCTGCTGTACAAATCATCACAAATTTGGTAGCTTAGAACAAGGTCCTGGAAGCCAGAAGTTCAACATCAGTTTCACTGAGCCAAAATCAGGTGTCAGCAGGATCATGTTCCCTCTAGAGGCTCTAGGGAAGAGTCTGTTTCTTACCCCTTGAAGCTTCTAGTGACTATTGGCATTTTGTGCCGCATCACCCTAATCTCTGTCTCTGGGCTCACTGTGCCTCTTCTCTTCCGTGTTTGCCAGTCTCTTGTAAGGATCTTTTGAATGAATTTAGGGCCCACCTGGATAATCCAGGATGGTCTCTTCATCTCAAGTTCTCCAATTTAATCACATCTGCACAGACCCTTTTTTTCATATAAGGTAACATTTACAGGCTCCAGGGATTAGGATGTGGATGTATCTTTGGAATCCATTATCAGCCTACCACAATTATCTATTCATAGACATATATACACATATAGAGTATTTTTTTCTTTGCAAACTAAAATGGAGTAATAGAGTCTTTGTTTAAATGCCACCGCCTCAGAGAAATTCACTCTTTATTATTTATTTATTTAATAATAGAGACGAGGTTTCACCATGTTGCCCAGGTTGGTGTCAAACTCCTGGACTCAGGCAATCCATCTGCCCTGGTTCCCCAAAGTGCTGTGATTACTGATTACTGCCGTGAGCCACCACACCTGACCAAGACATTCATTCTTTTTTTTTTTTTTCTTTGAGATGGAGTTTCACTCTTGTTGCCCAGGCTGGAGTGCAATGGTGCCATCTTGGCTCACGGCAACCTCCACCTCCTGGGTTCAAGCGGTTCTCCTGCCTCAGCTTCCCGAGTAGCTGGGACTACAGGCATGTGCCACCATGTCCGGCTAATTTTGTATTTTTAACAGAGATGGGGTTTCTCCATGTTGGTCAGCCTGGTCTTGAACTCTCGACCTCGGGTAATCCACCTGCCTCAGCCTCCCAAAGTGCTGGGATTATAGGCGTGAGCCACGGTGCCCAGCTAAGAAATTCATTCTTATCCCCTTATCCAAATACAGCCCCAGTCATCCTTTGTCCTTTCACCTTTCTATTTTTCTTCCTAGCACTTCTATCAGTCAGGGTTCCCTGTTGCTAATTTAAAAAAGCAACGTTGGCTAATTTAAGCAGAAAATGAATTTATCATTGATTATTAGGTAACACATAGTATCATCAGGAGGATCACGCATACCACTTAGAGGCTAAGTGCCTAAAGTCACACCACCTAAGTAGTCCAGTATGCATAGCACTGCAACCCTGCTGGACGTACATCTCCAGCACATGCTGCCAATACCACTGGAGCCAGGTATAAGACATTGTAGTTAGAATATCATCCCCACTCCTCAAGAATGCTGCCACTCTCACCAGAGGAGGTTTTAGGTGGTGCTGGCTTCTTCCACTCACTTGCTTCCATTGCATATCAAGACCCGACGTGTTTGAAGTCAGGCAGTAAAAAGTGTCCAACTACGTTCTTCTTTTCAAGAGTGGTTTGAATATTTTGGTACTTTGAATTTCTAGAGAAATGTCACAATTAGCTCTCATATTCTCCAAACAACCTGGTGGAATTCTTACTGGTATTTGTTTGACTCCATGTATCAATTTGGGGAGAACTGATATTGAATCACTATTAAGCTTTTAATCCATGAACACGGTATATCTCTCCAATTATAAAGATATTTCTTTCATAACATTTTCACATTTTTCACGGTGTAGGTATTATATGCCTCATGTTAAATTTATTCCAAAATACCTTAGTTTTAGAAGCTAGTAAAAATGGTATTTTTACATTTAAATTTCCAACAATTTGCTGATTATATATAAAAGTAAATGAACTTTTGTATGAATATGGTATCCTGCAATCTTGCTAAATTCCCTCATTAGTTCTAGTCATTGTTGTATAGATTCTATTAGATTTTCTACATAAACAATTATGCCATCTGTGAATAGAGTTTTACTTCTTCCTTTTTGAAATGTACGCTTTTGTTTCTTTCACTTATTCTATTGCACTGACTAGGATGCCCAGTAAAATGGTGAATAAATGTGGTAGGAATGAGTGCCTCACTTTGTTCCCAATCTCACAGGAAAAACACTTGGTCTTCCACTATAAAGTACGAAGTTAGCTGTAGATTTTTCACATGTGCCTTTCAGAAGGTTAAGGATGCTACCTTCTATTCCTAATGTGTTGAGAAATTTTAAAATGAATTTGTGTTAAATTTTATCCAATAGTACTTCTGCGTCTATTGTACATGGTTTTTCTTCTTTATTCTGTTAATATAATAAATTATACTGATCAATTGTCTAATGTTAACTGTCTAATGTTAACCTTGCATTCTTGAGATAAATCTTGCTTGGTCAAGATGTATTCTCTTTTTTATATATTGCTGGGTAAATTTGCTAATATTTTGTTAAAGATTTTTTTGTATATGCTTATGAGTAATGTTGATCTGTAATTTCTTTTTATTTTCTTTTGTCAGGCTTTGGTAGTAAGTAATTCTGCACTCATAAAACAAGTCAAAAACTTCCCCTCCTCCAGTATTAACATGTATTAATTTGAGAAGATAGTCTACTTACATATAAGGTAAGTATTGATGGGATTGGGTTTACGTCTACCATTTTACTATTTGTCTTATATCTTCCCATCTGTTTTTTATTCATTTGTTTCTTTTTTTTTTT
Source organism: Macaca nemestrina (assembly GCF_043159975.1). Classification (NCBI taxonomy): domain Eukaryota; kingdom Metazoa; phylum Chordata; class Mammalia; order Primates; family Cercopithecidae; genus Macaca; species Macaca nemestrina. Next base: position 37,471,100 of record NC_092129.1, read on the forward strand.
AACCTTATTTTGGCTTATTTGGGAAAAAAATATTTTGAAATTCCATTGCAATTTATATGTTATCATTTTAGCTATATTTCAACTATTTTTAGTCGTTGCTTAGGGATTACAATACACACATTCTTAACTCTCCTGGTCCACTTAGGGCTAATATTGTAGCACTTCATGTAAAATGTAAGAACCTTGCAGGTTGTTAGACTCATAGAGACGGCCTTACCCAGCAGCCACCTCTTCTCCTTTCATCCTTCATTCTTAGTTGTCATACGGATTATATCTATGAAGACACAAAGTTCATCACGCAATATTATAATTTTTACTTTAGCCATATGTACTGTTTAATCAAAAAGAAAAATATTCTGAAATTTACTCACATATTGACCATTTTCAGTGATCTTCATTCCTTCTGGAACATCTAAATTTTCCATCTGGTATCATTTTTCTTCAACATGAGCAACTTTCTGTAACATTTCTTCAAGTATGAATCTTCTGGTGATTAGTTCTGTTAGTTTTTGTTTAGCTCTGAATGTCATCATTTTGTCTTCGTTCTGGAAGGGCCTTTCATTGAATATAGAAATATGGGTAAAAAGTTGTCTTTCAGCCCTTTCAAGATGTGATTCTGTTATCATTTGGTTCCTATCTTTTGAGAGAAATTAGTGGAATTTTGTATTATTGGTTTCCTGTATGTAATACGTCTTTTTTTCCTCCTAAATGCTACTGCAATTTCATCTTTGAGTTTTAATATCTCACTTATGATATGCCTAGGTGTGTATACGTGTGTGTATTTATTCTTCCTGGGGTTCACTGAACTTCTTGAACCTGAATTTATGTGTTTCACCAAATTTGGGAAGGTTTTGAATATTGTTTTCTTTCTCTCTCTCTCTCTTTTTTTTTCTTTGAGATGGAGTTTCGCTCTTGTTGCCCAGGCTGGAGTGCAGTGGCGGGACCTCAGTTCACTGCAACCTCTGCCTTCCAGGTTTTAAGCACTTCTCCTGTCTCAGCCTCCTGAGTAGCTGAGATTACAAGAATGCTCCACCATGCCCAACTAATATTGTATTTTTAGTAGAGGCGGAGTTTAACCAAGTTAGTCAGGAGTTCAACTTGGTTAACCAAGTTTAATCAAGTTGAACTCCTGACCTTATGATCCACCTGCCTCAGCTTCCCAAAGTGCTGGGATTACAGGCATAAGCCACCGTGCTACCCTATGTATGTGTAATTCAGGGTTCAGCCAGAGATTGAGGCAGAGTATACATGGAAAATTTTGGTTTTCCCCTCTCTGGCTCTCTCCTTTCTAGGATTTCCCTACTTTCTTCAATTTCCAGTGCCATGGTTATTCTAAACTCTTGTGATGGTTAATACTGGGTGTCAACTTGATTGGACTGAAGGATACAAAGTATTGATCCTGGGTGTGTCTGTGAGGGTGTTGCCAAAAGAGATTAACATTTGAGTCAGTCGGCCGGGAAAGGCAGACCCACCATTAATCTGGGTGGGCACAATCTAATCAGCTGCCAGTCTGGCTAGAATATAAGCAGGTAGAAAATGTGAAAAGAGAAACTGGCCTAGCCTCCCAGCCTGTATCTTTCTTCCATGCTGGATGCTTCCTGCCCTTGAACATTGGACTCCAAGTTCTTCAGTTTTGGAACTCAGATTGGTTCTCCTTGCTCCTCAACCTGCAGATGGCCTATTGTGGGACATTGTGACTGTGTGAGTTAATACTTAATAAACTCCCCTTATATATATGGTTCCGGTGCGGTGGCTCACACCTGTAATCCCAGCACTTTGGGAGGCTGAGGCGGGTGGACCACCTGAGGTCAGAAGTTTGAGAGCAGCCTGGCCAACATGGTGAAACCCCATCTCTACTAAAAATATAAAAATTAGCCAGGCATGGTGGTGCATGCCTGTAATCCCAGCTACTCAGGACGCTGAAGCAGGAGAATCACTTGAACCCAGGAGGCAGAAGTTGCAGTGAGCTGAGATCATGCCATTGCACTCCAATCTGGGCAACAGAGCAAAACTCTGTCTCAAAAAAATACATATATATACTATCTATATATAAATATTTTATATGTTATATATGTATATGACATATATACATATATATTTTATGTTATATATGTATATGACATATATACATATATTATATATAACATATAAAATATAATATATAACATATATAATATATAACATATATAATATATAACATACATAACATATAAAATATAATATATATTGTTTTTTTTATATATGTATAAATATATATATTCCATTAGTTCTGTCCTTCTAGAGAACCCTGACTAATACAACTCTGTTCTCTGGTTTTTAAGGCATTACAACTGAGGAACTCTATTAGTTGTTCCATGTAGCACTGACTAAGGGTGTCCTCATGCTAACACTCATAAAAATGGAAAATAAGCCAGTGTCATTCCTTCCTCTTGGTGTTGGTCCCCACAACTATCCCCAAATTCTGTCACTCTTCAGTGTCTTCAGGTAGTTATTTTTTGTTTTGATACATTTTCAGAGTTACATTAGTTATCTGTAAGAAGGATAGTCTTGCAGAACCTCCCACTAATTAATATTTGTTGTATTTTATTAAACTAATAATCTGTGATGAATTGAGTGAAAAATCCTCAGATAGATAGTCATTTTGTAAAGCACTGCCTTAAGAGACTTTTGATGAGGTCCTATAACCAAGACCCCTGGAACTATTACATTCCTACCATTCCCTAGACCTGACTGCTCAAACAAACCGTTCTATTCTTACTATTCCCTAGACCTGGCTGCTCAAACAAACTGTTCTATTCTCTGAGCCATCCAGTACATTTCCAACAAATTCATTTTAAAATGTTGGCCACAGCTCATTCTGCTGCTTGGAAAGAATTATCACTGATACAGGATTATTCAAATCTCCTACAATGAACATGCTTACTGATTCTAATATTTAAAAAGCCATAGCTGTTATTTACAAATGAAGACATCACCTGTAAGTTGGAGACATAGGAGGGAAGCGGGCATTAACTACAGCTCATAGTCATGTGGATAAAGTCAAGTAAAATCAGAAAACTAATATAGCAGACAGCATAGATGTTCAACATTTACTAACAGTGAAAATTGTTTGAAAATAATGATGTAGAATACTGAAACCGAAAAAGTGCTTAAAGGTATCTCGTATAATTGCCTACTTCATTTTGCAGATGAAGTACCTGAGATCCAGAGATTGGAAGTCTCTTGACCAAGGCTACAGAGTCAGAAAATGGTAGAGAGGAGAATCTACATCGAGTCCTAGAATCACCAGTCTGCCCTTCACATTCATTTGTAGTGTTAGAACCAGTTATAAAAATAGGACTTTTTTTTTAAAAATGTAGTTTCAGTTATAAGGATAGGAGTGGTACTGACTTCATTCTAATGATTCCCTAATAAGAAGTGCAGGCATCAAATACATTTTAGAGCATCAGGACCCATTTTCAAAAGAAACGTTGCACAGATAACAGCAGAGGAAGCAGCAGAGAGGGCTGGAGTCTCACCCACACAAGCCCTCTTTGTATCCTAAGGGAATCAATTTAATGTTAATTTAAGCTTTGCTCTACCCGCCACTACTCTTTATTTCATTTATAAATTACTGTGTAGCGGCCAGGTGCAGTGGCTCATGCCTGTAATCCCAGCACTTTGGGAGGCTGATTCGGGTGGATCACCTGAGGTCAGGAGTTTGAGACCAGTCTGGCCAATGTGGTGAAACCCTATCTCTACTAAAAATACAAAAATTAGCCAGGCGTGGTGGCAGGTGCCTGTAATCCCAGCTACCCGAGAGTCTGAGGCGGGAGAATTGCTTGAACCCGGGAGGCGGAAGTTGCAGTGAGCCAAAATCGTGCCACTACACTCCAGCCTGGGTGACAAAGTGAGGCTCTATCTCAAAAACAAAAAACAAAAACAAAAAAAAAATAAAACTGTGTAGTTGGTTTATAATTAGTTTATTTATAAAAATCAGCCAGGTTTGGTGGCAAGTGCCTGTAATCCCAGCTACACGGGATAATACTTATGAAGTATTATCTCTAATTATATTCCATAGTATGTTTGTTTAGTTTCCATGAACTCTAAGTCAGCCCTGTAGTGTGCTGTTACAGTACCCAAGAGTTCTGGGTAACATCTGGTAGCAAAAAAAAAAAAAAAAAAAAAAGTGGATGGTTGGGCACAGTGGAGTTCAAGATCGGCCTGTGCAACATAGCAAGATCCTGTTTCTAAAGAAAGAAAGAAAAAAAAAACACCAGATAAAAACTACAAAACAAGCAGGTGAAGATATATTCTTACTAAGACTTGTGCAAACTTAGATGATAATTACACAAAACCCTCCAAAAATATAAGCTATTGGCACAGGCTTCATACTTAGCTATATAATCATCTAACCGCATTCTCCCCTACAACCTTGTTTTCACTTAATAAACATGTTAACTTTACAAGCTACTACCGACAGCCTTTATTAGTCTATTCCACTCTTGCTAATCCATCTGCTTTCTTCTTTTCTGTTTTTTTCTCTCTTTGCTACTTCTCTTTTTCCTTTAATTCTTCCTTCGATGTAATGGGATTCTATTCAAATCTTTCTTCAGCTATGACTAATTTTTCTTCATTATGTTTAAAACTGCATGGTATAATAAATGAGAGTTAAGCCTATATGTTTCTGAGTTGCAGCAGTAGAGTATGTTTTAATTTTTTCTCCTATTTCTTATCACTCATCCATCGTATTTAGTTTCTACTCCCTACCCCAAAGGTAGGGACACTTGAAGTTTTCAAATTAAAAGTGATTTCCTGGGATGCTCAAAGCTTCCAACTAACTCACAACAGATGCTAATTTATTACGGTCGTCCTCAACATGGCTTTCCTTTAAGTATGACATCTACTCAAGAGGCTTTTTTTTTATTTTGTTTATTTTTTTTGAGACGGAGTTTTGCTCTGTGGCCCAGGCTGGATGGAGTGCAATGGTGTGATCTCGGCTCACTGCAACCTCCGCCTCCTGGGTTCAAGCGATTCTCCTGCCTCAGCCTCCTGAGTAGCCAGGATTACAGGCGCCTGCCACCACACCTGGCTAATTTTTGTATTTTTAGTAGAGACAGGGTTTCACCACGTTGGCCAGACTGGTCTCAAACTCCTGACCCCGTGACCCGCCCGCCTCAGCCTCCCAAAGTGCTGGGATTACAGGCTGAGCCACAGCACCTGGCCCCAGGAGGTTTCTTTAATCTTATTTCACTCAGTGAATTCATTCAGTACACATGTGTTTAGCCTCCAATATGCAATTCACTGTACTAAGTGCTGGATGGTTTAGGACAGGAGCAAGGTAATATTTAAGAACCTTTCCATGTATTTTCATGTGAAGTTCTTTATAAGGTAAATTACTTTACAGGCATAGTGGTAAACACTTTAAATGCCTATCTCATTTAATCCTCACAGAAATATTATAGCATTACCACCATTTTACTAGCTCAGAAAGAAAATAACTTGCCAAAGGTCACAAAGTAAGCTGGAATTTTAACCCTGCACAGTTGGGTCCTCCTGACCACTCCATGATATAAAATCATGATTATGTCTCAGCCCGGTTTTTCTCTCCAGCTCTGGTCTTCCAAGTAAGTTTTTTTGCAGTTCATCTCAAAAAAAGCTTTCTTTCATTTGATCATTCTATATCTCCTCCTTCTTTGTCATCTGTTATGAGTTGAACTGTGTTCCCTCAAAATTCACATGTTGAAATCCTAACATCTTCTACTTCAGAATAAGACCTGATTTGGAATAGGTTTGTTGGAGATGTAATCAGTTAAGACGAGGTCATACTGGAGCAGGTGGGCCCCTAATCCAATATGGCTGATATTCTTATAAAAAGGAAACATTCAGAAGCAAACTCAGACATGCACACAGAAAGAACATCATGCAAAGACTGGAGTTATGCTAACACAAGTCAAGGAACACCAAGATTGCCAACAAACCTCCAGAAGCTAGGAAAGAGGCGTGAAATGGATTCTTCCTCACACCCTCAGAAGGAACCAACTCACCCAACACCTTGACTTCAGACTTCCAGCCTTCAGGACTATGAGATAATAGATTTCTGTTGGTTAAGCCACCCAGTTTGTGGTACTTTGTTATGGCAGCCCTAGTAAACTACACATCTACACTTAGATAATTCAGAAATCCAAATGCAAATTTTTCTGCCTAACAGCAATATTCCCTTCCTCCATCTATATAGTTTTTAGCACAGCGGGATAGAACCAGTTGTACTGTTGCCAAACCAGAGATGTAAAGAGTAATTCTTGAATTCTCAGCGATCTCCTTTCCACATTCTGGCAATCAATCAAATGACTGAAGGGTTAGGAGCACAGGCTTTGAAGTCCACTGAGCTTAAATACCAGCTTCCACATTTCTTAGCTGTGTGATCTTGGGCAACTATCTAAACCTTGGCTTCCTGACCTGTTAAAGTGGGCTAATACCATCACTACCAGATACAGTCTCTATAACAATAAAGGGCAAAAATGCCTGAAAAGACTTTAGCACCTTACCTGGCATATAGAAAAAGTGAAACAAGTTACCTCTTACTATCAGTATTGTTCCTAAAACAAACTTTAGAATACATTTGGTTTTCATATGTGTGTCAGATTCATATTTGTGCACATGATGTGTTATACTCTGCTGGTATAAGAGTGACCAGTCACTAACCTCTGTGTAGTCTCCCACCTTTACCAGTCTCAGAAATTGAGAGGAGGTAACCTTAAAAATGTGAACTAGGAGGCTGGGCGCAGTGACTCGCACCTGTAATCCAAGCACTTTGGGAGGCCAAGGTGGGCGGATCAACCAAGGTCAGGAGTTCGAGACTAGCCCGGCCAACATGATGAAACCCCCGTTTCTACTAAAAGTACAAAACTTAGCCAGGCGTAGCGGTGGGTGCCTGTAATTCCAGCTACTCGGGAGGCTGAGGCAGGAGAATTGCTTGAACCCGGGAGTCAGAGGTTGCAGTGAACCAAGATCCCGCCACTGCACTCCAGCCTGGTGACAAGAACAAAACTCCACCTCAAAAAAAAAAAAAAAAAAAAAAAAAAAAGAAAAAAGTGAACTAGGAAAATCTATATTAAAGAACCCCTGTATCACCAGTGTGCCCTTTGACTTCATTTTGGGGGTTAGAGCTGGTTTTATAAGTAGGACTTAAAAAAAATGTAGCTCCAGGTCTAAGGAGGGAGGTTTGTGTGAAAGGACATTTAGTGCAGTGAGATATTAAAGCAGAGATCCACGATGTCTGAGTCAACAGAACAGATTAGCAGCTGCTAAAAGATAGAGACCAAGTCTGAGTTGGCTGGTACTGGGAACAACTGCCTTAGCTAACAAGACACTTGATCATTTCCCCCCACATAAATATGCTGTTTGCCAGTGATTGTTTTCACACTTAGGTTTCCCAAATTCCCTGCTTCTTCCTTAAAAACTCTTTTGGGGAAGGAATCTAATATACTTAGCATATTAACTTTACTATCTTTAAATAATAAGAAATATGCTGAAAGATTATTTGCCACATTCTCCTTATAAATACAAACGTGTTAACTATAACCTCCAAAATAGGCAAGAAGGCCTTCACACCTTTGCCCCTACACTTTCATCCATTTAGAATACCCTGTCCTCTCCTTCCACGCTCGCCGATTTGGAATCCCTTAGTTTTTGTTTTGCTGCCAGAAGCCTGAGGTCCTCTTCTTACCTTTCCACACGATCCCCCACTCCCTAACCCCCTGTCACTTTTATCTCCTCTGTGGCCCTGAGGTATTCTGATTTTTGTCTCAAATCTTATTCCCACCACAAACAAACCAGGGCAGCAGGAATGAATCCTTATCTTTATAAATTCCGCGTTTTCTTTTTCTTTAATCAAAAGCTCAATAAACATTTGCATGAGTTACTGACAGAGAAGCAGCTTGAACGCTTTAAAAATGAAACTGAAACCAGCGGAAAATCTAAAACTGAACTCTATCAGTTTATTAACATTACAGCAGGTCTCTGTTCTGATGAACTACCTGGAGCTCTTACCGCGTTATCCAGTTTTGTTTTTTTCGCTGCACTCACCAGTCTAACAGTATCTGTTCACTGGATTCACAGCGCTGGCACGTGCCAAGCGCCTAATAATTGCTCACTGGATTGGCGGCTGACTACTCAGGAGAGGAAATTAAACACAAAGGCAGTATTGATCATATTCAGTAGTGTTTCGTGCGTTTGCTTTGGAAGTGGGGATTGGGGAATGGTCAATCACTTCCAAATTTAAAATGTTGCTTCCCGTAAGAAAATGGATTCCTCAAAGACTGGATATTTCATGTCTGTAGTCCTGGCCCTGCGTCAGGCACATTGTAGGTGTTGAAAATGCACCTGAGGAATTCTGATTTGCGCGGGACTGTGTATTCCGAGCACAATCCATCCTTAAAAACCAAACAAAGCAGAACAAACTTCGTTCAGAAGCGACTCCCCCTATATTTAGAAACTAGAATTGACCCCCTGGCTGCAGGGTCCCCCTTTACCAACACACCGCAGGGAAAGTGCTTAGAAATAGTGAAAGCAGCCGGGAGCAGTGGCTCACGCCTGTAATCCCAGCACTTTGGGAGGCCGAGGCGGGAGGATCACCTGAGGTCAGGAGTTCGAGACCAGCCTGGCCGACATGGTGAAATCCCGTCTTTACTAAAAATACAAAAAATTAGCCAGGCGTGGTGGCAGGCGCCTGTAATCCCGGCTACTCGGGAGGCTGAGGCAGGAGAATCGCTTGAAACCGGGAGCCGGAGGTTGCAGTGAGCCGAGATCGCGCCGTTGCACTCCAGCCTGGAATAGTGAAAGCGTGTTGGTTCTCGTTTCATGAAGACAAAGATGAGGATCACACCCACAACGACACCATCATGGGGGTCTCTCAGGGTGACTTAGGAGCGAAGGAACAAAATGCGCTGCTTGGGAAGACTGGGTCTTGTGGAAGCGAGGGGAAAGTAGAACGTGGTGTGGAAAGGGTTAAAACTGGCGCTCGGCGGGATACAAGGCTCCAGGTGCCTTAAAGACCACGCGGAACAACTTGTTTGTCTCCTGTCGCGCTCCGTAGAATGAGTTCCCTGGGCCTCTGTGAGCCACGCCCCCTTAAAGAAGGACAACGCGAAGCTGCCCACGTAGTGCCTGTTGCACTCGCCAAGGACTGGCCTGGCAGACACAGAAAACTGGCAGTACTCTTGCCTCAGGACCGCCTGAATCCGGAAACAGAAAGTCCCCAGGCCCGGCACCGCGGGAGCCACCTCTTTCGAGGGTGGGAGTGCACATGCGCACAGGGGGCCTGAAAAAACCCTTAAATACCGTCATGCGGGCTGATGAGGCCTCTTTCCCTGCCGCCGCGGAGTCGCGCGGAGGCGGAGGCTTGGGGTAAGTTTTGCGAAGCGGCCCGGGTGTATTGGTTGTGATTCGTGGCTCGTTGTGTTTTTACAGAGATTAGTTACAAGTATTTGGTTCTCTAGCAGGTTAATGCTTTTGTTTTTCAGTGCGTTCAAGATTCCGCTTCACCCGTAACCCACCGCCATGGCCGAGGAAGGGTGAGCCCAGGGGCCGGGTTTGGAGTTGGGGTCGGGGTTCGGCTGAGGCGTGGGCCTGGAGCTGGCGGAGCAGGACTGGGTCGAACGGGTTGCCGTAAGCGCTTCTGTTGTACACTAGGTCTTTTCTGAGGTCAAGGCGTTATGCGGTGTGAGGATTTTAACTGATGGTTCTGATGTGTCGTGTTTCAGCATTGCTGCTGGAGGTGTAATGGACGTTAATACTGCTTTACAAGAGGTGCTGAAGACCGCCCTCATCCACGATGGCCTAGCACGTGGAATTCGCGAAGCTGCCAAAGCCTTAGACAAGTACGTGTATCAGTCTCAATACTGTGGGTTCTTGCAACCGGAACAAAACTGCCACCCAAGGGAAGAAGGCGTGGAGTTCATGGTGTTAGCGCAAAAGTTCTGAATGGCATCCGTCCTACAGGAAACCTAGGAAAAGGTATCAGAACTTAGATCTATAAAGCCCACTTAAAATGTGTGGGTGGCTGTTGGAACGGGGATAAGCACTCAAAACTACAGTGTTTGAATGATGACTTAAATTGTCGGATACCCCTTCACTCCTTTTATGAGTGAAATGTAAGAGTCTGACAAACCTGTAGGTTGTGGGGCTAGTCAGTTTTATATTTAGGCGGAGAGATGAGATGGAGAGCCACATTACGTTTGGCAGTTTGCAAAACAAGCATTACATTAATGGAATTTCAAATTCAGGTTTCAGAAGCATTTGGTCCTAGGTGTAGGAATATCTGTGATTTATTTTAATTTGGGATATTTATTAATGTATTTTGAATGGATCGAGTTAATGTGTTTTTTATGGTGGTTGTGTTGACAACCTACTCGAGTTGAATTTAAATGCAGTTTTAAGGTTTTACAGGACAAGTTCAGTTCGTTTTGGTGTAATCTAGCCAGTTGAATCCGATGGAAACGGCATTATTGTTAAATGTATTTAGTAGATTCTAGTATGAATCTTATGTATTATTTCTACTTCGGCAGTATTGCAAGGCATTTCATAACTGTTCCATTAATGCCACAGCTTTTTTTTTTTTCCTTTGAGACAGAGTCTCGCTCTGTTGCCCAGGCTGGAGTGCAGTGGCGCGATCTCATTGCAACCTCTACCTACCAGGTTGAAGCAATTATTGGAATTACAGGCACATGCCACCATGCCCAGCTAGTTTTTGTACTTTCAGTAGAAATGGGGTTTCGCCATGTTGGTCTCTGGCTGGTCTGGAACTCCTGACCTCAGATGATCTGCCCCCCTTGTCCTCCCAAAGTGCTGAGATTATGGGAGTGAGCCTCGGCGCCCGGCCTTTCACATGTTTCTTACGATGTATGAAGCTGGCTTACAAGAAAGCCATTATGGTTGGGATTTGGCCACAAGTTTTAAAAATGCCTTTATACCAATTCAGTGTGTCAGGGAAAGAGGTTTTACTGAAAACCAGTTGTAGGTTAATTGAAGATGTATATGCTACCTAGCAGGTTCTTCAGACTCAGGCAATTTTGTACACATTTATGTGTTAATTGCTGCTTATGTTTTGCAAGTGTTAGTGCAAAGAAAACTCCTAAAATGCAAGAATGATGGATTTGGATCTGAGTTTTAGCTTCATTTTCATTGTAATTTGAATTTCAGGCGCCAGGCCCATCTTTGTGTGCTTGCATCCAACTGTGATGAGCCTATGTATGTCAAGTTGGTGGAGGCCCTTTGTGCTGAACATCAGATCAACCTAATTAAGGTAAGGCTGCTAAGGATTGTGTTGGGACTAATGTTCAGTGATGCTTGTATACCAGGGTCAATTTTGTGAAGTCTCAAGCTCTTCATTTTGTGCAGGTGTAAACATTACGTGCACCTGATATTGTTGGCCATTTTAAAGATGATTGTAGGTAGAAGCATTTTATACCTGCAGAATTGAATGCTAATTTTGACGTTGGTATACAACGAAGATTAGTAGGCTTGTAGGTGATCTTTGTGCTGTACATGATGACAACTGGCTCCCTCTACTGAACTGCCATGAGGAAACTGCCATGTCACCCTTCTGACTACAGCCACCTTTTGGGTTGAATTTATTTTTGGTAGTGTTAATGTCTATTAATATGATTTTTTTTTTTTTTTAAATTTTCTCCCAATAGGTTGATGACAACAAGAAACTAGGAGAATGGGTAGGCCTCTGTAAAATTGACAGAGAGGGGAAACCCCGTAAAGTGGTTGGTTGCAGTTGTGTAGTAGTTAAGGTAAGTCACCATTTATTTTAGGGATGAAGGTTGTGCTAGGTAATCATATAACACCTTGTATTGAAATTAAGTTGAGGATCTTAAAAAAGGAAAAAACTGATTCAACAGGTTTAAAGCATTTTCTGCATTTCAGAAAAAAATAAAAGCTGTAATTTACAAGCCAGCCAATGAATCTGCTTACCTGATTGTGTTTGTGCAGACATATTTTAAAAACTGGCAATAGTAAAGCCATGTTACGAGCCTTAAGGACATTGAAGTCGTTAAGGTCCCTGAAAGTGGCTATAACAAATCTTAGTGATGAGAAACATATTTATAAGACATAGCTAATTGTTGAAGCTCCACTGTAGTTGATAATAATAACTTGGTGAAATTCCTAAATGTTAACAAGAAATGGCATGTGTTTTTTTTTTAAGGACTATGGAAAGGAGTCTCAGGCCAAGGATGTTATCGAAGAGTACTTCAAATGCAAGAAATGAATAAATAAATCTTTGGCTCACATTCCTCATGTCTGGCTTTTTATTTGGGGCAGTAAAATAAGGTCCCTGTTAGCAAAGTAAAATAAAATCTTCACAAAGTGATTACTACAGATGAACTGGAAATGTGCTCTCAAAGTCTTCTCCCCAACCAATGACTGCATCGTGGGGCGATTCAAACCTGAACAGCCCTAGCAAAGAGAGGTCTGCCATGCACTATTGGTGATGGCCAGGGTTACTTAGCTATGGGCATTTATCCCTGGCTAGACTGGTCTAGAACCTGGAGAGAGAGGCTGTGTGTTTTTAATAGGTTAAAGTCTATGAAAGGACAATGAGTAGACATACTGGGCAGGTTAGTAGAAAGTACACAGTTGGACCAGGATCAAATCTTGCCTGTAGGACATGTCTGTGATGTCTAGGAATGCTTGTGGACATTCCTTTGACTTTTTGAGATGGAGTTTCATTCGTGGTGCCCAGGTTGGAGTGCAGTGGTGCAATCTTGGCTAACTGCAAACTCTTCTGGGTTCAAGTGATTCTGGTGCCTCAGTCTCCCAAGCAGCTGGGATTGTAGATGCCTGGCAATTTTTTGTATTTTTTAGTAGAGATGGGGTTTCACCATGCTGGCCAGGATGGTCTCGAACCGCAGGTGATCCACCAGTTTTGGCCTCCCAAAGTGCCGGGATGACAAGTATGAGCTGCCATGCCTGGCCTCTGTTTTGTGCAGTAGCGAGAGGGGCTTGAATGCATCCCAGTCCCTAGGAAGCTCCGCAGTGAAAGAAGCCATGGCTGGTGTTCGGTGTATTTCAAACTTGGATAAATGTACTGTTAAAAGAATGTGAGGCCGTGTACTTTCTCAATCCTGGTTTTGAAAACTATACCAACGTTTTTCTTTGCATCTTATACGTTAACAGGCTGAAGGCCTTAATTGGGAATCAGTAGGGTCTCCCATACTGGTTGGTTTGGTAGTTACAGCTAAAGCTGGTTGACCTTAGCATGGTGGTGACATTGAGTGGCCTCATGGAAAGCAAGGAGCTTCGAGATACTTTCTCTGAAGTGTGTGTAACCTGGAAATGTGTTAACATTGAAATTGTCAACTTTATGTACTCTGGCTTTTCTGAGAAAAGTTCACTTTGAATTCTAGTTTCCATGTATCACCAATCTTTGTTGATATTTTTGAGTGCCTGTTGCATATATGGCACTGTTAGGGCTGTTACATATGTTCAATTAGAATGGAAAGCAGGTGAAGTGTCTTACATGTGTGGTTTTTTTCGTAGAGATGGGATTTCACCACATTGTCCGGGCTCAGATTTTTTTTGTTATTGTATTTCCATGTCCACTGTCACCTCAGCTGCAAAACACCAAAGTCAGAAGGAATGTTAATCCCAAGGTTTGGTTTGGTTTTGTTTTTCTTGAAACGGAGTCTCCCTATGTCACCCAGGCTGGAGTGCAGTGGCACAATCTTGGCTCATTGCGACCTCTGCCTCCAGAGTAGCTGGGATTACAGGTGCATGCCACCATGCCCAGCTAATTTTTGTATTTTTAGTAGAGACAGGGTTTCACTATGTTGGCCAGGCTAGTCTGTAACTCCTGACCTCAGGTGTTGGATTGGCCTCTCAAAGCTGGGATTACAGGTATGAGCCACAGTACCCGGCCTAAAATCTAACCTTAACTCTGCATTTTCCCTTGTTGCTCTGTGTTTGCTCCTCCAAGTCATTGAAACGTCTCCATCCTCAGACTTTTGTCTGTTTTCTGGCTGTTGTCCTCACTGGAGACTGCTCGTGTGCTTGCCAGCAGCCTCTGGTCAAATGCAGTGGCTCAATCCCAGCCTTTTCCTGACCTCCAGGATTTTGTTTTAAGTGCTGTTGGCATTTTGACCGTTACATTTCAGTTCTTTCCCTTCTGCCTGTGCTTTCAATTGTAATAGTTTCCAGAGTTCAGGTGAGCATCAGTTTGCTTCTCTGCAGCCTTCCTGGGATATTCTCCCACTCCCACAGCTTCCCCTGTTTCCCAAGTCTATTTTGTTTTTTTTGATCCACTCTCAGCTGTACCAGACAATTTCCCCAGGAACACCAACTTGCTCTTCAAATTTTGCATGCCTTCAAGTGAACTTTATCATCACTAACATGTTTTTGTTAGAGGAAAAGAAAGCTGACCATGTGGTATGTACCAGACTGCGTTCATTATCACTTGTTACTACCTACCACCTTCCCATGCCAAAGGCCTTGGCATCCTCAACTCCTACCTGCGCTGTAAAGGTCTTACTACTGTCAGTCTCATCCAGATGATTTTCAAGACATGAGTCACTCCATTCCAGTTACTCATCCAGACTTCTGAGTTGTAGTTACTGAAAAGTGATCATGCCCATCTCTTCATAACTTTGGTTTGTTTGAAGTACCTCTACTTTTCTCCATCTGGATATCTCCTACTCATTCTTCAAAACTCAGTGCAAATGTAGTGTCAGCTTCAGAGTGTGATTTGCCTGTGTAGCTTATATGGGATCACTGGGGAGCCCATTAAAGCAAAAGTGCCAGTACAGAAGCAGATGTGTTCATTGTTTTATGTAGGAAAATAGTTTTATGAAACCAGTTGCTGTGTGTGCTCAGAATCTTGTTGAGGACATCCCTCATGAACCCAAAAGGAGAGCTGTTTGAGCCAAGCACTTGATGTTTTCTTGCACCCATGGACAATGAGACTTGTGACTCCCTGTGTACTTTGGCTGTGAGAGCCTCCAAATGAAAAACTCCATTTTCTTTCTATTCTTTATTTTTATTTTTGCTTCATTCTGATTTTATTAAAGTGTATTCTATGTATTTCTGATAAACCACTTTAAATGCTTTAAAAAATGAATGAGAGGTGGGGTGCGGTGGCTCATGCCTTAATCCCAGCACTTTAGGAAGCTGAGATGGGCGGATCACAAGGTCAGGAGTTTGAGACCAGCCTGGCCAACAGGCTGAAACCACGTCTCTACTAAAAATACGAAAAATAGCTGGGCGCGGTGGCAGGTACCTGTAATCCCAGCTACTCGGGAGTCTGATGCAGGAGAATCATTTGAACCTTGGCAGGTGGAGGTTGCAGTGAGCCAAGATTGTGTCATTGCACTCCAGCCTGGGCAACAGGACGAGACTCCATCTCAAAAAAAAAAAAAAAAAAATTGAGAACAAAGATTGTAAAAAGCCTGTATTAGACTGCTATTATAAACAAGTATTGTCAGTCTTTAACTGGATTGTTGAGGCAACAGAAGCATTACATAGACAGGGCTTATAAACCCTAGGAAAGTGTGGAAACATCTACTAGTCTTAACTAAGGACTAGTCTTGCCCTTAATGGAGTTTGAATTTTTTTTTTTTTTTTTTTGAGACGGAGTCTCACTCTGTCGCCCAGGCTGGAGTGCAGTGGCTGGATCTCAGCTCACTGCAAGCTCCGCCTCCCGTGTTTTTGCCATTCTCTTGCCTCAGCCTCCCCAGTAGCTGGGACTACAGGCGCCCGCCACCATGCCCGGCTAGTTTTTTTGTATTTTTTAGTAGAGACGGGGTTTCACCGTGTTAGCGAGGATGGTCGCGATCTCCTGACTTCGTGATCCGCCCGTCTCGGCCTCCCAAAGTTGGATTTCTTTTTTTAAATGAGTTCGTTATTTAAAGAGTTGTGCTCAAGGACTATGTTAAGCACAAGTACTCCTGAGAGCCACTGAGAAGGAAGAGACTAGTCAGGGAATAAGGTCACAGCCATCACCACTCCAGGACAAGGATGGGACAGGCCGATGGCAGAGAAGGGTACAGCGTTGTCTTCCCAGCCAGGCATGTTCAAAAAGGTCAATCCACGTGCTAGAACAACTTCAGCAGTAAGTCCCAGCAAGAGTAAAAGAGATGGCGTGGTTAAGGAGGTGATCTGGGGAGAGGCCACAAGACTCACTCAGGGCACCAGTCTGACTCACTGCTGGTGGCTTGGGATATAGAAGTACTGACACAGCAGAATGTTTAGAAGGATTGGGACCAAGCCGATCCCAGGCAAAAATAAATCATGAGTTCTTTTTTGAAAACATGGTTTGACACTTCAAATATAACAGTACATCTCAATTCAAATTGCTTTATCATAAGTGAGATGTTTCATCCCAGAGTTTACAGATCGTAATCTTAGTCTGTTGATAAATCGTATTCAAATCTGGCTTTTGCTTGATAAGGCTTACAAATCAGGGTGGAGGATGAATCTTCTAAGGATTCTTCCTCTATGTTGATGGGCAGTTTTCTAAGCTCTTCCCTACTTTGTGAAATATTCCTACAGAGTATTTTTGATCCCCTTTTCCACCCCGTCCTCTTTCTTCTTCCTTTCTTCTTTTTCCACCCCCCCCCCACCCCCCCCCGCTAAATGTTCATTGACGGTTTTCATCACCACACTGTTAATTTGGCTTCCACAGTACCTTAGTTTTTGGAAGGAAATGTCCCAGAGAAGAGACAGAAGTGTCTTTCTGTTGTGTTTTTCTATCTCGTTTGAGTTTGTTTTTTTTTTTTTTTTTTTTTGGAGAAGGAGCCAATGCAACAGCTAGTCTTTACTGGAAAGAAAAAACTTTACAGCACATTTTGAGTAACTTAGTACAGGCGCTCAGTGTGCCAGCCGGTGGGGCACCAGCTTGTAATGGGCTCCACAGCGGGGGCATCGCTGGGCTTCGCCTTCATGCAGCCAAAACCAGACGACGCTGGTGTTGTCCTCTTCACAGATGCAGCCCACTATTCTCTTGTTGGTGATGGAGGGAACTAAATTAGGGTCTTCCTTGGTGCCTGAAGCTCCCTTTGGGGGCAGTATATTGTATGGGTCCAGTCCCTTCCTTGCAGCCAGCATGACCTCCCTCTCCAACCCAGTCGCCTGCTCGTCATCGGTGGGAATACCACCTCCAGATGCCATGGAGCGCACCGCAGCCACGCCACTGGGGCCGCGAGCCCTCAGGGCCTGCGCGGCCAGCGCTCCAGCTCCGCGAAGTAACCTTGAAGCCATCGCGTCCTCGACTCGAGTTTGTTTTTTTAAATATGAATTAAGCAAACTGAACGACAAAGATTGTGAAGATAGAGACCCTGGTGATCCTCCTGAGGCCCTACCAATCAGTGAGGTTCTATTTGCCTTTCACTTTTTGATGATAACGGGAGAGAAAAAAAATTTGTTTTTGTTTATTTTGTTTTTTGTTTTTTTAAGATGGAGTCTTGCTCTGTTGCCCAGGTTGGAGTGCCGTGGCACAATCTTAGCTCACTATAGCCTCTGCCTCCCGGGTTCAAGTGATTCTTCTGCTTCAGCTTCCCGAGTAACTGGGACCAGAGGCGCGTGCCACTCTGCCCGGCTAATTTTTGCATTTTTAGTAGAGACGGGGGTTTCACCATATTGGCCAGGCTGGTCTCAAACTCCTGACCTCGTGATCTGCCTGCCTCGGCCTCCCAAAGTGCTGGGATTACAGGTGTGAGCCACTGTGCCCAGCCAGGGAGAGAAAAAATTGTAAAGCATCAATTCAGAATGCTTTAGTTTAGAAAACATTTATTAGGCCAATTTCAAATAAAAGAATAGGCATAGCTATAAGTATATTCATCACAGAGCTACAATACTTTGTGTTGATGATGGAGGAGAATTGAATAAAATGTATGTTTACATAGTGGGATATTAGGATGCCACCAAAATGGACAGTATGGAAGGGCATTTGTTAATATACATTTTTTGAAAAGTAGTTGAACGTACAATAGGATAGCATTTTCTTAAAAAAAAAAAAAAGGAAATACTAAAAGAATATAGAATATAAAGGGGCCGAGTGCGGTGGCTCACGCCTGCAATCCTAACACTTTGGGAGGCCAAGGTGGGCGCAGATCACCTGAGGTCAGGAGTTTGAGACCAGCCTGGCCAACATGGTGACACCCTGTCTCTACCAAAAATACAAAAATTAGCCAGGCATGGTGGCAGGAGCCTGTAATCCCAGCTACTCCGGAGGCTGAGGTGGGAGAATCTCTTGAACCCGGGAGGGAGAGGTTGCAGGGAACCAAGATCGCATCACTGCACTCCAGCCTGGGGCAACAGAGCGAGACTCAGTCTCAAAAAAATAAAAAAATAAAGACAAAAGAATATGAAGGAAGGTACATGCTGGCAGAGAAGACAGGTTGGAAGGATATACATCAAGGTGTTAATGTTTCTAGGAAGGTTTTCCATTTGCTTGTTTTCTTTTTCGCCTAATCAACATGTATTGCTTTTGAAGTAAAATATTTATTTTTATTTATTTTTATTTTTTAAATGAAAGCCCAAGTGGGCTCTGAGAAAGAAGGTCAAGTGCCAAGAAAACATTTTAAATTAAAGAAATGAAATAATGGTACAGTACATTCTTGGGGTTAATTTGAGTGCCATTAATATAATAATCTTTTTTTTTTCTTTTTTTTTTTTTGAGATTTTGAGATTTTGAGTCTTGCTCTGTCGCCCAGGCTGGAGTGCAGTGGCACCACCTCGGCTCACTGCAAGCTCCGCCTCCCGGGTTCACACCATTCTCCTGCCTCAGCCTCTGGAGTATCTGGGACTACAGGCGCCTGCCACCACGCCCGGCTAATTTTTTTGTATTTTTTTGTTTTTTTAGTAGAGACGGGGTTTCCCCGTGTTATCCAGGATGGTCTCGATCGCCTGACCTCGTGATCCGCCCACCTCTGCCTCCCAAAGTGCTGGGATTACAGGCGTGAGCCACCACACCCGGCTTTAGTATAATAATCTTTTTAAAAATTTGTGTTTTGTGAATCAAGTGAATTTATACTTGTCTATACTTTCAGTTGTAAAAACAAAACTGCTTAAAATGAATGAATTCGTGCCTAGCCAACAGAGGGCAGTAAGAAACTGATGCCAGCTGAGGGACAGGTCAGTGAGAAACAGGAAGACAAGGTAAGAAGCAGGGACTATAGCAAGTTCACCCTAGGAAAAGATTCTTATCCCATTCTCTGAAGATTTTGAGAATTCTATTTGTAGGAATAGAGATTATAGGATATTGTTGAGCTTAGTTTACTATTTCTGGTTGCATTTATTTGCTTTTTACAAATTGTTACCCATCATTTGGATTCAGTTTAATAAAAGCTTCCAATAACAATAATAATACCAAATTAGCCTTGCTCTTAGACCATTTACATTTAAACTTTTTAAATACTAAAGGACATTGGCATTTTCTAACTCACATAACATTATTTCAATTAGTTGTAATTTTAAGTAGTTTAATGAAGTTTTATAAATGATATCAATTAGAATTCTGTAACCACCAGTGGACACTGGCTGTTTTTTATCTTTCTTCCAAGGTTACTAATATTGCTCAATTGCAATATATATGTATGAAATAAAAATCAGAAATTATAAAAATTTAAACCGTTGATTTTCAATGTTTTCTCCGCCATATTGAGAATATGCCTAGAACTACCTGAAGAACAAGTTTCCAGAGAAAGCCTATTCTGGAAAATGGGCATAATTTGGAGATGATCAAGGCAAGGGGTATGCTTTGGAGATTAAATTCTCCACACCGTAGTTCCATGGGAGCATTAACTATGTTCTGAGCCTTTATCTCCCGTGCCTAGGACAGTGAGTGGTATGGCAGGCACTCAGATGTTTCACTTGTCTGTTTGTGGGCTTTCTTTTCAGGCTTAAACTCCTCAGCCTTTATTCACCCTCTATTTTTTAAGGTTCCTTTTCCTCTGGCAACAAAAGTAAGTCTCTCAGGTTGGGCTGCTTTGAGTCGAGTGTGGAGCCAAGCTGTCTCAACTTCCTTTCTCTCCAGCTCCACTCTAGGGAGCAGGGCATAGAAACATATCCTATCACAATATGGAGTACATGGCTCTAAGAAGCTGAAAAAATAAGTTTAAAAGCCACTGTGAGACCTGGGAACAGTAAAAAGCATGTGAATTCAGGGAAACTATTTTTACATTGCAATAATTTCTTTTTGAAGCTTATTTATTGAGACATATGCCAACAGCACAGAATTATACGAGTGATGTGAATTAAACCTTATACAAATGTAGTATTTGTCTTTTTATTTTTCCTTCTCTCAACTACCCCCAACTAAAATTTACAAATGGATATAAAAATCCTGTTTGTACCTCGTTGGCTCGTTAGAGAAATACTGAGTCAAAGGTCTGTGATATTTCACAGTGCTGCCCCCAGGTGAAAAGAAGCAAAATGCACATAAAAAAATAAATAAATATGAGATGCATAAGGGGAAAATAAAATATTAGCATACAAAATGCTACAAATTAAAAAGCCCACCTTCTCTTATAGATTTGATGCTGGATAAACTTGATGGATTCTAGGAGTCAGCAGATGTTTTGCTAAATGGGTACATGTTGTGTCTTGCAGGAGGTACTTAGCCCCACGAGGGTCATAATGTGATGCAGTTATGCCACTCTTTCAGGAGGAAATGCACATATAATTTAAGAATAAATTAAAACCTTTTCTACATTTCCTCACAAGCTGCATTTTGAAATAAAATTATCCATTTCAAAATATTATATTCCAAATTTCTATCATGTGAAGACTCTAGAAAAGTTTACTCCAAAATAATGAAAATGATAACATAATGTGGACGATGCTAAAGTGCAAAAGCAGAATTCAGAGTTGTATGTGAAGAGGAAATGACACGCAATAAATCTGTTAGATATTTTTAGTAACATATCAGGGCATAAAAGGCGGAGTTGTCATATTACCTTTGTTGTTGTGTTGTCTTGTGAAGTGAGTCTCATTCAAAGTATTTTGGGTTGCACTGCTGCCTTCTAGAAGTGCTCAGCATAGAATACAGGACAGATGAAGTTTAACAGTCACTTTGGTTTGACACTATTGTGTTGGGTTGCAGTAAAAATAAAACAGATAAGAAGTGAACTGGTCTTCAAATAAACTTCTATATTGCAGTGAAACTGCTAAGGTGTTTCTCCTGTCGTAGCAATGGGCAACAACACGACCTTTTATGATCCAGAAACCTGCCTGGCCAATGAATCCAATACATCCCAGTACGAGACAATTTTAAAGTCCGTGTTCAAAGTTTATTTGCAGCAAATAGAGTTAATACTTTAAAAGCAGAAGTATTAGGCTGGGTGCAGTGGCTCATGCCTGTAATCCCAGCACTTTGGGAGGCTGAGGCGGCGGGCAGATCACCTGAGGTTAGGAGTTCAAGACCAGCCTGGCCAGCATGATTAAACCCTGTCTCTACTAAAAATACAAAAATTAGCCAGGCACGGGACGCATGCCTGTAATCCCAGTTACTCAGGAGGCTGAGGCAGGAGGATCACTTGAACCTGAGAGGCAGAGGTTGCACTGCAGCCTGGGAGACAGAATGAGACTCCATCTCCACAAAAAGAAAGAAAGAAAAAAAAAAAAAAGCAGTATTTCTTGGTGGTGGTGGAGAGGAGGCAATGGGAAAAGGAGACAGAGAAAGTGAGGGAGGGATGGAGAGAGAGGGAGACAGAGGGAGAGAAAAATGTTCAGGTCACTATAAATTAGTACAGAGGATTCCCATTTTTTTTTGCCCCATGCTGGTGATTTTCTCAAGTTAAAAAATGAAAACGAAATGCCAGCATTCACTTTTTATTTTGGAAATTCAGCTTGATGCAATTGTTAGTTGAAAATAAATGTAAATAGGCCGGGCACAATGGTTCACGCCTGTAATCCCAGCACTTTGGGAGGCCGAGGTGGGTGAATCACGAGGTCAAGAGATTGAGACCATCTTGGCCAACATGGTGAAACCCTGTCTTTACTAAAAATATAAAAATTAGCTGGGTCTGGTGGCAGGCGCCTGTAGTCTCAGCTACTTGGGAGGCTGAGTCAGGAGAATCACTTGAACTCGGGAGGCAGAGGTTGCAGTGAGCCGAGACTGCACCACTGCACTCCAGCCTGGTGACAGAATGAGATTCTGTCTCGAAAAACAAAACAAAACAAACAAACAAACAAACAGGAAAAAAAAAGAAAATAAATGTAAATAAACTGAATATTATCTGACTGATTCTGCTTTCATTGCATTGGATAGAACTCAGTAGTTGTTTTCTCTGGAGATAACAGAAAGTCTCAATTGAAATAGCATTTTATTGAAGTGAAAATAACTTATAATTGTCAGTTCACGGATTTTTACTTGTGCTGAAAGTCTTTAAGGCAGCAAATAAAATGTTCCTCTACCTGTGCACTTTATTCCTACTAAGATATTCAAATTTGAAAATTAACAGCTAGTTTGGATGAGATATGCAAACTTCTATTTAAGAAAAACAATATATTTAATAATATTTATATTGCCTTATCTGAATTGGAAGACAACCAAAAAATAATATATGTGTATTATTTTATTTATTTGTTTTTTTTCTTTTGAGATAGAGTCTTGCTCTGTCACCTAGGCTGGAATGCAATGGCGTGATCTCAGCCCACTGCAGCCTCTGCCTCCCAGGTTCAAGCGATTCTCCTGCCTCAGCCTTCTGAGTAGCTGGGATTACAGGCACAAGCCACCATGCCCAGCTAATTTTTGTATTTTTAGTAGAGATGGAGTTTCATCATGTTAGCCAGGCTGGTCTCAAACTCCTGACCTCAGGTGACGCACCCACATTGGCCTCTCAAAGTGCTGAAATTACAGGTGTGATCCACTGCGCCTGGCCCCAACATATAAATAATATGTAAATAATAATAAAACTCTGTAGAGTTGAGTGGATGATCATGTAAACCAACTCCTTTTAACCTTGTTCTGTGATTCCAGAAATCTATAGATTCTTTGATTTCTATTTCAATGACTTGATAATGAGAGTTAAATAATTGCGCAAATAAATATTGGGGATTTATTTTATAATAACATCTTGTTATATTAGGTGATTCCCAAATTACTTCATTTTTTATTTTAGTCTTTTGAAGAGGGTCTACCATGGTGGAGGGACTCTTACATAATACAAGGGTCTATTTAAGATTAACCATTTAGTATAAAACAAAAAGGTATATTTATATATTTTTGATGATCATTTCCCAAAGTTAGCTTATTGTTAAATGATGCAAAATTTAGGGAATTAAAGCAAACAACCCAAACTATTAAAGTATTCTTCCTAATGACATAAGTGATCTTCTTTAATACTGTCACCGAAGGTAAATAAATATTAATGACAATTATGGTAAAAGTTATTTTTCTGAGTGTCAGCAGCCACCTTGCCTCTATTATAATGATTGGTTTTGATATTTTCTAGAAGTAATTATACGGCCAGACCAAAATATGACCTTCCTACTTTCTTTCCTGTGTTTCTGGAGAAGATGCTTTCTCTTGCCTCTAGAGAATTTAGGCCTGATGTAACAATATTTTTCCACTGCAGATTCTACTGGAATTGGAGTCTGAGGTTTTTTTGGTTTTTGTTTTCTTCTTGAGACGGAGTTTCACTCTGTCACCCAGGTTGAATTTCAGTGTCGCAATCTGGGCTCACTGCAACCTCTGTCTCCTGAGTTCAAACAATTCTGCCTCAGCCTCCCAAGCAGCTGGGACTGCAGGCCTGCGCCACTATGCCCAGTTATTTTATTTTATTTTATTTTTTGTATTTTTAATAAAGACGGGGTTTCACCATGTTGATCAGGCTGGTTTTGAACTCCTGACCTCAGGTGATCCACCTGCCTCAGTCTCCCAAAGTGTTGGGATTACAGGCGTGAGCCACTGTGCCTGGCCAAGTCTGAGTTTTTAAGATGGAAGAGACTTGAGAAATGGTCTAGTTTGATTCCTTCATTTTCCAAATGAGAAGATAGAACCCCAAGTTCCAGGACATGACCCAAGAAACCTTTGAACATTGTGTAAACTGACTGATTATAGGATTTGCCATTTTGTTGAATATTAGAATAGTTTGTATTTAATATATGTAGAAGGATTATTATTATTATTATTAGACAGAGTCTTGCTCTGTCATCAGGCTGGAGTGCAGTGGCATGATCTTGGCTCACTGCAACTTCCGCCTTCCGGGTTCAAGAGACTCGCCTGCCTCAGCTTCCCAAGTAGCTGGGACTACAGGTGCGCACCACCATGCCCAGCCAGTTTTTTGTATTTTAGTAGAGATGGGGTTTCACCATGTTAGCCAGGATGGTCTTGATCTCCTGACCTTGTGATCCACCTGCCTCAGCCTCCCAAAGTGCTGGGATTACAGGTTTGAGCCACCACGCCTGGCCCTGAAGAAATATATTTTATAAATTGGTAGGTAGCTTCCACAAGAGGCATGTAGAGATTTGGAAAAAAAAACCGTTTATACAAAGCTAACTTTCAAATGTACAAACATAGTCTTCCATAAGTCATTCATTTGCAATGCTCTGCACTTTGAGTTTTGCTGTGCAAAAACTGTGCAATATTTTCCTGATCTCTACTTACTCCATATTATCCAGACCAACAACAGTGGTTCAGCATGGTGAATTCTCCAGAAAGAGGGATTTACAACACTCAGTCTTATCAAGCCTTCAGTAGGGGAGCAACACAGGTGAATTAATAGGGCCAAGGAGACACCTTTAAAGAAAAGGGAAGGGAAGGGGAGCTATTTGTCCAGAAAATAGTGATTTGAAGAAAACCAATCTGGAAGTGTATGATGAGGGTATATTTTATAAAAGATTACAGCTAGCTGCTTTGCCTTGCCATGAAATAAACAAATGAGAATTAATTTTTAGAAGAGGTTATAATAACTTTAAATGAGGAGTGTTGCTACCTATAGTTGATTGTAAAGGGAATTGGGCTTTTAAATATAATACTGGGTTAAGTACACTTCTTCTGAGACCCTGTCAGCAGAATGCTGATGTTTGTAATTGGAAAAGAGAATATCTCTTAAGGATCTCTTTAACAAGTCAGCCCAAGACACAGATTCTCATCCTCAACTAGAATACTACTCCCATTCACAAAAACCTGGGGAATATGATCACATTAATGCCCAATAGATTTATAGCAAGAATAAGAGCAAAATAAAATCTATGTATTTTGAAGACATGGACTTTCCTAGTGGATATATTTTCAGATTCTAAGAGTTGGAGGTAAAAATGTTTTTTTAAAGTTTATTTTTTTTAGTTAGTGTATTATTTGTATCTGCTTTGGTAAAATTTCAAAATAAGACAGTGATTTCTATTGTTTTGGTTAACTTTTGCCTTCCTCATACTCTCTGTGAGTATTCTAAATTTGAGATTGTTGGTGATAAATCCATTTCCTGAGAACATTTTAGCTAGTATTAAAACTTAATATATGCGGTTATTATTTTTAAAGTTTAAATTTTTTTATGTTTACATTTTAAAAATGAACGACTGAAATGTAGGTAACATGAGGAGAGCAATATTCTGAAAAATGAGGTGAAGTACCAATTTAATGTTTAGATAAAGACCAACATTTCTTTAGAATAACTTTTATTTAAAGACATATCAAATTTAAAACATTATTATGACACTGTCAATTTGAATAAGATTGGTTTTTAATCTATGGCTAGAGAAAGTTTACAAAAGAACCAACAGTCTCTGGTTTGTAGTTTTATCCAATTTTACCTTTCAGTCCTTTTGAGGGTAATTTCATTACATTCTGTGCAGTAAACAGGAGATGGCAGCATTACTTCAGCCATTCAAAAAGACACTCAAATTAATCCCTTCTGAAAAGAGAAGGCTGGGAGCTGACGGAGAGTAGAGATTTAGCAGCAGGTGCTACAATGTACATAGAACAGAGGAATGTATGTTTCCTATGTAGGATACATAGGAAACAAATGTGAAATAAAACTGTTTAATGCCTCTGAATGCTGCACATTTTAACGCATATTTTCCAGTATAACAACCCCTTCCCTTGTAAAAGTGAAATGGGTCAGATGTTGAGATTTTTATGGGATTTAGAAAGCTGTGTATACATAGCAAAGAGCTTGGCTCTACAGCTGCAGGATTTTTAATCTCTATTTTTTATGGAGTAGTAATTTTCTAAGAACACTAGACACTCATCTTCTTTATTTCTTCTCGAATTTCTAAGCATACATTAATAATAATGTGGAACTTGGGTCTCAGGTCAAAAAAATACATACCTGATCCAAACTGTTAGTATCTCTTACAACTGTTAATGCAGGAGATAAAATATTAGAGTGGTAAATCCATGGGCCTCCAGGCCTCAGCTCCTTTTTCACGTCTAATTTGATACCTCTTCTTGAGGACGCAGCTTCTAAGGAGCACAGATCTGTAATATACACACTGGGTATATTTTGTTGAATTTTTTTATATATCTGTAAATAAATTTACTTATGTTTTGTTTGTGAAAAATTTGTAACGGTTTTTCTTAGCTTCCTTCAGGAAATCTAACCAGCTATTGGAAGAATACTTGGAAAATCAAAAATTTTATTAACTTTAAGTAAAAGAAGAGAAAATGAAGGCCTAAATAGAAGTTTCCTTGATGCTGATGTTTGACCTTTACCCTGGTTAAGGAAGAAAAGATTCAAAGAATTGTTCAAAGATTCAAAGAAAAGATTCAAAAATTGTCTCCATTCAAAGAATGGAGACTTGAATTCCAGCCTTTATCTTCATTTTGAAGTCTATATTCTTAGGAGCCTTGTTTAGGAGATATTTTGCCAAACCCTATTTTTAAAATATGGATTTTTGTTGCTCATTTTAACTAACGTCTGAGCTTTAATTTCCTCATATCTGCACATAATCTGCTTTAGGCTATGATTGCTTTTTTTTCTCTTTTGAGAAAGCAACCTTTCCATGTTGGTATAAGTTTAGCTTGTATTTACTAAGCAGAACATTTTATTAATATGTTAACCATTTCTCCATTAAAATCCAAGTCTATCACATACATAAATATAGCTTTTATGGGTTCACCAGAGATCCAAACGTGAACCTGAAATTTAGTCTACCACTTGGCAGCTTATGTCAACTGGCAGGGCTTCTATATCAGAAATAATGACTTGAGTGTGAGTTTGAATAAATGAAAACCATAGATATTTAATCATAATGCAGTCAAGAGGTTTATCCTGGGCTTCATAAATAGTGGGGAGGGCATAACTGGTCTTGAAACACTTTTCACGTTTCTTTTTCAGTATGTTCTGTTTTCTCATTAAGTAATTGTGAACAAAGACACTGATACTAATTTTTATCCTTTTTGACATGCTAATGGCTTTAAAATGTGATATTTGACAGAGTCTTGGTCTATTTGGAGGGCCAACCACTGAGCATCAGATTGCAGATTCTTATGGTGTCCATACTAAGGCCTTTGAAAAGTGGTAGCTCAGAGAGGTGAATGCAAGGGCTTTTAAGATGTCTGTGTCTGTAGCCGTATCTGTCTCTCTCTCTTTCTCTCTCTCTCTCTCTCTCATTTTGTGGTTGGTCAACGTACACTGGCTTTATAGTCAGGGGAGCTTGAATGTGAATCCTGCTTTGCCAGTTACTGATTGTGAGACAACAGAGAAGTCATTTCACTTATATAAACCTCATGTTTTTTCTCTAAAATAGGTATAATAATACCTGTCCTATAATGTTTTTGTGAGGATGAGATGATATGTATAAAGTACTTTTGTCCAATGTCTCAAACATAAATAATGGTGGTTGTTATTATGATACAGAATTATCAGAGCAAATTTCAATGTATATAATATTTTTAAAGAATAAAATTTGATGACTTTTTCTTTGCAAAACTCTACCCTATATAAAGATAGTTTTAAGATCTGTTAAAACTCGAATATTCCCTATGGAATAGGTTAAAACTTTAGTTACACAGTGCTTGGGACAATATATTTGTATAACCTTCTCTGAAAAGTTTTATAAATAGTTTTCATAGGCCATGGACTTTATTAGGGTCCCAGTCCTAAGGGGTCTACAGAAGCCTGTCTAAAGATTATTTAGAAAGATTATAGAAAACTGTTCAGTCCGGCCGGGCGCGGTGGCTCAAGCCTGTAATCCCAGCACTTTGGGAGGCCGAGGCGGGCGGATCACGAGGTCAGGAGATCGAGACCATCCCTGGCTAACACGGTGAAACCCCGTCTCTACTAAAAATACAAAAAACTAGCCGGGCGTAGTGGCGGGCGCCTGTAGTCCCAGCTACTCGGAGGCTGAGGCAGGAGAATGGCGTGAACCCAGGAGGCAGAGCTTGCAGTGAGCCGAGATCGCGCCACTGCACCCCAGCCTGGGCGACACAGCGAGACTCCATCTCAAAAAAAAAAAAAAAGAAAACTGTTCAGTCCAATGGGTGTTTATGTCTGTTCAGACCCTTGCTCTTGGCTTCAGCTCTCAGCTGTGGCTTTGTGCCCCTGGAGATAGCATGCTTGTCAAGCGCATTGGTTTTAGCCACTTCGAGCAGTTGCTGCTCTGAACAGAATTGCCCAAACAGAACACTCATTTTTGCACACTATTTACTGAGTGTTTAACACAATGTTTTATTTTTTATTTATGTAGAATTTTTTTTTTGTCGCCTAAGAAACAAAACGAGTTTAAATATTTCATTTAAATATTTCCAAAGTCTAGGCCTTCAGCCTTGGAAGTTCTTTGATATTGAATCCTTTGTGTTTTCTTTCAGTTACAATTCAGGTCTTTGAGCAGCGAGGTCAGATAATCTTGTTCCTTGCTCTTCGTTCTTCTCTGCCTGCCCTTTCTTACCTCTTCCAGCCCCTCGTTTGTACAGCCCAAATTAGCCTATAGATTGCATCTTTGGTTAAGAGTTTCTTGAAGGTAGGGAACACACTTCTTATGTGCTTTTCTCAATGGCTAATAAGATATTTTGTTCAAAAGTACTTAAAATGAGGACATTAAAATGATCTATGATCATATTTTCTGTGTTGGGGATGCCAAATACTATTTGCACTGCCAAATATGATTAAGCTAAAATGGGGCTCTTCATTCTGGAAACAAGATAATTGAATACCGTGACAGAGATGATGAATAGTACAGAATGAAAAAACAGTCTCCCATTACCATTTAGGTTAATCCATCGAATAATTAAATAAAACAAAAAGCTCCTTTACATACAGAATAGACAACACATTACTCTAAGAGATGATATGTGCTGAAAAGGGAAAGATTTGAATAAGTATAGAGGAAAGTTGTAGAATGAATAATCAAAGGAAGCTGCATATTTTGAGTGTATCTCTATACTTTAAGGCTAATATCAGTAACTGCCATCTTGGGATCTCTGCCAAGATTGAGCCATCCTACTGGACTGGTAGGATGCTGGATTTGATAGTAGGGCTTTTGTTATGCTTGCGGGAGTAATAGAGAATAGAATTGCAGTTTTAATTTTAAAATTATTTTGTCTTTGTCTCTAGCACCCTTCATCATCCTTACCTAATAAAACCCCTATCCTGGTTCATACCACACTTCTCCTCATCCATTCCTGCACCGCACAGCTGAGCATTACTGCAGAAAATCATACAACCAAACCAACTTGTTTCCTCTCAGTGTATAAGGATGTAGGTAGGAGGTTAGATATGGAGGTAGCAACTTGGGAATGTTATTTTCTGATGGTTTTTATTTTCTCTCAGTGGAATAAGGAAGTAAGTTCATTACAGAAAGAGGATGAGGGAGGAGGAGGTGGTGGAGATTTGAGATGAAAGGAGGGTGACAGAGTAAATAAACAAAGCATGTGATCCTATATTCGCTTAAGCTGTGGTCCCCATTTCTTGATTCCTATTTATAGCAAAACCCCTCACAAGAGTTGTCTGTTCTCCCCGTTGTTAGCTCCTCTTCCAGTTGATCTTGAACTCACTTCAATAAGGTATTTGCTGTCAACATTTCTCTGAAACTTGGCTTCTCAGTGTCACTGGTTATTTCCAGGTTCCTAAATTTAATGGTTCATTCTCAGCCTTTTAACTTTCTTGACATCTCGGCGGCATTTGGCAGTTGATCACTCCTTCCTCTGTGAAAGACTTTCTTTACTTGCCTTCTAGAATCCTCTACCCTTCTGTTTTATTCCTGCTTCATTTGCTTCTCCTCAGTCACATTACCAATTCCTCCCCCTTGTCTCTGTCCTAAATATTGCAAACTCAGGTTTCCTTCCTGGATCTGCTCTTTTTTCTATCCACACTCACTCTCTTGGTGATTTTATCCTTGTGTATGTGGAAGGCTTCCCAATTTACATCTCCATTCCAGACCTCTCCCCTGATCTCCAGGTGCATGGACTTAACTGCCCACTTGACATTTCTACTTGCATGTCTAACAGGCTTCTCTAATCAAACTTCTGACCTTTCCTCAAAAAACTTACTCTATTCTTAATTCTTCCTTATTACACTAAGGACAACTCTATCTTCTCTTTCTTTTCTTTCTTTCTTTTTCTTTCTTTCTTTTTTTTTTTTTTTTGAGACAGAGTCCTGCTCTGTCGCTCAGGCTGGAGTGCAGTGGCGTCATCTCAGCTCACTGCAACCTCCGCCTCCCGGGTTCAAGAGATTCTCTTGCCTTAGCCTCCTGAGTAGCTGGGATTACAGGTACACACCATCATGCTCAGTTAATTTTTTTTGTATTTTTAGTAGAGACGGGGTTTTGCCATGTTGGCCAGGCTGGTCTCTAACTCCTGACCTCAGGTGATCCACCTGCCTCGGCCTCCCAAAGTGCTGAGGTTACAGGTGTGAGCCACCACGCCCGACCAACTCTACCTTCTTAATTGCTCAGGCCAAAAAATTTGGAGTCATTCTTACATCCTTTCTTTCTCTTATGCTCCATAGTCATCTCTGTCAGCAAATCTCTTTGGTTTTGCTTCAACATTCAGTCAACATGTGATGATTTCTTACCACCGTTACTGCTTCCATTCTGGTCGAAATCACTATCATCTCTCTCCCTTGGGTAACTGCAATAGTTTTCTAACCCCTTTTCACCTTTGACCCTGACAGTCTGTTCTCCCAAACAGCAGCCACAGGAATCTTTTGAAAACCTAAATTTATCATTTTACTCCTCTGTTCAAATCCTCTAGTAGCTCTCCATCTCACGCCGAGTAAAAGGCAGTCCTTAGAGTGGCCTACCAGGCCCTATATAATCCGACTGTCTGCTGCCTCTATAATCTTTTCCCCCACCTTCCTCCCTCCCTCACTTTACTTAGCAACACTGGCCTCCTTGGTATTCTTTGATAGTACCAACCATACTCCTGCCTCAGAACCTCAGGACTTGCTGTCTCCTTTGCACAGAATGATCTTCCCCGGTGTTTCTGCATGCCTCACTCCATCCCCCTCCGATTTCTGCTCAGATGACACTTTATGAAGGCATTCTCTTGATCATCCTGTCCTATTGAAAATAGCAGCCCCTCTTTGTACTGACTCCTTTCTGTTCTAATAACGAACTGTAGAAATGATCCCTGAAAGACTAGTCTTAAGGCTCCTTTCTTTCTCCTCCACTTTTTTTCTTTTCTTTATTTTATTTTATTTTTTTTTTGAGACAGAGTCTTGCTCTGTTGCCCAGGCTGGAGCGCAGTTTCGCGATCACGGCTCACTGCAACCTCCACCTCCTGGGTTCAAGTGATTCTCCTGCCTTAGCATTCTGAGGAGCATGGATGGCATGTGCCACAATGGCCGGCTAATTTTTGTATTTTTAGTAGAGACAGGGTTTCACCATGTTGGCCGGACTGGTCTCCAACTCCTAGCTTCGGGTGTTCCACCCGTCTTGGCCTCCCAAAGTGTTGGGATTACAGGCGTGAGACACCGCGCCCGGCCTCTACTTTCTTAAGTTGTCTCTGTACCATTCATCACCATTTGACACTCTGTATTTAAATTACTTACTTGTGTGTTATATGTCTTCCTCAGTTAAAACATAATTTTCATTTTTATAGATAGAGAGTTAAGGAAGGGCTTCCTGAAGAAGTAAGTCTTTAATTGAAACATGAAAGAGGAGGAGAAATTAAATAGGCCCAGAGAGGATTCTTCCAGGCAAAGGGAAATACACATGCGTAGGCTTCCTTTTGTGGGGGGAAGCAGGGTGAAGACAAAAGAATAAATAAGGCCTCACTCCCGCACATTGGACTCCTCCATGATGACTGAAATTATGGCCACCAGGAACTCTCAGACTCAGCTTGTCACACTCATGACCAGAAAGTAACTCAGTGCTAGTCTCTCTGCTCCTATGTTCATAAACTCTAGAGAAGGACTTGGATGAGCCCTCTTGTGTTAAGAGATGAATTGGAGGAGTGGAGCAGTATGTCTGGTTGAGCTTGGGTCACTTCTTCACCTCTTAGATAGATCTCTGTGACCAGGAAGGTGGCCACATCTATAAAAAGATAGCAGCTACCCCTCAAGCTTCATGTTAAATGGTGGAAAGGTACATTTCCCCCCACAAAAACAGGGATTAAGAATCAAGAGGGAGGCCGAGGCGGGCGGATCATGAGGTCAGAGATCGAGACCATCCTGGCTAACACAGTGAAACCCTGTCTCTACTAAAAATACAAAAAATTAGCAGGGTGTGGTGGTGGGCGCTTGTAGTCCTAGCTACTTAGGAGGCTGAGGCAGTAGAATGGTGTGAACCCGGGAGGCAGAGCTTGCAGTGAACCGAGATCGCACCACTGCACTCCAGCCTGGGTGACAGACAAGACTCTGTCTCAAAAAAAAAAAAAAAAAAACCAAAAACCAAAAACCAAAAACAAACAAACAAACAAAAACTCAACATCAGCTCAGATGCAGCGGTTCATTCCTGTAATCCCAGCGCTTTGGGAGAGTGAGGCCAGCAGATCTCTTGAGCTGAAGAGTTGGAGAACTGGTGAAACCCTGTCTCTACAAAAAATACAAAACTTAGCTGGACATGGTGATGTGGACTTGTAGTCCCAGCTACTCAGGAAGCTGAGGTGGAAGCAACTTGAGCAGTTGATTAAGGTCGAGGCTGCAGTGAGCTGTGATAGCACCACTGCATTGTAACCTGGGAGACAGAGTGAGACTCTGTCTCAAAAAAACAAAACGAGAACAAAACCAAAACAAAAAACAAACCTCAACATCATCTCAGAGGTATCTTTTTTTTCCTTGCTTCTCTAAATCCATTCTCCAACTTTGTGGGGAGTGTGACCGGAATGAACTGCACTCATGAGCATCTCTTGTGTTCTACCAGTTAGAGGCACTATCGGGGTGGGAAGTGGGTGAGGCCAGGGTATTTAGTCTCCAGACTTCTTGCCGGTTCAACTTAGTCTTGTAGGGCTGTAGGGCAGCCCCTATACTCTCCAAGGGTAGGAATAGCTTTTTTGCTGTTGCTAGTCCTGGAATCCTGTGCCATCCTGCTGTTTCTTCAAATCCTGCTTACTCTTTTTGTAAACAATTCTTTTATTAAAATTTGTTCAATTATCCGGTTTAAATATGCCATTCATTTCCTGTTTGGACATAGATTGATATAAAAATACGGGATATTCTAAAGGAACAATTTGGGAAAGCTAAAGAAGATAAAAGAGAATGTGCCTTTGTACAAATTCTATAAAACAAACTGCAGAGACAAATCAGAGGAGACTGAGGTTCTAATGCAAAATTCCCAGGAGAGAATGAAACTAGACATCTGCAGGTAGAGAATAAAGCAGGCTGGATTTCAAATGGTCCAAATCCATGCTGATCTATGCTGATGGTAAAGATGGAAAGATGAATTAGGATACATTTTGGGGAAGTTTATACACTGATGATGCCCTTTCTGGAAAATTCAGTTCCAGTCAATCAAAGGTTCATAGAAAGGTCATGATAATAACTCACTTTTTCTATTTCCTTGGCATGTACACCCTCCAGACCCAAAATCTCTTTCATTGTTACATTCATTTAGCAAGTGCTGTGATTATTGCATGATATTTATTTGTAAAATAGGATTAACAAATGGACCACCACTGGTTCACCCATATCAAGAAATAGCTCTAAAGAGGAAGACATCTGTGGAAGATAAATGAGAGGACACTTAGATGGCCAAAGCAACCCAAAATAAACAGAAGGAAAAAAAAAATAAACCTGAGATATCGCAACATATGAGAACCAACTTGTATACCAACTCTGCAATGGTAGAGGAACTTTTGGGAGAAAAGTTGGCATTCATCTGTGATGAAGAGAGCAGGCTGGTTACCTTCTGTAACCAATACAACTGAAATCAATACAGTCTTTAAACCATGGCATAGTTTTTTAAATAAGAGTGCATTAATCTTGCAAGTGTGCACAATGCTCATGGAAAGAAGAAATTATTGTAATGTTTTATCTTAGTGCTGTACCTAGCAAAGTGCTTTGCATATTGAAAATGCAAGCATTAGTTGAATGAATAAATGAAAAAAATTAATCCACTGGAAAATGAGCACTGACCATTAGCATATCAGTAATTTAGCACTTTTGTTCTCAGTGTAATGTTTTGCTTATTTAACTTACTGCTGTTTTGATTGGGTTCTATTAATTGATAGTAGTATTTATTGGGCCTATTAAAGATATATGTTTAGCATCTATTTACATTGCTGAAGTTAATTGGTGGGAATTCAAACACCTTTTGGATCTATCCCTCTAGAAATTACAGACAAATCTATTAATTTTTTAGTCATTAGTATGCAGCCATTGGACATGTATATTTACATGTAAATATACAAACCATATGTGTTGCCAAGTTATTGCTTGTTTCTAATTTGGATCCTGAGTTTTCTTGGCCACCCTAACCTGAACAACAGTGTAGACAACAGAACAGTGAAAATCCAGTGCCTCTATAGAGTAGACAAGTACCAGAAGTAGCCCCAGAGGGGGCATCACTGACATCATCGTTATGTATTTGTAAATCTGCATATCAGAGGATTCCATTTTAAGTGGAATTATTAGAATTTTATCAATGTCTCTATAGTTGCCTTAAAAGCCAATTTTGTGACATTTGTGAGCATTGAGTAAGAGGAAAAGAATGGAAAAATGTATCCAAGAAATGTGATAGATATGTAAATTTGGGTGCAACTTTAGGCTTGAGATTTAAAAATAAAACTGGGCTCCTATAGAATTTTTACATACTATATAATAAAAGTCTGCAATCTGATCCTCACACATCTCCATTAACATCTAACATTGAATTTGTTCTATTCTCATTGTTTTTCATTGATACAAGTGTTGGGTGAGGAATTCAGGAACTTTCCTTCACAAATGTTTTATTTGATTTACAGCATTAGGGACTGTGATATTCCTGGTTAGAATATTTTACTGTTGAAGTCTTTAAGTAAAAAACATTAGTTGAATTCCCACAGGAGAATGTGCATCAGCCCTGTGTTAAGCTCTTTGTTCAGACTTATTATTTCAGCTTCCAAAATGTGTTTTGACTAACCTAATAGTGTGATAAATGCAAGAAGTGTGTGCACAGCTTAAAACATTTGGAAATGCTTCTACTATGTGCTGCTTTTACACTGGGCAGTTTACCTTCTCTGCAAAAGTATTTCTATTCCACACTCTACTGTCCCATGGGTTTCTGAAAGGTGAGCATGAACTTTGTGGGAATTCTATTTTTGGATTTTAAAACTGGAGTTGCATGGTAAACAGTTTTTTACTTTTACTTTGTTAGTTTTCAAACTTTCTCCCTTTTTGAGTGCATGGACATCAGTTTCACTTGTTGCCCTTTATATTTATGCACATTTCCTAAACTCACAACACATAAGCCTTCCAGTTAGGTGGCATATTCCTCCTGGATTCTCCATGCTTTTTCATTTCCCTTTTTCACCTTTCTAATAATCTCCTTTCCTTAACCACTTAGTGGTGTGAACCTTCAAGCTATAGTTCCATTATCAAGACAGCCTACATCACCAAGACAGTCTACTCCTTTACACTGTATATATGCCCTTCCCAATAAAGTAGTCAGTAGCCACATGCAATTGTTGAATACCTGCAGTGGGGCTAGTCCAAACTGAGGTGTGCTCTAAGTGTAGAATACACGCTGGATTTCCAAGACTTAGTATAAGTGAAAAGGATATAAAATGGCTGATTCATCATTTTATATTGGCTATTGTGTTGAAATAATAATATTTGGGACTTATTGGTTTAAATAACATATATTATTAAGAAATTAAAATGTGGCCAGTCATGGTGGCCCACACCTGTAATCCCAGTGCTTTGGGAGGCTGAGGCAGGCAGATTACCTGAGATCAGGAGTTCAAGACCAGCCTGGCCAACATGGTGAAACCCTGTCTCTACTAAAAAGACAAAATTAGCCAGGCATGGTAGCTCATGCCTGTAATCCTAGCTACTTGGGAGGCTGAGCCAGGAGAATCACTTCAACCCAGGAAGCCGAGGTTGCAGTGAGTGGAGATCACGCCATTGCATTCCAGCTGTGGTGACAAAAAGAAATTAAAATGTATTACTAAAAAGTTTTCTTTCCTTTATCTTTTAAAAATTAGGCTACTAGAAAATGTGGCTCACATTATGTTTCAATTAGAGAGCATGGCTCAATATCAATCTTTCTCAAATCTAGTTATCCATCAGAAGCATCTAATAAAGAAAACAATACATGGCTGAGTGCGGTTGCTCACACCTGTAGTCCCAGCACTTCGGGAGGCTGAGGCGGTGGGCAGATAACCTGAGGTCAGGAGTTCGAGACCAGCCTGGCCAACATGGTGAAACCCTGACTTTACCAAAAATACAAGAATTAGTGTGTGTGGTGCACACCTGTATTCCTAACTACTCAGGAGGCTAGGCAGGAGAATCGCTTGAATCCTGGAGATGGAGGTTGCAGTGAGCTGGAATCATGCCACTGCACTTCAGCCTGGGTGACAGAATGAGACTCTATCTCAAAAAAAAAAAAAAAAAAAAAAAAAGAAAGAAAACAAAACAAAGCCAAAACCCCACAGTTTCCTGGTCCCTACCACAGACCTAGTGAATCAGGATGCTGGAATGAGTCCTAGGAAATCTGTATGTTTGGAAGGCTCTCCAGGTGGTTTTGAAGCACTGAGTTAGGAGAACAACATTTGAGAACTTCTACCCTATCTGCCCTCTTTTCCCACCTCACGACAACACTTTTTGGTTTGGGATCCCATATGCTGCAGGAAGTACTCTTTTATGTGACTGAATATGGTTGTGGGTAAATCACAAAACACAAGGGATTACCTGCTTCCTAAAGTAGTTTTCTTCCGTTAACCTATTTAAATTTATTTTTATACATTTTATTTTTTAATTGACAGGTAAACATTGTATATATTTATTCTATTCAATCTGGTGTTTCGATATATGTGTACGTTGTAGAATGGCTAGATCAAGCTAATTCAGCTATGCATTACCTTGCATACTTTTTTTAATGGAAAGAATACTTCAAATCTACTCTGTCAGCATCAAATGTACAATAAATCCACTGTCATCACCGTAATGTACAATAGGTCTTTTGAACTTTTCCCTCCCATCTCTCAGAAATTTTGTGTCCTTTGACCAACATCTTCCCTATTTAAATGTAGAACTCTTTAAGAAGGAGCTTAATAAATAAAGGTATTTGCATAG
Source organism: Macaca nemestrina (assembly GCF_043159975.1). Classification (NCBI taxonomy): domain Eukaryota; kingdom Metazoa; phylum Chordata; class Mammalia; order Primates; family Cercopithecidae; genus Macaca; species Macaca nemestrina. Next base: position 37,508,674 of record NC_092129.1, read on the forward strand.
TGCTGTGGAAACTCTTCTGATTCAGTTTGGAGAAGCAATGGTCACTTACCTTTTAAAACTCCATTTAAAGGAGTGGGGATGATATATTTGTATAGCAAACCTTTTATTTTAATTTAAAAGATATATACAGGCCGGGCGCGGTGGCTCAAGCCTGTAATCCCAGCACTTTGGGAGGCCGAGACGGGCGGATCACGAGGTCAGGAGATCGAGACCATCCTGGTTAACACGGTGAAACCCCGTCTCTACTAAAAAATACAAAAAACTAGCCGGGCGAGGTGGCGGGCGCCTGTAGTCCCAGCTACTCGGGAGGCTGAGGCAGGAGAATGGCGTGAACCCGGGAGGCGGAGCTTGCAGTGAGCTGAGATCCGGCCACTGCACTCCAGCCTGGGTGACAGAGCGAGACTCCGTCTCAAAAAAAAAAAAAAAAAAAAAAAAAAAAAAAAAGATATATACAGACATTTTATTATCAATCTTACGATGTAGGGCTAATGGTTTCTTGACATGTTGGTCTGCTGACTGCAGCCCTGCATTACCTTTCTTCCATAAGCAACATCTAAAATGCGCCCTTTATAAATTCCACTTCTAGTTTCTTTAAAATGTAGAAAGATATTTTTAATTAATTAAATAACTTATTTATTTACTGGAGAGATGGGGTCTTGCTACGTTGGCTAGGTTGGTCTTGAACCCCTGGCCTCAGCTTCACAAAGTGCTAGGATTACTGGTGTGAGCCACCATACCCAGCCCAGAAAGATCTTAAAGTACTTAAGGGGCAATCTGAGTATAGTGTTTTCTAGATTATTGTGACTGTTTTTCTAACTTTGTATAATTTCATCATTTAATTTGACAGAAATTCACTTTTTTTCTTATTTTTCCAAAGGATTTAACTTAGTTTTCACAGAGATACTTTTTGGTTTTGCTTTTCTGTTTCATAAGTTTGCATCTTATTTATTAAATTGCAAAAGTTCAGTAAGTACAATTGTCATAACCAGGTTTGGGAATAAAGTTGACTTTTGTAGAACATAAAACTGTCAGAAGCAATATTGTACAGCCCTTCTAAGATGTATAATAGTCTGCTATTGAGAGCACTTAGAATGTCATGGACATCAGTCTAACATGTTTAACAGAAGGAATGGACGGCATGATGAATTAATCTGATGAATCAATTCATGGAAGGTCATTAAGAGAAGCTCTACAATAAAAAATAATAATGTAACAATACTAATTACTATTTATTGAACACTTACTATGTTGCAGACATAGACACTTTGTATATAATAACTCACATTTGACTTACAAACATTCTTTGAGGCATGGTTTATAATTAGCTTAATTTTATATATAAGGAAATTAATGCTTCCAGAGATTAAGTCACTTAAGGTCACACAACTTTAAATTTAGAGATAAAATTCAAAGCCAGGCCAGTCTGATCCTAGAATTCACGATAAGCTTTTAACTTCGAAAGCCTAACCTTGAGGAGAGGGTTCATGTTGTCCTTTGCTGGAGATCTTACTTGGCCTGACATTGATCTATGGGGCTGGGTCAAGGGCACAGACTCTGCAAAGCAAGCAATCACCATAACAAATAACTTGCATGTGTGTCCTTGGTCAGTGAGCAACTCTATCAGCCTTTTTCGAATATGATGAAGCAACGTGTAATTAATATATTTAATGTCTTAAACTAATGAATTGATTGAGTGTTTTGAAACAAACTTTGCTGAGAATATTATTTGTGCTCGAGCCCAGGCTTCAAAGACATAAATACATTTTTATCCTAATTTCTGGACACTGTATCCTGGGATCCCCAAACCAGGTATTTATCACGCTGTCTCCTTTGTGGTGCTTTTCCTTGGTGTGATGAATGTGGCTTCCTGGCAGGACTGTTTTACACCAGCCTCCAGGCAGGGTCCTTTTAGCTCAAAGAAAAATAAATTGACTTCAGGAAAAAAAAAAAATCCTGCCATCAACTTTTTGACCCTTCCTTTTCCATCTTCTTTTTCCTGACTGTGGTACTATGCATACTTCGGTCTTCAGGGATCCATCGCTCATTTCTACAAGAGCATCAGGTGACCCAGATGTGCACTTTGAGTGCCTTTTATATGCTTTGTCACACCCATATTTGTATATGATAATTAATCACCCATGGATCAATCACCTAAAATAATGGCCTAGCCTACCTCTCCTTCCACCATGATTTTCCTCCCACGGGAAAGCTGTGCAGGTAGCTTTGCCTAGGTGTCATTTGGTAATAAAATATTTTTTCTAGATGTTTTCCAGTGGGTTACAAGCACTCACAGTGATTTACACTTATTTTCTTGTCTTTGCAAGTGAATAATGGCATTTACTTTCTTTGAAGTATAATTATGCCCAAAGAAGTAATTCTAGTAATTTGGAGGATATGGATTTCTAAGACTTTACTTTTAAATCTTCCACATTTGAAATATTTTTTATAATGATAATTTTGATCAGAGAGTTTAAAAAATAAAGCTGTGTAGCTCCTCTTTTGCACTGCTAAGAGCAATCAAAATTATTTTATGAAGTTTTTGGTGCATAAAGATTTCCTGCCAGGACAGGGAGCAACTTTGTTAGATCCTTAAGCTTAGATGAACTTATATTGTTTATTCTGTGTTACTTGAAATTCAAGACTTTTGGCTACCAGAAAATAAGCAGCTGCCACAAGTAAATCCAGAGGAAACAGGAACACTGAAATTTCTTTTCTGTGGAGACCTGTTCCTTGATGTCTCTGGGACAATACTAAACATGAGTTTCACTTAATTTCAAAAAAGTTAGCTTCATAGTTACAATGAGAGAAGAGTGAGAAGAGATCTCCTATTGTTTTTCTCTGGAAGAAAATGCATTTTAGGATTGGAAATCAAATTGAATATCAAGAGTGGATAGGAACACTGACATGCTTTTACAGATGGGCAAATTAAAATTATTTTTGAAGGGCATTGGAATTTAAATAATTACTCACATGTGCCTTGTAAAATAAATATTGCTTATGAAGTGTGCCAGCAGTTCTCAAACTGTGGTCTCCACATCAGCAGCATCAGTGTAATTTTATGTGTCTCTTATCTGTGATTCTGAAACTCAAAAAGCTCTTCAAACTAAAATGTATTTCCTAACTCATTTGGCAGCAAAATCTGACCTGACTTGAACTCATCTGGCAGCAGAACTTGACCTGAAAAAAGGTGAAGGTATTTGTAGCCTTTATTTATCTCTCTTAGTAGAAATATCCATGCACTGCATTGAAGAAGTATTAATGTTTGATCATGGAGAGCTGCCACAGACCCTGATGAGAGTATGCCATAAAGCCTTTATAAATTTTTTTTAAATTGAATTCTCAAACACAACTGGTCCTAAGGGTTTTTGATATGAATGTGGACCTGTTATGAAATGTCAGGGAGTGCTAAGTGCTAGGAAGAAAAATTAATCAAGGTAAGGGGATAGATAAAAATGGGAAATGCTACATAGATCCTAAGCATGAATGACTGTTACGGGTCTGCACAACATGCATCCAACTTTAGGAGCAATCACTAACATGTGGGCATGAAAAAATATAATCATTTGTAGAAAATAGAAGGACTTTGGCAAAAACACACACACAAAAAATTCTTCAAGAGGAACTTAAGTTAAAGTCTTCTAATCAGTTCCCACCAAGTAATTTCTTAAATACAAAACAAAATTTTATTAAAATTATAGCCTGATATAGTGAGATGTGAATGCTTGTAAAGTATGTAGAATTCAAGGAAATGGAGTTTAGAAGGGGAGTTATACTCTTCTATAATGGGGACATAAATATATGTTTAGATAATTGATGACTAAATGGATTAATTAGTGACATGGAGAAGAGAGTCTGGGGGCAAGGGAATCTGAGTTATCCCTGTGTATGTGCACGTGCATGTGTGTGTGTGTGTGTGTGTGTGTGTAGCCCAATCGAAGCACATTTATGACTTTTTCATTATGCAAAAATGGCATATGGAAATCTTCTATGAAATGTTAGTGATAGCATCAGCCCTGCCAACTTCAAATTCTGGTGCCACTATTTATGTTTAACATTTTTCTCATGTTTCACTGCATGTAATAGTCTTCACCTGCTAGGAAATATGATTACTAAGCTATTATTAACATGTTTAGTAATATAAGTGGTGTCTGACTCTTCTGCTTTTTCTTATTATTTTATCTTGAGTGTATAATTTATAACAATATTTAATGTGCACTAAACTGTCATAAGCCCAGCGTAAACTTAGTGAATATTTAAGGATGACTATGTATCTTTGTCATGATCTAAATTAAAGCTTTTAAGTGATTTCTGTTGATTTGATCTCTAAAAGTTATAAATGAAAAGTTATGTTTGGCAAAGAATTGTGCACTGATATCTATGAAATCATAGTTTTGGGTGAAAATAATCTTATATTTATCTATTTATTTATTTGAGATGTAGTCTTGCTCTGTTACCCAGGCTAGAGTGCAGTGGCACAATCTCGGCTCACTGCAACCTCCACCTCCCAGGTTCAAGCGATTCTCCTGCTTCAACTTTCTGAGTAGCTGGGATTACAGGCGCCCACCACCACACCCAACTAATTTTTGTATTTTTAGTAGAGATGGAGTTTCATCATGTTGGCCAGACTGGTCTCAAACTCCTGACCTCAGCCTCCCAAAGTGCTGGGACTACAGGTGTGAGCCACCTCACCCAGCCATGAATCATTTTATCATCCCCCTTAGCACATGATCACACAGTCCCTGCTTGAGGCTCAGGGTAAATAATTGACTGTCTCTATTTCTTTTTGCGACTCCATTTTTGCTCTATACTGAGTAAAACATAGTATTAGCAAGACTATGTGCTTGTGTTTTCTGAAGCTGTGGAGACTAGACTACTCCTTCAACCTTTAACATACACTGTTATATTTGACCCTCTCTTTTTCTTTCTCGAGTTGTCACATAAATGATTTTGTGACAAATGTTTTTGGAGCTTTTCTTCATAGTTCCTGGCTTCTAAACCAATTGCCCTCCATTGGACACTGTCTCATTTTCTTTTGTCCATTTGAAAATATAATACCCAGATGCAGCCACAGCAAGCTAGAAGGGCTATGACCAACACAGAACATAGTGACATTAAAAGTTTCCTATATCTGGAACCATGCTGTTATTTTTGCAATCCTATTATATATTTCCTTGTTTATTGTTTTATGCTATTAACAGCCTTTGGCACTTTTGTGGCACCTCAAATGAGCTACTCTCGACCTTAGCTTTTTACATCTTGTCCTACAGATTCATGTTTGATTGTATAAGTGATATGCAGAAACCAGCCTATTTACTAGTCAGTTGGTAGGTTGATGTGACACAATTACACACAGGAATGGTTCAAAATAACTGGAAAACTTCATATTAAATTAATTATAATTTTAAAAGCAGAATTTTCATAGTTTTAAATTTTGAGGCGGTAACTGAATTGCTAACCCTACTATTAACAATATTCTCATTGCTTTGCACCCTGCGTCTATTGATTTTAGAAAATGTCAGTGGAGATCATGTTCAAGATATTGATCCCTGAATTAACAAGTAATAGCTTCAAGTAGTGTTGATGTATATGAAGTTTTCTGAGTAAAAGACAAAACACCACATCTTGGAACTTGTTTTCTAGCATTGACCATAAGGATATTAGACATTTTTATTTTAGTTTATGTTATGTTATTTTTTGAAAAGTATGTGGTTAGGAGAATGGGTCACATGCTGATTACAGATCTCCCTCACAGACCTTCAGCTTATGAAGTTAGGAGAATGATTTATAAAGTTGACTGTAGGTCAGATCATCTTTGAGAAAGCTGCGCTTTCAACACCACAGGATTAAAAGAAAAAACCAAAAGGAAAAACACTATATTAAAAACAACCCGTCCTCCCAGCTCCTATTCTCAACCCCCCTCTCTTTCCCCAATATCCTGGTTCATAACCCGGCATAAAGTCCATGCTGGTGACTGATGGTCTTTGCCGCTGTGTGTCTGCTTCCTTCCTTGCCGTTCTGGTTTTCCCAGTCTCTCTGTCTATGCTCATTACTTTTGCTCACTCTGTTTTCATCAGGATTATTAAACTGCTTGGGTCTTGCTTTGTGGTCTTTTTGAAAGGAAATTCTTAGCTACAGGCAAAGACAATGGAGCAAATTTCACTTTCTTGGTCTTAGCACCATATTGCTAGGGAGTTAGTTACATTATGCCATGAAAAATTGGTTGGTTACCAGATTTCCAAGACCTCACTCATGGATATAACCCTAATGAAATATCAGTGAAGACAAGAATCTAAGAACACCATGCCAGACTCCCCAAAGGGAGTTATATTTTCAAGACAGTAAACTTTTGAGTGTATTATGTATGAGCCTTTTAAATGTTATAACTCATAGTTGACTAGACAGAGTGAAAACACAAATAAAAATGTAGCACTTTTTTTTTTTTTTTTTTGCAAAATTTTCATCTACGTATCAATCCACACTGAATGTAGCAATAACGTATATGGCATATTTTTCTTTTTTTTATTTTTATTTTTTTTTTTATTTATTTTATTATTTTTTTTTTTTTGAGACGGAGTCTTGCTCTGTAGCCCGGGCTGGAGTGCAGTGGCCGGATCTCAGCTCACTGCAAGCTCCGCCTCCCGGGTTTACGCCATTCTCCTGCCTCAGCCTCCGGAGTAGCTGGGACTACAGGCGCCCGCCACCTCGCCCGGCTAGTTTTTTGTATTTTTAGTAGAGACGGGGTTTCACGGTGTTAGCCAGGATGGTCTCGATCTCCTGACCTCGTGATCCGCCCGTCTCGGCCTCCCAAAGTGCTGGGATTACAGGCTTGAGCCACCGCGCCCGGCCATTTTTCTTTTTTTTAAATGGAGTCTCGCTCTGTCACCCAGGCTGGAGTGCAGTGGCATGATCCTCCAGAGTAGCTGAGATAACAGGCATGCGCTACTAGGCCCAGCTAAGTTTTGTATTTTTAGTAGAGATGGGGATTCATCAGGTTGGCCAGGCTGGTCTCGAACTTCTGACCTCATGTGATCTGCCCACCTTGGCCTCCCAGAGTGCTGGGATTGCAGGCATGAGCCACTGCACCCGGCAATGGCATATTTTTCATAAATTAATTAGGTATTTATTTTCTATTTTAAACAGTCTTACTTTTTATCTTTTAATCCAACCTCTTTCCTCTATCTAGGATTTCGAACTGACAAAAACTTAACTGCACCTCTGTCTAATATGGGTAACCTAGAAATTAGAAATTCTAATACATCTGATATCTTGATAATACAACCAAGGTTACCAACATGAATGTGTGATATTATTTTCCATAAAGATTGTTCTCTTCGGGCCAGGTGAGGTGACTCACGTCTGCAATCCCAGCGCTTTGCAAGGCCAATTGCGGGCAGATCACCTGAGGTCAGGAGTTCAAGACTAGCCTGGCGAATATAGTGAAACCCCATCTCTACTAAAAAAAAAATACAAAAATTAGCTGGGCATGGTGGCAGGCACTTGTAATCCCAGTTACCCAGGAGGCTGAGGGGAGAGAATCACTTGAGCCTGGGAGGTGGAGGTTGCAGTGAGCCAAGATCATGCCACTGTACTCCAGCCTGGGAGACAGAGTGAGACTCTGTCTCAAAAACAAACAAACAAACAAACAAACAAACAAAAAACCATTGTTCTCTTGGGGCCAAGCACAGTGGCTCATTGGCTCACACCTGTAATCCTAGCACTTTGTGGGGCGGAGGCAGGTGGATTGCTTGAGCCCAGGAGTTTGAGATCAGCCTGGCCAACATGATAAAACTCCTTCTCTACAAACAAAAAAATTAGCTGGATGTGGTGGTGCACCTGTACTCCCAGCTACTCAGGTGGCTGAGGTGGGAGGATCACCTGACCAGGGGAGGTTGAGGCAGCAGTGAGCAGATATCATGCCACTGTACTCCACGCTTTAACCTGGGTGATAGAGTGAGACTCTCTCTCTCTCTCTCTCTCTCTCTCTCTCTATATATATATATATATATATTTCTCTTGGGAAAACCTACTGACAATGATAAACTGTTCAGATTTTAGTCTTATAGTGGGTAATATAATCAGAAAGACTTTGGGGGAATCAAATCCTTAATAAATGTAAAATATTTCTTTGGAAGAGTCTAATTCCTGACAAATTATGAGGGTCTTCAAATGTGCCCCACTGCACATGCAGACTCTAGTTCCCCTCAACTTGCCTAATGACCTTGTAAACTAAAAAAGCAAAAGTCTAGTGGTTTATCATTGTCAAAAACCCCCTAGCCAGATGAAATTTGAGTTGTCTAAGCACTCCCTGAATGTATATATGTTTTTTATTGTAATTACTTGCTTCTTAAATGGCATGTCTATATTAAATGTATATAGGAAATAGAATTATCTTCTGGAAAGAGATAATCAAATAGTAAAGTGTAGGCCACGGAAGACCTTGATATGGAGGCCCTGGATGGCAGAAGACATTACAGGAAAGGGCGGTCACCAGAGAGTTAAAGTGGCATTTGGGATTCTTGTTCACTGTCCCTCCAACTATTGCGTTTGTTTGTTTGTTTTTCTGATTCACAGGGTAAGAGGAAGTTTTTTATTTAGCTCAGGGATAGAAAAATTATGGCATTTCAAGCATAGGCTAAATTTAATTGATTTTCGCTCTACTATGAAAAGTCACTGATTAAAAATAGCCGACGGGATTGTAATGGAAATGTGTACTTTAGAATCAGACTGAAAAACTTGCAGCTATCGAAGTGAGCCTTTTCAGATAGTCAGTGTATAGTACTACTTACAAGACTTCACCCTTTTCATCCAATTGGATGATTCACTTGGAATTCTACACTTTTGCTCCTCCTAGTTCTGAAAGCATCACAACCTATTCTTAAAAACAAAACTTCTGCAATTTTGATATTTGCTTATACCAGTTTCACGCACTAATTTCAATTATTAGTTTCTATATTTAGGTAGTTAGGTCAGCTGTGCTCCCTCCCTTCTAGACTAAATCTCAGTGGAAGCTAATGGTGGGGATGGTGTCACCCTATGGTGTGTGAGGGAGGCTTGGGAATGGGCTATAGCCAGAGCTGATATGTTGTCAGGTTAAAGTGCAGTTAGGGAAGTGAATCCTAAGTTTTATTTTCCCAAATCTTGCCTTTCCCTAGTTGTTCCCTCGCCCTAGGAGAGGACCAACTGTAAGATACCAAGTCCAAACAGAGATAAGATATAGTTCAGGTCCAGTCTAGGCACAGAAAACAATGGAAAATCTCTTAAGACTAAGACGGGAGCTGTCCAGGATTAATGCTGGATCCTTCAAGCATTTCTTTAGGAAAATGAGGTAAATAAAGAGAACGGGAGCTATTCCCAAAGATTTACAACTTTGCTAACAATGTGGGAACCATTGGAGGTTGGATATAAAGGAAAAGAATGTGGCTTTTTGAGGGTAGTTGGAAGAATGTACAATGACTTCTAAATACTATCAATACTCCTAGTTCTGGTCCACTAGTAGTGCCTCTCCTTCCATGTCCCACTGCCACCCTGGAGATCTATCAGAGCATCCTTCTGTGCACTGATTTCTGGACTTCTTTCTTGAGTTAGATGCCAAGATGCCAATTTTAATTAGAAGAATTTTAGTAAATAAATATTGTCAGATTTCTCCAAATATCTGAATACTTTTTTTTTGAGACTGAGTCTTGCCCTGTCGCTCAGGCTGCAGTGCAGTGGTGCGATCTTGGCACACTGCAACCTCTGTCTCCCTGGTTCAAGTGATCCTCCTGCCTCAGCTTCCCGAATAACTGGGATTATTGGTGCGTGTCACCACTCCTGGCTAATTTTTTGTATCTTTAGTAGAGACAAGGTTTCACCATGTTGGCCAGGCTGGTCTCAAACTCCTGACCTCGTGATCTGCCCAACTTGGCCTCCCAAAGTCCTGAGATTACCAGTGTGAGCCACTGCATCTGGCCAAATATCTGAATACTTTTTAAGGTAGCAAGGAGTCACTAAGACAAAGGACTTGAACCCATTATAAGTTAAAGTGCACTCACCAAGTATCATGCCGCTGGGCAGCACTGCACTGTGCTGTGCTGAGTGTGGGCAGTTCAACTACAAATCAATCAGTGTATAATCAATGTTAAAAGGGATGGTTCAAAAGATGAGTGTTATGTGATTTCAGATCAGGGAGGGGACTACATGGTCTTGAGTGATCAAGGGGTTTCTATGGAAGAAGCATCACTAACTGGACCTTCTTCAGGGAGAGGAAATAGGTGCTCAGAGAGATGCTTTTGTGTTCCCTGATGTCATAGAAGTGACATTAGGGAGAGGGTGAGGGACTTTGGCTTACATTGAGAAGTCTCAGGGGCAGCTTTGAACAGATGTGTTTGGTGGAAGGCAGAAATAATATAAGAACTTTGAAAGTCAGTGTGAGGAGTATAAGCTTTACACTGAGGGTAATGGTGAACTATTGACTTTAGGACTGATGTATAAAGTATAGCATGTTGATGAAAGGAGGTGAAGGGTAGCAGAATATGCCACTCCCAAATATGCAACTTGGCATAAGGATGATTTTGAACTAAAGGCACTTGAATAACAGAAGGTGCAAGAAGGGCACACTGACTTCCCCTTTTCTTCCTAAAAGTAGGTGATAAATCCCTCATGTGAAAGATGCTCATTCTGGAGGTAAGAAACATTCTTATCACCAGAGATAGGGAGTCAAGACTGAGAGAATTCTGCATACACAGATCTTGTTAAAGCGATTCTTATCTTTCTTTGGTCCTCTCATGCTCTAGTTTGGATACACAAGCCTCCAAATTTCATGTAGAAACTTGATTTCCAGTGTTGGAGGTGGGGTCTAATGGGAGGTGTTCAAGGTCATGGAGGTGGATCCCTCATGAACAGATCAATGCTGTCCCTGGGTAGGAGGATGGCAGTGGGGGAGTCGGTCAGTTCTCACTCTACTAGTTCCAGGGAGAACTGGTTGTTGAAAAAGCCTAGCACGTCCTCCTCCTCTCTGTCTGTCTCTCACTCTTGTTTCTGCTCTTTCATCCTGGGATCTCTTCTCTGCTCACATGGGCTCCCCTTAACCCTCCACCATGAGAGGAAGCAGCCCGAAGCCCTCACCAGAAACAAATACTGGTGTTATGCCTCTTGCGTAGCGGTGAGCTAAATACATCTCCTTTATAAATTACCCAGCCACAGGTATTTCTTTATAGCATTGCAAATGGACAAAGACATTCCATATATTTTAGTGACTTTTCTACAACTGCCTCTCAGTGTCCAACCTAGTATACAAGCACTTAGGCTGTGCCACCTCTTTGGATCTTCATTTTCCTGTATGCTTTTCTCCTGTTAATCTGTCTTATGTTGACTTAATTCTCAGGGCCCACCAGAAGCCACCAGAAGCCCTAGGAGGGTAGAAGTAAAGTGTTGCCTCCCTTCTAGAGGGTTTTAGGAAGATTGTTTGTCTAGCAGAAATGCAGTTTTGCCTGGAAAGTAGTAAAACTGGAGTTGGGGAGACTTTGGGGAGAAATGCAGGGGAGGTTGACATAGGCCTCGTGAAGGTAAGAAGGCCAGAAGGAGGGAGTGCTGTGTTGCAGCAGTTACAGAAAGTTCATGATGGGGCCACCTTTCAGAAGGATAAGGCTGTGTAAGTGACAACCACAGTGCTCCAACCCGAGAGAAGTAACTGACTTTATATTTTGGAGAAAGATGTCGAGTGTTTGATTTTGTGCAATGGATCTGCATGATGCAGCTGGTGTTGATACTGAGGCTGTGGGCTCTATCTGGCTCCCCAACAGGCATTCTGGAGAGGTTTTTCCAAGAAATTAATTCCATGGACCGTTGAGGCCTGGTGCCTCTCTGTTGATTGTAACCTTTCTGGCATGGTTTTACTGGCCAATGGTATGTATGTCAGTTTCATTTTTATCACTCTGGATAAAAATGTTTGGGGCAGGAAAGCAAATTCTACAGCTAGTGCTTCTTAGGTTCATGGATTTCAGTGGCCTCAGATAGTTCCTATATCTTCATTCCTGCAACATCCCAAGCTCCTTTTCCTTGAAGTCCTTTAAAAGATAGCTTAATGACCGGGTGCGGTGGCTCACGCCTGTAATCCCAGCACTTTGGGAGACCAAGGAGACCGAGGTCAGGAGATCAAGACCATCCTGGCCAACAAGGTGAAACACCGTCTCTACTAAAAATACAAAAAAAAAAAAAAATTAGCTGGGAGTGGCAGTGGGCCCCTGTTGTCCCAGCTACTTGGGAGGCTGAGGTAGGAGAATGGTGTGAACCTGGGAGGTGGAACTTGCAGTGAGCCAAGATCGTGCTACTGCACTCCAGCCTGCACGACAGTGTGAGACTCTGTCTCAAAAAAATAAATAAATAAAAATAAAAGATGGCTTCAGAACTCTAGGAGATAGTCCAAGAAGTCAGTCAGCCTCCTACTCCTCTACTCCTCTTGATCCTACACTGGATTAGTTGATCTCATTCACTCTCCAAATATTTACTGACCACCTATTAAGTCCTAGGTTTTACCCCCAGGAAGATCACAGTGAACTGGAGAGGTCAAACATCTGGACTGGAAATTGAAATGCAGCCTCAGACATACCATGCTAGGTGTAGTGTAGGATAGGGTTCCGGAGCCAGGCTGCATTTGAACTCTAATGCACACACTGCCTGTGTGACCTTGGGCAAGTTACTTAACACCTCTGTGCCAGTTTTGCCCTCTGTAAAATCAAAATAATAATAGCAGGATTATCTTGAAAGTTAATTGGGGTGATGCAGGAAAGAAGTGCTAAATAAAAATCAGCCAGTATATTCTGGCTCAGAGAAAGGGTAGGGTGGAATGAAACATGGCATAGGAGCAGCTGACTATTGTTTGTGCATACTAGTACATATTGGAGATCAACAGCCAGAGTCCATTTTGATTGGTTATGGCATCTGTCCTGATTGGTCACTGTGTCCATTTTGATTGGTTGGTGACTGTACTGTATGGGTTGTTTAATATTTTTTATATCATCTCAAAGTTTAAGTCAGTAGTCCTGAAACATTACATGTGCCTCAGTATAAATGGAATGCTTGCTAAAAGTGCAATTCTTGGGTCCCAGTCCCAGAGATTATGATTCAGTTAATCTGGAGTTGGCCCAGAAGTATTTTAAACATGCATTGATTGCAAGACTGCTCTCCTAGAAGCTCTGATTTAGAGGGACAGAAGAGGTTATCTGGAAGAAGTAACATTTAGCCAAGACCTGGAATTATAACAGCTTTAGGCAAGGAGGTGAGGAGAGCAGGATGGAGTAGGGGATTATTCTTTTCAAAGGGAACAGCATGGGCAAAGGCACATAAGTTATGGTAGAAACATTCAGAATGGTTGGAGTATTAAGTCAAGGGTGGATGGCAGCAAAAGACCCAATTACAAAGGCATTGTAAACAGTAGGTTTTTATTTTACCTTCAGTGTAATGAATGAGAACTCACTTAATGTGTTTTACGAATGGGGTGGCAGGATCAAACTTACGCGCTGGAAGATCTCTGGTTTTGTGCAAAGGGATGAGGGCAAACAAGCCAGGGGCAGGAGGCAGCCTGTGAGCTCCCTGGTGAGAACTGCTAGCTTGGTGGCCTGTCACGAATCCTTACTATTGCCCTTGGCACTTTTCCTGACTCTTTCCCTCCTTACTGACGTCTGGCCCTCTCTGGACCTGGTCAGCCACTCAGGCCAACTGTCTTCCTTCATGGCTGGTGTGTGACCTCCCTGCTTCAGCCTCTGACATGATGGTCACAGTGACTGTGCTCTGGTTTCAGTACTTGGTCACACTCGCACCCAACAATGCAGAGGAAGCAGGTGGGTAACTCAAATGTAAGTAGAGGAAAGCAAGGCCCTATCTGTCTAATTCATCTCCCTGTGGCTACAAATGTGTAGCAGTAGTGTCTAGGGGAGTAGTATGGAGTAAGCACTCAGTTCATATCTGCTACAGAATGAGGGCTCTGTCTCTGGCAGGGGCCTACGGTAGATACCAGAGGCCAATTCCAACTTCTGTGGATAGTGTGGAGTGATTGTAATTTGACTCAGCTTGTCATTGTCTCTGAGGGGTCCTTTTTATTCATCCTTTTGATCATACCTCCTCTCGTGTTTCCACCTTATTCTTTGCATTAGTTTTTAACAGGAAAAGGAGATTGAACATTTTTTTAAGTGTCAGTCAATCTCAAAATATTGTATGTTAGCTCTACAAGCTATCCTGCTGTGCATCTTGGGCTTATTTGGAGTTACTTTGCCAAAGCAGAGAAAGTACAAATCCTAGAAACCTGTTTCTCACTAAACTCACTTCATAAACCCATCCAGAGTCATTTTCCACAATGGGATTGAAAAAGAAAGAAGAAGAACAGGCAGTAATCAATTGTAGCACTTACTAGTTTACCCCTCAGATCTCAACCTTTTGCCAGCACTTAGAGCAGGATCCCGGGAGGACAAGAAATAGAGAAAGGAGGTTAAGTGAGCTCCTAAAATGGTCATAATTTTCCAAAGTTCATGTTTTAAAACCCTGGGATCAGTCCCCAGAAGACCATTTATTCAATTATTAAAACAAAATTATGGATAATGCGCTTTCCCCCACCAAGCTGACTGAATATTTGTCAAACCTGAGTTGTACCCATTGATAATAGGGATTAGGAAGGACTTGCTATGAAGTGCGAAGTGTGTGTTTAATTGTTACTGCAAGAAAAATATAACTTACTGGTAAACTGTGCAGAATTTGAGACAAAGTGCCCTTTTTAGTTTTGTAGGAATGTCATGCTAACCAAATATGTCCGCATGGTTTCAATTAAGCAGAGGAATGTTAAATGTAAAGCTAAATTGATGAAAATAACCAAACTTTCTGACAAACCAATAAATTGGAGTCTAGAACTCATTGCCCATACTGTATGGCAGCCAGAGAAACATTGCTAGATCATCAATTTTTACTTAATTTTTGAGTTAGTTTATACTTGAAAAGAGAAAAGGAATGCTAGGAAAGTAATTTAAATTATTCCCAGCTATAAACAGAGAATATGCATGTTGGATGTAGACCTTATTCTTCCCTGTATGCAATTGAACTGATTGTTTATTCTTTTAGCAATTTCCTCACTGAAATTTTTGGAAACGTAAGACAGAGTTTTCAGGGAACTCTCATGTCAACATTTTGGCAAATGATCTGGCAACATGCTAGTCATTGGACCGCTTTTCTGAACTCCTCAGAACTACTCCATGGCAATCTGTTTTCTTTGAAAGTGATGTTTTAATTTTCCTTCCCTCAAATTTTTATTCCTTCAAGTTGCTGTCACTTTGAGATGACAATATACTAGAAAAATTATGAGTTTGGAGAAGAAAATTCTAAATTTCTTCCTGAAAACAGAGGGTAAAATTACATAGTCAGAAATATGACTCTCTGCACATTTCTGCTTATGTCAGAAGTTTCCATTTCTAATACAGAAATTTACCTCTGAATTGGTCTTTTTATTTTGTGGGAGATGGCAGGAAATAAACCTTTGAAATCAAAGAAAGGGGAAGCTAAGACCATCATCTTTACCACTGTGAAATGGGTACCCTTTGGTGAAAGGTCAGTCAGAAACCCAGGCTCCCACATCTTTATCTCCACTGCCCTCCAGGTACAGAAGTTTCCTGTGATCGTCTCGCTAAGAAAGTAGAACTGCTTCCAAATGTAAGGTAGTGTCTCTCAGTTTCTATGGCTCTATCCCAAGCTCAAAGTGTGCCAGAAGGACCCTGTATCCTATTTGGGCCAAATTTTAGTCCAGGCAAGGGCCTATTTCAAAACCTATTAATGCTATAATTTTTTTTCTAACAACACTGGGGAACAATCAGTTTTTCTTATTAGATGGTCACTCAACACTTTTGTCTGGTGCCCACTCAAAAAATACTACATTTTGCAAAATTATTTTTGGGCACTTCCATGAAACTGCTCCTAAAAAGGAGCAGTTTAATTTAAAAAAATTAAAGTTTCATGCTCCTGTTTTTATTAACGTTTCAAACCTTTTCTCAATGTTTGATCAAATTCATCTGAAATTTAAATCAGAGTTAATTACATATATTATATATTTCCAAGGACTTACACTACATTTTAAATTTTTATTACTTATTTAAATGGCATTCAGAGGAAAAAAATGAAATAATCTCATTTGAGGGCAGGCAACATGGTTTTCCCTCAATTTACCTTTGCATCTAGTTGTTACTAATGTTGCTGACTTCATATAAATGCTCAATTACTATTGCTGCTATAGTTCCCGTTAACTGCTGTATTTAAGATGAGTAGTAGTGGCCTCTTGATCAATCAAGTATTTAAAGCACCTTATCCTTTAAGCTTTTGTGTTATCCACACATTTAATTTGCTTAAAACCTCTTAGGTATTCATTCAAATCACAGATGAAAAAGTTGAACATCTGTGTTCTGAGATAAGCTGGTAGTTATCTCCCTCCAGGTTCAGTTGATTGGCAGATATTTATTGGGTATTTAGGCCCTTTGCTCAGACCAGGGTTGCAAAGATAATATTACATGATCTCTGTCTTCCAATAACTCTCAATAGAGATGATAGTAAAGCAGTGATTAATAAATATGCTATCAGTCAGCTATGAATTCATTTAATGTGGTATTCCCCAGATCACAATCCTCATTCTTTCCATATAAGTGTCTGCTATACATAGATAAGGCAATAGGATAAGTCTTAGAAAAAGATTATGCTTTGTGATATTTATTTCATTTACAAATTTATCTTTAAAGACTTTATTAAGAGTTTTGCTGTAATCAAGGCCCACTATACCTACCAATTTAGGATAGTTTCAGCCCAGTATAGACAGGCATAGTTTGTAGGGAACAAGGTTAACTCTCCAGTTCAGCGTAACTGAAGCCTTCTGATACTCTGATTTCTTAGTTAGGTATTCCTCTGACTTTTGCCATCCTCTCTTCTGGGTTTGATCTCACTTCTCTAATAACTTCTTTGTATTCATATTTCTCATCCATCTTTTCTTTAGTCTTTCACAATCCCCTGCCCTCTGGCTATCTCCAGCACTCCTCAATTTTCACATTAGTGTTTAGCTCTTGGTCAATTTGTTGTTCATTCCAACATTAGAACTTTCAAAAATATGTAAAGATAGCTAATAAACGTATTAGGCATGATATCTGTAAGTCATGATACATTAATCACTCTCATTGCATACATTTTCTCTAAATATATCTGATATAACTTTTGTCTCTAGACAAAAGATATTAAGTCATATGTAATGGGGATAAGAAATATCACCCTTTATACTGTACTTCAGCCTATGGCTCAAAGACTGATCAATACAAAGTTATCATGAGGATGGTGGGGCAGCGTATTTCAAAGTGAAGTTTCAAGGAAGTCTTTATGGACCATCCCACACCAAAGAAACACTGTTAGGCCCACTTCATCTGATTTGCCCTTCAAGAGCTGCCTACAGAACTCAGGAACCTTACCATTACAGCAGATAAGTAGATGGAGTCTAGAAGGTTTTCCACTTGACCGATGGTCAACCATGTTATCATCCTTCTGTTGTCATTTTGGTAGACAAAGAATAACATTCAGATTCAAAAATCATTTATTATTAAGGGCCTATTGTGTGTAGGCATAGGCACTTTCACAATAAATTGCTATTCTTTAATTTAACAAATATGTATCTTGAGAACCTATTATGTGCCAGGTTTGTGTACTATATGGAAGATTTGATATTTAGTCTAAAATCTTGGGGAAAATCCATCAAATATAAAATACGAAAGTGAAAGTCTCTCAGAAAGTTATTTGTGTTTTTGTTTTTGTTTTTTTTGAGATGGAGTTTCACTCTTGTCACCCAGGCTGGAGTGCTATGGCACAATCTCCGCTCACTGCAACCTCTAACTCCTGGATTCAAGCAATTCTTCTGTCTCAGCCTCCCGAGTAGTTGGGAATCACAGGTGCCCACCACTACACCCGGATAATATTTTTGTATTTTTAGTAGAGACGAGGTTTCACCATGTTGGCCAGGCTGGTCTTGAACTCCTGGCCTGACCTCAGGTGATCCACTGGCCTCAGCCTCCCAAAGTGCTGGGATTATAGGTGTGAGCCACTGCGCCCAGCCTCCAGAATCTATAAATGCTATACAACAACAAAACAAAATGAGAGGATTTTAAAATAGGAATATTGTTGATATTTTCATATGATTTTTCAAGCACAAAGCAGAATGAAGCAAAAATTACTTATGGGGGAAATATACACATTTTTCCTTTGTACTTTTTTTTATTTTTCTTTTGCTCCTGCTTGAGCATTAACAACAACATATGGTGAATATAAGTTTGCAATATATATAATGCTTTTGTATTTTTCATAAATTTTAATGTAAATACTCAAATTCAAACTGAATGAATTAGATGAATCCAATTCATATATGAACGGCTCACGTAAGTTTGGTTCCTAGGAAACTGGTGTAACCTACTTTTTGGTAGATTCCTTTACCTTCATTCAGAAGTGCTGGCTTTTCAGTGTTGGCTAAGTTCTAAGAACAGATTAGAAAGGAATAGGCTGAGAACTCAGAAAACCTTGCTCGTACTTCTAATTTAGGCTGTGACATTAGCTTTGTTCCATTGCTTCCTCATATTTGGCACTGGTAAAATGTCTATTGAATAGCAATCTTAAGAGGTACACTAAAAATCATTTCAATTTTAAGGGCTTTAATAATAATAAAGGTTTAAAAACAACAGCGACATAGATAATAGTAGCTAGCATTTATAAGGCTAAGTATTTTATTTTATTTTATTGTAGAGATGGAGTCTCGCTCTGTCACCCAGTCTGGAGTGCAGTGTCGCACGATCTTGGCTCACTGTAACCTTTGCCTCCAGGACTCAAGCAGTCCTCCCACCTCAGCCTCCAGAGTAGCTGGAATTACAGGCACGCACCATCATGCCTGGCTAATTTTTTGTATTTTTAGTAGAGGTGGGGTTTCAACATGTTGGGCAGACTGGTTTCGAACTCCTGACCTCAAGTGATCCACCCTCCTCGGCCTCCCAAAGTGTTGGGATTATAGGCGTGAGCCACCATGCCCAGCAGGCCAAGTATTTTAAATACATCCTCTTGTAATTCTTACACTTCTCTGTGCTGTCGGCTCTGATATTATCTCCACTTTGTGAGTTTCAAGAGATTAACTATCTTTCCCAGATCTGAATGCTCTTAATGCCTGTGTTATGGAGGCTCTTTTGGATTTTTTTCTCATTAGTTGGTATTTGTCTTAAATGAATAATACAGTAATAATAGCTATATCTATAAATCCAAAGCTAGTGCTCATCACCATTGTTTGAAAGATTTTATGTAAAAGTGTATGTATATATCTCTATATAAATGCTTTCCTAAATACAGTGTATAAAGTCTGATGTCATATGTAAAGGTAATAAGAAAAGACTAAATCTGAATTGGGGACTTGAGATAATATTGTTTACTTATTCGTAGCATCATGGGAACATTTGAAAATAATATAGCAGAAAGTTAAACAAACGGGAGTGGGGCGTTACAATGGAATAGCAGTCCTTGAGATTCAGTGAGACACCAGTAGGATTCTTGGAACAGCATTTTAGAAAACCCTTTGTCCATGGTGACTTCTTTTTTCCTTGGGGCTGTAACAAAGGACATTTTACTAATAGAGCAATTTATGTTAAACCCCTTCCTGAGCCCAAGAAAACCTGGACTTTTACTTCCAGGTTATATTTCTCTCATTCTTCTACGATCAAGGTTTGAAAAAAGCTTGAAAGCAGGATTCAATAAATACATGAGCTTGCTAGGAATATTTAGACACTCGGTCTTGTGACTGTGGAAAATCATTCACTCTAGCAGAACCCAAAGGGCTTTTATTTCCCGTTATGGGAAATACAATCTGGGTGAGACGGAGAACGTTCTTTAAAGGGAGATGTTTGTGGGTCACTTCAAAGTTACGCTTGCTTACCTAGGGCTCTCTCCTTGAAGAAACTTTGTTAACGTCAGCATCCATGTTTCCTTTTTCAGTTTAGAAGGCGCATTTCTCCTCCCCACTCACCCCCACTTCCTGTTTTCTGGTAGCTTTGCAGATTCGAAATGCCTCTCAGGACATAGTGTAGGGGCCAAGGACATGGTGCCAAACAGCCATGATTTAGAACAATCGAGCCCCCCTGGATGTATTTTTCTACTTTACCAGCAGTTTGATAACTAAGGACTATAAACTTTGAATACTGAGTCCAAGTCCCTGTAGACTGTTCTGTTCAAAATTCAACTCCTACACTGTTTTATAGAGAACAACACTGGCTCTTGTCTTTAAAAAAATAAAAAAGGTAATTTCTGGTTCTTTAGACATACTGAAACATGATATTTTCCAAATGTTTAGAAACTGTGATACAGGAGAAGACCAAGTTGACAGTATTATTATGCATAATTTTTTAGGGTTGCCTTTCCCTATTTATTACTTGTGGTAGCAGAAAATCAGCTCAAATAAGTTATTTGAATATATAGATCCATTTTGGAAGGCTGAGATGGGAGGATTGCTTGAGCCCAGGAGTTCGAGGCCAGCCTGGGCAACATGATGAGACGCCATATTTACAAAAATACAAAAAAATTAGCCAGGTGTGGTGACATGTGCATGTAGTCCAGCTATTCAAGAGCTTGAGGTAGGAGGATCACTTGAGCCTAGGGAGGCCAAGGCTACAGTGAGCCAAGATAGAACCACTGCTCTGCAGCCAGCCTGGGTGACAGAGTGAGACCGTGTATCAAAAATAAAAAGGAAAAAAGAAAAAAAACAATAAAGGAATATATATACACACATATATATGTGTGTGTGTGCATATATATATACACATATATATATATATGTATATCCACCACACAAAACCCCTTTAAGGACTCTCTTTGTCCTGTTGGTGTAAAGAAGTCTTTTCTCACGGAAAAAATAAATAAATTCTATTTGATATTTAAAAATGTAACAAACATTTACTGAAAGATGGCTAAGTGCCTTGCACTGCACTAAGTGTTGAACAGTAAAAAACAGTTTCTGTGGACAAGAAGTTTCAGGCCCAGAACAGTAGGCTTCCACAAACACATGCTATGCTATGCTCTACTGTGTTTACTGAGATTACATTAGATCTCATAACCATAAAAGACAGTGATTTCCAAAATGTATTCTTAGTGGGACTGCTGCTTAAACTGCAGTCTATTAATAAACAAGACTACAGGAGAATGTTCCGCAGTCAAATAAATGTTTGGAAAACTCGTGATTAGGCAAAGTTAAATAGGATTCTGTTGAACTCACCTGACCTCAGAACCCTTTTCCTTAAACATCTTTAGGGGCAGGATCCTGTAAAACACAAATTTTGCAAAAGTGATATGTTAACTTTTAATAACTTGGAAACTTTATTTATAGGGTAGTTTCCTGGGCTAGAAAGTTCCAAGGTGACAGTTATCACTGGGGTTGAGAAATCTGCTATGGGACACTTTGCTGTCACTGTTGGAGAGCATCTAGAGCCTGTAACCTTTTACTTGACATGTTAGCCCTCATGGAATCCCAGCTCCCAGTTCATCCTATTTCCTCAGCTTCCCTGCCATCCTCCACTGATAGAGTGTGAGGGAGTCAACAGGAACATCGCAGAGTGGGGACAGGTGTGCTCCTGTGATGGGTTTAGTTTGGAGAGCAGCTGGGTCAGGCATCACCCTGTGAATCTCCTGGGATAATCCAGCTCCCGGACTCTGTAATAAACCTAGATATTTGTTTTACTAAGTGAGATGCTTCCCTGAGCGTTCCTTTGTGTACAGGGACAGTGGAGACAGCTGAATTTCTCCTGGATGCAGAAGGCCATTTCAGGGGAGATGTCTAATGATGCTTTATAGCTTTCAAAGTGCTTTCACATGGTTTGTTTCATTTGATCTTACTACAAATCCCCTGAATCAGCATGGCAGAGTTTTCTCCCAACTTTGGAGATATGCAATTTAGGCTTAGAGATGAAAGGATTGGTCTAAATTTGCATGATAAGGAAATAACCAAATCAGATTGGAACACAGCCACAGTGCTTCTCAAAACTAACCTGAAATCTTGTTAAAATGCCGACTCCCATTCAGTACGTCAATGGTGTTGGCCACAGATTCTGCATTTCTTATACTTTGCCACGTGATGCTGACATCCCTATTTCCTGCTAGGCAATAGTTTAAATAGCCAAAATTCTAGACCATAACACCTTATATAACTACAAATTGGTTGAATATGTATGGGAAATTTATTTCTCAAAAACCATCTTCAAAATTGTCCCCTGAGTAAATGCAAGACTCATGACCCTACTCGATGTGTCTCTATGGTCATGTGGCTGTGCTGTTCATACTCTTTCACTCCAATCTGTCATTGCATTGGTCAGCGAAACCCCCGTGCTATGCTTTGTATTCAATTCTCTCTTTTTCACTTCACACTGTTATTCACATCTGCCAACCTGTCCCCAGTCCTTAATTAGCCCATCTCTTCCTTCCAAGTATGTTGCATCTAATTTTCAAGATTTAAAGATAAATTTTTACTAAAAGTTTTCCCCAATTGAATCAAACTATCCCAATCTATATCTCAGGGCCTCAATCAGTGTACATGTGGAAATACTACATGTATTAACTTTTTTGTAGTCTATAGTGTATTTTATGTAAGCCACACGTTTGTATAGATGACATTTACTATGAGGAAAGAATAGCTTTTTAACTGTAATCCTCTTGTGGATAAATTTCTTCTAGGAGGTAAGTATGTCAAAATTATATCTTAATTAGCCAGAATGAGTAAGGAGTACCATGTTGCAGATAACAATGGGAGGTAATGGTTTGTACCATGGCTTCTAGAACCACACACAGACTTGATTTGAATACCAGAATTTACAATCTATATGAGCTAGGCAATTTGTTTAAACTTCTTTGTACAAAGGGAATACTCAAGGGAGTACTTATTTCTTCATATTAATTGTTCAATAAATTTTAGAACAACATTTTCTGTTTTGCAGAGAATAGTTAACACAGGCCTGCGGTTGTAAAAATATAGCATGACAAATTGAACTTTACCATCAATTTCATAATGTTGTACACAAGGATAAGGTGCTGAGTGAATAGATTCATTATTAATTGATAAATATACACCCTTGAAAACTAGAGAATATGATCCTGAAGTCTTTGCTTTATAAAGCTATAAGATTTGTTTTCCAATTAAAAAATGAGATTATTATCTATATTTACAAAGTGCTAAATAGAACTCTTGTGCTTTCAAAATGAGTATTTTTTAAAAAAAATTTGGAAGATTCTTATTAACAAAACTAAAAACAAAATCTGTGCCCTTTGTAATTATCGAGTTTATTTTCTGTAAGGTGTGAAATATCAAACTAGATAACTCTTATTGGCTATAATTAATATATACAACATCTTTTAAAGTATTAATAATTCTGAAGCTTGTTTGCATGTCTGTTTGAAATCTAGAGAGAGTATGAATGCAGATCCAAAACCTCAGGTTTTTTCCCATAGCTTTGCCTCTGTTGTAACTTCTGTCATTGACAAATCCTTGTGTCTTAAATTTGTTTGGTTGCTCAAGGCTTGGTTCCCCAAGTTTAAGCTGTTAACCTGCTGAGGGGAGTCAGGGTGTGAGACAGGTAATTATAGGACAAGCTTATGGGGTTTGTGTGTGAATTTTGGTCATGAAGAAGATGCTAGATATGGATAGTTCCAAGGGAGGGAGATGCTAAAGGAAAACAGGAATAGGAAAGAACACATTATGTTTATTAAGGAAAGTGAAGAGCTTAGCTTTAGTAAACTGCCCATAGAGTAGAATGGAGAAAGATAAATACAATGGAACAAGTAAGGATCAACTGGTAAACTCCCACATGGTGGTGGGATTTGAATGTCCTGCTAAAGGTTTGCACTTTGCTTTAAGTCTTGCTAAATAGAGAAATCACGTGATGGAATATGTTTTAGTTATATTATCCAGGCATTTGGTTGTGCAAGAATGGCTTGGGACTGGGAGAGATTGAAAGCAGGAACTCATTTAGAAGTCAGCTCAATCGATGCCATGTGAGGTGAGAAGTGGTATCCTAGATCAGTAGCTGTGGCAATAAAGAGGGCAGGATAAGAGAGGTAAAGCAATTGTATTAAAAAGAATCAGAGCATTCCATTCTGTCTGTTTGCATTTGAGGAAATAGAAGAATGGGAGAAACCTACCCTAACTAGAAGATGCAAGCCCAGTGAACCAGCAGAACCGTGTCACAAATGGCAAGACCAAGAGATGATTTGTTTGGTTTTAGATATGTTGCTTTGAGATAATTCCAGAATCTTTAAATCTCGACTATCTGTCACCTAAGAGGGTCAAGAAATAAAATGGAGAAGAAACATATGGAAGAGGTACTTGAACTGTACAACCACGTAAATTTTCTAAGGAGATAAATTGAAAAGGAGAAGATACAGGGAGCTAAGGATCATGGAAAGGAGTAATGGACTGGAGACAGGAGGAGGAATGGTCAGTGAGGTAGGAGATGAATCAGACAGAAGGCAAAGTGGAAGGGTCTCTTTGTTTCGTTTTAATAAAAAAAATTATGTATACTTGTAAGTATTCAGAATGACAACAAAAGAGCTGCGACTTTTTTTGCAATTAAAGTGGCATTCAGTTAACAGAACAATTATTTTGCATAAGCTGCATCAGAGACAACTGAAAATGTAAAAAACTACCATCCCCACATATAACTAATTTGTGCTCTGCACCAACAAGAACCTGCTTTAAATTTCATGCCAATTTACAACCTCCATACTGTACCAGGCAAGGTTAGGGGCTATTGAGAATACCACCAGGAGGGGCTATTTAAAGACACAGTGGGTTAGTGTGTTAATTATACAAAAAAAGACACTGTATAATTTAAAAACTCATCTTACATAGCCTTACATTTCGGTTTTTTTCTTTAAAAGAAATGAGTTGTGTATAGGAGGGTTAAATGTTTTATTATTAAAAAAAAATTTATTATTATTATTTTTTAAGATGGAGTCTTGCTCTGTTGCCCAGGCTGGAGTGCAGTGGCACAATCTCCGCTCACTGCAAGCTCCGCCTCCTGGGTTCACACCATTCTCCTGCCTCAGCCTCCCGAGTACCTGTGACTACAGGTGTCTGCCACCACGCCCGGCTAATTTTTTTGTATTTTTAGTAGAGATGGGGTTTCACTGTGTTAGCTGGGATGGTCTCTATCTCCTGACCTCGTGATCTGCCCGCCTTGGCCTCCCAAAGTGCTGGGATTATAGGTGTGAGCCACTGCGCCTGGCTGAATGTTTTATAGACAAGAAAAAAACTGTGATAGAACCAACTTATTCATCATCATCATCATCTTCTTCTTCATCTTCATCCTCTTAATCTTCCTCTTCCTCATCCTCTTCATCTTCCTCCTCTTTCTTTTTCTTGCCTTTCTCAGCCTTGGCAACTCCCTCTTTCACTGCATCAGGTTTTCCTTTAGCTTGGTGTGCAGCAATATCCTTTTCATATTTTTCCTTCAGGTTCACAGCCTTCTTTTCCTAAGGATGCTTGTCATCTGCAGCTGTGTCATTCCACAGCTTTCCCAGCATCTTCACAACACCACCAATGCATAGGACAGGATGGATGTTCTCCTTTGATTTTTTAGTGATACTCAGAACACAACAAGAAAAAGGCCAAAGGAGGCCTCTTGGGTGCATTGGGATCCTTGAAGTTCTTTTTGGTCTCCCCTTTAGGAGGGATACAGGTTGTCATTTCTCTTTCATAACAGGCCTTGTCCACCTCTGCCATATCTTCACATTTTTCTTTCTCTTTAGCAGACGTGGTCTTCCACCTCTCTGAGCATATCTTAGATAATTCTGAGAAATTGACCGAAGCATCTTCATTGTGCTTCTTGTGCTGCTCCTGACAAGTTTGCACAAGAATGCTGTGAAGACATTTTGCCTCTCAGCTTCTTAAGATCTCTTCTGCCCATGTTTCATTATTTTTCCTCAGAAAGACACAGAGTTGCCCTGTGCCAGTCCAGCTTTCACTTGCCCCGGTGCTGTCTCTATGGAGCTCAGCGTACTGCAATGGCGGCGAGAGTGAGAGCCAGACACGGCCTCCCTGGAAGACTTTCTTGAATGCTGAATAATTAATAGTACACCATACAGCAGAGAACTAGGGCACAGGTTCCCAGGGAAGACTGTGTCCTCTTTACATTTACAACTTGCCTCTCAATATTTATGCACACACTGCTACATGATGTAAACATTGAAATATTTATCATGGAATAAATTTAGATAAATAGTGATAAAAATAAGATTACTCATTTTTGATTCATTAAATTTATGTGAGAAAATAGGTACAGTCTTTTTAGCAAATTGCAAAGAAATTGATTTCTGTATCAGTAGTATAAGGATAATAATAAAAATTATGTAATATACTGAGCTACTGCAATCACAAATCATGTATACTATGATGTGAATGAACTACCCACACTTCTAATATCAGCCTCCTCACCAGAAGTGGATAAGATCGATCTCATCCACTCTCCTTCTGCAAAAATAGATCCCATCAATTCTTTGCTTACTTTCTTTTCTTTTCTTTTTCTTTAGAGACAGGGTCTCACTCTGTTGCCCAGGCTGGAGTGCAGTGATACCATCATAGCTCACTGCAGCCTCAAACTCCCAGGCTCAAGCAATCTTCCTGCATCAGCCTGCCAAATAGCTGGGATGACGGATGTGTGCCAACACACCCAGCTAATGATTAATTTTTTTTTATGGCAACGGGATTTTGCTGTATTGCCCAGGCTCATCTCAAACTCCTGGTCTCCAGCCATCCTCTAGCATTGGCCTCCCAAAGAGCTGGGATTACAGGCATGAGCCATTGTGCCTGGCCCAATTCTTTGCTTTCTAATGGGCCATTTCTGTCAGCAAATAAAAATGCTATTCAATTTTAACTTGTTATTTAATATTTTTTTCTCAACTTCTTTTTTTCTCTTTCAGTTTTTGCCGATTTTCTCAAAAAAGGCGACTTTACCTGCTGCCTTCAATTTCTCTTTCCCCATTGCTTCTTCATCCATACTAACAGTCTTTCATTCCTATCATTTCATTCCATCACAACAGCTTCTGTCAAAGTCACCAGTGACCTCCATATTGCTAAATCCATTAGTCTCTCAGCCTTCCTGTCACTCAGCCTATCAGTAGCTCTTGACACAGGCAGTCACTTCTGGGAAAGACTTTCTTCATGTTGCAAACTACACATAACACGGCCCAGACAACTACCCTTTCAAACGTGCTCCTCCTCCCATGGTAAAAGGCAACTCTATCATCACCACTGCTTGGGGCAAAAAATCGTGTTGTTACCTTTGATTTCTTTCTTTGAAACCCCACATCCAATCTGTTAGAAAACCCTACTGGCTCTACAATGAAAATGTCTCCAGGAATATGGCCCCTTCTACTCTTGATGGAAGATGCTATCATCTCCCACCTTGGTTACTACAAGCCTCCCAACTCATCTCCTTGTTTCCACCCTGTGCCTTCCTATGGTCTATTCTACACAATAGCCAGGGATTCTTTTAAGCAATTGCTGTATAATATTATATTATATGTAATAAATTATATGTATTATATGTATTAAATTATATGTAATAAAATTTCTTTGTTTGAAACTCTCCAATAACCTCCTATGTAACTCAGAGTAAAAGCCAAACTCCTTATGATGGCCTACAAGATCCTACATAACCCGGTGCCCGCTGCTTCTCCGATCCTGATGTTCCCAATAACCGTGATATGCTCACCTTAGGAAAACTGAAGTTGATGAGTCTTTGCTTGGGCATCCATGTGGCTCACTGTCTCAATTCTTTCAGGAGTTTGCTGAAATTTTACCTTTTCAATGGGACCCTTCTTGATCTGCCTATTTAAAATAAGTCCTGGCCCCTTATGCCCCTAGTCCTATACCATACTTTATTTTTCTTTTCTGCACTTGCTACCTTATGACAACAAGTTTTCTTTTCTTTTCTTTTTTAAAAAATGATATGAACTCCATTGGAGTAGAAGTTTGTTTTTTCATTCTAGTATTCAAGCACTTAGAACTGGTTCTGGCCCATAATAGGCACTCCATATATATGAATGAATTAAAATAAAAACAAAATTAGCCTAATTTGATTTAATGAAATTGCTTGCATTCACCTTATATTGAACATCTGGAAAGTTGTTTGTATTGACTTTGGAGTATTTTAGATTCTGATCCAGTGATAATCCAATGATATATTTCAAGTGTTGTTTAAGTGTTTTAGGAAATATTGGTTTCAATGGGAGTATTACTTTATGGAAAGTAATCTACATTTGTAGTAAATGCATCAAGAAACTAATATATATGAGAAGGTCCTGGCATGGATTATCAGTGATTATCAGCTTCATAACCATGTTCTCCTGGCTATAAATATGTCTCACTTTCCATACTCAATGATTTAATGAGAGGCACTGTGGTCAAATGGAAAGAACTGAAATTTTAAGTCTGAAGTCTAGGTTACTCCTCATCAATTGGGTGACCTTGCATAAATTACTTAACTTTTGGGGGGATATTTTCCTCCTTTAAAAAAGTGGTAACAACAGTGAGTTGACTGTAACAATTAAATGAAGTCTGAGAAACTTGTTGAGAGCATGTACTTCGTTTTGTTCATTGTCATATTCTCAGGGATTGTCACGTGTGAACAGTGAGTGGCACACTGTATGATCAATAAAATATTTGTTGAATGAATGAAAAAATAATGTGTGCAAAGAACCCAGACAAGTGCCTGGCACAATGTAGGCACTTAAAAAATGGTAGTACAGGCACAGTGTCTCTTGCCTGTAGTCCTAGCATTTTGAGAGGCCGAGGCAGGAGGATTGCTTAAATTCAGGCAGAAAAGAAAAATGAAGTATGGTATAGGACTAGGTACATAAGGGGCCAAGACTTATTTTAAATAGGCAGGTCACATTTCTGGAAGCTAGGAAATCCAAGATTAACACGTCAGCCTCCCAAGTAGCTGGAACTACAGGCACTCACCACCACACCTGGCTAACCGTTACATTTTTTATAGAGATGGGCTCTCCTTATGTTACCCAGGATGGTCTCAAATGCCTGAATTTAATAGGCAGATCAAGAAGGGTCCCATTGAAAAGGTAAAATTTGAGCAAATTCCTGAAAGAATTGAGACAGTGAGCCACATGGAATTTAATGAGCCAGGGAGGTTGAGGCTGCCATGAGCCACCGCACTCCAACCTGGGTAACAAACAAGACTGTGTCTCAAAAACAAAGGTAGCTATTATAATAGGTATTAGTAAATTAACTGTATTTCTTTAGTTATACTATATTCAAGAGCATAGAGTAGATTCTGGCTGACTTTAGCTGTTTATTCCTCTTTAGATAGATTTGAAGATGTTTGATTGAGCTTACAGAACATTTTTAACACTGGAACTAGAAGGCGTTTTCACTTGCTTTTCTCTTGATGAAAAGAACAATTCAACACCGACACTATAGCTGTAGTTAAAATAGAAGCTGCAATAAATTTTGGTTAACAGTTAATGTCAAAACAGTTTTTTGGAGTTTTTCTACAAATTTGGTGGTAGAACTATAAGTAAGTGGTCCTGATGCTTTCAATTGAACTGTTCATCCATGGCCTCCTCGCACAATGCTACCAGAGTAGGACCCGGATGTATCATTTCCCAATTACACCACCTTGAAAACAGACCTCTGCTGATGTATTCAATGGCTTTTAGGACGGCATTGCCCTTTGGACACAGAGAAGTTAACAGCGGAAGAACTAAAATTGGAAATCTAAGTTCATGTCCCATGGATTCAGTAACTAGACATGTGATGTTAAATTATTTGACTCAGTTCCTAATCTATTAAAGATGGATTAAAAAATACACAGCTTGTCCACCTTTCAATGTAATTTAGAAAGGAGAAGTATATATTTTACCCAAGGATGTTGCTATGGTCTGAATATTGTGAATGTTTATGGCCTCTTAAAATTCATACATTGAAAACCTAATCACCAATTTAATGGTATTAGGAGGTGAGGCCTTTGGAAGGTGATTAGGTCATGGAGGCAGAGCCCTCATGAATGGGGTTTGTGCCCTTATAAAGAGGGCTGTCTGTCTCCGACCATGTTAGGAAACAGTGGGAATATGCCAACCATGAACCCATCAATAGGCTCTCAACAGACAGCAAATTTGCCTTAATCTTGGATTTCCTAGCTTCCAGAAATGTGATAAATAAATTTCTTTTGTTTATAAGCTACCTAATCTCTGATATTTTGTTCCAGCAGTCAGAATGGACTAAGACAGATGCTTTTGTAGCAAGCAACAAAATAACAACTAAAGCTTGTTTAAATAAAGGGAAAGTTTTCATAAGACATTAGACATATGAAACCAAAGGTAGGATATGTAGGCAGGCCTGAGTGAGGTGCTGAAATAGAGAACTAGAAAGCCCTCAGAAACCACAGCATCTTAATCCACCCACTTTCTCTGCATCATTTGTGTTCATTACATAGCTACGGGTTTCTACTTCCTTTTCTTGGTTTTCTTCATAGCCCAGCTCTGTTGGTTGGCTTATTAACACAAAAATGTCTTTAGGTGGTAATCCCAGCCACTAATTCAGTAACTTGACAGGTAGACTACCCTCAGAAAATGAATTGGGCCTATCTGTATTTTAACTGGAAATTCTCCGAAGAGAAAATCACAGAGACTGCACTTAAGTAGGTGTCCTTTGGGTACAATCAGCCATGCCTGGGTTTTGGGTCATATGTCTTTCTGTGCATTCGGTGAGTCCTGTGGGAACATTCTCTCTGACAAAGGAGGTATGAGTAGATCTTAAAAGAGTGGGCCGGGCGCGGTGGCTCAAGCCTGTAATCCCAGCACTTTGGGAGGCCGAGACGGGCGGATCACGAGGTCAGGAGTTCGAGACCATCCTGGCTAACACGGTGAAACCCCGTCTCTACTAAAAAATACGAAAAACTAGCCGGGCGAGGTGGCGGGCGCCTGTAGTCCCGGCTACTCGGGAGGCTGAGGCAGGAGAATGGCGTAAAAACCCGGGAGGCGGAGCTTGCAGTGAGCTGAGATCCGGCCACTGCACTCCAGCCTGGGCGACACAGCGAGACTCCGTCTCAAAAAAAAAAAAAAAAAAAAAAAAAAAAGAGTGTTAGGAAGTACCGGGAAATCATGGGCAAGCAAAGTGATTGACTTTTCCAGTCCAAGTCTTCAAATTTAATTGGAGATTAAAAATAAATATGTGAAAAATTTAAACCAGTCATATGTATGTATTTCCCTATATCTTGATTTTCTAATGCGGAACAGATTTATATTGCTAAGATAAGTGAGTTTCTATGATTCAAAAAAGTTAATTTTGCTCAAAGAGGTGTCTAACTACAAATATGGAGTAGTACAGGGCAGAAGTGTGTGTTCAGAGTGTTTCATTTGGGTAGAGCCCTACAACTTTCTTTTTCCCCACGTCAGAGTTTCCCACTTACTTAATGTTCAACTCTTTTATCTGAAAATAAAAACAAAACAAAACAGGACAAATAGGCAAACAAAAAACTCTGGAGAATATTTTGACCCTTATTAAAACAGAAAAACAGAGCTTGTTTGGAAAGTCTTCAAAAAGTTATGTTTGGTCTCTGAGGTATATGGTTTGCTTTTATTTCTGTTTACATAATACATTTTATATATTATTAAATATAAACATATTAAATATTATGTAATATTTATGTTACATATGTATTTATATTGCCAAGTCAGCGTTGGATGGGCTCCAGTGTGTTTCTGGTTACCTCAAGGTAACCTGAAGGCTCTCTTCTTTCTCTTTATTAATGTCTTTGCAAGCATTTCTAAATGAACTTTATTTGTATCTCACTAAGCAGCATGTATTGCTCACAACAAGAAATTTGGGGAATATAGAATAGTATAAAAATGGAAACAAAACATAGATAATCACACTACCTACAGGCAACCATTGTTCATATTTCGTCATGGTATTTTTTTCAGCATTTTTTTCATGATTTTTAAATAAACTTTTTTTCATAATGGACGAATAGTGCATATATGGCTTGTTACCCTGTTTTTCTCACTCAAGATTTTTTTTTCTTTTTTTTTTTTCTTTCGAGTTTTATTTTTATTTATTTATTTATTTTTATTATTATACTTTGAGTTCTAGGGTACATGTGCATAACGTGCAGGTTTGTTACATATGTATACTTGTGCCATGTTGGTGTGCTGCAGCCATCAACTCGTCAGCACCCATCAACTCGTCATTTACATCAGGTATAACTCCCAATGCAATCCCTCTACACCATGGAATACTATGCAGCCATAAAAAAGGATGAGTTTGTGTCCTTTGTAGGGACATGGATGCAGCTGGAAACCATCATTCTTAGCAAACTATCACAAGAACAGAAAATCAAGATTTTATTATATGAAGTTTCTTATGTCATTAAACTTTTTATATACATTATTAGCAATGTCATAGTGTTTTATTCGTAGATGTGCCATGTAGTAAAAGTTTTGCTTACCTATATCCTAACAGTGGACATTGAAATTGTTTCTTATTTTACTTTATTGTAACTGCATTATGTGACGATGTATATTTTTGGTGTACAATCTTTGTCCAAGTTTTGGTTCCTCCTGCAGAATAAATTTCCAGAAAATAATTACTTGATGAAAGTTTGTACACTCTTCATGTTTCTGAAACCATTTCAAATTTTCTTTCCAGAATTCTTGTACCATTTTGCAAGCCCTTCAACACTGAAAAGATGTCTCTTCTGGCACCCTTTGTAGTATTAAGTATAACCATTAAAAACGAAAGAAAACAAATGAACAAACAAAACTGCTAACTTTTATAGGGGAAAATAATCTTCCATTTTCTTGTTGATGACTAGTGAAATTGACATTATTTTCTCGGCGATGATTTTCTCATATATTGTTAGTCACTTGAAGTTTTTCTCGGGAGCATCTGTTTGCATCATTTTCCTTTTGTGGTTTTTTAATGTTTTCCGTAATAACTTTTATGAACCTTTTGTTTGTTAAAAATATAACCTTTTGCCATGTAACTTAGAAGTATCCTTTTTTTGACGTATAGATGCCTTACACTTTTAACTCATTAAATCTAATGTTCTTTTGATTTTCAACTTTATTTTTCCTTTCAACTTTTTGTTTTAAAACTTCCAGACTCAGAAAAATTAAAAGAATAATCCAATGAGCCCTGTATACTCTTTACTTAGATTTCACTGACTGATAAAATTTTGTCACATTTTCCCTCCTTTCTCTGACCTCAATATATGATACATACATAAACATATATGCATATATATGTTTGCGTATATATAAGTAAATGAGAGATATTTATTTATTATTGTTGAACTATTTGAAAGTAAGCTTCAAACATCATGACACTGGGCTGCTATCTTCTTCGTTGTAAATCTCTTAAGAATATAGACATTCTCCTACGTACTACAATACCATTAAAACACCTATGACAATTAACAAAAATTACATAATGTCTTTTTAAAAATTAATTAATTAATTTTTTTTGAGATGGAGTTTCACTCTTGTTGCCCAGGCTGGAGTGCAATGATACGATCTCATCTCACTGCAACCTCCACCTCTCAGGTTCAAGTGATTCTCCCGCCTCAGCCTCCCGAGTAGCTGGGATTAAAGGTGCCTGCCACCATGCCCAGCTAATTTTTGTATTTTTAGTAGAGATGGGGTTTCACCATGTTGGCCAAGCTGGTCTTGAACTTCTGACCTCAGATAATCTACCCGCCTTGGCTTCCCAAAGTACTGGGATTACAGGCGTGAGCCACGGTGCCTGACCAAAAATTACATGATATCTAATATCCAGTCCTTATTTGAATTTTTCCTATTGCTCCTAAAATAAGTCTTTCATTATTTTATGTTCTTCTATTACTTTGTCCAAAATTCAGTTAGGTTTCATCATTGCATCTTTTGCATGACTGTTCAGTTTATTGAAGATTGTTCTTAAAATTTGTTTAAGAATGTCCTTTTTAAAGAAGAGATTAAATTGGTTTTACCTATATTTTCTACTAAATATTTCATTTTGTAATAACACACTTTTATATTGAAATGGAATTTATTTGGGTTATGGTTTCTGCTGGATTCTCAGATTGTTTTTCTTTCTAAATAGCTTATTTCATTCCAGCAAAACTGTCTTAGGATCTGGTCCATTGATATTATACCAGTTCCATATGAATTTAATCATTGTAGATTTGTAATGGATTTTAATATATGGTAGGTCTAATCACCACTATCGTCATTTTCCATTGTTCTGTTTTTGAATATTTGCACGTTTCTTCCCTTAAATAAATATCACAGGCTTTTCTTTCCACGTTGTATAAAGAATAGCACATTTGTATGTTCATTGAGATTCTAGTAACCTTCTATAACTATCTGTTACTAAATTTTCATTGTTTTCTTGCTTGATAACTCTCAGTACTTGATAGGAATTTTAATCTATATATTGTCACTCAGTAGGTTTCAAAGCTTAGGTGAATATGTATAGAATATTGTCTTAGGTGAGCATATATAGGTAAATATTTATTGTTTGTTCACTCATAAATATTCTAAATTCTATTCCAACATGAAGCCACAGAGAGCCACAACTCTGTACAACAGTGACTTCTGAGAGAGGAGGAAGGAAGAAACTGGGTCAGGCAGGCAGTTAGGGTGGGTCCTTGGTAAAACTTCAAACTAAAAACAGCCTGAAAATTAAGCTGCGGCCCCAAAATGGGAACGCCCACTCTGAACCCAGAAGAACAAATTCCACTCCTTTTTTGGACATATTTCTCTCTCCTTGGTGTGCCTTTTTCTTGTGTCATGTGCTTTCTTCTGATTGGTCCTTACCGTTCACCTATTTTACATATTCTGTGATTGGCCGAGGGCCAAATCTTCATTTGGATAAGGTAACATCACTCCAGCCCCTGACTGGTTGTGAGCCAAGGTTTCACCTCTGCCTCCAAATGATTCTTTTCACTATCCTGTCTCTTTCTGAATGATGCCTTCTCCAAGATGTGCAGACCAGTCAGTGCGCTCCTCCTCCTTCCCAGTCCATAAAACCCCCAAAATTAGCCCCTCAGCCAGCAACCCTGTTTTGGGTCCCCTCTCCTTGCTGAGAGCTTTTCTGTCACTTAAGAAATCTGACTCTACCTTACTCACTCTTGGTGTCTGTGTGCCTTATTCTTCTTGGTCATGAGACAAGAAACTGGAGTGGGACTGGAGTGGGAACCTGTGGTGGGAATAAAAGAACTGTAACACTCTCTCCCACTCACCAAACAACAGGAGTGAAAAAGCTACAACACTTCCACCTCTCTCTTCTCCCAAAATCCACTCCCATTGCTTTTATGAAATTGCACTTTGGCATAAGGCAATTATCTTTAATTGTAGTAAAGTTGTCCCTATTATTAATAAATGTGTTGCTTCATCCACATTAAGGATGTTGCTTGTTACATGGACACGGGGTCCAGTTTATGAGAACCTCAAGGGAAAGCATTCTCTCTAGCCTCATTATAAGGAGTACTTTTCCCAAATAGTTGTTATGTTTTAATCTTATGAATATTGAATCTTATAATCTATTACGCTTGAATTTATGCTTTTATTGCTTGAAATCATAGAGCCAAATTTGTGACCCCTAAATAACAGGCATACAAAGTGTCACTAATTCATTTATTTTTTCAGGTCTCCAACAGGGATTAGTGAAAGATTTAAAATATTCCCAATTGCCTGACCTACTTTTCTTGTATGGGTATATATTGACATCCAAATGGTGTTCATACTACCTGTTTGAATTGCTGTTTTAATTAGCCTATTTGAGATTTTTTTCCCTTTCTTTTAAAAATATTGCAAACTCACCTATAAACTGAAGGAATTATTTCAGGGTGCAGTAAAAGCATGGAGAGAATACCCACTATGGTAATAATAAGCTTGAGTCTCATATTTTAAAGGGACTGTAAGTTTAGCTTTGCTCTGTCACTGGAACAGAAGTGTTGTAAACACTTGAAAATCATGACATCCAGGCTTATGCTCCCTTTGCTCCATCGCCTTCTATAAACCTTCACTCATGCCCTTCAAAATATGAGAGAATTGACCTCATTACTATTTATAGAGATTTTACTTCCACAAAAGCTCAAGGCTCTTCAGGGGCTCTTAATATTACAGCACCCATTGCAAAGATTTAAATCAGTGCATTATTATATATTTCAAAATATTCTTGTAAAGAAGGAGTGTATACCACATTCCCACTTTACTAGTTCAAGGAGAAGAAAGAGCTCTGAATCCACCCTTAAATAGCTACCTGAAAGGAAAGGATATTCTAATAACACTGGGCAAAGCCTACTGCATGTCACAGACCACTCTGCTTGAGACAGAATAAGGTGATGACAGACTATTTACACACATACCCAGTACATAGGAGAAAGGGCTGTACACCCTTTACCCCTTCTTTGACTTTCTGTTTTGATGAATAGTTTTCTTTAGAAACAAATCCCCTCATTGTAATATAAGTTATCATTACATACATACGTGGGAACACATGTATATGTACCTTTTCTTTCTCTTGGTATTATATAATAAAAGTCTAAAGTCATGTTTATCATGACATACCTTTATGTAGAACAAAAATCCAGAATTTAAAAAAAATTAGTAAGTAGGATAGCTAGAAGAAAGAAAAGAGAACACTTTTTTACACACTGAAGTAACAGACTGATGAGTCTAGAAATAGGGGTCACGGAAACAAAGATTTGGTGAATTTCTAAAAGGACAGAATTGAATTATTATTAAGTCTCTCGCTATTTACTGCGTAAAAGATAATGCCAATCTCTGTGAAGAGCTGGTAGACATTTTTCTTTTATACCTGGGGGTTAGGCCTCTATCTGGATTTTTTATTCTTTGTGTGTTTTAGATTTTGTGTGTGTGTGTAGCCAAGCATCAGAGAAGTTCACTCAAAAAAATTATACCTGATATTACAGGGAATTTTGAATTAAAGTCTTTTTTTTTTTTTTTTTTTTTTTTTGAGACAGGATTTGGCTCTGTCGCCCAGGCTGGAGTACAGTGGCCAGATCTTGGCTCACTGCAACCTCTGCCTCCTAGGCTCAAGCCATTATCCCACCTCAGTCTCCCGAGTAGCTGGGACCACAGATGTGTACCAACATGCCAGGATAACCTTTTTGTACTTTTGGTAGATATGGGGTTTCACCATGCTGACCAGGCTGGTCTTGAACTCCTGGGCTCAAGGGATCCACCCACCTCAGCCTCCCAAAGTGCTAGAATTATAGGTGTGAGCCACTATGTCCAGCTTTTCTTAGCTTTTCTTCAAATGAATGTGGTAACAATTAAACTGACAAGACTGAAAAATTACTGGAAGGCATTTGGTTGAACTACATCCTAATTTAATATCATGCAACTTTAAATATAAAAATCATTCATACAAAAGAAGTCTTTTTTTTTTTAGCAGACCAGTTTTAAATATGCAATATCTTACAGTTTTTAAAAAATAAACTTTTGATCTCATATCTACCTTCTACTTTATTCTGAATAAGAATTAATATTACCCCTTTAAAGTGATATGGTATAAAAATTATGAATTCATTCCCTTAAAGAAACACCGAAGGTGAAGGGATCAAAGTGGAATTCTGATACGCTTTTTGATCAAAGAAGTAGGTTTTATGCTATTAAGTAAAATTAAGTCTCAACTATATAATAGATTTTTCACACTAAAATCCAAGTGTTTTTGCCTTTGATGATCTCTGTAATGCCTTTTTCTGCCTTGTGACTGTTAACTTATTAGAGGTAACTCTGCTTTAGTTACCTTGGGTACCATATTGGAAGACAATGCCTAATCTAGAAGTGTCTCTTATTCCTCCAAAGTATAATTGTTATGTATATTTCATATTTACTGAACGTTATTGTAGCCCATCCGTTTGAAAGGGGGGTAATGTAAAATAGTATATGAATCCCTGGTAGCTTCCTATAAACCCAGTGTTTAACTATCATATGTACTATATTTGCCAACAATTCTGGGTAGATATTTGGTGTAATTTTTTTTAAAAGTCATTTTCATGTATGTGTCTAGCCCTGAAAAGACAAAAGAAGGAAAAGTGGCTATGCTGGTTTAATCTGAGCCAGTATCTGACCTGATTGCTTTTATTCAAGAAGCCATATATCAATCAGGCTTGATTTCCAAGAAATGGTTTATGTTTGAAGCGTAGGTTGTTCATTGCTTTTAATAGCAAAACATAGAAACTGGAAAATAGTTTTTAAGTAGAGTCAGCCCATGTAATTTCTGAGCATAATCTTTTTATAAAATTTTTACAAAAATCTTGCCTTCCAACTTTTGCTTTCCAGTTGAACCTAATCACTTTGTGGGTTTTGATGATCCAGCAGGTACGAAGCACTATACATTAAATGCAGTGTTGACAAAGGAAATTCACTAGCAAGGGTTTCATTAACTGAGGATTAAGCTAAAACCCTTTCCCAGAATTGCCAATAAATGAGACTCTAATCTAAAATTTCACATTAAGTTTAGTACAACTAAAATGTGTGTGTTCGCACATGTGTGTGTGCTTGCTGAACGAGTGTGTATGTGAGCGAGGGCAAATCCTAAAATGAGTTAAATTTTTTTTTTTTTATTATTTAGTTGGCTGGGAAAGTACAAATTTTTCTTGTAAGTATAATGCACTAAGCAAGGGAAAATTGTACAACTTAAACATACTCAATGGACCCATCCAAGCAGATGCATACATATACGTAATTGTTGATACACATATCCAGACATAAAATTGAGAGATTTGAAAGGGGAACTCTTTACCATATTATAGGGTGGGCTTAGGTCTGAGTTGAAGGAATACATTTCACATTTATTTTACACAGTGGAGACTTCTAAAAGGCAATTTGCAAGGTTGATTCTGAAAATGCCACTCTTAAAAATATTTTGCAATTTTCCTTGCATTTTCTATTATATTTAGATGTGATTATGATTATTAAACTACTCTGAGGTAAGAATAAAGATTGCTTGAACCTTGCTGACTTTTTTTACATTACTGATTTAAGTATATTTTTAAAGGCAAAATTGGTTATAAATGAACATGTCTATGTAAATCTAACTCATGATTACATAAAAATAAATTGCTACTTATTAATCATATTTTTTAGCTAAGCATATAAAGCTTTACAATTTTTTTGTCTGAGTAATTTGGATTGATGCTTAAATTTGATGGTTAATGGCTTATAAAATTTTAATTGTGCTGTTATGATCTAATTTTCAATCATGAAGGTTGTGATGAATTTGCAGATGTTTATAAAATAGTAGTTGTGTGAGCTTCAAATGAACTCCATGGAAAATTTGGTGCAGTCCTTATTCTGAAGCTGATAAATGACATCCCCTGCTTGAAGATGAGTCAACAAAAGCTTTGAGAAGTTAAATGACTTGCTTCAGATTTTGTGTTTTGTTTGTATACTGTAAATGGGGGATTAGAACACAAGTAACTTTCCCACTGTCTTGTTCAGTTTCCTTTATTGCATCACACCACATTTAATTATTTAATCATCAGTTCATCATTTTTCACTTTAAGAAAGTTTTGTATAATTTATTAATTCCAAACACATCTGAAATACAGAATCTTATAGAAATTCCACATACTTGGCCAGGTGTGGTGGCTCACGCCTGTAATCCCAGCACTTTGGGAGGCTGAGGTGGGTGGATCACCTGAGGTCGGGAGTTTGAGACCAGTCTGGCCAACATGACAAAACCCTGTCTCTATTAAAAATACAAAAATTAACAGGGCATGGTGGTGTGCGCCTGTAATCGCAGCTACTTGGGAGGCTGAGCCAGGACAATTGCTTAAACCCAGGAGGCGGATGTTGCAGTGAGCCGAGATCGTACCACTGCTCTCCAGTCTGGGTGACAGAAAAATACTCTGTCTCAAAAAACAAAATAAAAGTTTATTATTTTTAAATCCATCTCTTTTTTCTGTTTGACACAAATAAGAGCAGTAGATTTGATTCTAATAAAATTGGGTCGATTTAAAAGTATTGTTCATATATACTTGCTTTATAAATTTTTGTTCCCAAGGAGTTTTGATTCCATTGACTACATTGAAAATAAAAGGCAAACTAAAGTTTCAAATGCTTTAGTTCTCTCCACTAAACATTAAAGAAAATAACTTGAACTGAGAACTGGGAAGAAATGATAAATAAGAAAAGTCTGTGATTAAAGGTTTTCAAATTATATGACTAGATCTGCTACTCCAACATTTCAACAAAAAGCTCCATTTTCTATCTCAGATGAGGGTGGTCTCAAGTCATCAGTGGCTGATCTGACAGAGTAAATCTGAAACAAATTGCTGCCACAATAATCCTTCTCTGGTATGACATGCTAATAAGGAAGAAAATCACAAGTGTCTCAAAAATGAGTTGATTTAGTTGGTGAACAATACATTCATTATCATCTAATGAGATGGATGAATGTAATAGCTTTTATCTTTACACATAAAAATAATTTTAAAGAAACAGGTATATTGATCTGGATGAAATAAATGATCATCTAATGGTTTTTCATAATTGTGAACTTTTAGGAATAATCTTATTAGAGGAACACACTTTGTTTGATCTTTTGCTTTTTTAAATTGCTTACTACTTTCACACAAAATGACATTAAATGAATTAATAGGACCTTGTAAAATTCAAATAAAGTTTAATGAATATCTAAGGTTGCCAATCAAAGAAGCATCATTATTCAAATGTTTCTTTGGGATGAAAATTGCAAGCAATGAATTATTAATGCCCAAGTTTGGTTCTCATTTCTGACTGTGCATCTAAGTGATCATCCCATGTGCCCACTATAATAACATTTTGTATGACACTCCAGGGCTCCCATAATGATATCACAATCATTGGCTAAGTTAAAGGTCTAGTCATTAAACTAGCAACAGTTGCATGGCAGGTTAAAAGGTATGTGTATATATATACACACACACACACATAAATACACACACATATATATACATATATATGAGACTATAAGAAAATAGCATGTAATGCCATAAATAGCAACTTTTAAAAAAGATATGTGAAGCTGGGTGTGGTGGCTTTCACCTATAGTCTCAGCACTTTGGGAGGCTGAGGCAGGCAGATCACTTGAGCCCAGAAGTTCAAGACCAGCTTAGGCAACATGGCAAAACTCATCTCTATCAAAAATACAAAAATTAGCTGGGCATGGTAGTGCGTACCTTGTAGTTCCAGCTACTTGGGAGGCTGAGTTGGGAGGATCGATTGAGCATGGGAGGTTGAGGCTGCAATGAGCTGTGATTGCACCACTGCACTTCAGCCTGGGTGACAGAGAGAGACTCTCTCTCTCTCTCTATATATATATATATATACACATACACACACACACACATATATATATAATGTATAAATGAGGAATGATTTTTAAAAAGTACATTAAGACCTCAGAAACAAATTATTATCTTATCCTAGGGTTTTTTTTTAAACTACAATCCTAAGCCATTAGAAAATAATTTATCTGAACAATTGATACAGGTAAAAATCCAACTATAGCAAAAAATGGTACTTAGATTTCCTTCCAGGCCAATTCATGTTAAGTTTCATATCTAGCAAGGAAGACCCAAGTGTGTTTTTTATTAAAGCTTACACAAGCAGCTGGTGTAATGTTCCTGAAGTTTCATCCATCATGCTACCAACTTCTTCATCCTAGGGAAACATTATATTCTCTTGTTATGTCTCAAAGACAAGAAATACGTTTAACAAGTTTTGTCAATGACAAATGAATAATTGAGGGAGTGAAAGTCATAGTCGGCAATATGCTTGCTAGGTGTTCAGAAAGTAGGGCATGCAGATTTCCAGTGCGTTTTACTATACCATGAACCATGATCAGCTGGTCCTTAAGTGGTGAAATCTATGACCCTACTTTTGCTTTTTTTTCTGGTCCCGTGAAATTCAAAGATCATACAGTACTTAGCAATGAAATTAGTACCAGAAACACCATGTGTTTAGGTTGGGAAAATGTCTTTTTGGAGAGCGTGTGACTCCATCATGACCAAGGAGGACTAAGTTTCTTTTCTTTTTATTTCTCTCTTTCTTCTTATCATTAAACAATGAGGAAATATTTGAAAATTAAAAATCACACAAATGAGGAGGATTTGGTTACTTCAGTGGAAGTGGGCTATTATACCAGACATGGTTCAAGAAAGCATTCAACATGTTTCCTACTGATGGCTGCCTTACTCCAAGTGTCTTGTTATGTTGAAGTAGGGATTTTTGATCTCAACATTTTAGGACTGTTCTACTCAGAAAAAAATCTTCATTGAAGATTTATATTGGAAAAATTACTCTGCTTAAAGTAAGTTCAGTAAAATTGAAAAAAAAAACAAAAAACAAAAATATGTAAATGGTTAACTGTGCCACTTTGAAGCTTAACCAAAGGATTTAAATGACCTAGTAAATTTTGCCAAAAAAATCATTCCAGATAAAAATTCATTGTTAAAGGCATAGTCCTGATTAAAATGTTTATTTTATAAATATGAATTTAGATTGTGCTCAGATATGATAAAACTAAATCCAAAATGACCATCAACCATAATATTCTATACTTAATTTTATAAATTACTTTTCACTTATTGCCACTTACTCTTCACTTACTGTCAATTTAATAATTACTTACGTGTACAAGACCAACTATCTACTTCAGTGTTTCACACAAAAAAGTTACATTGTGTAAGTTTACTGAGAGATTTGGTGCAATATTTAATGCTTTCTAATATGGTTACTCAAAGGTAGTTGAAGCATCACTACCTTTTCATCTTCGTTGGGTTCTGCCACTGTTCATTCTAAAAAATAAGAATAATTTACTCCTAGCTAGTAAGCTACATATTGCTGAAGTTAATAATAAATTCAAAGAGTTTT
Organism: Macaca nemestrina; assembly: GCF_043159975.1. Lineage (NCBI taxonomy): Eukaryota > Metazoa > Chordata > Mammalia > Primates > Cercopithecidae > Macaca > Macaca nemestrina. The sequence goes on from NC_092129.1 coordinate 37,551,607, forward strand.
TTAAATATTTATTTGAGAATTTATAAAGAAAATATAGAAAAAGAACAATATCAGCAGTCCAGGATGAATTCCATGATTAATAACTAAATTCTTAGCAATAAATCCACTCAACATAAAATACTTTATAATATTTAGGAGTTGGTTTTTTGTTTTTGTTTTTTTGAGACAAAGTCTCACTCTGTTACCGAGGCTGGAGTGCAGTGGCCAATCTCAGCTCACTGCAACCTCCACCTCCTGGGTTCAAGCAATTCTTGTGCCTCAGCTTTTTGAGTATCTGTGATTACATGTGCTTGCTACTAGGCCTGACTAATTTTTGCATTTTTAGTAGAGACAGGGTTTCACCATGTTGGCCAGGCTGGTCTTGAACTCCTGACCTCAAGTGATCTGTCCGCTTCGGCCTCCCAAAGTGCTGGGATTACAGGCATGAGCCACCACACCCAGCCTTGGATTTATTTCAGTTGAATATTCACCATTTTCATGGTTGTCTGAGTTTGAAAATGTAGTCACCTTTATTTCCTCTCTCTGATTTCTTATAGCCTTTCTGTCATCAATCTCTTTCTTTTTGTATCATTCACATTCATTGTCTTTCCTTTTCTCACAGCTACCATGTGAGCGCAGGCTCCCACAGTAACCTGTACATACATACATATGTACGTGCATAACCTGTCACGTCTGGATTACTCTGGTTTGCCTGCCTTTTCTCACTCCTCTGTAACCTTCATATTGATTCCTTACAGCCTGGATTTCCTTTAAGTATCTATCATGACTCCTTTCATATCAGATTCAGACTTCTGGTTCTGGTATTCAAAGTGCCAAAATCTGAAAACAACTTTGCTGTCTAAGTATGGTTTATGTATTTACTTTTAATTTCCTATTCCCTATCTGCCATTCCCCATTCAGGGGTACTAGACTAAAGAAGATTAAGTCTTTTTTTTTTCTTTCTTGATTTCCCTAAACCAGGATGTATACTGGTCGCTTCATATGATTCTATTTTGGTAACACTATTTGACATATAAGAAATGCAAAGCAACAGAGACAGAGTGATGTAAGCTAATGGCACGCCTTTGTTCTACAGGTGAGAGTTTAAGGCCAAGGTCTGCAGCATCTTAATGCAGAGCTGTCTTCAGTTTGTTGTGCTGTCATTTGTTTGTTTTTAAGCTTGGAGATGTCCCTTAAGTAATTAAATACCCAGATAACATGTCCTGTGTCATCAGGGCACACAGATTTTCCTTAAATGTTTGAATCCTATGCCCCAGGGACATGAGGAAGGCTTCCCTGGGAAAAGCAAGCACTATTCTTTTCAAAGTCTTGGAATGTCTTTATTGAGAAGTATAACTTTTCATTCTAGAATTCAAAAGCAGTCTTAAAACCAAAAGTATAAACGGTTTGCCTCAGATCCTTTTAGATGCTTTCCTGAGTAGTTTTTTGCTAAGGAAAGAGGTTTGAACTAAACAAAGGGGTATTAGCTACATGGCAGGATAGGTGTGAAGGAGACAGTATGAAGGGAGGCTAAAGTTTAGCCTGGCATAAACTATGTAGTGAGGGTCGCCTTCAGGATACCTGTTCACTCCTATCTTGCATACCCGATATCAAGCTACTCACTGGGTGACTATAGCCTTTTACTTCATTACCCTACATGAATCTGTTCTGCTGACATATTTGAAGGCCTAGAACATTTCCAACCTCCTCCTAACATCAAATTGACTTCTCCTGCATTTGGTTCCTCCAGAAAAGTTTTAAAGAACAGGGAATCACTAATCTGAAAAATGAAGCTTTGCCAGGTTCAGTGATCTAGATGTATTACTCCTTCCCAGACAAATGAGATCATGCATCCTGAAATTCTTGACCCAGAGGCACTCCCAATGGCCCTGTGGGAAGATAGTTTGTTTGGACCAAGGACAAAGTCCTCAAACAATTCTGAATAGACAGCTTCCTACTCTGCCTATACACAGGTCCCTGTGTTTAGATATTCTATTGTAGTCTTCAGAAAATCTACACTAGACTGAGGCTTCTTTCAGCTGAGACCCAGCTTTTCCTAACAAGCAGGACTTTTTGGCACTGATCTAGTATCCTATTATCTCAAAAGAGATTTTAAACATTTTATTAGGGCCATACATTTTCATGGTAACTTCCATAGGAGCAAATAAACATCTACTGTGTTTTAGGTACTGATTTAAGTGTTTCTCATGCATTAATTTTGATAATTCTTACTTTAACGATCTTTACCTTAATAATCTATTGTTGTGTTCTTATTATCCCTATTTTATAGATAAATAATTGAGGCAGACAGAGGTTAGAGGATTTGAACTGATGTTGCCAGGACTTGAAACCAGACAGTGGCTTATACTAGAGGCCGTGTTCTCAGCTACCATACTATCTGCTGTTCTGCTGATGACCTGGGGTAAGTTTCATTCACTGGCAAAAGAGAAATAAGCCCAGGCAGGTGTCTCTGCAAAGCTGCTTATCTCTGTAATTGCAGTTGCCACTTTGTGCTGTAAATTTCACATTTTTGTGTTCCACTGGAGTATGATCTTCTTGAAGACAAGTATTTTACTTTATTCGTCTTTGTTTACTGTTTGTAAAATGAATGAGTTTATGTTATTTGTGTTGTGGAGGGCAGGGCAGTAAAAGTCAGAGTTATTTAGGAGAAGATCTGATCTCTGTCTAGTGAACCTGCATGATTATCATAAGACTCAAGGAGTTGTTTTTTAAGTAACTGGTCACCAAGTCTGAACTGGGCCACTGCTCTCTCAGTAATAAGATTGTAGAACAAAGACATACTGTGTCTTTCATGACTCAAACATCAGTTTTGGGAAAACCCTCAAAGCATCAATTTTCAGCAAAACAAGAAATTTTCAAAATCTGATTGAAGTGTACCAAGCATTTGGATACAGCTCTAGTATAGGGGACAGAGGATCTTGTTCAACCAAACCACCGAGATACAGTTGGCAATATCCAGAATATGAGAAAATCTACAGAACAAATGACTAGGAGTCTTCAATAAATAAAAATGATGAAACAATAGAATGAGAGGGAGAATCTGTAGATTTTTAAATGAGGGTTAAATAACAAATCTGCTTAATGCCCTGTGTGAATACAGACTTTAATAAATTTAAAAAAGGCAAAACAGGCCAGGCATGGTGGCTCAGGTCTGTAATCCCAGCACTCTGAGATCGCTTGAGCTCAGGAGTCTGAGATCGGCCAAGGTAACATGGCGAGACCCCATCTCTACTGAAAATACGAAAAACCAGCCAGGTATGGAGTGCATGCCTGTGGTCCTATCTACTCTGGAGGCTGAGGTGGGAGGATCATTTGAGTGTGGAGGGCAGGGTTGCAGGGAGCAGAGATTTCACCACTGTACTCTAGCCTGAGTAACAGAGCCAACCCTGTCTCAAAAAATTTTTTTGAATAGTGATAGGATCTTTGGTAATATTAAGATACTATTAAGGACTTGCTAATTTAGATGCAAAAATAGTATTTTGAAACGTTTTCTAAAAAAAAATTTGATTTCTGTTAAAGACATACCGCAAGTATTTAGGAATGAAATGATATGATGCCTTGGATTTGCTTTAAAATTCATATTGGATTTACCATTCATTAAAAATTATTTAAGGTAGGTCATGGGTAAGTGCATAATGGGTAAACTCATCTCATGACTTTTGTATGATTTAAACTTTTTGAGAATAATAAGTTAAGAAAGACATTTTCAGCAAAATGGCTTATAAATCCAGTATGGTTTATTTTTAGATATGTAAACCTGGTCTGGAATTGAACATTTTCTTATCACTCATTGGTCAGTTACTTTGCTCTATCATTTATATATTGTTCTGTACCAAACCATCCTAAAAATCAGAGGCTTACAACAATGACTTTCATTTATTTTGTTCCTCAGTCTGTCATTTGAGTGACGCGAACAGGTTTCGTGCCTCCTAGCATCAGATAGGGCAGCCCCCCCGGGGTCTGGATGATTTACTTTCCTTTTTTTTTAAATTATTATACTTTAAGTTCTAGGGTACATGGTGCATAACGTGCAGGTTTGTTACATATGTATACTTGTGCCATGTTGGTGTGCTGCACCCATCAACTCATCAGCACCCATAAACCAGTCATTTACATGAGGTATAACTCCCAGTGCAATCCCTCCCCCCTCCCCTCTCCCCATGATAGGCCCCGGTGTGTGATGTTCCCCTTCCCGAGTCCAAGTGATCTCATTGTTCAATTCCCACCTATGAGTGAGAACATGCAGTGTTTGGTTTTCTGTTCCTGTGATAGTTTGCTGAGAATGATGGTTTCCAGCTGCATCCATGTCCCTACAAAGGACACAAACTCATCCTTTTTTATGGCTGCATAGTATTCCATGGTGCGTATGTGCCACATTTTCTTAATCCAGTCTGTCACTGATGGACATTTGGGTTGATTCCAAGTCTTTGCTATTGTGAATAGTGCTGCAATAAACATACGTGTGCATGTGTCTTTATAGCAGCATGATTTATAATCCTTTGGGTATATACCCAGTAATGGGATGGCTGGGTCATATGGTACATCTAGTTCTAGATCCTTGAGGAATTGCCATACTGTTTTCCATAATGGTTGAACTAGTTTACAATCCCACCAACAGTGTAAAAGTGTTCCTATTTCTCCACATTCTCTCCAGCACCTGTTGTTTCCTGACTTTTTAATGATCGCCATTCTAACTGGTGTGAGATGGCTTTTCATTGTGGTTTTGATTTGCATTTCTCTGATGGCCAGTGATGACGAGCATTTTTTCATTGATCTTTGACAAACCTGAGAAAAACAAGAAATGGGGAAAGGATTCCCTATTTAATAAATGGTGCTGGGAAAACTGGCTAGCCATAAGTAGAAAGCTGAAACTGGATCCTTTCCTTACTCCTTATACTAAAATTAATTCAAGATGGATTAGAGACTTAAATGTTAGACCTAGTACCATAAAAACCCTAGAAGAAAACCTAGGTAATACCATTCAGGACATAGGCATGGGCAAGGACTTCATGTCTAAAACAACAAAAGCAATGGCAACAAAAGCCAAAATTGACAAATGGGATCTAATTAAACTAAAGAGCTTCTGCACAGCAAAGGAAACTACCATCAGAGTGAACAGGCAACCTACAGAATGGGATAAAATTTTTGCAATCTACTCATCTGACAAAGGGCTAATATCCAGAACCTACAAAGAACTCAAACAAATTTACAAGAAAAAAACAAACAACCCCATCAAAAAGGGGGCAAAGGATATGAACAGACATTTCTCAAAAGAACACATGCATGATTTACTTTCAAGATGACTCATTCAGATAGGCTGGCAAGTGGGTGCTGGCCGTCAGCTTGAAGCTCAGTCAGGACCGTGAGCCAGGGGCCTTGATTCCAGTTTACCTGGGCTGCTTGGGCTTCCTAAGAGCGTAGTGGCTGTGTTCTGAGAGCCAGTGTCCCAAGAGACAGGAAGTAGATCATGTCAATTTCTTAAGGTCTGGGCTCAAAAACTGACATGGTGGCATTTCCTTTGTCTGTGGGTTGCGCCGCACCACAGCCCAGGCACAAGGAGTGGAACACGTGCTCCACTTCTCAGTAGGAGGGTGTCAAGAGTTTTGAGGCCATGTTTTAAAACTACCTTCTTTGCAATTACTCACAGAGCCTCAGGTGTCAAACTACAGAACTGTTTTATGAAAATAACTAGAATAGATGTAACAATGCTTGGGTCTAGAGATTTTTTTTTTTTTTTTTTTTTTCTGAGACAGTCTCCCTTTGTTGCCCAGGTTGGAGTACAGTGGTGCCATCTCGGCTCACGGCAAGCTCCGCTTCCTGGGTTCACGCCATTCTCCTGCTTCAGCCTCCCAAGTAGCTGGGACTACAGGCACCTGCGACCATACCTGGCTAATTTTTTGTGTTTTTATTAGAGACGGGGTTTCACCCTGTTAGCCAGGAAGGCTAACTTCATGATCCACCTGCCTCGGCCTCATGATCTCGATCTCCCGACCTCATGATCCACCTGCATTGGCCTCCCAAAGTGCCGGGATTACAGGCATGAGCCACTGTGCCCGGCAGGGCCCAGAGATTTAAGTGGCCCTTCTTACAGTTGGTCTAGTAAATGAGTATAGATGGTATCCACCTTCAAATAGACAATGCTAGGGCTGGCTGAGGTAAGAAAGGGTGAAACAAATCACTAGAATAGTTTGTAATGGCTGGAAGTTGAAATGTAGAGAAAGGGAAGTTACACTGTCTTCCTAATATTATTCCTGGGTAGCAGATAAGACTTCTGGTGGCTGGGCCATCAGGCACTGGGCCCTCACTCCTTTTTTCTACTAGTTGCGTGGCAATACCAAGTAGCCACAGCCACCCAATTTTACTCACAAATGTGGTGAGGACAAGAGATTCTGAAGTAGCATGGAGAGTGTGGAAAGACTGGCAAAGGACAAGTTTGTGGACAAGACTCAGGGCTAAAGAAATTATTTGGGAAAAGGAAGTGGTTGTACTGTTTGCTGTGTACCAGACAATGAAAAACTTGGATTTTCCCCCAAAAAGCATGAGTACACTTATCCAGCTAAAATGTTCTCAAGGTTAGGACCACAAGAAAATAATGACTGAGATGTAAATTATTTTTCTTTTAATTCTTTCCCAGCTCATTTTTTAAAAAATGCTTAGTTGCCACCAATGGCCCTTGGGAATTCTTTTCTGCTTCAGTGATATTCATCCATCTGTCTTTAAGAATTTATTTTAATTGATACATTTGCTTTGTTACCTACTTCTGATGGAGCTGTCATTTTAGACACCTCTAGATTCAATTTGTTCAATAGACATTTATTAAGCACCTCCTGTGAATTATGCCTGGCCCTGGAGAACCTGGCTATGAGATTTTAAATGAAAAATATATTTCATGGTAGAGGTCCTAAAATGCTGTGGGAACACAGTGGAGAGGAATAAACTTTGCCTTGGGAAGTTGGGAAAAGCTGCCTAGAGCAGGTGATATCTGAGCTGAATCTTGATGGATGGGTAGGAGCCTGCCAGTTAGAGAGACAGGAAATAACATGTTCAGCTATCCAGAGTTGTGAAAAATTCATGGTATGTTCTGTGATAGAGAGTATAATGAATTGACTCAGTAGGGAACAATATGATTGGTGAGGTGCTCTTTCTCTTATCATTGTTTCTTTTTGAACTAGGTTGAGAGAAAAATAATTCCAGCAAAATTAAACACTTTATATCACAAACTGTTAATAACAAAACACTTCCCTCTGCAAGAGTTCCCCACCCCTGTCTTTGGTATGCTAAAAAACTGTATATGTGCTGTATGGTGGCTCATGCCTTTAATCCCAGCACTTTGGGAGGCTGAGGCAGGAGGTTCGCTTGAGGCCAGGAGTTTAAGACCAGGTGGGGCAACACAGTGAGACCTTGACTCTGTAAAATAAAGAAAACTGAAATAATAAAAATATTTTAAAAATTAAAAAAGAACCACATATACCATACCAGGGAGTTTAAACTTGTAGGCAAAAAAGTCAACGAAAGACTTTAAGCTGGTGAATGAAATGTTGCTAAGTCTTAGACAAGGCAGTGGCTAAGAAGAGATGGGCTGGCTAGATCTGAGAGAACTGGAAGAGGCAGAGTCAACGGGATTTACTGTTTTATTGGCTGAGGAGGAGAATGGAAGAGAAGGGAAGCACTGAGTTTGGCCACCTGATACTCTGGTGAGGTCATTTGCCGACAAACGAGGAGGAAGTTTTTGGAAGAGGAGGCAGTGGAGGAGGTGGTTCATTTCTGGGCTGGTGATACCCAAGGAGTCTGAAGTATATCCCGATGCTATTTTGGGTCTGTTGTTCAGGAGGGGGCAAGATGAGGTTTGTGAACATGTAGGGAAATAAGTAGCTGATGTCATGGAAATAGTCTTTTTTGGTTGGTTGGTTGAGACGGAGTCTCGCTTTGTCGCCCAGGCTGGAGTGCAGTGGCGCGATCTCGGCTCACTGCAGGCTCCGCCTCCCGGGTTCACGCCTTTCTCCTGCCTCAGCCTCTCGAGTACCTGGGACTACAGGCCCTTGCCACCACGTCTGGCTAATTGTTTTGTATTTTTAGTAGAGACGGGGTTTCACTGTGTTAACCAGGATGGTCTCAATCTCCTGACCTTGTTATCTGCTCACCTCAGCCTCCCAAAGTGCTGGGATTACAGGCGTGAGCCACCAGGCCTGGCCAGAAATAGTCTTTTAATATTCCTTTCCTTCAAAAATATCTTGAACTCAGTAACTTCTACATTCTATATGAGGTGATACTTGAGTACTTTTTATATCTTTCTGAACTTATAACTAGCTTAACAGGGACTGTTCAGTTGCTTAAGTTGACAGTGCATCAGTCTCTCTCAGAAGCTTGCTGCCCCAACAACTCTACTGAAGTCTGCTTTGGGGAAATCACACCTGTTTTAATGGTTGTATACTCTCCTTACTCTCTTCCTTTCAATCCTTGGATTCAAGTTCCTCTACCCACTCTCGCCTTTTTGACAAACATTTTTTCTTCTTTCAGTTTTCTCTTTCTCTTTGTTTCGTTGACTCCTGCGACTCATGTCGCAGGTATTTCTCACTCTGGTGTATAACTCTCAAATCAGCCACTCTTAATCATCTCAAGATTTCTCTTCAAGAAACACTTCTTTCCTTTTTCCGTATTGGTGACTTGTCCATAGGCCTCTGATTGTTCACTATTTTGGAATTAAGTGAGATTACTTTGATAAACTATTCTCAGCAACCTATTGCCATTTTTCAGCTCCTTCTAGAAATTATAGTAGAAGACATCATTATGTGGTAGCTATTACATGCCATTCTCTGCTGGGCTCTTAGGTTGCAGCAGCCACAGCAGTAGTAGTAGCAGTAGCAGTAGCAAAGCCTTATGCATGTGCCAGGCACAATTCTAAGTGTATTGTGCATGTATCAAGACATTCAGTCCTTACTATGGAACCATCCAGGTAGGTACAATTATTATCTCCACTTTGTATCTGAGCAAAGTGAGATACACTGGGTAACTTTCCTAACATGTTGGAACTAGTAAATGGTTAAATTGTCAACCAGGGACACATTTGTGCACCAACCAATTTTCTCTTTCATTTCACCACTTTGGAGTCCCTAAATTGTACTTGTTCAATCAAAGCATGTTTTCAAGGGTTCTTAACATCTTTTCTGTAATATAGATTATATTCCAGTCATGTAAATGAAGTAGGCATTCTTATTTACTAAATGCATAAATATTATAGATGACTTGTCAAGGGAAACAAACCTCGAATTTGACCTCTGGGAACTCTGTATATTTCCTCTTATTACCTGTGGCTTTTCCTGCTTAAATCCCATGTGGGCTGAGAAACTCTTATTGGAACTTCATACAATGATTTAAGGGGAAGTCAGTGAGCACTCCCTATTGAACTCGCCTTCCTGGTGGTCAAAAATATGCAAAAACACAGATGAGCATCAAATGATGTTTGGAATTTGAGATCTAATCTTAGTTTTTCTGGAAGTGTCCAAGAAAACTAACCTTCTGAATGACTTGAGGTCTAGTTAAACTCGTTGTGAGGATTTAATTGGATGGGTAGGCTACTTGCTGGACATCCTAATTACATTAAAATTTACTCTGACCACTGGGGCCTGGTATAGTAATATGAACAACACAGTTCTTTTTGTTAGGAAGCCATCACTTTTATTCCAAGTATTGGATCTATTTATATGCAAAATTTTTTAAAGAAATTTTCAAGTCTCCCACTATTATTGTGTGGGAGTCTAAGTCTCTTTGTAGGTTTCTAAGAACTTACTTTATGAATCTGGGTGCTCCTGTATTGAGTGCATATATATTTAGGATAGTTAACTCTTCTTTGTGCATTGATCCCTTTACCATTATGTAATGCCTTTCTTTGTCTTTTTTGATATTTGTTAGTTTAAAGTCTGTTTTATCAGAGACTAGGATTGCAACCCCTGTGTGGTTTTTTTTTTTTTTTTTTTTTTTGCTTTCCACTTACTTGGTAAATAATACTCCACTCCTTTATTTTGAGCCTATGTGTGTCTTTGCATGTGAGATGGGTCTCCTGAATACAGCACACCGATGGATCTCGACTCTATCCAATTTGCTAATCTGTGTCTTTTAATTGGGGCATTTAGCCCAATTGCATTTAAGGTTAATATTGTTAATATTGTTAATAATATCAAATGTGTGAATTTGATCCTGTCATCATGATGCTAGCTGGTTATTTTGCACATTATTTTATGCAGTTTTTTCATAGTGTCATTGGTCATTATATTTTGGTGTGTTTTTTGCAGTGGCTAGTACTGATTTTTCCTTTCCATATTTAGTGCCTCCTTCAGGAGCTTTTGCAAGGCAGGCCTGATGGTGACAAAATCCCTCAGCATTTGCTTGTCTGGAAAGGATCTTATTTCTCCTTCGCTTATGAAGCTTAGTTTGGCTGGATATGAAATTCTAGGTTGAAAATTCTTTTCTTTAAGAATGTTAAATATTGGTCCCCACTCTCTTCTGACTTGTAGGGCTTCCGCAGAGAGATCTGCTGTTAGTCTGATGGGCTTCCCTTTGTAGGTGACCTGACCTCTTTCTCTGTCTGCCTTTAACAGTTTTTCCTTCATTTAAACCTTGGAGAATCTGATGATTATGTGTCTTGGTGTTGCTCTTCTCGAGAAGTATCTTTGTGGCGTTCTCTGTATTTCCTGAATTTGAATGTTATCCTGTCTTGCTAGGTTGGGGAAATTCTCCTGGATAATATCCTGAAGTATGTTTTCCAGCTTGGTTCCATTCTCTGTGTCACTTTTGAGTGCACCAATCAGTCATAGGTTTGGTCTTTTCACATCGTCCCATATTTCTTGGAGACTTTGTTCATTCCTTTTCATTCTTTTTCCTCTAATCTTGTCTGCATGCCTTATTTCAGCAAGATGGCCTTCGATCTCTGATATCCTTTCTTCTGCTTGATCGATTCAGCTATTGATACCTGTATATGCTTCACAAAGTTTTCATGCTGTGTTTTTCAGCTCCATCAGGTCATTTATGTTCTTCTCTAAACTGGTTATTCTAGTTAGTAGTTCCTTTAACCTTTTATCGAGGTTCTTAGCTTCCTTGCATTGGGTTAGAGGGAGAGCATCAGGACAAACACCTAATGCATGCGGGGCTTAAAATCTAGATGGCAGGTTGATAGATGCAGCAAACCACCATGGCACACATATACCTATGTAACAAACCTGCACATTCTGCACATGTATGCCAGAACTTAAAGTAAAATTAAAAAAAAAATGTTCAGACTGGCCACTATCCGTGTATGTAAAGAAGTACTTCCTGGCATCCCAGCAGCACTGGTGGCCAGCTGTGCCATGGGAGGAGCAGCAGAGAGATGTCCTATTGGATGAACTACTTCAATAAGACCAATCTGTTTGAAATAGATTCAAATGTTTTGTATTCTGTCACTGTGCAACCAACTGACATTTCTGTATAAAAACTTCCAAATTGTTCTTTGAAGAGCCATAGGCATCAATAAACATGACTTGCTTTTTTTTTTTTTTTTTTTTTTTTTGCAATATGTCTATTGTCATTTAGCCAGTTGTGAAAAATCTTTTCTTTTTTAATGCCTTTTTTTATTTTTAAAGAAAAACATCCATTTTGGTGGAAGAAACTTATTGTGGCAATGTATAGTACTTGACAAATTTTAATTATCAGTCAAGTTTAATTTCTGACAGAAACCCTATCAATAACAATATTAAAATTTTGTACATTCTTGTCCAGGCACAGTGGCTCACACCTGTAATCTCAGCACTTTGGGAGACCAAGGTTGGTGGATCACTTGAAATCAGGAGTTTGAGACCAGCCTGGCCAACATGGTGAAACCCCATTTCTATTAAAAATACAAAAATTAGCCAAGTGTGGTGGCAGGTGCCTGTAATCCCAACTACTCAGGAGGCTGAGGCAGGAAAATCTCTTGAACCCAGGAGGTGGAGGTTGCAGTGAGCTGTGATCGCGCCATTTCACTCTAGCCTGGGCAACAGAATAAGACTCTGTCTCAAAAAAAAAAAAAAAAGATCATTTAAATTGTCTTCACGATGGAAAGGTTGAAATGTGAATGGTCAGTAAAAACTTGTTTCATTTTCTCATATTACCTGCTTTAAAAACAAAAATCATGTTGTCTAATTTCTTATATAATGGAAAGAAAGGTCATCTAGGATATTAGTCTCTTTTAAAAAAATCTTGTTGGCCAGGCGCGGTGGTTCATGACTGTAATCCCAGCACTTTGGGAGGCCAAGGCGGGCAGATCACGAGGTCAGGAGATCGAGACCATCCTGGCTAACATGGTGAAACCCCATCTCTCCAAAAATACAAAATAATACAAAAAAATTTAAAAAACTAGCTGGGCGTGGTGGCAGGTACCTGTAGTCCCAACTACTTGGGAAGCTGAGGCAGGAAAATGGTGTGAACCCAGGAGGTGGAGCTTGTAGTGAGCTGAGATCACACCACTGCACTCCAACCTGGGCTACAGAGCTAGACTCTGTTTCCAAAAAAAAAAAAGATCTTGTTAAATTATTCTCTCAAGTGTATCAATCACTCCACTAAATCTTATTTCATTTAAAAACAATTTTTGTCAGAGTTCCTCTTTCAGTTTGGGTCAAACAGCTCTTTACTTGATTACTTGATGTCAAACCTACATAGAGTTTCTGGAGGGGCCTCCACTCACTCCATCGCCATACCTGAGAGAATGCCAGATTTCCTGCTTCCTCATTTGCATGACTTCTCAAAGTCAGCATGTTGATAATGACTTATAGAAAACAGTCCTTTTAAAAGGAATGGCTTGCTATTGGTTTGGGCAGGAGGCATTTTGAGTGACTGAGCAGTTAAGTCATCTCTTTATTTGAGAATAAATGATGAAGGGGTGTTTGAATGGGTTACCAAGTTATAAATTAATCTTGAGGTACTCAAATGATTGTAAACCACCTGAGCTTTCCTCTCAGCTTTTAAATCATATGATATCAATCTTTGCTCATTTTCCTCTGGGTAATTTGTTATTATGCTGATGGTAACCAATTCCATGAGACATTAACTGGCGATCCACATTACCAGTGAGTATACATTACAGCACTAAAATAAAAATAAACTCACGGAAGAAATAGCTTGAGATCTCAATCGTGCTTTTCTGAGTACAAAACGGCATGACAGTTTGGGGATTTCTAGCTGAAAATAAATTTAATTATGTTACTACTTTGCTGCTGCTAATTAGTGCCTAAGATTTGTATCAGGAGGGCAGTCCAGTGTAGGTTTGGAAAAGACGGTTTACTACAAAGTCAGGATAACAAAAAACAAAATGGGTTGCCTCTCTCACTCTATGTAAAGTGACATTAAAATTAGATCCTGGAAATTACCTTTTCTGTTTATGTTAGCAAGATATTCTTCTCTTTTGCTTTATTCGAATAGGGAAGCAGCTTTATAACATTTTGTATCGCCTACATGAAGTGTTTTGCATACCTGTAACCTTTCAATTAATGTTATTTATGTTTCAATAAACCACCATGCTACTTTTCCAGATGTCCTGATCCTTCATGTAAATGAATTTATTAGATCCAGCCACCAGACTCAATGAAATCTGCCAAATTCACTGTCTGGGCCACATACCATGGAGTTTAAGCTATATTTGCATAAGCTTGTTCTGTAAGTGTAATCTTATGTATCATCTGCAGAGTTAAAGTTTCACTAATGTAAATCCCTGACAAATCAAATACAGATGTAGCTTTTTGCCCTCAGGGGTGAGCCTGTCAATTCTCGGCTCTCGTATCTACCTCCTCCCATTGGTGCTGTGCCCCCCATACTCAACTTCTTTTCAGTACTACTAATCTTTCAAAATTGTTTATGTAAATACATTGCGGGTACCAAACATGGCAGCGAATATGGGTTGCTCAGGCCTTCTTTCCATCATTCTGCCAGGCTAAAATAACGTTGGCGAGTCATTTGAAGGGAGCTAGTTGTACCACCTGGAAAAATTTTCCCTGCCAATCAGTGGATGGCAGACAGATTGTTTCAGTTTGCCTAGAGATGTTTTAGATAAGGAGGAGTCAAGCTTAATAAATGGGTTAATGTCAGCCGGCAAATTCCATAACGTGGCCAAGGTAAATTTAATAATAGGCCAATAGAGGAAGGAGGAGGGGGTTGGCATGAAGAGGCTGAAGGGGTGGGGGAAGTTGGGGGAGGGTCTATCTATTTAGGCCCAGTCTTTTTGGTGATTGTCACAACCTCAATGAAAGGCAGGATTCTTCTTTAGATTCAGTGATTAGCTTCAGAACTCTTGACAGGTTTAAGCTGTGTCTAAAAAGAGGGAAAATATGACTGCCGAAAGTGGAGGGTGTTAGTGTTCTTTGGGTTTGTTTTTGATTATTTTAAAGTCTAAATATGTTTCCTCTGCTGGTGCCCAGTTGCTATTTATTTGACTTTAGCCTTTGATCCCCCTTATGCTGGCACATCATAAAAAACATATTCCTGCTCAAGTCTTATATTATGTAGTTTGTTTCTGCTCAGGGTGTTCACCAGGCTGGGCTGCACCCACTGAATAAGCCTCTCTTTGTTTTTGATGGACTCCAGGTGTTTATCGCTATAAGTTAGTAATGGAGTTAACCGCAAGAAGCAAACTGGAAAAATAAGGGATTGGGGAAAATTCTGAGTTTGATAACTTAGGAGTCTGCCTTTTGGCAAAACCTCTAAGGGAATAAAATACACTAAAAAAAAAACGGGGTCTTGCTTCTGCTTTGTAATCAAGTTGGATGAAATTGGGATTTTTAGTATGCACAGATATGCTTGTTCATTTTATTTCTTCAGTGAGTTTCTTTGCAAGTGGCCAAAGAGCCTTTTCTCCCTATGCATTTTCATCATGGTACTAAAATGAATAATGGCAGCTATTCCAGAAGAGATTACTGATATCCATTTTCTTGATCTGAGCTAGGAGGATTAATGCCAGAAGCAATTTTCCACCTGTGGTAACTTTTTCTTTCCCCTTTGGAGGAGGGGACATAGGGGACAGCAATAATATTGGTGTGAATGTGAAAGTGATCAGAAGAGACCCCCCTTACCCAATCACTTTTCAATTAGGGTACTTCTTATTTTTGTTTTTCTTTTCTGCCCAACCAGATATTGTTTTGGGAGTAGAGGCCAATTTAAAGAAAGTGTATGATGGTGAACAAGATTGTTGGAGACGTTTGTTTATTTGTCTATCTCCTTTGTTTATACAAATGTATATGGTGCTTCCTGTGTTAAAGATCAAAGCTTTACTTAGGACACCTTGAACCAAGGTCCAAGGTCAGGGCCTCTGAAGAATGCACGTTTGCTACTGTTAATCTAAGAATCCTGATTTTTCCACATATTACTTTGTTATCTGATTTAAGTATTGCAGTCCTAGGTATAATAAAAATCTGTGGCCAGATAAGAGGATTTAACAAAGTATTTGCACAAAATGGATTAAAAGGAGATGTAGCCTGGGCGTGGTGGCTCACACCTGTAATCCCAGCACTTTGGGAGGCCAAGGTGGGCAGATCACGAGGTCAGGAGATGTAGACCATCCTGGCTAACAGGGCGAAACCCTATCTCTACTAAAAATACAAAAAATTAGCCAGGCATCATGGCGGGTGCTTGTACTCCCAGCTACTCGGGAGGCTGAGGCAGGAGAATGGCGTGAACCTGGGAGGTGGAGCTTGCAGTGAACCGAGATCCTGCCACTGCACTCCAGCCTGGGCGGCAGTGCGAGACTCCATCTCAAAAAAAAAAAAAAAAAAAAAAGGACATGCAGTGTCTATGAAATATGGATTTTATAAAGTACTACTAATAATTTTTGAGCATATGCTAGGCATTGCTCTAATTCTTTCACATGAATTAAAATACTTAATTTTTCCACTGACGAATGGAAAAGTTAGTGGACTAATCTATTAGACTAATCTATGATGTAGATACCATTATTATCCTCCTTTATTGAGGAGGAAAGTGAGGCACAAATAATCTAACCCACTGGCTCCAACAGCAAAAGAATTGCATAGCCAATAATAAACTATAGGCAGTTTGGCTTTAAAGCTAGTGTTTCACACCGGGTTTCTGTAAGATGCAAATAAGGATGGGGTAAGTTTCCTAACTCTCAGAAACTTATACTGCCAAAACAAAATTTTGTATTAAGATTCTATTTGAAATGTTTAAGAGAAATGAGCTCTACACAAAGTATAACTTAATGGTAAATGTTCCAGTACTTTGCTTTGACATTTTTACCAGACCATATATGGTAGTACTAACATGATAAGTCAGCTCAGAAGTTAATTTTCGTTTGATTTTCTTTGGAGTTTTCAAATATCATTTAAAAACTTAATTCAATGTCTACTTTCCATGTCTAAGTAGGTATGTCCCATAAATGTGTATATTTCATCACAAGCTAAAAGGGAAGTCAGAGGACTACAATTCAACAAGACAAAAACCTATTTTTACTTTGGCCTTTCCAAAGCAGTAAGTTGATTTTTTCTTTTTCTGGAATACAGTGTGCGTCCAATCCAAACTTCTCAAGTTCAAATTGATTCTCAAATTCCCCAAACACAAAAATTGAGAAACTCTTATTTTTTGATTATCTTGGAAAAAGAGGAGAGCTATTAGAAAAGTAGAAATTGGAAAGAGAAGCAGACCCTAAAGAAACTCTCCTGTTAGCTTTCCCAGAGGAAAGGGAATATTTAAGACGTCAGCAATCAGTTTGGGCATTTGAGCCCTCTCTCTCTTTATACGCCAATAAAAGAGCTAGCTGGTACTCTTGATAACTACAGACCCTGTTTACTGAAAGCTTCGTTTCCCTGTGTGGCTCCATCTAACTGAGAGGGAGGGACTGAAAGAGTGGCGAAAAGGTACTCCCATTTTATGGTACACCATTTGGTAGTTTCTTGTTTCTTTGTCCCTCTTCACAGACCTTTCTGAATCCATTTATATTTTATTAACAAAAGCACATAGTCCTTCTTGAACATCCTCCTGCTTCTCTACTTTACAACATATACAAAGTTTAAATGTTATTTAATGTATGTAAACAGTGGCAGAATATAGCATTATTCTTTCCTCTTTGTGTTTCTCAAGGCACATATGATCACATTGAAACGTACGTGGAGCAGGTCTTTAGGCCTTCCTGTAAAAGTCAATAG
The DNA here is from genome assembly GCF_043159975.1 of Macaca nemestrina. Lineage (NCBI taxonomy): Eukaryota > Metazoa > Chordata > Mammalia > Primates > Cercopithecidae > Macaca > Macaca nemestrina. The sequence continues at coordinate 37,568,763 of NC_092129.1, forward strand.
AACGGATTTGGAAGTGTCCTGGATAGCCATGGCATGATGTCTTTTTAGTCACCTTCCAGTTTGCAGGGTTTATACAGAGAAAACAGTTTCTGAGAGATGGGACTAGGGCTTAGCAGGCAGGTCAATGGAAAATCAGTCACTTCATCAGCTGCAGCCCCACCAAAGCCGGCTGGAAACTTAGCAGTTCTCCAATGGAGAGTGTGCACCGCCAGGGCCCAAAGATGGAGGGGGACTGCAGACAAGGCCAGGGCTGCCTGCATATTTGCAAAATGATGACAAGTGGAGGAGGAAATCATTTATTCTCTCACTGCAAGCTGCCTGCCACCTTCTGCAATACCTCTAACAGCAACAGTTCCACCCACAACCATGCCAGGGGCACTAGCAGCCACATACACCCCCGCACTCTCACTGGGTATGTAACACTGCTTCCCCTCTTCCTTTTCAGTGCCCGGCTCTTACCATAGACTTTGTCTCTAGAAATAATATTTGAAGAGCAGGCCGGGTGCAGTGGCTCCTGACTGTAATCCCAGCACTTTGGGAGATCGAGGCGGCGGATCACCTGAGGTCAGGAGTTCCAGACCAGTCTGTCTCTACTAAAAATACAAAAATTAGCCAGGTGTGGTGGTAGGTGCCTGCAATCCCAGCTACTCAGGAGGCTGAGGCAGGAGAATTGCTTGAGCCTGGGTGACAGAGCGAGACTCTATCTAAAAAAAAAAAAAAGAAGAGCAGTACCAAAAGGATACACATTCCATTTACTTCTCCAATTTTTCTAATATTTGCCAGCCTACCAGACGGCTATACGCTTTGACCAGATTGCTTTGGCCCCTTGTGGAACTGTTTTTACTGAACCGCATTTGGCATTGTGCCCTCAGCAGGCATTGAGGAAAGCGGGAGAAGCAGTCATGAGAAATGACTGTAGTTTTTTTTGCAATTTGTTCTTAAGATTGTTGTTTATCAGTGTCTCTTTTATGAGTCCCAAAAGAGATATTTCTGTTAAGCGGACGCCAGGAAAAGCTGTCTTTCTGAACAACTGGTATCTTTTTAACATGGACACCAGGCATCTTGTAACTGCTAACTCATCATTTAAGTCAGTAAAATCTTCTTAAGAACATGACCAGAATATATGATTCTCATGTTACAACCAATTATTTCATCCCACAAATGACTACAATTCATTTCAAATAAATTTGTGCTATCATTGACCAAGAAACCTGCCGGAATCTTTAAGTGCTGTGGAGAAAACTCTTCGGGTTTAAGCGCATACATTCACAGGAAATATCTATGCTTTCAATTAGGCGATAATGAGGATGACAATGATTTGTTTTTAGGAGTGTTATTTTTAATTCTTTTTTTCCCTTTTTAACCTACTCATATGATTTCAAGGATTCTTGGTATTAGTTTATTGATAAGAAATTGAAGGTGATGAGAAGGTAAATGGTAATTTAGAAATGTTGATTGCGGTAAAGCAGAGACAATGATCCGATGAAGAAAAATGAATCCCAGGGATTATAAATCTCCAGAGATTTTATTCTAAGTATTGAAATATTAATTGGCCGATCTACTTTTTATCAATTTTATTTGAATCAAAATGGCTATAGACTTTCAGTTGGGAAAAGGAGTCTCTTTGGTACTTGAGAAGTGAAGAACAAGGCTGGGTGTGATGGCTGTCTCCTGTAATCCCAGTACTTTGGGAGGTCAAGGCAGGTCAAAGCAGGTGGGTCACTGGGGTCCAGGAGTTTGAGAACAGCCTCGTCAATGTGGCAAAACAAAAAAAGGATAAAATTTAGCTGGACATGGTGGCGGGCATCTGTAGTTCCAGCTACTTGGGAGGCTGAGGTGGGAGGATAACTTGAGCCTGGGAGGTTGAAGCTACAGTGAGGCGAGATCTGTGCCACTGCCCTCCTGCCTGGCTGTCAGTGAGACCTTGTTAAAAAAAAAAAAAAAAAAAAAAAAAGAAAGTAAAGAACAAGTTAGCCTCAGTACCCATTGAAAAGTGCTTCTCAAAGTGTGGTTCCTGGAGCAGCAGCTTCAACATCACCACCTCTTGGGAATTTGTTAGAAATGCAAATATTGGGGCCCCATCCCAAACCCTACTGCATCCGAAATTCTGGAGGTGAGGCCAACCATCTGTTTGGCCTTCGGGTGATCCTGATGCCTGCTAAAGTTTGAGAACCACAACAATCCAGCAAGTCTCAAATTTCTCTAAGGTGACGGTACTCAGTCAAATCTTTCTCAGCCAGAGTGTGCATAGGCCGAGTCTCAGAGGGAATCGATCCAGGTTACAGTATAAGAAGATCACCCGATGAGGAAGGTGTCATTGATGACTTTTATATTTTCCCCTGCATTACAAGGTATTGATTCAACCAAAGAAACAGAAAGGCTGTTCAAATTTTATGAATTATCAATATATGTATGGCACAATGTATAATATGGCACTTCTTCAAAGAAGCAACAGTTAGCGATGACATGGTAAGTTTTTCGAATGTATTAATAGTGGCCGAATTGGCTGAATGAATTAAAAGTGGCTGAATTGGCTGCACTGCCAATTTCAAAGGTCTCCAGGTAGCAGGGTCTGGCCCTGTGTTTTAAACTTGCTGGGTAACACCTCTGAAAACATGGAATATTCATAAAACCTGAAGTGAATCACGTGATATAATCTTTGTACTTATCAATTTTGTACTTTTTCTAGGTTTTTGAAATTATAAAAATAACAATAATGCTCATTCCATAAAAGCAAATATTACAATTTGGTTTTTTGGGATGGAGTCTCACTCTCTTGTCCAGGCTGGAGTGCAGTGGTGCAATCCCAACTCACTGCAACCTCTGCCTCCTGGGTTCAAGATATTCTCCTGCCTCGGCCTCCTGAGTAGCTGGGATTACAGGCATGTGCCACCATGCCTGGCTAATTTTTGTATTTTCAGTAGACACAGGGTTTCACCATGTTGGCCAGGCTGGTCTCGAACTCCTGACCTCAGGTGATTCACTTGCCTCGGCCTCCCAAAGTGCTGGGATTATAGGCGTGAGCCACTGTGGCCTACAAATATTAAAAAAATTTAAAGGAAAAGTTAAAGGCTCTTATAACCCATATCACTTCTTGCCTCTTCACCTAAGCCCTATTTACCTATTAGTTCTCCAGAGGTAATTACTGATAACAGTTTGAGGTACATTTTTCTAGAACTTTTACAGCCTATAGAAACATATGTAAATATATCATTTTGGTTTTTTAGCACAAATCAAATTATACTCTGTAGTGTACTCTAGTATATTATTTTACTACTTGCTTTTTTCCACTAAAGTATTTTCTGGAACAAGCTTCTGTAGCTAAGATTTACAGAAAAAAAATAGTTATGAAGAATCAATCAACATGCAACCTTTAGTAGCTTAAATTGCTGTTCTATGAGATAACCAAAGTGCTTGCTCTCAGTAGGTCTACAGTGTGGTTGGGAAGAGAATGATAATACTAGTTAATCAAAGCAAGTGAGCTGCCAGGGACTCATTTATGTGTGATTCTGTCATGAAGAGATGTGAGACCTATCAGTCAGGCTGCAGAGGAGTGATGAGAGAGGAGGCGGTTAAGATGCAAAGGATTAGGGCAAGTAAGAAAATAGTGGTGGGAGGGAGGCTGAACTTTTCCGCTTTCCTCAAGCAAGAACAAAGTCATCATCATCATAATAGCAGAATTGAGTGTGGCATCTGGAGGGATACATTTAAAGACCATCCTGGAGTGGAAGGGAATGTTTGAGATTAGTGGGAAATCCGATGGATTAGTGGAGGGTGAGAGAACATTTAAAATGAAGGCAGAGAGAGTTAGACATGATATGGTAAAATAATTGGTTAAAATGGAGACATTATGTGATATGGCCAAGAAGGAATGTCTTGCCTCATTCACATTTATCTAACAGATGCCTCATCTTTTTGAAGAAGGAAACGCACACACACACACACACACGCACACACACACAGTCCTTTTTAAAGCAGTTTAATTCAAATGAAATAATTTTTTGATGGTGTCTACGAGTTTCATAGGATGGATATTTTAATAATAACTATCTAATTTGAACTTGCATGATTTATTATGTGGTGGTCTATAAATGATTGATTTGTGCAACATCTAAACTCAGAGGAACCGATCTATGGCTTTAACAACTGTTTTAGGTGAGTATTGAAGTATGATTTGTTTCTATATTCTTATTTCTTGTAAGAGAGTTTATTCTAAGCTACAATCAATTCACTGCTTGTTACCTATAATGGACACTGTTTATAGTAATAGTTTTATTTTATACACACATAAATAGCATAAAGCATCTATGTGGTTCTATTTCAAAAAGAAAGTTTTCCTGACAAAAATATATATAATTCTTTCTTTAGCCTACAGCATTCTCTGAAAATTATAGCATCAAAGTGTAATCATTGTTGCCTGAGAGTCCAACACTGGATAGGCAGAGTGTTCGTTGGTTTGAAACAAGCTTAACACTTAGCAAGATTTGTTTACTTCTTTTCCTTAGACAAAGATCAAATGAACAAATTCCCACTCAATGTTATAATAGAAGGAGACAAAGGAAAAAGAGCAATTGTATTCTATTGCTGACCTTTTTCCCTGTATTGAGATTTGATGTCCAAAATTTTACAGTTTTGTTCCATGGGACTGACTCATGCATAGGATAAATAGGATTTTCCCCAGGAAAACAGCAGAATACCGTGGCTCTGTAAGTGTATATTTTCATGCCTTTAAGCCTTTTATAATGTGGTTGACTATCTTCATAAGAGAAGAAAGTACCACACTAAAGATTCTCCCTAAGCTTAATGTAATGATAAAAGATGTTGGGTGTGTTTTGTTTATTTTCTTTCTAAGCCCTATCCAAATTTAAATACAAGTTGTTATAAAATTATGAAAGGATGAATTAAATTGCTTACAATAGGATGGAAACACAGTAAAGGCAGAAATTTGGAAAAAGGCAAGGAAATCCTTAATCTATGCATTCTTCCCAAAGTATCCCTCCCCTTGTTTTTCAAAACCCAGCCTGTGTTTTAGGAGTTTTAAATATTAAACCTAAAACTTTCCTCTCTGTCTTTCCCATGTTTTCCCCACCATCCTTTTTTTTTTTAAGCTTACACTGGTGAGAGTTTGGCCTCCAAGTCTGAGGCAGTTTATGGGCACCAGTTGTTATGGTCTAATAATCTTTCCCAGGCTCTCCCTATTTGCAAGACACATTCTAATTTGGGGTCATATGGATCATTTATAAGGAAATGCCTTTTTGTAATCCACTTGCCCCTACATATATTTTTATTTGTAATATTTACACAGCTAATTTGACCAGAGGAGAAACTGCTCTTGGAACATGAGTGATTTCTACACAGAGAACAAATTTAGTTCCAATCAAGATCTCCATGATTAGGAACGGGTGTTCAGGGTAATTTGGAATTCAAGGCAACTACCAATACAGCACACGTTTAGATTTTTAGATGTGGTGGTGAACTGTTGAAAAGAAACTGGCTGAGATTTGAGCATTATTTGAAGTGGAAAAAGAAAAATAGCTTGTCTCTGGGCTTCATGCCATTTGTCTCCTTTAGTATCTGAATATATATATTTTTTTCTTTCTGGTTTGGGAAAAAAGTGAGGCACCGTGGGCTGTAGCAGGAAGCAGGAATGGTTCCTCTGTAAGCAAAAAGATATCTGCCCAGTGATGTCTCAGAAAAATACTAGGTCTTGGAAATTATAGAGGAAGTCTTATCGCCAGGATTAGAATAAGAATAGAACAGTACAGTGTTCTCTATTCCCAAAGGTTTGATATTGGTTTAAGATCGTTTTAGCTGCAAGTAATAAAAACCTGACACAAACTGGCTTAACATAAAGGAAAATTATTATATTATATCCTAGAAATCCCAGAAATAAGTCAGACTTTAGGGGTGGTGAGTTTAGCAACACGGAGATGGCATCAAGGGCCCGTGTTCTCTGTTTCTCTCATACCCTGCCTAGCTGCCTAGGACCATTCATGCTATTTCTTTTATTCTTTTCTTTTTCTTTCTTTTCTTTTCTTTTCTTTTCTTTTTTTTTTTTGCTCTGTCACCCAGGCTGGAGTGCAATGGCACCATCTCGGCTCACTGCAACCTCCCCCTCCTGGGTTCAAGCGATTCTCCTGTCTCAGCCTCCAGAGTAGCTGGGACTATAGGTGCGTGCCCCCACTCCTGGGTAATTTTTGTACTTTTAGTAGAAATGGGGTTTTGCCATGTTGGCCAGGCTGGTCTCGAACTCCTGACCTCAGGTGATCCATCACCTCACCTCCTAAAATGCTGGGATTACAGGCATGAGCCACCACACCCAGCCCATCCAGGCGATTTCTCCTGTGTGACAGAACAGTCAGGGCGAATCAGCACTGTCCCTTCCTGGGTCATTTCCAATGAGAAAGGAAGAGTTCCCTGCCTCAGAAGGGGTAAGGAATCTTTCCCTTCAGTCTTTGAAGCACAGAGAACAGTCAGGGCAATGTCACATGCCGATTGACTCAGAGGAGACAAGATCTGCCCTGGGAGTATGGAGTAGGGGATGAATTCAGCTCCTCTTTTGTTCATTGCAATATTATAACACCATTTGTTTTCTACCATTTGTAGAAAACATTTTGATGTGCCATAATTTAAATTTTCTTCTTCTATTAGGTTGATGTAAAAGTAATTGCTGTTTGTTTCACAGTGAGAACACATGGACACAGGGAGGGGAACATCACACACTGGGGCCTGTTACGGGGTAGGGGGCTAGGGGAGGGATAGCACTAGGAGAAATACCTAATGTAGATGACGGGTTGATGGGTGCAGGAAACCACCACAGCACGTGTATACCTATGTAACAAACCTGCACGTTCTGCACATGGATCCCAGAACTTAAAGTATAATAATAATAAAAATTAAAAAAAAAAAGTAATTGTGGTTTCAGACCATCAATTTTAAGTCATTATAACTAGGTTTAACCAATCTTTATTAATCTAAACCAGACCCATTACAACCAACACAGTTTTGCCAATGAGAAATAAGTTTGCTTATTCCTGTAGCATAAAAATCCGTGCTTCGGTATTTGACGAACTCTTGGAAAGCATTTTCTGCATCCTGCTGATTGTGGAAGGGTTTTCCTTGAAAAAAGTTGTCCAGCAGCTTGAAGAAGTGGTAGTCGCTTGGCAAGAGGTCAGGTGAAAGTGGCGGATGAGGCAAAACTTGGTAACCCAATTCTTTCAACTTTTGAAGCCTTGGTTGTGCGAAGAGAGGTCAGGCGTTGTTGTGGAGAAGAATTGGGTCCTTTCTGTTGACCAATGCCGGCTGCAGGCATTGCAGTTTTTGGTGCATCTCATCGATTTGCTGAGCATACTTCTCAGATGTAATGGTTTCAATGGGATTCAGAGAGCTGTAGTGGATCAGACCGGCAGCAGACCACCAAACAGTGCCCATGACCTTTTTATGGTGCCAGTTTGGCCTTGGGAAGTGCTTTGGCACATCTTCTCGGCCCGACCACTGAGCTGGTCATCATCAGCTGTATAAAATCCACTTTTCATTGCATGTCATAATCCAGTCGAGACATGGTTCACGTTGTTGTATAGAATAAGAGAAGACGACACTTGACAATTCTTTGGATTTTTACTCAGCTCATGAGGCACCCACTTATTGAGCTTTTTCACCTTTCCAATTTGCTTCAAATGAGGAATGACCTTAGAATGGTTGACCCTGAGTTCTTCGGTAACTTCTAGTGTAGTTGTAAGAGGAGCAGGTTTGATGATTGCTTTCTGTTGGTCGCTGTTGGCCTCTGATGGCCCGCCACTATGATCCTCATCTTCAAGGCTCTTGTCTTCTTTGCAAAACTTCTTGAACCACCACTGCACTGTATGTTGGTTACCAGTTCCTGGGCCAAATGCATTGCTAATGTTGTGAGTTGTCTCTGCTGCTTGATGACCAATTTTGAACTCGGGTAAGAACATCACTTGAATTTGCTTTTTGTCTAACATCATTTCCAAAGTCTAAAATAAATATGAAATGAACAGCAAGTAATAAGTTATTAGCAAAAAAATAAAATGAGAAATGTGCATCAAAATGATGTATAACATATTGACATTTGTTTAAGAATGTATTCCAATGTCAAATGGCAAATTTCAGCAATGCAAAAACCACAATTACGTTTGCACCAAGCTAATAGGAACATAAGATGAATGCATAGAATCATGTGATATATAAAATTGATTTGTGGGGATCATGTGCAATTTTAACTTCCTTTTAAAATACTGCTTTTATGGAAAAATGCATTCTGAGTTTTAACAAACCAACTTCCCATTAAGTAACTGCTTATTCCAATGTTTAGCACAGAATCTAGCATGGGATAGCTGATCAATAAATATCTGTTGAAAAGATATGACTTTGGAAACACAACCCATTGGTGAACTGGTAATACTTGTCAGCAATCTAATCCTTCCCTCAAGGAACTTTCAGTGGAAAAGCTGACTTATGTCAAAAACATTATTTGTGATTAATAGAAGAAAGTATACAATAAAATGCTAAATCAAATATCTTCAAGAGCACCAAACATTAAGTGTAGCCATTAAGATTAAGGGCTTTTTCCAGGGGAAAAAGATAGCAACTATTGCCAGAGTATATACTGTTAGAAAGTTCAAACAAAAGTTAAATCCCCCTTCCCATAAAAGCAGCAATCAAAATATCATACTATTTTATAAAAATATAACTTAATAAACTGTGAAATTGAGAAGAATTCTGTGTAGTGTTTAGGTATGTGATTAAAAATATCAATAACAAATATATCGTAAATCAAGCTGGCATTGTTAGCATGCAGATAAACATTTTTCCAGCCATCTCATTGCAATATGTGTTAGAATTGCATCAGCTATAATTTTAAGAAAACTATTTTTTTAGTCTCAAGAACCCAAGTAATGGACAATATGCTAAATGCAGCTTTAGTTCTTTATTGCAGAGCAAGACCTGGTCATGTTGAAGTAGGTCATTGCCTTTAAATAATGAATTGAACCTAGGAAGCCTCTCTTGCTTCAAAATTTCTTTCCTATTCTACTGTCTCTCTGGGTGAAACTTTACTATTAGACATTTATTCCTTTAGGTCAGCATATGTATTCTTTTGAAAGTTATTCGTCTATTCATGTAAAAAATACCTCAAATTCATTTTTCCCTTACAATGAAATCTGGTCATTGAGAGGATATGTTAACATAAAATCAGCGATTAACACTTGCGGTGTACTGGACATTACATAAACATCTGAGTTACAAAGTGGTCTCATTTTTACCGGCCATAATTTAGTGGGAAGACACAGTTAAACACTGTGATATGATGGCAAGTATTATAGGCACAGCAATCCTGATTCACATACTCGGTAGGAAGGAGTGAGTATTTTGTAAGGATATGGAATTCTGACATAGGAAAGATGGCAAAAAGAGGGCATTGAGTTTTGGTGGGAAGAAACCTCTATTATAGGGCATAGAGGAAAAATAGGGCAAGATAAAGAGGACATGGATCATATTTTAATTATTTCAAGATAATGCTTATAAGTAGGAGCTTTTATAAAATAATCTCTTAAATTGAGAAACTTGTGTAACATTTGTTTTAAATTTAGAATTGATTGTAGTCAATTAATAACCTTTGAGAACACAATGTGTAATACAAATGTTACAAGATACCTCTAAATATTGTGGTGATGTCACTCTTGTTCTCCTCCATCTCCCAAATACATAACAGATGAAGGTAAAGTGACAGACATATACACAAATGATGGTAATAATTGTATGATTTCCAGTTACTCATGACTGACAAACTGTCACAACATTCCTTGCTTGTTTCCAAATACTCTTCCTCGTGTCAGCAACAATTTCCTGTGCAAAATACCAGAGCAATTTCTCTTAAGAATCAGTCTCACAGTCATCACCCAGACATTATTTCTAAATAATTTTCAGTATTAATTTAACCCCTAAGTCCTGATGGCAAAAGTCCTTAAGCTATGTGATTGTGTGCTTTGATTTGTCAATAAATCCAGCCCCCAGCACCATCTTCAGCCATAGATCACATTTTTATGATAATCAGCCTCTAGGAAACCACTATCCATGGCCTGAAGGCTGAAGGACTCGAGTGTCAAAGCACTTGCAAGATTCTCAGTGGTCTTTTAAAGTAGGAATTACATTATCAGGGGACCACATGGTTTCTAAACCTTGGTATCTATTGTACCCATTTTGAGCCAGATAATTTTACATTGAGGGGGGCTGCCTTTAGCAGCATCCCTTTCCTCTAGCCACTAGATACCAAAGCATCTCCTGCCCTCAAGTTGTAACAATCATAAATGTCTCCAGACATTGCAAATATCCTCTAGGAAATAAAATTGTCCTGAGCTGAGAACCACTGGGCTACGCACCAATATCCACTCTTCAGTAATGTAATTGATAGTGTTCATAGGTCGATTTTATAGTGCTGTGTGGCATGAAAAGGAAGCCTACGCATGACTCAGTGAGAAAGAATGGACAGCCCAACAGATCAACACCCACGGCCAATGATACATCAGAACACACTTCACCACAGATGACAGGAGGAAAGTGAAGTGGGAGGTGAATGATGTGGTATGATTCAATAGATTTCTTTTTATGTGTGACATTTGCTTTTTCTTCTTTTAAAAGTAACACATGTTCATTATATAGAAAAGGAACCAATATACAAGTATAAGGAAGAAAAAGAAAAATAGCCCTGATATCACCACCAAGAGATAATGGTTATTGCTGCAAATTATATTATTTTTTCTAGTAATCGCTACTTCTCCATGTGATGTGTGGGGTCCTCCCTGTGAGGGGATTGTTCCTGCTGCTCCGGTAAGGTGAGTCTTGTCTATGGGACCTGCTTTGGCCAATGAGATGTGATGGAAATGATGGGCTGCTTTTGAGTGCAACCTTTAAAAGTCACCACGTGGTTTCTCTTTAGCTTTTTTCTCTTGACCATGAGAACAAAGTACTGAAAAATGGCTGTTACTTTGTACTAATCAGTAGAACAAAGAAGACTCAAAACAGAGCTACAACTGACATGAAACCAGAGCAAGAATTAAACCTTTATTACCATAAATCACTATAAATTACTCCCAAATACATAACAGATGAAGGAATTCTGGGATTATTTGTCACTGCAGCATAACCCCATAAAAAACTTATAGTATATTTTATTCTAGTCTTTTATGTATATATGTATATATGTAAGAATAAGATATAAATACATTATTTAATATAGTAACATCTCTCTATATATTTTTACACTATTGAAATAATTTTCATTTTATAATCTTTGTGATTGATTTTTTCTCTTTATAATTTTCAACTATAATTCTTCATGTCTTACAAAGATTTTTACACTATAACTCAGGAGGATGGTATGTAAGATATGTAGGAAGAGAGAATACATTTGCAAAATGATATCACCTTATATTTTAGGTACATACAGGTTTATCTGTAGTTTAGAAAGAAATAGAATGTGTCATACTTAGCTCCTGACTGCTATTGCTTTGGTCCCATTTCTCTGTGATGTTTCTCTGTCATTATTATTCTAACAATTTCCCATATAGTACATGGGGACAGTGACAAGTTGAGTTCTTTGGCGACCGTTATAATTACCGTATATTTATCCGAACAAATGTATTTGTTTTATCTTCACGATTAAGTATAAATTACTGAAACAGAAATGAGTGTTTAGAAGCTGGGATGGCTGTTTGGGTGTGTCAAACAAGTTAAACTTGACAATAAGGCATGTGCTTTAAATTTCCTTGGTTTGTGGCACTGTTTACTCTGGCGGCAGGGCTGTTCTTAAGTCAAGCTTTCTTGCTCTCCCCCATAAACTCTAACATGGTAGACTGATGTCAGCCAATCCTAAAGGAAATATCTGGAAACAGCACATTTATTTTCAATCTGACGCTGACCAGTCATGCCTCCAAGTGCCTCATTAGACTATGTGGAAAATTTTTCAAAGTCTTGGAGAATATCATAATGCGGGCAACCAAAATTTAAATATTTGATAGATAGACCATGATAATTTAAGTGTGATTTTGCAAAGCAGGCTATTATGATGTATGTAGCTCAAGGTCTCAAGATGTTCATTGGTTTAACTGTATCCTAAAGCAATGACTTACTAGATGATAAGAAATATATTTTTACTGAGTTTATTATGTTTTACATTGGCTATTTTAGTTGATGGCTTTGATGTTTGAGTCTTGGCTAAGCACAAAAAGCACCTTTTTTTGTGTAACAAATACAAATACAGAAGTGTGTGTATTTGTTATCTTTATTTGCTGTGTGACTGTATGAGACAGCTTCTCAGTTAAATGGAAACTGAGATAAGAACGGTTCTTTGAAGGCTCAGATAATTTCTTGAACAAAATGAGAGCTTATTTATTATTCAAGGTGTTAGATGGGTGTTCTGTATTTTACTATGGAAGGAATAATTTTTTTGCTTATAGTTTCTAGGTACTGCTGGGCTGAGTGGCTCATGCCTGTAATCCCAGTACTTTGGGAGGCTGAGGCGGGCGGATCACCTGAGGTCGGAAGTTTGAGACCAGCTTGACCAACATGGAGAAACCCTGTCTCTACTAAAAATACAAAAAAATTAGCTAGGTGTGGTGGTGCATGCCTGTAATCCCAGCTACTTGGGAGGCTGAGACAGGAGAATCTCTTGAACTCAACAGGCGGAGGTTGCGGTGAGCTGAGATCGCACCACTGCACTCCAGCCTGGGCAACAAGAGTGAAACTCTGTCTCCAAAAAAAAAAAGTGTAGTTTCTAGTTGCTGCTAGTTTCTTTAACATCACTCTAGTTGGATGCTTCTGGTCATTTCCAGCCAGAATTCTCCACGAAACCAAGTGTTTCAGTTCATTCATTTATTTGTTCAAAAAAGTCTGTGGACAATGTACTATTTTCTAGTTTCTTAGGTTATAGTAGGGTTTGATAAGAACTATAAAAATCCATGCCTTTGATAAGAACTATAAAAATCCATGCCTTTGAAAATAATAACACTTATATATGTTGTACATTGTGGCTTATTGAAATATTTACTTGCATGATGTCATTTGATTCACAACCCTGTGAGGTAGAGAAGACAGGATTGTCTGTATTTTATAAGTTAGACAGCTGATTGTTATGTTTTTGACTACAATTGTCTATATATTATAGACTAGCATCATGAATTAGAATTTTATCTACATGCTACCAACAAATTTGACCTATACAATAGTGATCTCAGTGAAGTGGTGGATGGAAGAATCATTGGGTGAGGAGACAGGAGGGTGAGGGTGTAGAGACAACGACTATTTAGATAACTCTTTTGAGGAAGTAGGGAATTGGGGGGAAGCTGAAGGAGAACCTGAGGCCCAGGGAGGTTTTTCTCAAGAAATTTTGGAAGCACGTTTACATGATGATAAGAATGAGCCAGTAACAATGAAAGAATTGATGATGCAGGAGAGAGGGAGGGGACAATTGCAAGAAAAAGTCTCTGAAAAAGCTCAAGAGGGATGAGATTGGGGTATAAAATAGCCTTAAAAGAGAGAAGGAAGATTCAATTCAGTTTAATTGAAGGAAGACAAAGGATACGGACATGGATAGGTAGGCTGGTAAATTTGATGGAAAATAACATGGTTCTCATCTAATCAATTCTCTTTTCTCAGTGAAATAAGAGATGGGCTAGCTAAGAGTGGGGAGCATGCAGATGGTGCTTAAGTTATAAGAGGAAAGGAAAAGATGTAAAACCATCATTGTATATCCAACTTCACCTTTTGAATGTAGTAGGTTTTCTCTTCAAGTTTCTTTTTTTTTTTTTTTTTTTGAGACAGAGTCTCACTCTATCACCCAGGCTGAAGTGCAGTGGCACTATCTTGGCTCGCTGCAACCGCAGCATCCTGGGTTCCAGTGATTCTCCTGGCTCAGCCTCCTGAGTAGCTGGGATTACAGGCATGTGCCACCACACCCGGCTAATTTTTTATATTTTTAGTAGAGACAGGGTTTCATCATGTTGACCAGGCTCATCTCGAACTCCTGACCTCAAGTGAATGGCCTGCCTTGGCCTCCCAAAGTGCTGGGATTATAGGCATGAGCCAATGCACCTGGCCTTAAGTTTCTATATAAAGATAAAAACAGCCCTAGAATGTACATAATTGTAAAAATCCTCACTATTGTCCTTATTGTTCGTGTACTTTGTATCAGCCCACGGATGTTTTTATGCCTTAATGTCAGGTCGTATAGGTTAGTTGAACATCCCGCCTTACGAGATAAATTTATGTTTTGCCACATGTAAAAAGTACCTAATATGCCATATTTTTGAATTGCTGTTAATGACTCTTGGCTAGTTTTGAGGTTCAAAATATTTGCTCAACTAATGGTGGTTATGTTTGTGCTTTGATGAACTCTGTAATGAAGTTTTATAATTTTGAGTGATAGTTCCTCTAAAATTTCAGCAAAATTTTTACATTTCTGAAAAGGACATCAAGGTACGGGTATTGTTTAGGTCACTTCTTCACATCATCTCTATATATCTTCTGACAGTTTTTGTTTCAGACTACTTTTTCAAGGCTGTTGGCCATGCATGTTTGCAAACATCCCTGAAAGATAGAGATCCCTGTGGGATAGAGGGAAGATTTTCTTCCTGAGTAGGATAATAAAGATAATAGCTCTCACTAGAAAAGGTTAAGCAGCCCTTATTAGATTAGGGTTTTCCTAAGTTTACAATTCCTCGGTTACGACACAGACCAAGTAACTCTGTGTGTAGCACTCACCTAGGTCTACCTGTATCACTCCCATGCAACTTGGGGGACAAGGTGGAACCAATGGGAGTGTGAAGCTCATGTTGCCTGCTGTGCTGTGAGTAACAGAGCCTTTTGTCTCTGACCCAGAAGTCTCATTTACATAACTGTGTCTAGCTAACTTGTTAACTTACAAGTGGGGTCTAAACATCCCAGACCCTTTGCAGTTCCTGACATTTCAAAAGCTACATCAGCACAGTCACTTAATATCATGGAAAAATGTAAGGCACTCTATATTAATTCTTTGGAGCTCTACTTTTACCTCTTATCTTTTCCCTTTTCTTTTTTCTTCCTTCTTTATTTTGTTATTTTTAATTTTCAGGATTGAATTTAAACACCTAATTTTTTAATTCAACATTTAAGACACACGTTTTGCTTTAAAGTCTTTCAGTAATAATATTTAAATTATTTCCTCGGCTTTTAAAAAGGACAACTTTTCTTAAATTTGTCTTTTCTAAAGGGTAGTTATTTCAGAAAAAATTTCTTCTGGGGGGGAATAGTAATTCCTTCTGAGTCACAGCAAGCAATGGATTGAATTTTAAACTCTGGAGATCACATTCCAGTCGAGCAATTTCCCAAAGAAAAGAAATCTAAAGTAGCCCACTAAATATTAAGCAAGTGACAGCAATGATAAGTAGGGGACTGCTTTGAACTGACGATGGAGAGTGGGCCCATTGTGGTTTACCAAATTTAGACTTGTTAAAATGAGAACTAGCATGTACAGGCATAGGAGAAACCAGGGTCAGTCAATGGGGACAGCCAGGGAAGCCCCAGCTGGCTTCTTTCAAGAGATACAACCAGAGAGAGGGTCTTGGAAGTCATCAAGGAGCGAGACATGAGCAGCTTAAAATGCTCTGGAGATGGCAAGGGAAAATTACATCCTGTGCTTTCAGGGCTGCAGGATGTGGGTTGACAGAATCAAGCATGGAATTTTCCTACTCAAAATGAGGGGACAAGACTGGTGATCAAAGGCCAGAAATAAATAAAGGTCCCAAAGCAGCTCAGACTCATGACGCGTATGGCGCAGTGAAATCCAATTGATTTCACCCAAGTGGTAAGAAAATTTCAGGAAACAATGAGGCGATGAAAGCATGCCTAAATCAGGAAAACCTGGTGGATCTTAGACGGCCCTCTGGAATTGCCTGTGTTAAAACTTCACTAAATATAATTAACTAAATAATTATTTAAATATGCAGGCATTCTATACATTTAAGGAATTTAGTGTTTTTTGTTTTGTCTTTTTTTTTTTTTTTGAGACAGACTTTTTGCTTTGTTGCCCAGGTTGGAGTGCAGTGGAGCCATCTCGGCGCATTGCAACTTCCGCCTCCCAGGTTCAAGTGATTCTCGTGCCTCAGTCTCCCAAGTAGCTGAGATTACAGGCATGCACCACCACACCTGGCTAATTTTTGCCATTTTAGTAGAGACGGGGTTTAGCCATGTTGGCCAGGCTGGTTGTGAACTCCTGACCTCAAGTGATCACCCGCCTTGGCCTCCCAAACTGCTGGGATTACAGGCACGTACCACCTCATCTGGCTTACTGTACATTTAAGGGATTAAAGTTACAGATTACAAAAACACTCTCACTGTCAAGGCATCCTAATTTGGAAATCATTGCATTATACGTCTTCCTAAAGGTATTAGAGTAAAACAAAACTGTAGAAATGATGAGCTTTTATTAATTTCTTTGAAACAAAATGTTGTTAAATAATGCTATTCTATCACACGATTTCTACCTGTTTTTAAAAGCACATGACCTTTGAGATCTATTTTGGATAATGCTAGATGCTTAATCTCTTTATTTGAGGAAATAGTCACAATGGATTATTGATATTTAAATGGCTTTTCTTAATGCTAATTGAAAAAAATAACCATGAGAATCGTGCTTAAAATTTTACTTTATTTTATTGTTTTTAGAGACATAGTCTCACTTGCTCAGGCTTGTGTGCACTGGCACAATCATGGCTCACTGCAGCCTCGAACTCCTGGGCTCAAAGGATTCACCTTAACCTCTGGGATAGCTAAGTGTGCAACACCTTGCCCAGCTAATGTTTACATTTTTTATAGAGATGGGATATTGCTATGTTGCCCAGGCTGCTCTCAAATGCCTGAGTTCAAATGATTTTCCTGTCTTGGCCTCCCTAAGTGCTGGGATTTCAGGCATGAACCACCGCACCTGGTCCTGCTTAAAATTTTAATTCTCATGTTAACAGAATGTTGGCTACTCCACCAAAAATGCTCGCTCTCCAGAAGAAAAGTAAGCTAAATAAGTGGGTGAATGGGAAGGTAAGAAGTTGTGTAGAATCTGCCCCATATGCCAGCTATTTATTTCCTCATTAAATGTTTAATGCAAGAGAGGTACTTATTATCTGTCCTTACGAAGCCTACTTTCTGGTTGGGGGAGACTGACAACCAACACATCAAATAATGTATCAAGTGGTGTTAAGTGCCATGGAGGAATATAGAGCAGGAGAAGGGAATTAAAGAAGCCTGGGCATGGGGTGAGGATGTTGTCAGAGTCAGATGTTTCAAAAACGTGCATCTGATAATAATGTCCCTTTGCTCAAATCCTTCAAAGCTATCTCATTACTTCAGCACTAAGACCACACTTCGAAACCTAATGTACCCCACCCTTCATAGTATGACCCTTGACAAACTCTCCACCCTCAACTCCTCCCATGTGTGCTGACACACTTTTCATTTCTGCCGTATTTAGATCCACAGACCCCCAGGTTATATCATCCTTTCATGCGTCGTCTTGTTTATTGACCTGTAAATACCTATCCTTTGCTCCCCAATTCTGTCTGATCTAATAAATCTTCTTCTTATCATTTAAGACTCTGACCTAGCACCATCTTTTCTTAGAAGTGCTTTTAATCCATTTTATCTAGCACCATAGGTCAGTTTCAATTCCTCCTCTTTTCACAGCTCTGTAAACGGCTTCCCCCAAGAATTCTGCTCAGAATTCCACAACACTGTTCTCTGTGCTTTTGTCTGTTCTAGCACCTTTCACGTTGTGTTGCTTATATGAGAAAGTTTGGAATTAGGTTAGCATAAACAAATAAATATCATTTAGTTCTAATAATTCTAATTGATTCTTCTGACTGCAGTGTGAATTGCTCAAGGACAGAGTTTGTTTGCTTTTATTCTCCCTACATGGACACAATCCTTGGCACTTTGTATACTCTCACAAATGTTGGTTCAATCAATCCATTTTGTATGTAAACATTCTAACTGAACTTTAAATCTTTCTTATTTTAGTGACAAGGATCTTCCATGGTAATTTTCTACACAATAGTATTAATATGTAGTCGCATGAATATATCCACCCCCGATTTTTTTTCTATTATAGATGCCATATCATATTCTGAAGACACAATGTCATCTAATGCTTACCGAATTCATGCTAGGTGCCAAGCACTGTTCTATGCACTGTAAATAACTAACAACTTACGTATTCCTAATGACTACCCTGGAAATGGAATGGTCATTATCCATTTCCTCATCTTGCATGAGTACAAGGTAGTTAAATAACTTGCTAAAGATTAGTCATATAACTAGGTTTCAAACCCAAGCACCATAACTCTAATTCTATGCTTTCAACCATTATATGACTCTGCCTACTTTTTATTAAGCTTCAGAAAGTTAAATTATTCATTCCTTAACAGAGGGGAAAAGAAGAAGCTGAGAAATACTGGCATAGAATTTGAACTACTGAGAATTTTAAGGGTTTCTTGATATGGTGTGGAAGGTGCAAAGTACCTTAGGAATCATGCCAAAGCTTTGAACTGAAGCCTGTAGGTACAGTGTATTAGACACATGATATTTTTGTCATCTGCTACCTTCAATAATAATTCATTTAATCCAGTGAAGGGTGGTCAATGCTTTGGAATACATACAAGATGCTGTGGTTGCCATGGGGTGAAGTAAGAAGATAGAAAACAAATAATTAACACTTTGTAGCCTGCAAATAGTTTTTCCACTGTAATACCTTCTATATGTTCTGCTGGTAAAATACCAACACCCATTTGAATAGCATGCTCACATGCACTGTTTCTTTGGATTCTTTCCACAACTTAGGAAGATGTAAGCAGTGCATTCATGATCTGTGTCTTATAGATGCAAAGACTCAACTTGCCCAAAGGCATGAGTGGGAAAATATGAAAATGAATGAGGCATATGAATGACATCATTTGCTCCTTTTCTCTCCCCTTTATCTTGCCTTTCATAAGTATATTAGATAAGAGAGTTTAACTGCAATTTATCCAATTGCAGTTTATCTTAATACTATTTATCTAATGTAAAATAGTATCAAAATTGGTCCCGTTTTTCATTAATGTTAAGAAAAGTGGGGCCGGGCAAGTGGCTCACTCCTGTAATCCCAGCACTTTGGGAGGCCAAGGCAGGTGGATGACTTGAGATCAGGAGTTTGAGACCAGCCTGGTCAACATGGTGAAACAATTAGCCAGGCATGGTGGCAGGTGCCTGTAATCCCAGCTACTTGGGAGGCTGAGAGGCAAATTGTTTGAACCCAGGAGGTAGAGGTTGCAGTGAGCCAAGATCGCGCCACCTCACTCCAGCTTGGGCGACAGAGCTAGACTCCATCTCAAAAAAAAAAAGAAAAGAAAAAAAAAGAAAACTGATTGGTTATTGGTTGAGAAACCATTTCTGAAATGTTGTAATTAATGTACAGACCATCTCTACGGTCTCCTAATTTGGGGAGATTTTAATTGCTGATCTTTCCTTCCAGTGTTACAAGTCCTCTATGTTCTATGAGCTTCCACCTCCCACATTCCTATCTGGTGAGAGCCTAGAAGAACCAAATATAATGGTTCCCAGAAATCTGGATGATGGTGTTAGTGATAATGATCCATGTTTCTCCAACAATAACAATAGTTCGTATCTATTACCACGCTGGATTATTACCGCAACCTCTTGAATTACGTGTGGTAGATATTAATGTCCCAGGTTTACAGATGAAGAATTGCCACATAGCTAGGGTAAGTGATTCTGTGTTCTTTTCAGAATTTTCTACAGGCTTTACCATATATGTTTCTGTGAATTCAAGTCTACTGTGAAGCGTACCTTTGCAAACCCACTCCTTTCCATTCTCCCACATGTAAATAAATAGCACCTTCATCTAGCAGTTGCATGAGTAAGAAACTTATGAGGTTTCCTTGAATTCTCTCTCTTCTTTCTCCCTACACCAAATCCATCAGCAAGTCCTGATTACTTTATTTCAAAAACACAACCAAAATCTGTCCACTTCTTTTCATTGCCGGTATTTTTATCTATTTCATTTAGGACTAACATTCTCAGGACCTAGAACAGTATCTGGTATGTCATAGGTCCTCAATAAATATTTGCAAAATGAATATTTCCACTGTGATACTAGCAGTTATATTAAAAACGTTTAGAAATATATATGGCAGGAACTTGGACCATCGGCAGGACTTCTGAAGTTCTTTAAGTTTCCTCCTCTGCCAGGTGCTAACACTTTGATTCCTGGGTCCTGAGGCAGTTTGGAAGCTCTGGGGGAAAGGATAAGATGGCTGAGACATTACTTTGTATCACCTTTTCTCAAGTGTTAGGAGATACTTAATTTCTGTTAATGTGCTTATGAATGGAATGTCACAACAGAAAAAGGATTGTGTGTTCCCACATTTGGGAGATGGAGCCAACAGTAATTCACTAAATTTGAAGTATTTTTATAATTATGAACATATTAGGGAAGAAGCTAAAATATTTTTATTATAATAAAGACAAACCTTTACCCAAGCCAGGCAGTTTGGGAAATGTTGCTGAAAATGTATCCTCTCTCCAAGAAAAGTAACTTGAGTACTCATCTAATTTTATTTAAAAAATTCCAACAGCCAATAATCACCATGTAGCAATAGTATATAAGTGTGTATTTGCCTGAATAGTAACCAATTCTGATAAAGACTCCCTAGTCTACAAAAAGATATTGATGTACAAAGAGTAGGAAATGCTTCATTAAATTAACTGATGTACAAAGAGTAGATAAATGCTTCATTAAAATAAAGAAGGAAACAAGAAGTCTGGTAAATTTTTGATACTATTTTAATTTTTAATCTGTTTTATAAATTCTAAGTAGTATCAGACAAGAGTACATTATTGCTTCATAATTCAGTAGCTTTGTGATTTGTAGACTATTTACTACATCAAAAAAAAAAAAAGATGGACAAGCAGAAAATCCTGTGAATCCTGAATTCTTATATTAATGTGAAAATATTACTATTCTGCTATTTGACTTGTCCTTGAATCCTTGGATTATTAATCAGTTTGAGAGGGTCCAGAGAGAGAGCCTTTCCTGTTGCAGATTTGCTTTGTCTGTTTCCGTCATCTGTATCAGATAGGAGTTAAGTTAGAAGTGAAACATGACATTCTGACAGTGAATCCAGCAGACAGATTCTTGGCTGCATTCTCTGCTACACTTGAACTTCTGCTAAGCATGTGATGAAAGAGTGTTTTCAACTGCACCAGCTGTGGAGAGGTTAATAAAACAAAAGAGGGGAAACAAAAGTGCTCACAGCAGAAAGCTTCTGGCTTTGCTGATTTTTCTGGTTACAAACAATATGTCAGAGAGCTGTAACTGCTGTGTTGGTTTGGGCTTCAAGCCATTTAAGACAAGTTGAGCTTCTGAATTAAAAGTTTAAAGAGAATAAATAAGCAGTACATCAGATGCAATGTTACATATTTTGGTGCTGGAAATGGAAAGCTCTTACTTTGCCATAGACACTTGGAAATTAGGAAACTGGTGTGTATTTTGCTGGCATCCTTGATAGTTTCTCCCGTAAACAGAAAACTGCACGGGCTTTCAGATGTTTGAGCTATGCGGAAGCAAAAGTGGTCTTGGCTTAGTGGACTGCAAGCAGTCTCTTATGCTTTCTGTCTCTCTTCCTGTGTCCCACTCCTCCAGCAAAGGACCATGGAGTGTGGAACCTTGCCCAGCCTGCTGCTCAGGGGACGATTGCTCAAGGCTGTCTTATGCAGAGGAGGTCAACAGTTGACCCATGAACCATTTAAACTGGAAGGAAGAATTAACCAATACTCTGAGAGATTGACTACATCTGCTTTCCCCTGAAAGTTAGAGTGCAGAGTACAGGAGAGGAAGGCCATTTACTAATTTTCCTGTTTCCTTCACCAGTCCTCTACCCCTCCATACCTAAGGTCCTTCACTCAGTATACTCAAGTCATCTTTTCTATGACTGCATTCTCACATGCCACGGCATATAAGAGGTAGGATAACGAGTTCCATCACTTCACACAAGCATCTACCAGGAGGAGGGAAATAGAAACAACCTGTTACCTTCAACTTCGCCACTTGCCGTTAAACTGAAGGTTATGTAAGCGTTTGGGGACATAATGAATATGACTTACATATGTCATCTGGGAGACATGGTGTTTATGTTTCTTGAGTTGAATTGGGGCAGAAAAAAAATGGGCATCTAAAATGCTCAATAATTGAGAGAAACTTTAAAAGTTATTCCTCACCCTAATTTGTCTAATATCTATCTTTATCATCGTATTCATCAGTTACTTGGGAAATTCAGAGATTTAGAAATTTCTACTGAAATAAAATGGATTGTTTTGGAGACTGTTTCTGAATAGTTGCAGAACTCCCACAAAGTCCCAACACAGGTCTCATTCCTCGTTTCCTCCTGATCCCCAGTATTCCAGCTGATTCAAGTTCACGCCCACATCTTCTCTTCAGATGTGCAGCTCCTCAGAGAGTCTTCTTTGTGGCTCCTAGACTTATTTTGTCAAGTACTGGAGCACCATGAACTTGCTAGGAAGCAAATGTACATGTGTTCTACACCAGAAGACAATCAGATGCACTGATGTCTTGATTTATTGGGTTTGTAAATTTGGATGTGATTAAGTACAGCACTGAGGAATCTGTCCTTTTAGACTGCATTTACTGCAGGATAATGAATGTGATTTGATGTACACAAATGTGGTCTGCAGAAAGGTTTGTTTAGTAGTACTCTCAGTCACAAACTGCGGTATATACTTCATATAAAGCATTAGGTCAAGGGAACCGTTGGGCAAAAGTGTGGAAGGTGTTGAATTGGTTGGAACACTATGTGAGATGCTAAGTTGCCCCAAATTTTGTTCAACATATACATACAATTATCAAATACCAATTTGATATCAAGACAATACTAATTTTTACTTCTTTTTGTCTCTGCTGCTAGCCTGTGAAGAAAAAACCAACACCTAGAATTTTTTCCATCCCTCACCTTTCCTTTGAGAACTCAACAACCCAAGCAACATGGACCTTTTCCCAAATATCATTTAGGAGAAGTCACTGTCAGGTTAAGAAAAAGATTTTTTTAAAAAGTTTCAGGGTGAGACATCTTCCAACATAAACTTTAAACATCAGTCTTAGCATCAGAGCAACAATATTTTTAGTGTGAGTACTTATTTTTAATAAACTTGATTTTTTAGAGTTTATTTTAAAAAGCTGTAGAATTTTGTTTATTTTGGGGTGTACATACTAGGTGTATGTATTTATGGGGTACATAAGATGTTTTGATACAAGCATGCAATGTGAAAAAAGCACATCATGGAGAATTGGGGATCCATCCCCTCAAGCATTGATCCTTTGAGCTACAAACAACCCAATTAGACTATTTAAGTTATTTTAAAAAGTATAACTAAGTTCTTATTGAACTATAGTCATCCTATTGTGCTATCAAATAGTAGGTCTTATTCATCTTTTTTTTTTTTTTTTTGAGATGGAGTCTTGCTGTGTCGCCCAGGCTGGAGTGCAGTGGCACGATCTCGGCTTACTGCAACCTCCTTCCTGGTTCAAGCGATTCTCCTGCCTCAGCCTCCAGAGAAGCTGGGATTACAGCACCAGGCCTAGCTAATTTTTGTATTTTGGGTAGAGACGAGGTTTCAACATGTTGGCAAGGCTGGTCTCGAACTCCTGACTTTAAGTGGTCCGCCTGTCTCGGCCTCCCAAAGTGCTAGGATTAAAGGAGGGAGCCACTATGCCTAGCCCTTAGTCATTCTTTCTATTTTCTTTTTTGTACCCAATAAGCATCCCACCTCCCTGCCAGCCCTTCACTAGCCTTGCTAGACTCTGGTAACCATCCTTCTACTTGTCTATGTTCATGAGTTCAATTGTTTTGATTTTTAGATCCCACAAATAAGTGAGAACATGTGATGTTTGTCTTTCTGTGCCTGGCTTATTACCCTTAACATAATGATCTCCAGGTCCATTGCAAATGACTGCATTTCATTCTCTTTTTATGGCTGAATAGTACTCTGTTGTGTATAGGAACTACATTGTCTTTATCCGTTCATCTGTTGATGGACACTTAGGTTGCTTCCAAATCTTAGCTATTGCAAACAGTACATGACGAACATAGGAGTGCAGATATCTCTTCCATATCCTGATTTCCTTTCTTTGGGGTATACAATTGGCAGTGGGATTGCTGGATCATATGATAGCTCAATCTTTAGTTTTTTGAGGAACCTCCAAATTGTTCTCCATTGTGGTTGTACTAATTTACATTCCCACCAACAGTGTATGAGCATTCCCTTCTCCACATCCTTGCTAGCATTTGTTATTCCCTGTCTTTTGAACACAAGCTGAAGCTTAGTTTTTAATCTCTAAAATAGGGCTAAGAGTGTTTAGGTAAATATAAAAATTCAGTATGTGTCTAAAATAAAGATACCTAGCAGAGAGTATGCAAAAAATTAAAATTTTGCCTCCTCTTATATAAGAAATATAATTAACACTTAATCAATTTGATAGTAGAGGTGAATGGAAATTAATTCCCGTAGAATAATCTTTACAAAGATAATATAACCAACCAGTAAAATTGGCTTTGAGGAGACATTTGGCTTCTAATTCAGAGAATACTTCATCTTTGTATTTTCTCCAGTGTTTTTGGAATGTATGTTCAGCAGGCAATAAACAAACAAAAATTTCAAATCATCTTCGTCTTGGTTTGGAAGAAGTAGAAGTAGTATAACTATTGGCCACTGAGATGCTGTGGGTTTCCCAAGAGACAAGATGTGCTGGGCGTGGAGCCTTAGAGTGTGGAGGGGCAAAATTACAGGGTTTGGAAGAAAATATTGTTCTACATGACCCAACAAGGCACATTGTCAGATACTTAGTACTGACTGCTTACCTGGGCAGCACCCCAAAAGGGAGAAGAGTATGGGATAGAGGAAATAATTATCTGGAGACTGTTATTCAACATTTAAGATCCATGTGAGGGAGCTACAGTACAATGTTTCTTTTACTGCAGTCTGTATTAAAATGTCCACTTCATCTGTTTTTGGGAATATGTTGCTTGATTCAAATAACTACTTTTAATTTTTAAAGTAAATAAAATTAGAATAATAGGAGCAACATTAATTTTTGCAAACAGAAAAGGGTTATCGCTGTTCTTTTTAGCATCAATCACCTCGTGCTGAGTCTGCGAGAGGCACAAGAGGATCTCCACCTACCCAGCATGCCTCCCTTTCTGGAGGGCCCTTGTCCTGTGATAAACCAGTGAAGCATCGACACACACATAGGGCCCACTAGCTGCTGTCAAATGACGTCTGGCTTAGAGATGACAAATAAAATATAGGACCCGTGGCAACAATAGAGAACTTTGCTTTCATAACTGAAAACCTGAGAAAGTTTTGCTGTGTGGATTCACCAGTTTGCTTTCCACAAGGGTTTGCTATCCTGTTCGTCAGTCTGATTTTTGATTATTCTAAAATTGTCTCTGAGTGCAGTGTAAAGAGTTTCTATGTATGAACCATAACACATAGAGTAGATGTCTGCCTTTCCTTACCAGGCATCAGATTCTCCCTGGATCATTTACTGTTTAGAATCACAAAACAAATACAATGTTGTATAATACAACTTTACAAATGGTGAATTTAAAAAAATATTTTATGACCTCTTAATTACATATGGCAAAATGAAAGACATTGGGAAAAATAATTTTAACATAGTAATGACTGTCTGTGAAGTTCTTTAAAATTGCCTTTTAAACTATTAAGAAATACAAAAAACTAGCCGGGCGAGGTGGCGGGCGCCTGTAGTCCCAGCTACTCGGGAGGCTGAGACCGGAGAATGGCGTGAACCCGGGAGGCGGAGCTTGCAGTGAGCTGAGATCCGGCCACTGCACTCCAGCCTGGGCGACAGAGCGAGACTCCGTCTCAAAAAAAAAAAATAAAAAAAATAAATAAAATTGTTGATTACATCAAGGGCAAATATAAACATTATAAATTGGTCAGATTAGCTGTTGTGGGTTTTCTTCTAAGAATACTTTTTTTCCTATCAGGCTTATTTATTGAATCACCAATCTAATTTCTGAATTGTTGTTATCCTTTAACATTTTTACAGTTATAAGTTATTTGGTATTGATTATATCTGCTGGGAGAATTTATCCAGAGGCATGGGTTTCTCTTCCCTTTTTTTTAATCAGTGACGGATTTTAGTAATATCATGATCATCATATCACTCACTGGGAATGCATTGTGTGCCAGGCACTTTGTAGACATTTTTTTAATCGTCATAACAACCTTGCGGTGTTTATGGATGAGGCTCAGGAAGTTAAAGAAAACTCTAAGAACTTGTACTCAGGGTTGTCTCCTTCAAAATTCTTTGCTGATCCTAATTCTGAAATGTGTGAAGTTGTCAAAATATGAAATATTGGCTACCCTAGCATGGTAACAGTATATTTGTAAGCATTAATGTATCCAGAGGAGCAAATCCCTCGTCTTTAAAGTGCCCATGCTTGTTTTTCAGCAGCTCTGAGGCCATAGGACTCTACCACACCAAAAACTCTGTTGGTTTTTGCTCTGTTTTCAAAGCATCTAACGCTGCCAGAAAGTAGTTCAAGCATGTTGGAAGAATCAAGCTTCCGGAATTGGGTGATGCATAATTTGGTTTAAAACTGATACAACAATTGGAAATTCTACTTATCCACTGAATCATACTGATTACACGCCAACGTCTTGTTCTTTATCCTACCCTCACTCATTCTATTTTTTTTTTCATCTACAGAATTCTCATAGCCTACAAAGTAAATTTCAAAACAGATATTTAAAGGGACGAAAGGGCTTAGATAACTTTGTAAAAATTAGGGGAAATCAATTTCAAAGATAACTGTAGATATCTGGAATATGCAAGTAGCATCCAAGTTCTTGATTATAAAGACATGATACTTGGTACCTTCAAAACCAAAACAATGCTCCTCTTGGGATTTTCAAAAAAATACAGAAAGAGTAAACTCAGAATAAAAATATAAGTAGAGATGGGGCCTAAAAATGGAAAGCAATTATGAAGAGAAAGTGAAAGACAAAGAGGAATATTTAGAAAAATCAGATAACAGTGATCTGAAAGACATAAACCTCAGGATAGAGAAAGATACAAAGATAAATAGTGGTGGAAAATAATGAGGGCACAAGGTTGTAATTCAAAGTAAATTTTCCAAATTGCATATCCTGTTTAAAATGTGTGTCTTAGGGTTTTACATGAGTCTGGTACAGTGGGAAAAAACACTGGACTGGGAATCTGAGGCCCTGGTTTGGGATCTGGCTAAACCATTCATCATCTATGTTTTCTTAAACAACCTAGTCAGGGCCCTGGTTTTGTTATATATAGAGAGAGAGATCCAAGAGATGCTGTTAAATGCCTTCCAATGCTAAATAACTCAATCTCACAGGGAGCAGAATTTAGAATGATACCTTATTAAATGGCAAGATAATATTTTATTGCCATTAACTGATACTGTACTGATGGACAACCTGCATAGGACCCAATAGAGTCCAGAGAACCTGTTTATTCTTTCTTTCTTTCTTTCTTTCTTTCTTTTTTTTTTTTTTAAGAAACATTAACCTCTATTAATTTATTCATCAAGTATTTTAGGATGGTTATGTAGTTTGATAATGTGCTGAATGATCATTAAGGATATATCAAATTTTAGTAACAAATAAATTATTTAAAATTATTTGCCAGAATCCTTAAAAATGACAAAAACTAAGAAAACTAAGTCACATTATGATGGTAAAATTCAAATGTTGAGTTATCCTAAAAGAGAACAGTAATAAAGTACTAACAGCAATTTTTATATGGCATTCAATGTAAGTTACATTGAAGTCATTAACCTAATAGAGTTACACAGGTAAAACATCCAGATTCCTCACCAAAAATGTGTTAAGATTCCATTTATTTGAGTCTAATACATCTTTAAGTGGAATTTTGATGTTTTTTCTATATGGAATCTGAGCACTTTTCTTAAGATTATTTTTTGCCAGGCATGGTGGCACACACCTGTAGTCCCAGCTACTTAGGGGGATGAAGTGGGAGGATCCCTTGAGCCCAGGAGATCGAGGCTGCAGTAAGCCATGATTGTGCCACTGCACTCCAGCATGGGCAACAAAGTGAGATTTGGTATCAAGAAAAAAAAGGATAATAATAACCATCTTAGTGTTATCAAAGTAGTGTAGTGGTTAAACACGTGGACTCTACAACCAGCTACTTAAGTCAAAATCCTGGCTTCACTGCCTACTAGTTGTGTGATCTTGAGCAAGCTATCAACACACTCTGTGCCTCAGTTTCCTCACCAATAAAATGGATATATAAGAGTACTCACTTCATATGACAACTTTAAGCATTAAATGAATAAGTACAATTTTTTTAATAGTAGCCTTACCCTGTCACTGTAACAATCATATTTTCCTGACATTATGCAAACATTCTCTTAGATTTTGTTGTATACAGTGCATATTTGATCTTTCTTACTAACTTGAAACTGACTATGCAAATAAAAGTTTGGTATTTTAAGGTCTAGTGCTGTCCTTGAGGTCTAGATAAAATCGGTGTACAACTGGACACTACTGTAATTTGGGCCTTCTGTATAATAGTTTAGTTTTTTGCTTAAAGTCTCCCTATAATTGCCAACTCAGTAAACCCTTTAATTTCAAATATACAATGATGCATAAAAGTATGGTGCCATAGTTAGAATAAATTTTAAAATGATCTAATCAAATGGATGTTAGAAAAAAATAAGGTGAGTTTGACATTGTAATGTCCATATAGGTTCTGAGGTAACATGGATAATACTTTTTTCTTTTGGCAATAAAGAAAAATATGTTTTCACCTTTTTTTGTGCTTTTTAATGCACATAGCCATCAGTGTCAGTGCACTTAAGTAATACCAAAACATGACCTGCCCCCTTCCTCTCCTGCTCACACACACACACACACGCATACACACGCACACCCCTGAGAATATCAGTGGAAGATACAGGCGTTTCTTATGTAGAGCATGATCACTGTAGCCTTGATTGATGAATTGAGGGTCCTTATGTACCAAGGAAAGCTGGTGTTAAATATAGGCTCATGTTAGAGCTTGAGAAGCTGTTTTGATGGAAGGAAGTGTAGAAGGGAATCTGTATTACTCTGAACAGAATTATACTTTGTATCCTAGCTCCATATGTCTTAGCTGTGTGATCTTGGGAAAGCTATTCAAACCCTCTGAAACACACGATCCTATTTCATAATGTGAGTGCAAATACTGTATCTATGTTATAAAATCATTACAGTAATAAATAGAGGCATCTCTGTGCTCTGCAAACTCTCAAAAAAGTAATGTTTATTCTATTTGAGGGGATGCGGTGGGGTATGTGGACTGTTTTTATGTTAAATGAAAAGAAGGGAATATTCCAACGAATAAAAGAAAAGTACATGTGAAACATTTAGAAAAATTATAGGAGAGGTTTTTGAACTCCAGAATAAAATGCTTAGAATATAGGAATTGCTAAGTAAACATCAAGTCATGAACACATCAGGTCCTTTATCTTCATGAAGAAAAATGTAAATAATTCTTCAGAAAGCTTTTTTTGGATAGTATTAAAACATTTACAGAGGAGTCAGGGAAAAAAAACAACATCAACAGGTCTGAAGCAGATTTCTAGCAGAAGTAGAGCTAACAAAGGCTTGTCCTCTGTCTCGCAAAGAGGCTTAAAAACCAAAGTGGTCCCCTAGTGCAATGATGTCTACTTAAAGCTAGTTGTGTTTGACAAGTGTCTTAACTGGGAAAAATTTCTTTCTCATTGGTTTTCTCAGCCATCATTGTGTGGGCAGATATTTAAAGTATCTGGTGTCAGCTAACCTTCAAAGAATCAATAACCAAAGTCACTCACACATATACAAAACCATTAGGAAGGGAAGGCAGGAGCCAGTGCAGTGAACGGCCTCATCTGTCAGATGCTTCATCTCTCAGTTTGGTGGTGTTTGCCTGGCTGGGAAGGACCTGTGCCAGTGAGGACTCCTGTTCTGCATTCACTCCCATTCATTCACTCATGCCTTAGTAACTGTAGGTCCCTGGGTTGGTGATTAGACAGTACACGATTAATGACCTTCAAGTCACAGTGGGAAGCCTGGTCACTTATGGACTATAGAAGTGGGCAGAGAACAAGGGCACAGCCTGTTCCCCATGTACATGGCATGTGGCCGTGGTCCAATAAAGAGCCTTTTTCACCATATCTCTCTGTTGTGGGGCTCTTTTTAATTTTTTTTCCTATTTACATAATATTTCTAGAGTCAAAGGGGGTCTCTTAAAAAGATCACATCCTTGTATTTTTACAACTCTTTAGCATTATTTTATCAGACCTGAGGGTGTTGATGCATGCCTGTTTGTTTCTCATAAACTGATTAAGAAGTCACTGTAATGAGTTCAAATGTAACATAATTAGAACTTTTTCATATAAAATTATCTTTCATTTAGAAAATACAGATATGAGCAAAAAAATCAGTCTCTTAAAAATGAGTTCATTGAGTACCTTAAAATAGTAAAAAATATGAGAAGGTAGCAGAAATATAAATTTTACACTTGCTATCGGATATGCAAAATCATCCACCTACTCAATTTGCTTCCAGCATCCTGATTACATTAATTTTGCTATAGAATGTGTGACTATTTTTGAAGGACTAAAATTTATAAATATAAAATCTATATTTCTTCTATTTTATAAATCCTATTTTCCTGAAAATGATTATTATTTTCGCCTTTCTCCACAACACAGCTAGGCAATTAGGGAACATAGATAAGAAAAGAAGAGATAGTATGTTGCTTTATAAAGCCCTCATTTATTTGAAATCATTTAATGTACACCAGAAGCATACATTATAAAGACTATTTATTTACTTTTTTTTTGGAGATGGAGTCTCGCTTTGTGCAGTAGGGCAATCTCGGCTCACTGCAACCTCTGCCTCCTGGGTTCAAGTGATTCTCCTGCCTCAGCCTCCCGAGTAGCTGGGATTAAGGCATGCACCACCATGCCCGGCTAATTTTTGTATTTTTAGTAGAAATGGGGTTTCACCATGTTGACCAGGCTGGTCTCAACCTCCTGACCTCAGGTGATTCACCTGCCTCAGCCTCCCAAAGTGCTGGGATTACAGGCGTAAGTCACCGTGCCTGGCTGATTTATTTACTTTATAAATAAAGAGTACATGTAGCTATATTGGGGAAACAGAAGAAAAAAGTTACAGCAGTTATTAGATTTCAGAACTGTCTTTTTCAGTGGTTTTGATAATACTTTTTCATATATTTCAAAAATGTGTAATATTACACAGTTTTATATTTCACTGAATTGAATTGCCTTCAAGCAAATGCTTATAGATGCAACTGGAGTCAGCAGGAAACCTTCTATCATATGTTGTCCTGCCACAGTAAAACATATTTGGTTATTTTCCTAAACCACAAATAAATAATTCTTATAACAGTCATTTCTAACCACCATTTTACTGATGTGGACATGATGGAAACATTGTTCATCTAAATAAAATGCAAACTCTTAGACTTACACTCCAAATTTACTAGCTCTTTCTTTTTTAGACTAAAATAGTGGAGAGGAAAAGCCAGGAGCAAATGAGAGCACATCTCAGAAGGAACTCTGAGGACATGAGCTGTCCCAGACTCCTGACTGTCACCAGCTGCCAAGCCATGGGCTACGGCAGTATGGCCTTCTCAAGGGCAAGTATGCTGGGAGAGTATTTTCATGTTCCTGCTTCTCCTTTTTCTTTATAAGATTTCTTTTGTTGTTGTTGTTGTTGCTGTTGTTTGTCTTCCAAGTTCCTATAAGTTACTGTTTTTTTGTTTGTTTGCTTTTTGAGACAGAGTCTAGTTCTATCACCCGGGCTGGAGTGCAGTGACGCCATCTCGGCTCACTGCAACATCCGCCTCCCAGGTTCAAGTGATTCTCCTGCTTCAGCCTCCCCAGTAGCTGGGATTATAGGTAGCTGCCACCACACCCAGCTGATTTTTGTATTTTTAGTAGAGATAGGGTTTCACCATATTGGTCAGGTTGGTCTCGAACTTCTGGCCCCAAGTGATCTGCCCATCTCGGCCTTCCAAAATGCAGGGATTACAGGCGTGAGCCACCACATTTGGCCAGTAAGTTACTATTTTGAGAGAAGGAATGGATACCTGCCAGAGGAAGGATTCTGAAAGGTTTTTATGATAAGCATTGCTAACATTTATTGAATGCTAGGTGTCAGGCTCTTTATTGAACTCTTTATCTGTAAAAGCACTTGTACTCCCCTCTTTTGTTCAATGCCTTGGACAAAGAAGGAAGTTTTATCAAAATTATAAGTGAGACAAAATGAGGAGGATTAGCTAATTTGTTGGGGGAGAATAATTCATTAAAAATAACTTTATAAGCTAGAAAGAATGGTTGAAACAAAGAAGTTGAAATTCAACAGGATAAACATAAATCTTACATTTAGGTTCAAATAATCAATTTCTTGTGTGGAGAATAGTGAATATTTGATTTGGTAGCATATGGAAAGTAAGTTTACATATTTTAATGCAAGTTAATCTAACCCAAGAGTGTGGGCCTACTGCTAAACACCTAACTCAGCTTTATTGTCTATTAGTTGAAATATGGTGTCCACATCAAGGAAATTATTAGTCTAACCTCATTTGCTGCTGGTCACACAGGAAGTACTCTATTGAGTTCTGGGCACTACAGTTTTAAGGAGAAGTTGACAGCAAACTGGAACATGTTCAAAGGAATGACGGTGAAGGGTCTGGAAACCATATCATATAAGGAATAACTGGGGGAATGTGTTCATTTAGCCCGAGAAAATGACAAGCTGTGTTAACAATTTCAAAGGCTGTTCGGTAGAAGAGGGGGTAGACTTTTCCGCAGAGTTACAGAACAACTACTGAATGGCGGAATCACAGAGTGGTAAGTTTAGGCTCCCAGAAGAAAAAATGCTTTTCTAATAATTACAGTTATTCATGAACAGGCTGACTCAATAGTGGCAAGTTGCTGGCCACCAGGAGTGACCCATGTGCCCACCTGTCTGAGCAGCAGGAGGGAGGGTGAGGGCTGGTGGCTCTTGGGAGTCTGAGACAGAATCTATGATGATCGTTTCGTGTACTCCCTGCAAGAAGCAGAGTCAGGATCTAGGGCAAAGTTTTCTCTTTTAAACTTAAATTGAAGTCCATCTTCATATCTGCAGTGACCCACTCAGGATTCTTTTATGCATTTAGAGAGAATGGCTCTCTCTCTCTCTTTTTCTCTTTGTCTATCTCTCCCTCTCTCTTTTACACACACAGTGTATTTTATATCTTTCTTCCTTTTATCATCTCTTAACTGGGATAAAAGGGGTCAAGATGGGTAGCCAAGTGGCAGTAAAATACATTTGAATCAAAGTCACATTCAGCAGCCATAGCAGAAATATTTTCCCAAGGGTTATTTCTGATTCTAACTGCAATAGTTCAGGATCTAGCTTGGCACGCGTCAGCCATGTTGGTGCTCTGAACCTTGTGTGGGAAAAGATATACTGGAAACAGAGTAAAAGGTAAACACTAAGCATGTTTGCCTTGATGGCAAAAATCGTGTTGCAAAGGTGTGTTGTGTTTTCTTGGGAATTGTAGGGTAGAAACATTACATGAAAAGAACAGATTAAAAATTGTTGTTGTCAGCGTCCATCTTTGTACAGTTTTCTAAAGCTTTTTTCTGCATATGTATTAATGACTATGGTATTCTTTACTGTAAATCCTTCACTCATGCAGACATCTAAAGATAGGTCCTACATTTACGAATTGAGAGACGGTGACAAGTCTTTCCCTTCCTCCCTCTTTTGCTTTTCCCCTTCTTCCATTGTCTTCTTCCTCCTCCTTTTCCTCCCTTCTCCAGCTCCCCCATCTGTTCTCTTCCTCCTCATTTTCTTCTTTGCTTTTCCTAACAAAGGGGCACGCTTTTTTTCTACCCTTGAAACCCCCCAGTCTTCATTGTACAGATTGAGAGTGCTTTCGGTTTCAGCCTGGCATTTCACCTTTTTCCTGTGCTTTGCTGTTTACTGACTCTACAACTTTGCAATGTCCTTTTGATGAAGCAAACAGGACAGCCTAACCTGTGGAGAAATTATTAATAAAATTTCAAGAAGTCAACTCAGCATGGATTGAATAATGAAATTTGGAATGTCTTCCCTATTGTTGCCTGGATCTAGCCAGGCAGCCTTGGCCCGGGTGGCTCAACCCAGCTTGCCCTGTGTGGTTTGAGGCCTTTAACTATGAGGCAGGTCATTAACCGGCTGGTGAAGCAGCAGCACATTGTTCTGTTATTTTCAAACCACAACAGCCTCTGTGGAATCCAAGAGCCATAAAAATGTAGTTCTGATGCTGCCTGACAGAGGCATAATTCATGAACTCTATAATTTAAAGGGATTTCAATGCAATTGTAAAACTAATAAAAAATGGATTGCTTTTGGGGAACACTGGTACCTTATTCAATCAATTGATTCTACTAATTTAAAAATACAGTTGACCTGGTAGCTGTGTGTGTGTGTGTGTGTGTGTGTGTGTGTGTGTGTGTGAAGATAAGTAAGATTAAATCTGATGCCAATAGTTAGTTTCACGTACATAACATTGCTTTTGGACCAAAAACAAAAAAAAAGAAAAAGAAAAAGAATCTCAGAACAATGTATGGCCTGTAGCCAGTAAGTCAGTAACAAAGTGCTTCTTTCCATGCCTTTTTATCATCTCCCCCCAAATGTTGATTATGACCAAGTTAAAAAAAAAAAAGAAAGTTTTGGTAGGTTACTAGAAGGTTTAAATTTCAGTCTAGATTTTTTTGTTTAAGCCTCAAATGAAAGGCTTTCTTTAATCAGATAACTGACCAGCCAGTAATTTTAGCCCAACTATGACACACCAGTTGGCAGGTACAGAGGTGCGCAGCCCCAAGCCTTTGCCCCTGTCCCTGCTTCTCTGTCCGCTGGGACTGTCATTGAGCTTCCCTGTCTTACTGCTGGTCCCCAGAGACTGCCTCCAAACATCCTGAAGTTCAGAAAACGAGAGGCAGCTGTCATAGGTGACTATGCAGATGGCACGAGAGGGACTCCGTCCCTCCATCACCCCACCTGGGGAGAAAAAATAGGGCCGCCCCACACCGCAGCTGTCTCAGATCCAGAGCATCTACGTTTCAAATTGATCCCTGATTTCCTGAAACCTTGGCTCTGAAGTTGTTTAGGAGGCTTCAGTGGGGCTTTAAATACAAGCACATTAACTCTTCTGTTTTCACTCCTCCATCATGAGTAATGGCAACTCAGAAATGCCCTCTATGATGTCGCGTCACAAAAGGCTCAGAAAATTACCCCTTTCCCCTATTGTCTGTCTGTTTTCTTTTGTTCCTTCTCCACTCACCACGTTCACTGGCAGCCATGAATAAAATGTAACATGCTAAATGACTGACATCCATTAAAGCTCCTCGACAAACCTTCGGCTGTTTTGAAAGGCCTCTGGAAGGAAAAGGATTGTGTGCTCTTTGAATCTTGGTCTGCTGAACGCCTGCCAAGTGAAGGCTGCTCCATTCAAAGGGCTGAGTGAATAAATGAGAATAACATCCTTGGGGACCCGCGGGATCAGTTTACTCCGAAAATGCTCTGCTTCACAAAGGGTCAGAGTCACAAGGTAAATGAAAATGGCTAGAAAAGGACTTTGATGGCCGAAACACTGTAACAGTAGAGGACTTGAAAGAAAACTTTATTTAAAAAAAAAAAAAAAAGAGGAAAAAGAGAAAAGCGGGGGCAGGGGAATCTCAGAAAGGGAAAATCAGTTGATAAGAACAAAATGCTTTGACAGCGACATCAGTGAATATTTGCTTATAAATTATACACAGGTAGTATATACACAAATGTATGTGCTTGTGAAAATGTATAAACTTTTCATCCACATCTGTAAACACCATGAACTAATTTTACTTTACACATGAATAAAAACTGGGTCAAGCCTGTTAGCTCATTTTCTTGGTGGGCTACAAGTACTCTAATTGTCATCTTAGTTGAAAGTGATAAAATCTGCAGTGCCATCAAAGATGCCATTTCTTTGGATCACTCCTTGTTTTTTTGTTTTTTTTCACACACTATTTCTCAGTTAGAATCATTTCTATTTAACCACTTTAATGGAGGTGAATTAGAAGCAGTTTTTAGGCAAGGAAATCAGAAAAACCACAAGAATTCTTGACACGTTTCCACAGAGACCCCTGCATGGTGCCTGACACAGGGTCACTCATACCAGACCCTCGAGCCCCTGACACTTTCAGCTAATTTTTAGGTTTATAGACTGGTAGTTTAAAAGAAATTCTGCAGTATTAGCTATATCAGATTATCTCCCGTAAAGATGTAAGTGAAGTTCAGGTCTCTCCTTTAAAAAAAAAAAAAAAAACTCAGCAAATGATAATTATGACAGAGGTAGGAGCTAAAGTAGTTGAAGTAGAGGAAGGAGAACAGTGGCAAACGATGGCCTTGCCCCTGCAGGTCTGGTTTCCAGGAGAGGCGACATCAGACAAACTCAACCTTGAATGGTGGGATGGGTGAAATGTGCCCCTCTGCCTTCCAAAGTTCTGTCCCCGGAACCTGTGAATGCAAGCTGATTTGGAAAAAGGATCTTTGCAGATGTAGTTAAATGAAGGAATCCAAGATGAGCTCATCATGGATTAGGATGGGCTCCAAATCCTTGGACAGTGTCCTTTTTAAAGAAGAGAGGGGAGAACACAGGGAAGAAGGGAATATGAAGTCAGAGACAGATATTGGAGGAATGTGTTCCTAAGCCAAGGAATGCCAAGGGTTGTGGGCAACCACAAGAAGCCAGGAGACAGGCATAGATCAAGTTCTCCCTCCCAGCTTCAGAAGGAACGACCCTGCTGACACCTTGATTTAGGACTTCTGGTTTCCAGAACTGTAAGAGAATAAGGTTCTGTTGTTTTCAGCCACCAAGTTTGTAGCAGTTTGTTACTACTACTCCGGGAAACAAAGACCGATGGCAGTGGCTGGGTGCTGCTGCAATCGTGGGGTCATTCATTTTGGGCTTGCTGCTCTCCAGGAAGAGAGAAAACAGTTGGGGTAGATGATTGCATTACGAGTGACAATGGCCACATAGGCACTCTCTGGTAGAGGTCTCCCTGGTGATCATTTTTCCTAAAAGACCTCTGGTTTTCAATCACCAGACACGCATATCTCCTCAGAACAACATTATTTAGCCGATGTTTGTAAAGGAAAAAAAAAAATTGTTCCCCCAAACTCATTAGTCTATGGGAAAAAGCTCATGTTATGTTCCAAATATCATTGGTATCAGAATGGCATGTCAAAGGCTGCTGATGTTAAGGCTGTGGTACTCCACACAAAGCAACTGCATGTGTTAACTGCAATATTAACTCTTCGATAATTAAAAATTGATGTTTTAAGCAGTTTATATTCTAATTTACTAGTTTGTTACTTATATAGAGGAGTCTTACTGTGTTTTAATAATTTAGTTGGTGGTTTGGGGTTAGTATATAGCACATTTTAATTTTTTCCACTACAAATAATGGAAATTGACTTTCAGTTACTGTTTTCTCAAAGAATGTCTGTTTCTCAAGAATGTATTATGGAAGTTGTGCAGGAGAGGTCTGTAGTTCCTTTTATTGGTGTACGTATTTGTATACATATTTTAAAAGACCATGACCGTATGCTTGGAGGGAATCTTTTGTTAAAAGATGTGATTTAGGCCAGGCATGGTGGCTCACACTTGTAATTCCAGCACTTTGGCAAAGGCCGAGGTGGGTGAACCACAAGGTTAGGGGTTCGAGACCAGCCTGAACAACATGGTGGAACCCCATCTCTACTAAAAATGCAAAAAATTCGCTGGGCGTAATGGTGGGCCCCTTTAATCCCAGCTACTCGGGAGGCTGAGGCAGGAGAATCGCTTGAACCTGGGAGGCGGAGGTTGCAGTGAGGCAAGATCGTGCCACTGCACTCCAGCCCAGGTGACAGAGTAAGACTCCGTCTCAAAAAAAAAAAAAAAAAAAAAAGAAAAAGAAAAAAGAGAAACAATGTGATTTAGTGTCTTTACCTGTTTGAATTAGCAGTTTTAGGGAGTGGCCGATTTAATTTAGATTTAGGATACTTTAATGTGTACAATTTATAGTAGATTCTCCTTCAGTTTTCATATATGATACTGGCTGAAACAAACTTTTGAATACTGGTCATTGCTTTAAAATAAAGGTTTTACAACATAAAAATGTTGAAATATACACTTATTATGCTTGAGTTTTCAGGATTTAGATTGCACAAAATACTTTCTATTCAATTACTGAAAATTTTCAGGCCAGGTGCAGTGGCTTACGCCTGTAATCCCAGCACTTTGGGAGGCTGAGTTGGGCAGATTACTTGAGGTCAGGAGTTTGAGACCAGCCTGGCCAACATGGTGAAACCCCATCTCTACTAAAAATACAAAAATTAGCCAGGCGTTGTGGTGCACATCTGTAATCCCAGCTACTTGGGAGGCTGAGGTAAGAGAATCGCTTGAATTAGGAGGCGGAAGTTGCAGTGGGCCCAGGTTGTGCCACTGCACTCCAGCCTGGGTGACAGAGCAAGACTCCATCTCAAAAAATAAAATAAAAATAAAAATAAAATTCAGGGAATACGTTTGAGAAAAAGTTTCAAGTAACTCTAGATATCAACAAAAAATGTTTAGATATCAGTGACTTAAAAAAGTTATCTATTTTCCTTGATGCTTCAAGCATTCCCAAGGAGAAAGATACTGGAAAATGTGGTTTAAAGTGTAAATTTATAGAGCACAGTCATAACCGACAGTTAATATGTAAGTACCTATTTGTTTAAAATATGTATGTGGGAAAAAATCCTGGTTAAAAAGAGAAAAACAAATTATCTGGAATGGATTTGTCACAATTATGTGTTCTAAAAAATCTTATCTTGAAAAAAATGCCAAATAAGACTGACACATGGAATTCATTATATTCTAGCTAATGGTTTCAATCAAATTTATAACAGAGCTGAGTTGGCAGCAAGCATTCCTGGACCTGTCTCTCCAATCACAGAGTACCCAGGGACACAGGCATTTACACACAGAGTAAGTTCAGTGTCTGTATTACTAATGGCTAATGTCTCTGCCACCCACATTTTTCACTCTCAGGGACAAAATAAATTTTGTTTGTTTGTTTTGCCTCTATGAAATGCCAAAATAAACTTTATTGTAGGATAAATGGTATTGAATTTTTGAGCTTAGCACTATTATAAGTTCATAGTAGAGTTGGATGGAATGGAGAACATTATATTTCTTTTTTGTGGCATGATATGTTTTCAAAACTTAGCAGTTCACACACGGAGAAAATAAGAAACAATGATTTCTTGGCACTGGCAGTGAAAATTTGTGTTTGTTTATTTCTTTTTTCATGCATTCAAGTATGATTCAAAGTTGACATTTATCTAGATTGTTTTTAAATCCAAATTTCTTTTGGAGTATTTTGTTAATTCTTCATACACAATTTATTTTGTTAACTTGAACAAATGAACTACCTTTTTTGTTTCCTTTGGGGTGTGGGGATGGGTGAAAAGAAGAAGTCTAGGTGAGAATGCTTTATTTTGTGTATTAACTAGTTTTTACAAAGATGCCTTGAAAAGAATAGAGAGTTGGAAACTAATTGTAAGTAATGGCTTGAGTTGAAAGTGCTGAAGAAATTCTTTTCTTATGTGTGCAATTTTGACCTTCAGGGGGCGTCCAAGTGCAGCAAAGCTAAATAAGCTGGCATACACCACCCTGTTTTCATGCTACCTGAGTAACCTTAGTTCAGAAAAATGTAGCAAAAGCCAAAGTAAGCACTCCTTCCCCATCTGTCACTGCATGGACGAGAGCTGAGGCAGCCATATTTAATCAGCACCAAAGTCTCCCCCTGGGTGATGTTCGTGCCCTTCTGTAATATTTTATTCTAAGCCATTTCCCAGACAGCATTATTGATTCGTGTCATTATTCTCCCCCAAGCTCCGGGAGCTTGTGCAATGTGATACCAACTGCAGTTCTCTTCATGAACATAACCTCAGAACCGAAAAGTAAGGTGACTGCTTGTAACATTCAGAATTACCCAGATGGCATATCATAGGCGTTTTAAACTCTTACAATCAGATACCAATTGGTTATAATGCTTTTGCTAAAATAGGAAATTACCAAACAAAAATAATTTGGCATTTGTTTCTTATTTATGCATTTTTCCCTTTTAACTAGTGGATTTATGCTTGTAGTGAGAAGATACTGTATTTTAGGTATTTTGTGTGGGAGGTTTGGCTGAGAAACTCCCCTCCCCTGGAAGACTCATTAAAAATATTAAATCAAATTTATGTTTATCTTGACTAGAGTTCTGAAATTATTTCCTTTCTCCTCTATCAGAGGTAAAGGAGGACAGTAAAATTTTCTTTTTTCCTAATGATAGAAAATAATTTCTGAGAGGAGACTCTGGTTGTTGAATGTATTAGTGAGTGAATGAATGAATGAAAAAAAAAACTATATTCATTATTAGGCCCAGAAATCTGTTTACTCTCAGGAAAACGGCCCATTGATTAGTTTTCTCAAATTTTAATTTGGAGTCCAGCAGCATCCTTAAAAAGTATGCAAACTCTTTTTTTTTTTTGGAGACGGAATCTTGCTCTGTCACCCAGGCTGGAATGCAGTGGCTCTGCCTCCTGGGTTCACGCCATTCTCCTGCCTTAGCCTCCTAAGTAGCTGGGACTACAGGTGCCCACCACCATGCCCGGCTAATTTTGTTTTTGTATTTTTAGTAGAGATGGGGTTTCACCGTGTTAGCCAGGATGACCTCCATCTCCTGACCTCGTGTTCTGCCCACCTCGGCCTCCCAAAGTGCTGGGATTAGAGGCGTGAGCCACCACGCCTGGACGTATGCAAACTCTTATTTACCCTTTAGACACAGTATCATAAAAAGTAACAAATGCTCTGCACATCTTCCCTCCATCTACATCCTTGTGTACATATTTTTGGATAAAGGTCTGTAAAGTACTGCCTAGATCTTTGTAATTTTAGTACTAAGTTTTAATTTTATCTTGGACTCAGTGAAGTAATGAAAGTTGAAATGTCCACTCTCCTCCTCCTCTTTTGCCTACTCCAGCAACGTGTTCTAATGTACTAACTGTAGTACTAAACCCGCATCTCTAGTAGTATGATTTATATAGTTTGGATGTTTGTCCCCTCCAAATCTCATGCTGAAATGTGATCTGCATTGTTGGAGGTGGGGCCTGGTAGGGGGTGTTTAGGTCATGGGAGCAGATCCCTCATGAATGGCTTGTGTGCTCCCTGCAGTAATTAGTGGTAATGAGTTCATGTGAGATCTGGTTGTTTAAAGAGGGTGGCACCTCTCCCCTCTCTCTCCTGCTCCCTCTCTCGCCATGTAATGTGCCTGCTTCACCCTCACTTTTCACCATAACTGGAAGCCTCCTTAGACCCTCACCAGGAGCAGATGCCAGTGCCATGCTTCCCACACAACCTGCAGAACCATGAGCCAAAATAAACCTCTTTTCTTTATAAATTACCCAGTCTTAGGTATTCCTTTATAGAAATGCAGAATGAACTAATACAGAAAATTGGTAGCAAGGAGGAGGTGTTGCTATAAAGATACTTGAAGATGTGGAAGCAGTTTTGGAACTAGGTAATGGGCAAAGGTTGGAAGAGTTTGGAAGACTCAGAAGAAGACAGGAAAAAGAGGAAAAGTTTGGAACTTTTGAGAGATTGATTGAATGGCTGTGATTGAAATACTGATAGTGATATGGACAGCAAAGGTCTCAGCTGGAAATGAGAAATATATTGAGAACTGGAGCAAAGGTCATCCTTGTTATGCTCTAGCAAAGAACTTGACTGCCTTGTGCTCATGCCGTAGGGCTTTGTGTAGGGTTAAACTTAAGAGTGATGACCTACGGTTTCTGGCAGAAGAAATTTCTAAGCAGCAAAGCATTGAAGAAACAGTGTGGCTGCTTCTAACAATGTAGAATCAGATACAGTAGCAAAGGAATGACAAAGTTGGAACTTATATTTAAAAGGAAAGTAGAGTGTAAAAACTTGGAAAAGTCAAAACCTGGTCTTGTAGCAGAGAAGGAAAGAGCATTATCAGGGAAAGAATCTAAGAGGGCTATGGAGGAAC
The DNA here is from genome assembly GCF_043159975.1 of Macaca nemestrina. NCBI lineage: Eukaryota > Metazoa > Chordata > Mammalia > Primates > Cercopithecidae > Macaca > Macaca nemestrina. The sequence continues at coordinate 37,611,035 of NC_092129.1, forward strand.
CACTTTCTAAAGAGACTAATGTCACTAAAAGGGCTAACATCCAAAACAATGGGAAAAGGGCCTCGAAAGCATTTCAGAAGTCTTGGAGACAGCTCCTTTCATCACAGGCCCAGAGGTCTAGGAGGAAAGAATAGTTTCAGGGGCCAGGCCCAGGACCCTGCTGCTGTGCTCAGTCTCTGGATACTGCTCCCCTAATCTTGGTCTCTCTGGCTCCAGTCTTGACTCAAAGGCCCTCAGGTGCAGCTCAGGCAGCCTCTTCAGAGAGTGCAAATCATAAGCCATGGCAGCCTCCATATGGAGTTAATCTTGCAGGTACACAGAATGCAAGAATGAAGAAGGCTTGGCAGCTTCCACCTAGATTTCAGAGGATATATGGGAAAGCACAGGTGTCCAGACAGAAGCCTGCTGCAGCCTCTACTAGGGAAGTGCTGAGAAGAAATGTAGGGTTTGGAACCCTGACAGAGTCCTCACCAGGGCACTACCTAGTGGAACTGTGGGAATGGGACTGCCATCCCCCAGACCCAAGAATTGTAGAGCCAGCAGCAGCTTGTACCCTGAGCCTAGATAAGCCACAGGCACTCAAGAGAACAGTTATGAGGGTTGTGCCCTACAAAGCCTCAGGAGCAGAGCTGTCTAAGGCCTTGGAAGCTCACCCCTGGCACCAGCATGCCCTCAATGTGGGACACATAGTCAAAGAAGATTACTTTGGAGCTTCAAGGTCTAATGTCTGCCCCGCTGGGTTTCAGACTTGTGTGGGCCCTGTGACCCCTTTCTTTTGGCCTGTTTCTCCCTTTTGCAACAAGAATGTTTATGCAATGCCTGTACCATCTTTGTGTCTTGGAAGTAAATAATTTATTTTTTATTTTACAGGCTCGTAGGTGGAAGAAACACGTCTTGAGTCTCAGATGAGACTTGTGGCTTTGGACTTTGAGTTCACACTGGAACGAATTAAGACTTTGAGGAAGACTATTAGTAAGGGATGAATATATTTTGCATTGTGAGAAGGACATGAGATTTGGGGGACCAGGGGCAGAATGATATACTTTGGATGTTTGTCTTCTCTAAATCTCATGTTGAAATGTGATCCCCAATGTTGGAAGTGAGGCCTGGTGGGAGGTGTTAGGGTCATGGGGGCAGATCTCTCATGAATGGCTTGGTGCCTTCCCCATAGTAATGAGTGGCAATGAGTTTACATGAGGTCTGGTTGTTTAAAAAGAGTGTGGCACCTCTCCTTTCTCTCTCTTGTTCCCTTTCTCTCCATGTGATAGGTCTGCACCCCCTTTGCCTTCTGCCATGATTGGAAGCTTCCTTAGGCCCTTACCAGAAGCAGATGCTAGCACCATACTTCCTGTACAGCCTGCAGAACTGTGAACCAAAATAAACCTCTTTTCTTTATAAATTATGCAGTCTCAGGTGTTCCTTTATAGGAAGGCAGAATAGACGAACACAGTGATCTTCAAAATTTTTGTGTGTAGTTAAGTATAAGTTTACTATTGGAATTCATCTTTGTACAGTAATTAGTAACAATGAAGAATTTTGCTTGCCACGTTTTAGAACATGAAGTTATTACAGTAATAATTTACCTGAATACCATGATAGATAATAGAGATCATAATAACCAAAATATTGCCAATTATTGAATATCTTCTATATTTCAGATATTCTATTAGGCAATTTATTAGGCAAAATATTAGAATCCAACTCTCATCATAACTCTAAGTAGATATTATACCAAATTTGTATATGCTTAAAGTGAAACTCAGGGAGATTAGGTAATTGTTATTATTTTAACTAGGCCACTCAAGTTACTTCAAGGGGAGAGTTTTCTAAAGAATAATCAAGCTGCGTGTGATGACTCACACCTGTAATCCCAGCACTTCGGGAAGCTGAGGAAGTAGGATCGCTTGAGGTCAGCAGTTGGAGGCTGTAGTGAGCTATGATCACACCACTGCACTCCAGCCCAGGCTACAGAGAGAGATAAGCTCAGGTACAGCTAGTAACTAATTTTACTGAAATTTTCATAATGCTCAATTCTGGGCTGAGTGTTCTGCATACCTTTTATCACTTCTTCCTCACACAGTCCTATGAGGCATTATTATCCCTACATTTTAGACAAAGAAACTGAGGCTTAGACAAATTTAGTATCTCACCCAAACCTACAGTTAGTCAGTGTGAACATAAACCTTACTAATTCTAGTGTCAAACTGCTTTACTACTATGCTACACAGTCTCTCCAATATATCACGGAATTTAGTACGAGAAAAAAGTAGCATTTTAAATCAGCCAGTGGAAAAACAATACGTAATTCAAGAAGTGGTACTGGGCTAACTCTATAAAATTGTGGGAAAATTAAACTAAATATTTAGTTCAATCATACCAAGATAAATTCCAGATGGGATCAAATATATAAATATAAAAAATGAATCCATAAATATCCTCAAAGAAAATTAACATGGATATTTTTATATTCTTGGAAAGGTTGCTCTCAGTATGACAAGAAGACCAGGAATCATAAAAGGTTGATAATTTCGACTATGAAATGTCTTAAACTTTTGAATGCAAAATGTATTTTAAACCATTTAAAAGCCAAAAGCACACTAAGAAAATATTCACAACATATATGCTAAACAAAGTATTAATGATCTTAAAATATACAGAACCCTTTAAATCAATAAGAATAACACTCTAGTAGCAAAGTGACTAAAGTTTGTGAACAATAACCTTACAAGAGGAGAAACACAAATAGTCAAAAACATCGTAATGATTCAAGGAGGGCAAATTTAAAAAGGGAGATAACATTTTTCACCTCTCTGATTGGAAAAGATTAATGCTTTGTGTTAACAATGGTTTGGGAAAGTGAATAGCTCATAATGTAAATTGCTAATTGTATCATTGAATTAACAATAAAAAAGAGTGGGCATCTTAATAATAATTCCACTTTGAAAATTTTAAATTACAAAAATAGGCAAAAATAAATCTGTAAGATATATATATATATAAAATACTCAAATAGATTTATTTCAGCATTATTTATTGTGGAGAAAATTGGAAACAATATAAATGTCTATCATGAAGACATTTCTGTTAGATATTATAGTATATGGATACGGTGGAATACTATGAACTATTAGAAATAATGCTGCAAAGCTATATTTATGAGCATGGAAATATGTTCATGACATTTGAGTCAAAAATGCAAGCTACAAACCAGCTGTGAAAAATCATACGTGAATACCAAAATACATCTAAAGAAAAGCCCAGATGTCTAGTCAATAAAACAATCACAGCATTACAGTGGTTTTTATTTTTTAAAATTATTTATTGTATTTAAATTTTTGGTTTGTTTGTTTTATGATGTCTTATGTTTACCATCAGAAAAGTAAGAAAGCTATTTTCCTTGTGGGAAACTGCTGGAAAGACATACATGCATGGGCTGGAACTAATGAAGTGGAAACGGAAAGGAGGCAATACTGAGACCAGTACTGCCCAGGTTTCCTCCAGGCTGTGCAGTCTCAGGCCATCTCTGCTCCTGCTGGGCAACCGCTCTGTCCTCCTTTTTATGGCTCACATATTTTGCCCTAACATTACTTTGGCTTACACATGGCTGCGGCTGGTCATGATCCACAGCATCCTGGTGCCATTTCAGAATTTACGTTAATTGGCTCATGGACTTACTGCTCTCTGGGAATTTCTTCTTATTTAAAATCACTGAGAAAAGAAATCTGAATGATCATAGCCATCATTTTTTCCCTTCAATCTAGGCCATGTCAGATGTCACTGGAAGGCATATGACTTAATTATCTTTGGCTCAGGTGCTCACTTCATACAATTACCTGAGGCAGATTAGAGTAGCATGATGCCCGAGTCACCCAGGCCAGCTCTCAACCAGGGGCTAGGAGCAACACCAAGGCCCTTACAATGGCTTCCTGGAAGGCAGGCAGGAAGAAATGATTGACTTTCCATACACTTGGCAATTAAAACTATCATATAGTGACTATTGTATTTACTTCCTATGACTGTTGATTTAATAATTTTAAAAACTGGTGGGCTTGCACAGCAAAGGAAATAATCAACTAAATGAAGAGACAATCCACCTGAATAGGAGAAAATATTTGCAAACTACCCATCTGACAAGGGATTAATAACCAGACTACATAAGGAGCTCAAATAACTCAATAGTAAAAAAAAAACCAAACCCACAAATAGGCTGGGCGCAATGGCTCACACCTGTAATCCCAGCACTTTTGGAGGCCGATGGATCACTTGAGGTCAGGAATTCAAGACGAGCCTGGCCAACATGGTGAAACCCCTTCTCTACTAAAAATACAAAAATTAGCCAGGCATAGTGGCAGGCACCTATAATCTCAGCTACTCAGGAGGTTGAGACAGGAGAATCGCTTGAACCCAGAAAGCGGAGGTTGCAGTGAGCCAAGATTGCATCACTGCACTCCAGCCTGGGCAATAGAACAAGACTCCATCTCAACAAAACAAAACAAAAACTATCACACATAATCTGTTTAGAAAACGGGCAAAAGATCTGAACAGACCTTTCTCCTAAGAAGACATACAAATGGCCAACAGGCGTATGAAAAAAATGCTGAACATCGTTAATCATCAGATAAATGCAAATCAAAACCACAATGGAATATCATCTTATCTTAGTCAAAATGGCTTGCATCAAAATGACAGGCAATAATAGATGTTGACAAGGATGTGGAGAAAGAGGAACCCTTGTACACTCATGGTGAGAATGTAAATTAATACAGCCACTATGGAGAACAGTATGGAGGTTCCTCAGAAAACTGAAAATAGAAGCACTGTATAATCCAGCAATTCCACCACTGAGTATATATCCAAAAGGAAGGAAATCAATATATCAAAAAGATCTCTGCACTCCCATGTGTATTGCAACACTATTCATAATTACCAAAATATGGAATCAACTTATAGTTGTGCCCATCAAAAAAAAGAATGGATTCAGAAAATGTGGTACACACACACAATGAGAAATTATCCAGCCGTAAAGAAATAGAATAGAATCTTGTCATTTGCAGCAACACGGATGGAACTGGAGGCATTATGTTAAAATAAGCCAGGCACAGAAAGACAAATATCACATGTTCTCACTCACATGTGGGAGCTAAAAAAGTAAAACTTATGAGGTTAGTGAGTGGAATGGTGGTTACCAGAGGCCGGGAAGGGTAGGAGACAGCAGGGCATACAGAGAGCAAAAAGAATATAAATGATTTTATTACCACTGAACTGTACACTTAAAAATGGTAAAGTTAGGCCAGGCAAGGTGGCTAACACCTGTAATCCCAGCACTTTGGGAGACTGAGGCGGGCAGATCACCCAGGCTGGAGTGCAGTGGTGCAATCTCGGCTCCCAGCAACCTCTGCCTCCAGGGTTCAAGTGATTCTACTGGCTCAGCCTCCCAAGTAGCTGGGATTACAGGAGTACGCCACCACGCCCAGCTATTTTTTTTTTTTTTTGTATTTTTAGTAGAGACGAGGTTTCACTATGTTGGCCAGGCTAGTTTCAAACTCCTGACCTTGAGTGAGACTCTGTCTCAAAAAATAAAATAAAATAAAATAAAAAAGGGTAAAGTTGTAAATTTTATGTGTATATTTTACCTCAATAAAAAAGAAAAATAGCTAGTGGGGAAAAAACATGGAAAAACAACAGAATTTCTACTCTGTAACTGTAACATCAGAAATCTGGAAAGCAGTGGAAATAAAACCATATTAAATAGGGAAACTTATTTTTCTCAGCTTAGGAAAAGTTAGGCATTGAAATAACCAAATAACAACAGTAAATTTGACCTTCAGGTGCATAATAAATACTCACACCACTGAGCACTCTGCTGTGCACTTTTAAAAACCATTCAGCAACTCTTCACAGCATAGGCAATATGATACATTTTGGCTTCAAGAAATGTAATATGTAAATCTTTACGAAACTAAACATCAAAGAAGATAGGAAAATAGCATTTAGAATTATAATTTGAACAATGTAGTCTAAATCTTTTGAATAAAAATGTATAGTAATATTAATTTTTCCATGTTGTACCAATTTAAAAGTTTGAATAACTTATACATTCTAAATGACAACGATCTGCATTGTCCAATTATTATGACTTACAATGTGGCTCCAAATATTTTATTACAAGTCACGGATCTTACTGATTCATAAACCAAGATAAGAAATTTAAGTAAAGATTTTGCCCCAATTTATAAATTTGATTATTTCCTTGAACAAAGCAAAATCAAATCTTGTATAATTATCCAGGTGGTTAATTTGCATGGCCAGTGTCAATAATGCTGTGAAAACTCCCTCGGCAAATAGAACAAATGTAGACACTCCCTTATAAGGCCAATGTTTTCAGATCAAATCTGAGAATTAGATTCCATGACATTACTCCTTTTCAATTACATTTATAAAAGGTGTTAATGCAAGTGAACATTATACTATTTTGTCATTCTATTATTTCAAAACCATGATTAAAATTCCCAATGTGTCTTGGAGTATGCCAGCACTAGGGATAGAGATTAAAAGATACAATTCCTAATTTGAAGGGATTGAAGGTTTAGTAGAAAAGACAGACAAACAAATAGATCATTACATTACATGTTGTTCTAGAAAAGAGCTCAGAATGTTACAGGAGGTCTGTTCCTTACTTCTTTTCTCAATCTACTTGGGAGTCATCTGTACACTAATATTCTTGTGAACATTCAAGTGTTTCAATATCCTGGTTTTGAGTATCTTCTCCAAGTAGAGCTGTAACACGATTTTTGGAATTAATACATAATCTACACACAAGCCCTTAGGCATAATTTCTATTGATATGAAACATGACTTTAACTTCTTGCCAAACAATACTTCTGTAGTGTTTCTTGCTCAATGAGAACTGTTGTATTGAGTTCTGACAGCAATAAAGGTGTTTCATCAATCCATCTCATGAAATAGTGGTACCCATCTAATGCAACCAACCAAACACTTTATAAAGTTTAATATTCTCATTTTATTTCCAAACACTCACTAAATACATGGGAATTTTTTTTTTTTAGCACACACATTGTTGATTTTCTGTGTAGGGTAAAAAGTATGTGTCTTATTCAAGTAATTGGTATTCAATCTCTTCCACTCATCTTGTTTAAAATTCCTTCTTTTCCCTACTTTCTAATAGCAACTTACAAGTCATTTTGTAGTGCCTTGGGTCGTCTTGTTTTGTAGATAAAAATCACTTAATACCAAAAGAAAAAAAGGAAAAAAAAAGTGAATTGATATATGAGCTAAACATTTCCTTGATGGGCAATGAAAAAAACTAAGGAATTTGCTTGATGATCCGTTTCATTTCCTAGTTATACAACTTAGAATAAGATAACCTTCCAAAGAATCCATTGAGAAAGTGCTCTTCTAGCCTAATTGTGGGATTTAAATTTCAATTAAAATTGGACTTTTCTCCACACAGTCTGCAACTGAGAATGAGTCTGGAATCTGTCTTTTTAAGGTGGGACTATAAGCCAGCAAACTCACCCTGCAAGAGAAAAATGGGAGGAATGAAAATTCTCAATTTTCAGAAAATGTGTTACTATGCTTTCAGACAAATATCATATAGGAGAGGTACATGATGTCTTAAAATATACAAAAACACAGTTTATAGCCATTTGTTTCAACCCAGATAATAGAAATCTATTATGGAAAATAATAGGTTTCTCTGAGAGAGCAAAGTGCTGAAAGAATGGGAATTATGAGAGAATTCAAGGCTCATTATTAACTTCCATGTTGTAACTTGTGTAGTAGATAAAATGCTCCTGATTTGAACCCAGATTTTCTTTCTTCCTTCTCCTTCTCCTTCTCCTCCTCTCTTAAAATTCCTTTTGGTTTGATGAGAGAATGTGAGGAATGGTTCATGATTTCAACTGTGCTCTATGTCTGCCCTTATTTTGTTTTTAAGCCTGGGACAATATTCACCCACCAGAAGGAAGGTTGGTGTCTGATTAAAATAGTCTCATTACTAAATCTTCTTTTTAAATGGAATTGTTATTTGCTGACTGGAGTTAGCCACCATTATCTTCAGACTGAATGAATTCTTAAGTATTCTGACTGGAAACCTAATAAGATAGAATAAAAATATCTTTGACCTATATGTTCCTCTGAAACATTTTCAACTGCATTGACAGGAAGTATAATAGCAAATTGAACCAGTAAAGTTTTCTTACAGGGAGTTTAAAAATGTTTACTAAGGCCCAGCGCGGTGGCTCACTCCTGTAATCCCAGCACTTTGGGAGGTCAAAGTGAGTGGGTCGCTAGAGGCCAGGAGCTTGAGATGAGCCTGGACAACATGGTGAAACCCCGTCTCTACTAAAAAATACAAAAATTAGCCGGGCATGGCAGTGTGCACCTGTAATCCCAGCTACTCAGGAGGCTGAGGCAGGAGAATCACTTGAACCGAGGAGGCAGAAGTTGCAGCGAGTTGAGATCGCGGCACTGCACTCCAGTCTGGGTGACAGAGCAAGACTGTCTCAAAAAAAAAAAAAAAAAAAGAAGTGTTGCCTAAAGCCCTTGGGAGGGGAGGGTCCTGGGTCCGTGGTCCATTGCTCACTCTTGCTGTGCTCTGCTCTGCTCCTGATCTTGTTCCTGATACTTTTGCAAGCTACATTTCCCAGGTGCAGGTATCAGCTGACTTCCAGCTGGGCTCGACCAATGGATGACTATGATGAGATTGTTGAGGGCAGAAGACAAAAGCCAGGGTGTTTCTCAGGACAGCTCTCTGCCTCTGGTGGCATCTTCAACAACGACTGCATATACTCCATGGCTCTAGCTCCTATCGGACTTGCCTGCTATTATTCCAGCTTCTCCTCAAGAGTCTTTGGCCTGGCTTCTACAATAGCATCTTCTTCGTCTATCAAATCAATGACATCCTTTTTGTCACTAATCTCTGGATTTCCTCACTGTCCTCAGCATCATTTCTCAGGTTCTTTATCATCTGTGTAATCAGTTCCCTGCATTAAAAATCACTTGAATTAATTTCTTTTTTCCTGGTTAGAACTTCAGTGATGTAGCTTTTGTTTGTAAGTCTTTGTTGAACAAATATCCCAGAGTTGCATATTTCAGGGAAAAAAAGCTGGGTTATACCAACAATATTGGCCGAATATTGCAAATACTCAAATCAATTCAAAAGTAAATCAAAGTTTTTTTCCTTCCTGATACTAAACAGTCAGTTTAATAGATTTCTTTTCTTGAATAACAGTAATTTTTTGATTTGTGTTGGTGTAATTTTATACCACAGTTGCTGTCTCCCCCATAGTTACCAAGGGTGAGTCTACTCAGATCACAAAATTTGGAATGAATGCCTGCTTAGCTATCTATAGCTTCCTGGGGACTTTTTGGCCTCAATCATACCACTGGACATATTGCATATAGAAACAGATCATGTTGACTGTTCAAAAATTTGAAATGGTGATATTTACTGTGAGTTTATTAAGAAAAGGAGGGAGAGGAGAGGATATGAGAGAGGAGGAGAAGAAAGAAAGAGAAAAGTAAAAAACCCACCTTGAAATACATGGGTATTGTGAAGCCTGGCTCCGTTAGGAGCTTCTAATTTAGGCAAGTCATTCTACACTTTGAAACTCACCTTAACGTGATGGAGTTTGCATGAGTTCAGATAACTCAAAATTCAGTTTAAACACTAAGGACTATTTATTATCTCAAATAACAAAAGGTCCCACGTGGAGCTGCTCCAAGTTGTCCAGGTTTGGTAATGCAGAGCTCAGTGGCATCACTAAAGTCCAGGTTCTGACAGTTTATTCTTTGCCCTCCCGAACTCTCCTGTAGTTACAGAATTCAAGGCAAAACATGCCGCTGAGACAAAATTGAGCAGATGAGGCCATACCTTCTTTGAGTCTCTTTTTTATGAATGCAAGACCTTTTCCTAGGACTACTTTGAAGTTGGAATGAATCACTCTGAAATTTGGACATATTTTAGAAGTAATTTTAATTGTTATTTTTGGCGATCAATCATAGAGAATAAAAATGGTATAAACGTTTCCGATCAAAATCAGAATTCTCAGAAAGCATAGCAAGGAAAACACACCTTTCTATTTTTAAACATGGGTTCATACACACAGAACGGTTTGGAATTTTTTCCCCTGTGGGAAATATAAATAATTACTAAAGTTTAATGAGCACTTACTATATGCCAGGCACTGGGGCAAACATTTTAATTGCTCCTTACAACCACTTAATGAGATGGGTACTGTTAATATCATCCCATTGTGAAGATGAGAAATTTGAGGTACTGGGAGGTTAAATAATTTTGCTGCTATCCCTCAGTTGTTAAATTTGGCAGCAAACAAGGATTTTTAACTTAAGGGATTTAACAGCAGAATCCTTGCCTCCAAAGCCACAGGCAGACCAATACACGTTTTGTCCAGAATTCACCCAAACAAAACTCTCAGGACATTATGGATTTTGCAGTAGTTCTTTGCAGCTGCTTTGAAACATCATGATTATTAGGGGCTTTATTCAAAAATCCATCTGCTTCTAGCATGTACAAAAGTGAGCACAGCTATCCCTTAGTATACTCAGGAGATTGGTTCCAGGATTCTCTGTGTATACCTAAATCCTCGAATACTCAAAATCTGCAGTCAGCCCTGCCAAAATATAATATATATAGGAAATGTCAGCTTTTGGCATATGCAGGTTTTGCACCCCCTGAAACTATATTTTTCCCTCCGTGTTTAGTTGAAAAAAATTAACCTATAGCTAGACCCATACAATCCAAACTCATGTTGTTCAAGGGTCAACTGTGTATATATTTTCAAAATTCCCTAATTTAGTATCCACTCATGTTGTTCTTTAGTTCAGTGTTTCTCAAATGTTAATGTGCCCAACAATATCTGGGGATTCTGTCAAATGCAGATTCTGATTAAGGAGGTGTGAGGAGGGAGCTAACAAGCTCCACAGTGATGCCCATGCTGCTGGTCTGAGGACTACAGTCAGAATAGAAGAGCATTAAATGACCTTTTATATGGTGGTGGTGGTGATCTTGCTATGTGCTAGAGTCAGCTTCTACTGGATTGTGAGAGCCAATTGCCTAATTTTCAGGAGTCTTGGGAGTTTGTCGTTTAGCACAGTCAATTAACAATTAATTTATATAACCTGACAATAAAGCAAACGATATTAAAAACAAAGGCAATACATGCTCAACTTCATTACTTACTAATTACTTTACTACATTTCTCAATTACTGACACTCTGATGCCATTACATAGTGTCCTACTGCACGGTTCTTCCCAGCTCTGCATTAAGTGATGGCATATTGAAAGCTTGAAATTGATCATGGTGGGAATATTTACACCATGAAAATGGGAAAATACTACACATCACAACTTCCCCACCCCCCCACCCCCATAGACAGCCTGTGTTAAAACATTTACTATCACACTCGTCTGGTGAACCTATGTTGCATTTATACCTAGGTTTACTGATTTTTTTTTTTTAAGCTGGTTGTTATTCCAAAACACAGAACTAGTTTCATGGAGCTATCTTTGTCTAATTTTATAGACTGGGTGAGAGTGTGAGGGAAGGTCTTCCAGTTTCAGTTTGTGAGTTAGCTGAGCTGTAGTTCCTGGGCGTACATATTAGTGCTCTTGTTTGGGGAAGGAATACCCTTGGAGCTCATTTGTACATGTCTTTCAGGCTAGTTACTCAAAAGAGAGAAGAAAGTACAGCCTGCGTATGCTCACACATAGGTTGCTATATATACGAAATGTCAACTTGCTCTATTGTTTGGACTCGATCATCCCCTCGTTACAGTCATTTGTTCTGCATGGTCTGGGCACAGTTTCATATTTTGCTTTTGGCAGCTGAGAGCTATTATTGGGCCCCACAACATCTGTTTCAACAACAGAGGGTCCCTGGTCAGAAAAACTAATTAAAAAAGGAACCCAAAACAAAAAGTCATAACTTATGTTGTACAGTATATATACAGTAAACATGGTTACCAGCGAAAGAAAGAAAACCCTTTCATATGGTTGGAGTTATTTACAAAAGTACGACAAGCGATGAAAGACTTGAGCCATATTTTGAGTTTGAGGCCGCAGGAGAGGATGCTAACTAGTCAGCTTCCCTGATGTGGGATGCTTTGCAAGGGCTGTGCTAATTGGCAAGATCATTCTGTGGTATGATCAACTGTATGAATAACAAAATATAATGGGTTCCAAAACATTCACTCAGCCCTTCTGATTCATTCTTCCATCAAATGTTCACTCATCAAGATATAAGTTCAAAGTCCTGGTGATTTCCTGGAAGGCTAAATTGTTTTTCCTAACCTGGCAGGGGCAAGGGCAGTGGTGTTTACATTGAACTGATGAAATGCAAGTAATAGACAAAACATAGAGAGATGTGGGACCAGGAACCTGTAAAAACTCCATCTTTTTTTTCCTTCAGTTTGCTTCCTAAGTTAAGAGATAATGGGAAAAATCTCAAATCCTCCTTTCTTCCTTTCACGTCTACAGGAACAGGCTTTCTACTCTTTTATTATGAATAGAGCCTCCTCAGTGATGATTGAAATGCTTTTTGTGTGTATGTACCTGCTTTTGAGAAACACAACCTTTTCCCACTTAAGACTCCGAATATTTAGAAGCAAATCAACAAGTAATGCTAAATCTAGCGTTTTTAAAAAACAATCAATAAATATTCCTTCTGTAAACATTTCTTTTCTACAGGGGCTGAAGCAGGGTTGGGCCATGTTGGCAATTGTGCTCATTTCTATTTTCAGCCTCTTAGCCTCACAGAACAGCTGCACAAGTGCTGGGACCCGTGGGGAATACAGCCCACCTGGTTCCGTACTTTTCTTTCCACCCAGATGAAAATTTTAGTCTCTTAGTTGCTAACAAGATGACTACCCATTTCCATGGTTGACTATCTCTATCCCAGATACTTTTGAAACTGGGTGTGCTACTAAGTTAATTCAGTGGCGGCCTCTCACACTCAGTTTGTGTTTAATGGTGTGAATCAGTGTGATTTCAAGGCAGTAGTGCATGTACATTAAGGAAGTAGGCTGTAGCTAAACTGTATGGGTTTGGGTCTCAGGTCTGACTCTTGTTAGTTGTGTGACTTTGGATAAAATGCTAATTTGTTTGTTGTTTTAATACAGTCAGTGATACAGAGCTTGCACTATTATATCATGCACTCTCTAAGGACTTTATAGATAGTAACTCATGTCATGTTCACACCCTGGAGAGAGACCTTTGATCACTCTCCATTTTTCAGATGAGGAGACTGAGGTACAAAAGATAGAAGGGCATATTCACTAAGAATGTGGGCTCTGTAGTGCTGTTGCCTGAGTTTGAATTCTAGATTTGCTACTTCCTGACTGTGCCTAACCTCAGGCCACAAAACAACAGATCATACCCATCCTACTCCTATCATTCTATTCTTCGAGGGATTTTGTTTTAAAATACAACAATATAGGACTGACTTATGATCAAAATACATAACAAACTCTTAGAATATATGTAGCTTTTAAAACAAAACACTACATTCTCCACACTTCTCTTATTTTTTAATGTATTAGTAAAAATATTATCATAGTCTTGCACCAGTCTGGCCTGGTACTTGGGAATGACCATCTCACTAATGTATTTCTGGAGTATCATTGTTTCTATAATCAATACGATAATATGGAGAGAAATTATCAGCGTATTTTTATCATTATTGGCCCAGTGTACTAAAAAAAAGAAAAAAGGGAAAAAATATCATTCAGACAAAGAAACACAAAAACCTACATAGTCTTATTTGGGAAACTAGTACATATTACAGAACTTTCATAATATATTTGGAGAATTTTAAATTTAGTGATTCCAAAAAACATGTATTCATGCCATAAATTACCTCTCCCTCAGTTCTGAATATTGCAGAGCACATCTTTGAGCAAACATTGCGTATCTGGGACCGCAGTAGTTCCTCTCTATAGGTGTGCCAATCGGTAATGATCCATGGCTGCATGCCCTGCTCTGTAATACACCCACCGTCAGCCAACCAGAAAGCCCCAGAGACGTCTCTGGCCATCTGAAAACATTGCCATTAGAGAAGGCTCTGCCTGGCTATTTTCTTCTCTTCCCGGGAAATATGGCCAGATTATTGCTGACCTATCTTGAGGTGACAGGAACGTGGTAATCTGTTCTTTTACTAATGAATCTTCCATAACATTTCCCACAAAGAATTACTAACTACTCATGACATTCATCAAATAACAGTAAGGCTGCCCTCTTCTCCCTCAGCCATCTTTCATAATCTAAAAATATGCCGGGATAGAGTGAACTTTGTAGAGTTTCTGTTTTTCTTTTAGAAATGGACTGAGATGCAGAAATGATCTTGGCTAACGTTCTTAGTATTGGAACTGATTTGGTAGTTGTTGCATGTTAAATAAGTGACATTGTGTATTCAGTCTCATTTAGAAATTGTAAAAAGCAGAGCAGATTATTTGTCGCTTTTATTTCTCTATAGTATTTTTTTACAATTTTCAAATTCACCGTCTTTGAATTTCTTGAGTTATGCATTTATTCATGGAGCCCTTTTTACATACACATTTAAAGGAAACGTGTGGGTTGCTCTTAAGTTCCCACTGTGGACATTCGATTGACATTTTTAAAAATTCCATTTATGCTTGGAGATTAATGGAAAAATCAGGGCTTTTAAAAACGATTTTATTTCTGAGATGTTTGCCTGCCAAAATCTGAATATAATTTAGTGTAGGTGATTCAGAGTTCTGTGTAGAGGGAGTTTGGATGAATGGTTTATCAGACTCACACTCTTGTAGCCTTTGGTTTTGTGTGTTGTGGAAACGGGTTGGCAAACAACGGGACGAGTAATCGTTCTGTGCTTCTCTGGTGGAGTAATATAAGCAGTAGTTCATGTTTTCAGTTTCCATGTTGAGGGTAGAGAGTCGAGAGCCTAACATTAACACTCCATTTTTAGACTACTTTGTTTTTACTTCGTTTGCTTTTCAGTAATAATTTTGTTTCATTTCTTTATACTAAGTCTTGACGTTTTGAAGAGAAGGAAGATAAAGTGACAACATCTTCTCTTCTATCATGTTCTTTTTGATAATAGCTTTATTGAGACACAATTCTCTATCATCCTTTAAAAATCTTTGCTCAAAGCATAACTTATTGCAGTTTGAGACTCCTGTACATTTAGCCAGTGATCTGTTCAGCTACCAGCTCTGAGATGAAAATAGGCAATAAGTCTCTGTTCCTTGGAGAACTTGCTTGTATTGAACCAAAATCTGTCCCTTTGAGGTTTTGATAATTGGAACAAATTGGAACAAATTTAATGGAACAAATCTAATCCCTTTCTCACATGACAAGCCATTATGTGAAGGCAGTGATTACAGCCTCCTGAAATCCTCCCTTGAGGTTAAACATTTCCAATATTTTCTTTCTTTCTTTCTTTCTTTCTTTCTTTCTTTCTTTCTTTCTTTCTTTCTTTCTTTCTTTCTTTCTTTCTTTCTTTCTTTCTTTCTTTCTTTCTTTCTTTCTTTCTTTCTTTCTTTCGACAAGGTCTGTCACCCAGGCTGGAGTGCAGTGGCATGATCTCAGCTCACTGCAGCCTTGACCTTCTGGGCTCAAGCGATCCTTTACCTCAGCTTCCTATGTAGCTGGGACTGCAGGTGTGCACCACCACAGCCAGCTGATTTGCACTCTTTTTGGAGATGGGGGTCTCCCTATGTTGCACAGGCTGGTCTGGAATTCCTGGGCTCAAGCCGTCCTTCCTCCTCAGCCTCCCAAAGTGCTGGGATTACACAGGAGTGAGCCACCATGCTCAGCTATCCTGTAAATATAATTTTGACTGCTGTCTCTATTCCTAATTATGGTTCTCTGAATTCAGGCTCTCTTACAGCATGGCTCCCAGAAATGAGCAGAGGACCCAGGAATGTCTAGTCAGAATAAGGCAGTGAAGGATTTTATCTCCCTCATTCGGGGACGCTAATCATGTGAAGGTGCATGAATTCCTTTTGGGGAATGCTGAACTTGCCAACCACTTAATTAAACCACTAGATAGTTTTCCATTTTTTTTCTAAGCCATATTTTTCCTTTCCCCAAAATATTTTATTCTGTATCACTTGACTTGCTTTGTAGCAAATGAAAATTTGCTACCCTCATCACTTCATCCTCTGATAAACATGTGGAAAATGACAGACCTAAGAATAGAGCCCTGGCTTCCCTCCATGGTGCTATTTCTAAGTGCTGATATTTCACTTGATTGATAATCCACTTCATTGTAAAGCATCCAGGCAAGTTTTATCCATTTTGTTCATAGGATAATTTCTATTGTTTATGAGTTACCTCCCAAAGTAAGAAATGAACCTAGCAGGTATGATTTGTTTCCAGTAAGCACGCTGATTTTTAAGTCACTATTCCTGCATGGAACTCAATTTTCTTTCCCCATAAAATGAGGCAGTTGGGCAAGAACATTCCACCTCACTCTTCCCATAAACTTTAAAAATGAAGCCTGAAGAAAACCTTTTGGTTCCAGACCTTCATTTAGGACCGTGGGCCACCTCAGTTCCAGCAACGGTCCCTATGTGTGACCTTGTAACTGGAGCTTTCAGTTTCTAAAACTCTGTAATGCTTACTTCTGTTATACTCAATAGGAAAACATTTTAATCTGGGAGAAAATTAGAAAAAGAGATAATTTCAATGGGCTAAATTTGAATGCAAGACAAGGTGGTAATAGCAATTCGCGTTCACATTCCCATCTCAGAAATGTTGGGGACCAGGCATGTCTCCAATTTGGATTTATATGACATCCTGAGGGAGCTACAAAATAAAACATTTCTGCTCAGAGCAAACATTCATACAAAATGGAGGAAATACAGACTAATAACATTGATATTTCTGCAGCAAAGCATGAATATTCATAGAAAGTAGAATAAAGATTGTAACAGCATGTCAGTTAACAGCAAGTTTGTTACCCATACTTATGAAAAATTTTCTAGTTTCAGATTTTCTTTTGGATTTTAGAATTGTAGAGAAGGGATTGCGTACCTATGTTAGTAAAATCATGGACACATAGTGGAAACAAAAGCTTATCTTATTTATTGGTTTTTATTTTTACCAAAACAGAAAGATGGGCAATTGGGCATGATATGTATCCATTTGATTTTATAAAATTCATCCTAAGCCTTCAAATGAATTAAACATGATGACACCGACTGACTGTCCCCCCACAAAGAATTAAGTACTTTCTCATTTGTGTTTCCACTGTATGCTAAACAGATTCATTCATTCAATAGGCATTTATTGAGTCTCTACTATGTACCAAGCCCTGAACTAGGAAAATGGGCATATAAGAGTGTAGAAGTCAGTTACTGATCATTGTCCTTATTGAACTCACCAGTGAAGAGAAATAGAAAGGCATAATGCAAATGCTCGCAAATTAGCAGGGAGATTTAATGTGGTGTTTTGGTTCAGGGAACTCCCTGAGAATAAGCGTCTAGACTAAGACTTGAAGGATGGTGTGGCACCAGCTGAATGAGGAGGGTAGGGGAGAGATATCACATATGTCCAGGAAGTGAACATATGGGATGGGACAGCTGGGAAGAATTTGTTCAGTGATCCCAAAGGATCCTGTAAGGTTGGAGTATAGAGAAGAGGGAGAGTAGCTAGAGACGATGGGTTAGGGATCAGAGAGTGGAGGACCGTGTAAGCCACATTAAAGAGTTTGGACCTGTTGGTAACCAGGTCAGTCTTCTCTAAAAATGAACAGGTCTTTGAGTCATGGATCATATCCTTTTCTTAGTTTCCAGAGCTCATCACAATGACTGGCATATGGTAAATTAATATTAATCCAAGGTGGGGAAGGATGGAAGCTAGAAGGAAAGGAAGGAAGGAGAGGAGAGAAGAAGGTGGAAAAGAAGAAGAAAGGAAGAGGAATGAATTTAAGAATGAATGACTCAATACAAACACAGAAGAAAACTTTTTTGAGTATGAGAGGTGGGTAGGATTAAACATTTAGAAGGGTGGAGAGGTGGTTTCTTAGCTAAGAGTTTAGAATCTGGGTCTCTAAATGGAGCCTTAACTTATTCTTTACCCTCAGGCAAATAGCTTTGCTCTCAGGACCTCAGTTTTCTCTTCTGCAAAAGAGCTGTCATCTCTAGCTCTGAACGCAATAATTTTATAAAAGGAGCTTTCAAATGAATGTGGGGACAGATTTCTATTATCCAGAGCACAATTGGTTGCAAATTGCAGTGTGATTCTTGTGGATGCTCCATGTGAGGAAAGGATCATGGGAAGAGTCTGTGTTCAGGAAGGTAAATGTCCATATACAGAATCTAAGCTTTTTGATTCATCTTTGATTGAATATTCATTCTACCTCTAATAATACAGATGGAAGAGTTATTTTTCTTCAAATTTATATTCAGTAACGCCCTCAACATCTCTCAAATTACTAGTGTCAGTTGAGACAAGAACAAAACAAGAATGTTAAAAATACCTTGTGTCTCTATGCCATTGCCACAAAAACTCAATAGCCAGCTTACTTGCCGGCAAAGGCTTTCTTTTCAGGGAAGATAATTTGCATGTGGGGCTCCATTCAAGTACTTTGAAAATGTGTCCAAGGAAACATAGCAATTGAAATGATTATCAGAAACTGGTTGCATTTTTTGTTCTAAATCAGACTGATTTCCAAGACACTTGGTGTGCTAGAGGAGGATGAAAAGTGGGCATTTGGAGCCCATTCTTAGTCTTCAAACATTCAGGACACTTGAAATGTATTCTCTAGTTTGGTCTATGGTAATTCGGTCTGTTTCCCTGTTTCACTACTCCAGTGTTTGCAGGTAAAATGTACATTATATGGTTCAGAACTTTGAATAACTTTTTGTGGGTGTCTATGCTTAAGACAATTTTAGCATTAGTAGACATTAATTATAGCCAGCAGTTTGGGGAACAAGCTAGGAATCAATGGAGGCAGTGGGCCTGTTCACAGTTTTTTAAAATTGGGTTTTCTGCAGGGAAGATGCAAAAAAAGAGGCCAGATGGGTGTTATATAGGGACAGAGAAATCTCAACATCTTAGCAATTATGATGTTGCTGAAATAGTGAGCCAGTGAGGGAAGAGTGGAGAAGCTGAAGTCCACCGTCACCTGCAAGGTCTTGACTCAAGCTATGGAATTTTGGAGAGTTCTTTTCACCCATCTGGGCCTCATAGTCTTCTTTTGTAAGATGAATGAGTCAGCCTGCATGAAGCCCAAGGCCCCTCAGTTCCGAAATTCTACAAATTCAGGAAGACAGGCTGCTTTACATACAGAAATTTTACAATTATGCTTTTGCTTCTGAGAGAAAATATCATGGAGATTCAAGTTTATTGTAATAAAAAATAGTGATGCTTTTTATTTCAAGAAAGACTGCCAATTTCAGTCAAAGGAAGGTACAATAGCTTCTAAATGGTTAACAGTCTTCCTTTGCATTTTGGGGAAGCTTGATGTACTGTTTACTTTCCTCACTGAGTGTGTTTTAGACTTCAGAGTCCAAATGTGAATCATTCCAGTTACAAACATATTTTACTATTTTCCTTCACACTCATACTCACACACACATACACACTTCATATACACATGCACACATATACATATACAAATTATATTTACATATTTAGATTTGGTTTATTATTCAAAACATTTTAACTACTAAGAACTTATGCTGCTTTGTAGCTTCAGGAACACTATTTTTTTAAGGTATTAGCATACATGACAATGCTTGCTATTCATTTATGGGAAATGAAACAGAAATTGGTACAATATGGGGTTTCGAGGAAATTTACTTCAGGAAGTCAGCCTTACCCAGAGTAAACTTCTGTCTGTTCATGTTAACACTTAACCTGAAACACATTGTCCAAGTCTGCTGGACTCAACTCAGGAATCCAAGTACATGTAGAGGCCTCAACATCCCATAAAATGATTAGTAGCGATGCAATATCTTTCTGATTTTATTTATTTTCTTATTTTGGCACTTTACTACTGGTATGACCTTCTGCTTAGCATGGTACTATACCAGAGAGAGTATCTTGGATCCCTCTTCTACAAAATGAGAAGAAAATTATACTCTGCCCACACAAAACAGAACCTGTACAAGAAACATTTCAGAAATACTTTTCGCTCTCAGAAGAATGCAATGCATCAATAAAACTTGTAATTTGAAAAGCTTTACTTCTCACTGATGCCCAAAAGGATTTGATGTGGCTTAACAGAAAATCATTAACACAAGAGTAAGAAGAAAAGGACCAAGCCATAAGGGAGAAAAGAAGGGATTTGCAGTTGTTGCTCTGTTTGTTTTGTTTTGTTTTGAAATAATTGAAGATCAAACACTGAATTGCCACCCCAGGGAATTTCTACATAATGACAAAATTTGTTTAATTGTGGCATTAATAGGGGGCGCAAAAGTCTTTTACTTGGAAACTGCTGAGCCTGGCGAGCGGTAACTATCAGCGGTTGCCATCTGACAGTTATTCTGTGGCTTAAGGAAAATGGCTTGTGGTCACAGTCCAATTCCTGTTGGACAGGTATCCACATCATAAGAAACCACCACTAAATTTGGCACCTAGACGAACTATTATTGGCAGCAGAGAGAGAAGGCCTGAATCAGCATTCGGATTTGAGAGCCCTGACCATCTAACCTGGTCACTCCAGGTCAGGGCTGAGAGTGGCATGTTTGCAGGGTTTAAAATGGGAACATTTAAGGGATTATTGCCTGATGCCATTTGACGGTCTATGAATAAAATGATTATTCAGATATCTAGCATTTCCTATCTGGCACATTTTTATGTACTTAATTGCATCAAGAAAAGGAAATCCCTCACCCCCTTATATTGAATATGATCTTTTATCAGCCTCTTAAAGAATACAGGCAGATACTATGGGCACTATTACTATGTAACAGTGTATTCAAGTACTCAAGATTGTTTTAAACAGTCACTGTGCTGACAGAGCTCACATTTTTACAGAATGACAAAGCCATGATGAGGAAAAGCAAAGAAATCCATGCCAAAAGGCCATTCAGCAGTGAAAGCATGGCTTTTAGTGAGCTTCCAGGTTCCTAGGCAGTTTACTACTGACCACCGCAAGGGCAGCAGAAGCCCCATGGTGGTTCTGTCCACAGACTGAAATTCTCAAGGCTTTATTTGCCTTAAACTTGATGTCCTAGTAGGCCTAATATCTACTGCAGAGAAGTATAAATGGCGTATTCTTCCAGCAGGAGCTCACTTTGTTTCCTTCACTCCTCTAAACCTGGTTACTTTTATTCAACACACAGTAAAATACACCCTTGAACGGAGAGAGTATACTAATGGATCAAAGGTGTTCCAAGGGCATTGCCACCAATATGTCAACAGTAGGATTTACCTGGCCCAAGGGGCCCGCCAGTCATTTAACAGGGTAGCAGTCTGGGGCGCCAACGGACTCTGCAGCATTGTAGCTAAGGTTGACCTCAGTAGGGTGGTGCACCTCCTGCTGGTCAATAAATGAGGTAAATTTAATGGCAGCCTTTGAGGTGAACCAATGTTTTATTCCTTGGCTAAGGCTGAAAACGTGGCTGGCCATAAGGAGGAGAGGGTGATATTTAGGAGCGTGGAGAGGCAGGCAAAGTGCTCGTAAAGACCTTGGAAAATGCTTATAAACGTGGTTGAAAAGAGACAAGGCATTGGAAACAAAAGCAGATTTTCCAAACCAAATCTCTGAGATGCAATTATATATATTTTTTTCTGGAGACAAGCTCTGGTTGAACCGTGTGGTACAACTGTTAACAGCGTTTTGCCAGAAGGAGTCAAGTAAACATGGCACAGAAATGTTTTTCTCCTTTAGGGAATATTCACTTTTCTCTTTCCTATGACTTTTTTTTTTTTTTAACCCTACTTGGAAATAGTTATAGTTGTTATAATCATATCAAACTAAATTAATGTAATTTAGAATAATTAAAGTTTTGTGGGTTTTTTTCCTTTTTCTTTATACTCTATTTGCTTAGTTTCTTTGCATAGTCATAACTTTTGGCATTTGAAATCATTTAAATTAAAAATGTAGATGCTTTTACAGTAAATCAAAGACAATTTTTTTTTTAACAAAGTTTCAATACACTTCCAAAGTGGCAGCGAGAGGGTAACTGTAAACAAAAGCAGTAGAACTGATGCAATTAGGGCAAATATAACCTAATTAATAAGTTACATGTAGATGATCGTGATTTGAGGATAGAATTTGGATTATAATGACTCACAATAGTTAAAATATATTTACTTGTCATTCCATAACATTAAGAACCTACTTTCTGTCTCCCTTTTTTAAAAAAAAATCTAACTTCTGACTTTCAGAACTTCCTTTGTAAATGATTTTTAAATTGAAGGAAAGGGGTAGGAAAAAGCTCAGTAACCTTTTAATACTTTTTTATTGCTTTAATCTATACCTAGGAAATGTCAGGGTACACATTATCCAATATTTTCTGGGAGTTTTAAATTAGTCATGTGCACAGGAAGCATTTGGTTTCCACTAAATACCTAAATACTTCCTCTTTTCTTAGTCTTTTTTCTCACAATAATAGAAACAGAAGTTCTGGTCATTTGCAAAATCCGTCAACCTAAAGCAAGCTGGATGCTTTATTAGCATCTGATTAATATAGCTGCTTTTTAAAATCAACATGCTTACCTAAGCCTCTAAGATGCGATGAGTTAAAAGCTAAAATGGAACAATGAGATTCTGGATTGCTTTTTTCCCTTGTAAACAGCACCTGGGCTCCTACCAGTTCCCACAGTTAGCCTTCTTACCCCTGAGGCCCCCGCGATTAAGGCAGGTGTAACAGCAGCAGATGCCACCAGGGGGTGCCAAAGGACAGTACCTGCCTGCGTAATAGGCTACAGGGCACTATGAAAGACTAGGAGAAAATTCCCTAAAGCTAGAAAATTAGAATGTAGATCCACCTTGGGCCATGATGGAGCATATTCTTATAATAATGTATTTGTTCTGAGAGCCTCTAATCACTGCAGATGGACAGAGCCATTGCGATCATCTCAGAAATGTCCTCATTTTATAAATGAGTCTGCTGAGATCCAGAGATTGAGGATTTCTCCAACATCCATATTAGTAGACTGCGGCAGAACTGGGACCAGGACTGAGGTCTCCAGATTTTTCTTAGACCATCTTCTGCTCCAACCTGCTATCGCCCCATGATGAAAATGCGTCCAAGAAAGTTCACACGTTGCATTTGACCCTATCCCAGGGTCCTTTTCAACACTTTGACAGATGGAAAATGATCTCCTTCCCTGAACTTCCAGGTTTTCATTAGTAGATATTGTGAATGTTCACTTCCCACTTCCTCCTTACAGATTCATATAGAAATGAACAGAATTCACCCCGAGAACTTTGTGTTCTTATTAGGGAAACCTCATTCCTATAGGAGTGTTTTCTAACTCTTTCTTCCCTTATTATCTCCATTTTCCAGTGAATACCAGCCACAGGATTTTTCTTATTCCTCTAGTCAGGACACTGCTGGCCCCTTGTCAAAACTAACAAAATCACTCTTGCCAAAAAATACATAGGAACTAATATTTTAAAATATATTAAAATGTCTGTGTTACAATGCATGCTATAAAACCATTTCCAACTGATGCAGACCCAGTGTCTTCCAGGTAAAACCTATGCTCCTGCTTTGTGACAGAGCCCCTGCTTTCTTTGAAAACAACCAATTTTAGGCCCATATTATAGATCTAGGTGAAAAGCCCACAGCACAACATAAATTAGAATTAGAATCATAACTGAAACCTTTTAGAGCGGCTATTGATTTTAACATGCCTGGTCCATAGAGGCAACCTCACTGAGTCCACTTCCTCCTAATTTGACAGCTGCTCGGCTATGGCCAGAGCTTGGACTAATGAGGTTACAGCTGTCAGGGTTAATCAACAGATCCAAATATGAACAAGGAATTGGGTAGCTGGTTTCAGTTAATTTGCGCAAATGTACAGATTGGGTGGGCAATATTTACACTGGTGACTCAAAACAAATTTTCAGGAATGGAGCCAAAAATGATCTCACCAGTTCTCAGCTCTACTCTGGGGAGATAAGACACAAATTACAGAAACAGGAGATGGAACACAAAAGAGTTCATAGCTTCGAACTACCCATGAAAATCCCATTTACATCCAGTTTATTTCCCTCTTTGTCGAGTATCTATTTTCCAATCCTTGAGTTTCTGGTCATTCCACATAAAGTTCTCAAACTGTCCCCTGATGATTCAATGTGGGATGTGTGGGTCTTCTTCCCTTGCCATGGGGCTTTATGTAAGAGTCATCCCTCTCCCAATCTGCACACATATGAGAGCATCCAAAGTGAATGCCACAATCCCTACATGTCCATTTTGTTATGAAAACATAATTCTATTAATATAAATACAGACTGCATTTGCCAGAGCTAACTAGAACAGGTGCAAAGTCTTTAGATGCTTGCTTGCACTGAGAAATGAAAAGAGTGTACAAACAGTTTCTCTTGTGGTGGCACTGCTGGTGTCGATGTAACATTCATCTCTGTTGCATTCCTTGATATTCATGGAAGATAGCCCAGGAAACTCAATACAACCGGCTTGTAGGGTAGAGAAGGAAGAAGCAGGAAGAGAAAGATAGTGATGACATGGTCTCTAGGATTCTGTTTATGCAAATACTCTCCCCTTGATCTGGGGCTTGTGCGGGTTATGTATAGAGTACATTCTGTCAAATCTCCTGCTGAGAGTTAAGGGATGCTGCCAACATAAATATTCTGCCGATTCTGAATTTAGAAAACAGCTTAAAGGCTCCTGATGTTTCTGTTCTTCCTCTTTTTTTTTTTTTTAATCTTATCCATGTGACTGCCACCGTATTGCCCATGGTTTCAAATTTACTTTGTAGTTTTCCAGGCAAGAGAAAGTCATTGCCTGAAAGGCACATCTGGGTTTCTGTCTGCATTATCAGAGTTATCTCAACACTGCACTTCATTTTGTGGGATGAGAGCATTAAATGCATGTGCCATTTTGTGGAATAGTCTTAATAAATACATAATACATATTCTGTGGGATGGTCGTGGATCTTATGTGCATGATTTTATATATTTTGGGAGTCCCTCTTTAAAAGTGAGTTCCTAAGGGTATGTGTGTTAGTATTTGTACAGAATACATACACACACACACACAATTTAAATATAAGCTACCTGTACTATATATAAGATTTCATATATATGTATATATGTGCATGTAGAGTATGTGTGTGTGTGTATGTGTGTGTCTATATATATATACACACACACGAGTATATACTCAGATTGAGTGTCCCTTATCTGAAATGCTTGGGACCAGAACTGTTTCAGCTTTCAAGCTTTTTTCATATTTTGGAATATTTGCATTATACTTATTGGTTGAGCATCTCAAGTTCAGAAATCCAGAATCTAAAATGCCCCAATGAACATTTCCTTTGAGTATCATCCAATTGGTGCTCAAAAGTTTTGGATTTGGAGTGTTTCAGATTTTGGATTTTCAGATTTGGGATGCTCAACCTGCTCAAACTCTTATTTATAGTGGTTTGGGATAAACTGCTGCCAATGTCACCACAGCAGTAATGGTAGGAAGAATTCTAAGGTGGGCTTTTAGGATATCTGTCCCCAGTGCATACTTTCTGTTTACTGTCTTCTCCTTGAATGTGGGTAACTTGTGAATATGATGGGAGATCAACTCCAGAGATTATTCTAATTAAATGAGCCCTAAAAAAGAGGGACTGAGTGCTCCTTGAGGTCAGAGAGATGCTCATGCTGGCTTTGAAGAAGTCAGCTGCCATGTTGTGAGACTGAGACGGCCCTTGGGAGGACCACACAGCAAGATCTACAGGAGCCTCTCAGAGCTAAGAGATGCTGATCTGGCATCCAGAAAGAAAGCAGAGGCCTCAGTCTTACAGCAGCAAGGAGCTGAATCCAGTCAAGATCTTGTGAGTTTATATTGACCTTGGTTGACATCTTGATTTCAGTGTGGTGAGTCCTTGGACAGAAATTCTGCTATGCTGTGTCATCATATAATAAATGAATATTGCTTCAAGCTGCTAAGTTTGTAGTAATTTTTTATGCAGGAAGAGAAAACTAATATATTCATGCTCAGTACAAACTGTGTCTAGGTTTTGAACATCAACAGGACTGGCATTCTCAAGAGAGGAGAAGTGTGTCCACATTGTGCACGCCACAAATTACCTACTATAAAGAACATCAAATTATAAATGGTAGTAGTGGTTGTTATATTCCTCTTCTTGTCAAACATCTCATTTTCTCTTCTGCCTTAGGGCAAGCAGCTAGTCCTTTGTTTTTCAAAAGAACAGAAGTTTGTTTGAATTCTGATTTAGGGCTTCAACACACAATATCATACAACAAGATGCAGGACGTGTTGTGCTGCGATTAAATAATTATTCCTGGGAGTTCCCAGTTTTTCATTTGCACTGCCTTCTAAAGAGGAGTCTGGCTTGTCAGCAGACTGCTCTTTTGGTTTAATAACAAAGAACTAGAAGGAAAGGGAAGGGAAAGGATGACAGGAGGCACTAATGGCAGCGGTAGGGGGGTTTTGTTCTGGGAAATTTGTTGTAGGAGAATGAGAGATCTTCCTGACCTGAAGGCAGGATTCCATATTCCTGGTATTAGGAACATTGTCCTGCATGCAGTTGGTATTAAAGTATATTTTTAAAATAAATTAAATTTAACAAAGACATGGATGGCAGGGAAAAATGGGAATTTTAAAGATGCATTTCTTTTCTACAAATCCCCTTATGGTGTTAAAAATGGAAATAAATAACTGAGGTTATTTTGAAACTACTTTTGTGTCCTAAACTCTGTTCTTCAAAGTGTATTCTGTTCACCGAGGTTAAATCTCTTTTGTGATACCACTCAAAGTCTGTACTAGGGAGATCAAAGATTCGTGAGCATGAATTGAGCACAATTTCTTTTTTTTTTTTTTTATTATCCTAAATTTCAAAGCCCCCAAAATATTTTTTTTATTACTATACTTTAAGTTCTAGGGTACATGTGCATAACATACAGGTTTGTTACATATGTGTACTTGTGCCATGCTGGTGTGCTGTACCCATCAACTCGTCAGCACCCATCAACTCGTCATTTACATCAGGTATAACTCCCAATGCAATCCCTCCCCCCCCCCCCCATAATAGGCCCCGGTGTGTGATGTTCCCCTTCCCGAGTCCAAGTGATCTCATTGTTCAGTTCCCACCTATGAGTGAGAACATGCGGTGTTTGGTTTTCTGTTCTTGTGATAGTTTGCTGAGAATGATGGTTTCCAGCTGCATCCATGTCCCTACAAAGGACACAAACTCATCCTTTTTTATGGCTGCATAGTATTCCATGGTGTGTATGTGCCACATTTTCTTAATCCAGTCTGTCACTGATGGACATCTGGGTTGATTCCAAGTCTTTGCTATTGTGAATAGGAGCACAATTTCTGGAGTGCTTCTGACATTCCTCGTACTGGGCCCTTAAAGACACAGTGATGAATGCAATGCAGGCCTTGCCTTCAGAGCTTCCAATGCAGTCAGACCAGGAAATCAGTCCTTACTGTTGTTTAGATCAGCAGGACAAGGGCCAACCCATAAAGGCCCACAGGCTCTAGCAGTGGCCCTTGCAGTCATGCTATGGATAGGATGGTACAGTAGGCCTACAGCCCAGATGGGTCCAATTTGCCCTCCTGAGCAGAAGTGAAACATAAGAACCAACCAACTTTCTCTTTACCGCAATGAATGGCTGATGTCCTCAGCCCTGATTTTATCCAATGATTGAGAAATCCAATGTAATTATTACTATTCTCGATCATATACAGGAATATAAAGCCTTAACGAAAAAAGATCAACATAGTTTTTATCTGGAGTGACTTTTCAATAAAGCACCAACATATAAAGTGTCAGTAGTGACACATGAAAAGATAAAGCTATTTATTCTTTTTAGAATAATGGTTAGCAAACTACAGCCTGGCCAAAACCCAACCATTCCCTTGTTTTCATAAATAAACTTCTGTTGGAGCACAGCCATGTTCATTTGAAAACATAGTGTTTATGACTGCTTTCATGATTTATAATGGCAGAGGTGAGTATCTGAAGCAGAGACTATTTGACCCACCAACCTTTCTTAGGCAAGAACTTTTAGTCTATACCTTTCTGAGGTTAGTTTTGTGAAATTCATGTGGCAAGGAGTTTCCATCCTAACATAGAGATGTAAATGAGAGGCCTTTAGTAAATAATAGAATTGAATAGAATTGATTCGCTTGTGAATAAAACAAGGCTTTTATTACTAAGATTTGGAAAAAGTTTCGGAAGGCCCCAAAACCTGAGAATTTGGGCTGTCAATTATAATTGTGTGTGTGTATGTATTAAAAGATCACAATTACTCCCTGGAAATATGTTTAGAGCAGTAATTCTCAACTGAAGGGACAGCCGAAAATGTTTGCAGACATTGTCATAACCCAGGGGAAACTGTCCCTGGCCAGGGATGCTGCTGCATATCTTACCATGCACAGGACAGCCTCCGCAACAAATGTCAGTACTGTGGAGGTTGAGGAACTCTGGCTCAGAGGTTTTACTAGCTTTTGAGGGCAATAGGAGGACTTATGCAATTTATTTATTTAAATTTTGATGTAGCCCAATTCGCCTATTTTTTCTTTTGTTGCATATATGTATATATGTGTGTATATGTATATATGTGTGTGTGTATATATATACACCTTTAGAACTACCACTGATTTATTTGTGGGCAAAGAATGAATTTTCAGTTCCAACTATCTTTCGAAAAATATATATATACACACACATATATACATATACACACATATGTATACATACATACAGGATCCCACTTTGTTGCCCAGGCTAGAGTGCAGTGGCATGATTACAGCTCACTGCAGACTCAACCTCCCCAGGCTCAGGTGATCCTCCCACCTCAGCCTGCCTAGTAGCTGGGACTACAGGTATGCTCCTTCATGCCCAGCTAATTTTTGTAGTTTTAGTAGACACAGAGTTTTGTAATGTTGCCCAGGCTGGTCTTGAACTCCTGAGCTCAAGCGACCTACCTACCTCCGTCTCTCAAAAGTGCTGGGATTTTAGGCGTGAACCACTGTGCGCAGCCCACTTATCTGATTTAGATAGTCATATAGGTAGAGGGAAAGAGCATGTCTAATTTGCTCAAGAAGAAGCCTATGAAACAGCAGAATCTATTCCATACCTTTAGAACTACCACTCATTTATTTGTGGGCCAAGAATGAATTTTCAGTTCCAACTATCTTTCGAAAAAAATCCTTGAACTTATCATTAATGTTTATGCTATTAATAGTTTCCCGAGGGCTGCTCTGACAAGGTACTGCTCTATACACTGGTTGGTTTAAACAACAGAAATTGTCTCATATGTCTGGAAGCTAGAAGTCCAAGATCAAGGTGTTGGCAAGGTTGCCTCCTTCTGAGGGCTCTGAGTGTCTATTTCCTGCTTCTCTCTTAGCATCTGGTGGTTGGCTGGCAGTCTGGCTTCTGCTGCAGCATGCTGATATCTGTATGCATTTTCATACAGTATTCTCTGTGTATATGTGTGTATCTCTGGGTCCAGTTTCCTCCTTTTATAATGACACCATCATGTTGAATTAGAGTCTACCCTAATGACTTTGTTTTAACTTGATTCCTCTGTAAAAAACCTTATCTCCAAATAAAGCCACATCCTGCAGTACTGGGAGTTAGTATTGCAACATATCTTTTTGGGGGGGGGGCATACAATTGAACCTTCATAGCACCACAGATGATGACTATTTTAAAAATGGTCAATTCAGTGGCTATGAATTTCTACAATTTACTGAGGGCCCACCTTCCTTTTCAGCATCTAGAAGACAGCCATTTCAAAGATATTCAGTGTGAAAGATTTAAATGAACTTCCACTGTCAAATAACAAGAAAAGGAGTTTGCTTTCAAGCCATTCATGACCCCTTTTTCCATCACAAAAAGTTGCCTTAAAACTCTTCAGACGTTCAACAAAGTTAGTATATAAGCAATAAGGAATATACGTTTGCTGACAGAACAGCTACATTTGTCCTGAAATGAAAGATAAGTGATTACTTTGTGTTTAACGGGAGACTGAGTCGGGCAGTCCTGCCTACATTATTGCCTCCTCGCTGTTCCAGAGGGTCTCACTCCAGCTTGTGGGCGCCTTTGGTGGTCAGCGAGATCATTAAACAAAAGAGCCCAATGTGCTCGCTGCAATCTGCCACCCAAAAGTGACCAGCCAAAATTACCTGTGACCTTTCCCAGGAGTGTGAGCCGAAAACCCTTTCTTGAAAGAGGGAGCAATAAAGAAATTTGGACTTCAGTCTTTCATGGGTGTGCTCATAGGAATGTTTATTGGCGAGACACTAAGAATAAACTTAGTTATTGAAGAGGGAGCTGGGAAGTTGACAAGCATGGCTAAACCCCCCAGAGAAATTTGATGAGGAAATTAGATGCTGTGTAGATGGTGTGTAGAGATTAGTCTTCTGAAAGTCAGGATTATTATATCAGTAAGTGGGGGAAGGGTCCCCGCTTTGTGACTGACAAATTCCATTTATACAGGTATTCTTCCAGCTAATTAGACCCATAATGCTGCATTTGTTTATACATTTCTAGCAAACCCTTTTCATGGAGTAGTTTAATGAGATGAAACACCAGATGGGCAGCATTTTCCCTTCAAAACTAGATCGCAGCAAAAAGAACTAAGATTAACAAAAATGTATAGCTAAAACCTGTCCCTGTAACAGATTTCTTTTAATGAGAGCAATACATTTTAAACTGCATCCATTTGTTACTATTTGAATAGGACTGTGCCTATGAACAATGAGAACTCTAGTTATTTCAGGCAGGGCACTACAATAGCATAGCACAGAGGGAAAGAGAGGCATAAAAATCCTTCCCAAATAAGCATTTTTTTTTTTTTTTTTGAGACAGAGTTTGACTCTTGTCAGCTAGGTTGGAGTGCAATGGCGCGATTTTGGCTCGCTGCAACCTCTGCCTCCCAGGTTCAAACGATTCTCCTGCCTCAGCCTCCTGAGTAGCTGGGATTACAGGTGTCCACAACCATGCCCAGCTAATTTTTGTGTTTTTAGTAGAGACGGGGTTTCACCATGTTGGCCAGGCTGGTCTCAAACTCCTGACCTTCGGTGATCTGTCCCCCTCAGCCTCCCAAAGGGCTGGGATTACAGATGTGAGCCAATGCGCCCAGCCCCAAATGAGCATTTTAAAATCATATTCAGTGATGCATATCCCAACGACCAAAACAGTTCATCTTTGCTACATGCAACCCTTACACAATTGGTCATTTTAGAAGGTTTTTGTAATTCTGCTTTCATTCAGTTGAACAAATGAGATGATCTGTAGAGGGCTTATTTTGCACATTACCTGGCATACAATAAGTGCTCAATAAAATTGATTCTGTCTCTCATTTTAATGGTCTTCAGCCACAAGTCCTGGCTGCCACTCCTATATACACACATTACAAGCAAAGATGCCTGGTGTTGGCTAAAAGTCATGTAAATACACGAATCTCTACCGTGACACCATTCACCTCTGCTGGTGCTTTGCTTAGCGTCCTCACATGCAGCCAGACCAGTTGCAGATTAAATGACTTGTTTACACTGTGGTAAACAAATTTTATAAGTGGATTTTTTTGATAACCATTATGACCCTTCGTGGGAAAAACTCAACCTTACCAAGCTAAAAATTCAAGTGACATCAAATGTGTTTATGTTTCAGATCATACAGACCAGTTTTTCTGTCCAAAGCCAAAAGATGTAGGAAGAAGTATTTGCCTGCTTAACGTCACGCATGAAACCAGCAAAGTTACATCATTTTGGGATGTCTCCTAAAACCGGTTCATTCTTGATTCTTTAAAAAAATTGTGCAGTTCATCTGGTCTTATAGTCATGGCTCTTAATGAATGGTTAATATTGCTTTGTGATTGTTGGTTTAAACAATGTATTCACTATGTCACTCAAAAGAGAAAAAAAATTTTACTAATGAATTAATTTCCTGGAGCTTAGTTAATAAAGACAATTTATAATTAATCATTAGTTACCATAAACAAGACAAGCAGAGGCCTCATGCAGAGACCTCTCCAAGACTATCTGGGTTGAGACTGTATATGATTGGCTTAGAGACCTTCACTGAGTGACAGACGCCATCAACATCATAAGTAGATTTTCCTCCTCATTCCTAAATACAACCCAATATATTGTTTATACAGTGAGAAATGAATCACAAATGAAAAAAACACAAGGAATTATTTACTAATGCTGATGTGTTATTTAAAGGAAGTTAGCTTATTAAATGTAAAATATACTTGTTGAGCATACACATTTCATAAATGTGTGTGGCTTGCAGTAGTAATAGCATGCAAATTGTAGATATTGCAAAAACTTCTAAGTTCTTTGCATATATTTATTCATTTATTCCTTAAAGCAATCTAATAAGCAAAAAGTATTTTTAGCCCCATTTAACAGATTAAGAAACTGAGGCCCAGAGAGCTTGAGTAAATTTCCCAAAATTACACAGCTAGTAGGTGGCAGAGTTGACTTTCAAACTTAGGCAGTTTGGATCCAGATCTCATACTCTTAAATATCATACTACCTCTTAATGAAAAAAAGAAAAAAAAAAGAGAGAGAGAGAAAAGTTCATGATGGAAGAAAGATCTCAAAAGAAGAAGGCACTCAAATCAACCATCTAAACTTTCCCTTTCAGAAACCATAAGAAATGTTTGGGTTTAATAAATGCAAGAAGAAAATAAATAAAAGAATAGAAATCAATGAAATGAAAAACTAAAAGCCATATAGAAAATCAATAGACCAGTTTAGACATGAAACTAGACAAAAGAGATAGAGTCTGGATCTGTTTATACATTGCATACAAATAATTGATTTTATTTTTGATTCATAAGGTTGAAAATTCACTTTGAGGATCTTTATATAACTTCAGCCCTGATACCATCATATCTAGTCACTGTATTTATAAACTACTTAGAACTTCATATTTTAAGCTGGAATGTTTCTTTCGTAGCCCAACAATTTTACACTTAAATAAAAGGCATGTGGTTTGAATATGTATCAGTGTTTTGTGCACACCCACTTTTCATTTCACAGTGTTTTCACATACTGCTGAATTGATTATTTGAGGCATAAGAATCATCAGCTTTTTCTGAACTGAACATCCTGCCTCACAAAAGATGTGGAAGTACAGTGCCATTGAATTTGTCACGAATGCTTGCTTTGATTTTTTTTTTTTCTTTTTGGCAAACTCTGCCAAACCCAAACTGTTTCAGGGGTTCATTTTACCTTTAAACGGAAGGACCAGTTCCTAGGAGGAAGTTATATTTTGCACATTACAGTTAAAAATTATGTTTATTTTATTTTATTTTTGCAGCCAAAGAATTGCAACAAAACAGTTTTCTCTTTGCAGCTACTATTTACCAAGATAGGCTTTAAAAAGATTGCTCGTTTTCCTTTCTGAGAACTCTGTTATTTCAAGTATGTTTTCTTTCTCTATTTTTTTGCCAGCTGTGAACATTTTTATAAAACAGCTTCAATATGAATCTTTTATGACTGTTCTTCAGTCATCTGAGTTATACTGAGCATGTAAGGCATAAGAGATACCCGCTTTGGATACCAGTTCAGAGAGAGAGAGCAGCAGCATGCAATCCACACAAAGGAAACTCAATCCTCTAACAGCTAATTAAAAAAGCATTACTTTCCACCAGGCCTGACCTCCAGCCATATAAAGGATAAAGATGGCTGTCTGTCAATCATGTTTACCTAACAAATTCTGGCACGGGATCATGATGAATGGACAGATCTAAAAAGGGACGATATTGCTCAGAACTCCTAGGTACTCTTAATACCACCTTTAAAATGGCAGAAGACCTCATCAGTAATTTGAAACCTCTGCCTCAGTGCTAGGGATACACCAGGGCTAAATTTGCTGAGGACCAGCAGATACTAGATACAAGAAGCTCAGTAGAAACATATTTCCACATCCTCAAGGATTTTGACATAAGTATATTTAAGAGATCATAATGACTTCATGTATCTAAATGTTTTCATTCAGATCTTTTTAAACCTTTGTAGTCACTTGAGACTAAGCCAAAAACCTAACAGTAGACGGTGTCTGTTCTTCCCTGAAGTTATCCCAAAATCAACTAGCATGAAGGAATCCTTGAAGTTATTTAGTCCATCTTCCTATTCCAGGCAGGCCAGCAATATCATTTTCTCCTTCAGCCATAAAAAATGCTAAGAGAAGGTGAGTTCATAATTTACGTTGCTATGCTATTACAGAGATTGAAAGTTTTTATAGCCAAGAAATTTTTCCTAAATCTAAACTAGATCCTATCTTTTTAAAAACAACATTTCATTCTTTCCTTCATTAAATTTTGTTTTTTAAGTAAGCTTTTAACATCAGCCATAAAATATTCTTCACAACTTCCCACCATGCGGACTACTTTGAAGAGAACTTTCGATAGAAAAAAGTTCAGGCTAGAGAACACTAGCTGGCCCTGATTCTCTCCTGTCATTTAATGAATGGGATCATTATCGCCGCAGGCTTTCTAACTTGTGTTTCCCAACACAGCCCTGATTATAGCTGGCCTATCCTTTGCATTCCTTCGGGGCTTACCTTATCTACTTTAGTACTGATTTTGGACCACAGCAAGGAAAAAAAACCAGATCTTTTATAGTAAAAATGATAATTTTTACTGCAACCTCCATCTCCCAAGCTCAAGCAATTCTCCTGCCCCAGTCTCCTAAGAAGCTGGGATTATAGGTGTGTGCCACCCTGCCCAGCTAATTTTTGTATTTTTAGTAGAGATGGAGTTTCACCATGTTGGCCAGGCTTGTCTTGAACTCCTGACCTCAGGTGATCCTCCTGCCTCAGCCTCACAAAATGCTGGGATTACAGGCATGAGCCACCGTGCTGGCCATTTACCAGCATTTTTGAGCTCCAGATGCTGTATCCAGAGATAACATGGTGGCAAAAATTAAATTGACTAAGTGTGATGGTGGTATATTCTCTTGGTTCTTACTTCCTGGGGTGCCACTTATACATTTTTCACTTATTTTAATTTATTTTGCTAACTCAGTTTGAGACTGTGGTCTATCATATCTCTTTTCTGTACCATCTTTATGTAGGTTGCTTTATTTCTCCCCTGAATCAGATGACAGATGTGAAAGTACTTTGTTTTACAATTATCCTAATTACATATTATGATTTTTTTCACTCCTTTACCAAGCCCCTTCTCTAAGGTATGCATATCTGTTCTCAACATTTTCTTGTTATGCACATATAGTTTTTGGAATATATTTATAATTGTCCTCTAATTATTTAATGTAAGTTTGTCTTGTCTTTTCAAAGGCAAGGGGTAGTAAGGAATGGTAGCTATAACTCAACCATTCCCTGAGGCAAGTTAAGTAACTTCTTCATGCCTCAGTTTATCACAATTAATATGAGGTATAATAACAATACCTTTACATAGGATTGTTGTGACGATTACAAAATTGGTGCAGTGCTTACAGCAGTTTCTAATACACAATGAACACTGTAAATATAGTTATTATGAAGAGCTAGTCGTCCACTTAATGTTATAATAGTATCATTCGAAAGTCTAAGCAATCCATAAAAATGTGAGTCACTGAAGGTAATCTCTATTTCTTGCTCAATTGAATTTGTTACATGTGCTATTTGTTACATGTGCTCTTTTTCTCCACTTCAGGCTGATGTTCTAGCATTAGTAGTTATTCCTTGGTCAGACACCCTCTCAGATGTATGCTCCTTCATAATTTGCAAAACTACATTATCCCAGGTGTCTCAATGCCTTTATAGGATACACTTAAATCATTGTTCTTCAGAGTCCACTAATCAGACCTATTTTCCTCTGCTGATTTGTTAGATTTGCAATTCTATGAAAAGTATTACCAGGCTAATTTGGTTTATTGTTCTCACTCATCACATTAAGATTTTACTTAATCCAATGAATTTGCTCCTTATAAATGGAATTTGGGTGGCGAGTTTTATTATATTTCCAAACTTTGTCTATAATTTTAATGACCTGCTTTGTGTCCTTCTTTTAGTTGGTGAATATATCAATGTCAACCTTTGATCTTTTTTCCCAATTGCTAATAAGAGATTAAGTTGTAAGTATCTACATATTCTGGTTAAATGAGATTATAGCTCCTTGTCTATTCTTTATGTCCACAAACACATTATTTTAGTGTGCAAATAAATACAACAGGATATTGGGGAATTCTACTTAGTGATATGAATTCACTGCCATTTTGGGGCTGTGCGTGTGTGTGTCTGTGTGTGTATGTATGTGATTTCCTTGCCATTTCTAAGAAGGGAAAGCGAATTTAAATAATTTATGACATATTAATGATGCCCAGTTGAAATACATCTGTAACTTGTAATGTTTAATAGTGGTGAGAAAGTTTAATTTGCCCTCTCTTTTACCCATGTTATAAAAAGAAGACTATTTGAGTTTAGAGAAAGTGAAACACTAAGCAGAGCATATTATGTAGCTCCTTCTTTTCATTTGCTTTTCATGAGCTTCACCCTAAAATTCCTTTAAATGTCTGTCTTCATAACGGCTTTTGGCACTGTTATTTTTGGGTGACCTAATAAGGAATGCAACACGAGAAAGAAGTGTATGGGCTTTGGGCCCTGCAGACAAATATCTGCAATCAATCATAAAATTTACAGCAGATACTAAAAAAGAGAAGCGATTTTACAGAGAAAAGGTCTAGAGTGGCATAATGTCATCATAGGAAAAGACTCTAAATGGCATTTAATTCCAGCATACTCCAGAGGTGCAACTGATATTTCATAAATCATCTACATTAAAATATTATGTTAAAGGGCTATAAAGTGGAGGCATCAATGGATGTAATTTAAAGTGCCCAGTCTCAAAAAGGAGTCACTCCCTTGAGACTGATAAGAACCATAGCTGTCTCCTACACAGAACTTCATGATAGAACTTTTTCAATCTCAGAATTACTATAGTAGAAGAAAGTGACTTATAGACGAAAAATCTGGGAAGTTTATTTCCATATCATGCTGCTTCCATTATGGTATGACTGTCCAACAGTGTTTTGAAGGGGTCGGGGAGAAAATGGACCAGTTGTTGAAGGTGAGTTTCCAATGAGAAGCAATATGGTATGGTAGAAGTGAGCAGCCTGCAACGCAGCCCACGAATTGGCCATGTAGCCACATGTAACACATCAAATGAAAAATCTTAAATAGATATTTCAGTGGAGGTGTCAAGACAATCAATGCCACAGTTCAGAGAAAGCTGTGAGACCATGAAGCAGTGTTTTCTTTTTCATTTTCATGGAAAATTTCAAATACTTACAAAAGTATGTTGAATAGTAGAATGAATCCCTTTGTACCCATCACTGGGCTTCAACACATCATCAGTCTTATTTCATCTCTGTGCTTCTCCATCCACTAGTGGATTGTTTTAAAACAAATTCCATATATCATATCACCTCATCTATAAATATCTTAGTATGTATTGCTAAAAGATAAGAAAATTTCAATGTTAAACATAGCCAAAATATCATTATTCCTCTGAAAAGTTTAACTGTATTTCCATAATATCATCATATATCCAGCAGTGTTCACATTTCCTTGATTGTCTCATAACTTTTTTATAGTTAGTATGTTTGACTTAGGATCTAAACAAAGTCTGTGACTCATACTTGGTTGGTGTGTCTCTTCAGTTACTTTTAATTTATAGATTTCTTTCCTCTCCTTAAATTTTACCCTTATCATTAATTTGTTGAAAAAACTGGGTTGTTTGTCCTGTAGTTTTTCACATTCTGAATTTTACTGATTGCATTCTTGTTTAGTATGTCCCTCTGTGTTTGTTGTAAACTGACAATAAGGTTTAGAAGTTTGAATAACACCAAATTTTCAAAGATGATGGGCAAAAACTAGATCTTTTTAACCTGTCACCCACATAGAAGGTAGAAAGAGTAAAGGTTAGACAGGATATTAAGAAAGGAAGTGATATGCTGGAGTCTTCTTTGACCTTAATTCAAAAGGAAAGGGCTTTCATAAGACCCTCTCTGACCCCTGCATTGGGTCAGTATTTGGGTCTGCCAAAAAAAAAAAAAAAAAATTCTAAAAGGTGAGTGATGGATAGGCTAGCTACTTTGATTGTGGAGCCAAGATGAAGTAGCTCTGTTCAGATTTGCAATCCTGAAGTTTGTCAGACCAGAGAATGTGTGAGATCATCCTGTGGACCATTAAGTGTAAAACAGTGGCATGGATGATTTTAGATTCTAACAAGAATGCTACTAGAAAGATGATGCCTTTGGGCAGAAGAAGGAGTAAGAGACCAGCCAGAGCAAAGATGAATTTGCCCTTGATAAAGGAACTTCAATAAAAAATCAGAAGTCATTGGTGGTCCTGTGGTTGTTAAGAGGTGGTTCACCCAAAATCCGATGAAAACTCCCAGGAATGACTTGATTCTTGTTTACATGCCTTCAATACAATCCAAAATCATGGCCATGGACCACAAGGTGTTATCAACATTTTTACTTCAACATCCTCCAACCTTCTTAGCTATTCCTATAGTTTTTGCTCTATTTTATTTTAGAAATACTTAGGTTGCTCCTTGCTTAGACATTTGGCGTTTGTTCTTGGCTCCTTGTAAAACTCTTTTTCTCAAAATCTTTGCATGACCTCTTCTAATCATTTGAGGAGGTTTCTACTCAGAAGTCACCTTATTATAAGGGCTCTATAACAATGATCTATAGCAATTCGTTCTGCACTTGCCATAGCTAGACTCTATCAAGTTACTGTGCATGCTTTCTTAGTAGCACTGACCAATACCTGAACTAATGTTTAGTCTTTGGTGCTTCCCACCCCAATCCTAGAATATAAGCTCCATTATAGACAGGCAGTCTTGCTGGAATCACCAGCAGCTATAACAACAGTACATGGCACGAATAGCTGCTTAAGAATTATTTGTTAACTAATCCACTACAACTTTAACTTATCCTTATAGTTGAATTATATTTTAAATATTGGTATCCCTTCAAGCAGTGTTTTGCAAAATGTATTTAATGATTATCAAATTGATCTCTTCTGCATTTTACCCAAGTTTCTTTAGTGATTTTATTTTATTTTATTTTATCCACCCTAAGACATAGATCTTAGAATTTCAGAAATTGAAGAGAACAAAATCAACCCCCTTATTTTACAAATGAAAGGACTCAGAGAGGATAAGTGTCTTATTAAAAGTTATAAAAGATCCACTAGAGTATGGCTTTTTCATCAAATAAACTATTTACTATTTCTTCTGTTAGTATTAGATTTGTTTTATTAACTTGTTTATAAGCTTGCTGCTGATACACTGATTTATACATTTACCTAAACTTCCACAGAACCTATCCTAGTGCTGAGCATAAATGTGGCCTTCAAAAAATACAAGTTGCTTAATTGATTTATTGTAATATCAGAAGGACATTCAGAACGACATCAAGAACAATTATATGTAAAAAATGTGGCATTACCCAAATTCCTCCTTCAAACATTTGAATTTTATTACCATGATAACTATTTTAAGTGAAATAACATTTTTTATTCATTCTGTTTTCATATGAATGTGTAAAGAGGAAGTAGTCAAGAAAATATTTTTTTTTCAGAGATTTCTTTGCTATTTGAGCCATGGTTTTCCCATTTGGGGAAATAAAGGAAAACTAATTTAGAAAAATATTTTTATCAAAGGCTGTATAAAACAGCAAATGGTTTAGCTAGTTCTCTTCACTAAAGATGAATTTAGTTTAATAAAAAGAGCATCAGACTAAGAGTTGACCTGTAGACCTAGTTTATCCATGAACTAGTTGCGTGTTGTTAGGCTTAATGCAACTTTATGTGCTTTTATTTTCTCATCCCTACTATATCCGTGCAGAGCTCAGTAGGTAAAATAAGATAATAAAAGTGAAAGCACTTTTGAAATGATAAAAGTCTATTGATTCTGAAGTTTCTATGTGGCTGTAAGGATTCCTCTGTGCTGAGCAGCACAAAAGAAAAAAGTCACACTTCAGCAACTATCAACTATTTAGAATCATAGACCTCAGAGGGAAAAGGATATTAAAGGTCCCTCTCTGCTTAAGTGTCTATTATAATATGCTTCCTAAAGTTGAAATGTGTAGCACTGGTGGTACATGAGGTGACTTTAGATGGATCAGGAGTGAATGTTTTACATTATGTGCTTATTTTAAAGAATTTTGGAAAAAAGGATAATATCAAGACATCAAACTTTTGATATGAAAGAGATTACTGCTTTCAACATGAATGTATTTAAGCAAAGAAGGTATCATTTTAATTTAAAAAATCAAGACATAAATAGAGACTCATGATATAAGTCTTTAAATGACTAAAGCTTGGGAAATACTTTTTTACAACCATCTGTGAAGTATCATAGTTGCTTGGCCTCTCACAAACCAACGATGAAAATCCCACTGCTGGACCAGGAAGCTTACTCTGTTTGGAAACCTCTGAACATCTGAAAATATTATTTTTACCTGTGTGAAATCTATCTCGTTGTAGCTTCCAACATTTGATCTTGATCCTACAAATTGAGGACATCAAGAACAAGGCTAATCACTTTTCCTCACCACACTTCACACTCCCTGTGGCTACCGTACCACGATGCGAAGAATTGACAAGAACCTTTGTCTCCTATCCCAGTGTCCACCTGCAGTGTCACTAACAAGGGCAGCAGGGTTGGGCTTTAATGATGCACGCTGGTAAAACTGGAATCGTTTTGGTTTCCTGACTCCCTCCAAATCTTTCTACATATTTTTATTTTGGCCAATTCTATGTAGACTGATAATTTTCTTTTTAACTTTAAAAACTTTTATAAATTGGGAGGAATTTGTTTCTAAGTTTCGAATTGGCTTACACTAAAATAGTTGTGAATGTGTTAGCTTTTCTAGGAGAGAAAGAGTTATCACAAATTTTAAAATGATTTTTCTGTGAGATATTTTTTTCCCTTCCAAAATTACAGTTTGCTGTTTACTAAAGGTGAGCCAACTTGAGTATTCTGCCATCTCATTTTTTTCTAAACTTGGTTTGCATGGGACTTTTGTTTTCTTTCTTTTTTTTTTTTTTTCTCTAAAAGGTTTTCTTTTCTTTTCCTTTTAAATTATACTTTAAGTTCTAGGGTTCATGTGCACAATGTGCAGGTTTGTTACATAGGTATATATGTGCTGTGTTGGTTTGCTGCACCCATTAACTCGTCATTTACATTAGGTATTTCTCCTAATGCTATGTCTCTCCCAGCCCCCCACCCCGTGACAGGCCCTGGTGTGTGATGTTTCCCGCCCTGTGTACAAGTGATCTCATTGTTCAGTTCCCACCTATGAGTGAGAACATGTGGTGTTTGGTTTTCTGTCTTTGTGATAGTTTGCTCAGAATGATGGTTTCCAGCTTCATCCATGTCCCTGCAAAGGACATGAACTCATCCTTTTTCGTGGCTGCATAGTATTCCATGGTGTATATGTGCTACATTTTCTTAATCCAGTCTATCATTGATGGACATTTGGGTTGGTTCCAAGTCTTTGCTTTTGTGAATAGTGCCACAATAAACATATGTGTGCTTATGTCTTTATAGTAGCATGATTTACAATCCTTTGGGTATATACCCAGTAATGGGATTGCTGGGTCAAATGGTATTTCTAGTTCTAGATACTTGAGGAATCACCACACTGTCTTCCACAATGGTTGAACTAGTTTAC
This sequence comes from Macaca nemestrina, assembly GCF_043159975.1. Taxonomy (NCBI): domain Eukaryota; kingdom Metazoa; phylum Chordata; class Mammalia; order Primates; family Cercopithecidae; genus Macaca; species Macaca nemestrina. The sequence goes on from NC_092129.1 coordinate 37,652,874, forward strand.
AGTCCCACCAACAGGGTAGAAGCGTTCCTATTTCTCCACATCCTCTCCAGCATCTGTTGTTTCCTGACTTTTTAATGATCTCCATTCTAACTGGTGGGAGATGGTATCACGTTGTAGTTTTGATTTCCATTTATCTGATGACCAATGATGACGAGCATTTTCTCACATGTCTGTTGGCTGCATAAATGTCTTCCTTTGAGAAGTATCTGTTCATATCCTTTGCCCACTTTTTGATGGGGTTGTTTGTTTTTTTTTCTTGTAAATTTGTTTAGGTTCTTTGTAGATTCTGGATATTATCCCTTTGGTCAGATGGGTAGATTGTAAAACTTTTCTCCCATTCTATAGGTTGCCTGTTCACTCTGATGGTAGTTTCTTTTGCTGTGCAGAAGCTTTTAGTTTAATTAGATCTCGTTTGTCTATTTTGGCTTTTGTTGCAATTGCTTTTGGTATTTTAGTCATGAAGTCCTTGTCCATGATGTCCTGAATGGTATTACCTAGGTTTTCTTCTAGGGTTTTTATGGTTTTAGGTCTAACATTTACGTCTTTAATCTGTCTTGAATTAATTTTTGTGTAACGTGTAAGGAAGGGATCCAGTTTCAGCTTTCTACATATGGTTAACCAGTTTTCCCTATTTATTAAATAGGGAATCCTTTCCCCATTTCTTGTTTTTGTCTGGTTTGTCAAAGATCAGATGGTTGTAGATGTGAGGTGTTATTTCAGAGGCCTCTGCTCTGTTCCATTGGTCTATATCTCTGTTTTGGTACCAGTACCATATGTTTTGGTTACTGTAGCCTTGTAGTATAGTTTGAAGTCAGGTAGCATGATGCTTCCAGCTTTGTTCTTTTTGCTTAGGATTATCTTGGCAATGCAGGCTCTTTTTTGGTTCCAGATGAACTTTCAAGTAGTTTTTTCCAACTCTGTGAAGGAAGTCATTGGTAGCTTGATGGGGATGGCATTGAATCTATAAATTATCTTGGGCAGTATGGCCATTTTCACAATGTTTATCCTTCCTATCTATGAGCATGGAGTGTTCTTCCATTTGTTTGTGTGCTCTTTTATTTCATTGAGCAGTTGTTTGTAGTTCTCCTTAAAGAGGTGCTTCACGTTCCTTGTAAGTTGGATTCCTAGATATTTTATTCTCTTTGTAGCAATTGTGAATGGGAGTTCACTCATGATTTGGCTCTGTTTGTCTGTTATTGGTGTATAGGAATGCTTGTGATTTTTACACATTGATTTTGTATCCTGAGACTTTACTGAAGTTGCTTATCAGCTTAAGGAGATTCTGGGCTGAGACTATGAGGTTTTCTAAATATACAATTATGTCATCTGAAAACAGGGATAATTTGACTTCCTCTTTTCCTAATTGAATATGCTTTATTTCTTTCTCTTGCCTGATTGCCCTGGCCAGAACTTCCAACACTATGTTGAATAGGAGTGGTGAGAGAGGGCATCCCTGTCTTGTACCAGTTTTCAAGGGGAATGCTTCCAGTTTTTGCCCATTCAGTATGATGTTGGCTGTTGGTTTGTCATAAATAGCTCTTATTATTTTGAGATATGTGCCATCAATACCTAATATATTGAGAGTTTTTAGCATGAAGGGCTGTTGAATTTTGTCAAAGGCCTTTTCTGCATCTATTGAGATAATCATGTGGTTTTCATCGTTGGTTCTGTTTATGTGATGGATTACATTTATTGATTTGCATATGCTGAACCAGCCTTGGATCCCAAGGATGAAGCTGACTTGATTGTGGTGAGTAAGCTTTTTGATGTGCTGCTGGATTCGGTTTGCCAGTATTTTATTGAGGATTTTTGCATCGATGTTCATCAGAGATATTTGTCTAAAATTTTCTTTTTTTGTTGTGTCTCTGTCAGGCTTTGGTATCAGGATGATGCTGTTCTCATAAAATGAGTTAGGGAGGATTCCCTCTTTTTCTATTGTTTGGAATAGCTTCAGAAGAAATGGTACCAGCTGCTCTTTGAACCTCTGGTAGAATTCGCCTGTGAATCAGTCTGGTTCTGGACTTCTTTTGGTTGGTAGGCTATTAATTATTGCCTCAATTTCAGCGCCAGTTATTGGTCTATTCAGAGATTCAACTTCTTCTGGGACGGTGTATGTGTTAGTCTTGGGAGGGTGTATGTGTCCAGGAATTTATCTATTGCTTCAAGATTTTCTAGTTTATTTGCATAGAGGTGTTTATAGTATTCTCTGATGGTAGTTTGTATTTCTGTGGGATCGGTGGTGGTATCCCCTTTATCAATTTTTATTGCATCTATTTGATTCTTCTCTTTTCTTCTTTATTAGCCTTGCTAGCGGACTATCAATTTTGTTGATCTTTTCAAAAAGCCAGCTCCTGGATTCGTTGATTTTTTGAAGGGTTTTTTTGTGTCTCTATCTCCTTCAGTTCTGCTCTGATCTTAGTTATTTTTTGCCTTCTGCTAACTTTTGAATTTGTTTGCTCTTACTTCTCTAGTTCTTTTCATTGTGATGTTAGGGTGTCAATTTTAGATCTTTCCTGCTTTCTCTTGTGGGCATTTAGTGCTGTAAATTTCCCTCTACACACTGCTTTAAATGCGTCCCAGAGATTTTGGTACATTGTGTCTTTGTTTTCATTGGTTGCAAAGATCATCTTTAATTCTACCTTCATTTTGTTATTTACCCAGTAGTCATTCAGGAGCATGTTGTTCAGTTTCCATGTAGTTGTGCATATTTGAGTGAGTTCCTTAATCTTGAGTTCTAATTTAATTGCACTGTGGTCTGAGAGACAGTTTGTTGTGATTTATGTTCTTTTACATTTGCTAAGGAGTGCTTTACTTCCAACTATGTGGTCAATTTTGGAATAAGTGCGATGTGGTGCTGAGAAGAATGTATATTCTGTTGATTTGGGGTGGAGAGTTCTGTAGATGTCTATTAGGTCTGCTTAGTCCAGAGCTGAGTTCAAGTCCTGGATATCCTTGTTGATTTTCTGTCTCGTTGATCTGTCTAATGTTGACAGTGGGGTGTTAAAGTCTCCCATTGTTATTGTGTGGGAGTCTAAGTCTCTTTGTTGGTCTCTAAGGACTTGCTTTACGAATCTGGGTGCTCTTGTATTGGGTGCATATATATTTAAGATAATTAGCTCTTTTTGTTGAATTGATCCCTTTACCGTTATGTAATGGTCTTCTTTGTCTCCTTTGATCAATGTTGGTTTACAGTCTATTTTATCAGAGACTAGGATTGGAACCCCTGCTTTTTTTTTGCTTTCCATTTGCTTGGTAGATGTTCCTCCATCCCCTTATTTTGAGCCTATGTGTATCTCTGCATGTGAGGTGGGTCTCCTAAATATAGCACACTGATGGGTCTTGACTCTATCCAATTTGCCAATCTGTGTCTTTTAATTGGGGCATTTTGCCCATTTACATTTAAGGTTAATATTGTTACGTGTGAATTTGATCCTGTCATTATGATGTTAGCTGGTTATTTTGCCCGTTAGTTGATGCAGTTTCTTCCTAGCATCGATGTTCTTTACAATTTGGCATGTTTTTGCAGTGGCTGGTACCGATTGTTCCTTTCCATGGTTAGTGCTTCCTTCAGGAGCTCTTGTAAGGCACTCCTGGTGGTGACAAAATCTCTCAGCATTTGCTTGTCTGTAAAGGATTTTATTTCTCCTTCATTTATGAAGCTTAGTTTGGCTGCATATGAAATTCTGGACTGGAAATTCTTTTCTTTTAGAATGTTGAATATTGTCCCCCACTCTCTTCTGGCGTGTAGAGTTTCTGCCGAGAGATCCGCGGTTAATGTGATGGGCTTCCCTTTGTAGGTAACCTGACCTTTCTCTCTAGCTGCCCTTAATATTTTTTCCTTCATTTCAACCTTGGTGAATCTGACAATTATGTGTCTTGGGGTTGCTCTTTTTGAGGAGTATCTTTGTGGTGTTCTGTGTATTTCCTGAATTTGAATGTTGACCAGCCTTGCTAGGTTGGGGAAGTGCTCCTGGATAATATCCTGAAGAGCATTTTCCAACTTGGTTTCATTCTCCCCATCACTTTCAGATACACCAATCAAACTTAGATTTGATCTTTTCACATAATCCCATATTTCTTGGAGGCTTTGTTCATTTCTTTTTACTCTTTTTTCTCTAAACTTGTCTTCTTGCTTTATTTCATTAATTTGATCTTCAATCACTGATACCCTGTCTTTCACTTGATCTAATCAGCTATTGAAGCTTATGCAAGAATCACGTAGTTGTCATGCCATGGTTTTCAGTTCCATCAGGTCATTTAAGTTCTTCTCCACACTATTTATTCTAGTTCACCATTCTTTTAATCTTTTTTCAAGGTTTTTAGCTTCCTTGTGATGGGTTTGAACACCCCCCTTTAGCTCAGAGAAGTTTGTTATTACCAACCTTCTGAAGCCTACTTCTGTCAACTCTTCAAAGTCATTCTCCATCCAGCTTTGTTCCATTGTTGACAAGGAGCTGTGATCCTTTGGAGGAGAAGAGGTGCTCTGGTTTTATAATTTTCAGTTTTTCTGCTCTGGTTTCTCCCTATCTTTGTGGTTTTATCTACCTTTGGTTTTTGATGTTGGTGACCTATAGATGGGGTTTTGGTGTGGATGTCCTTTTTGTTGATGTTGATGCTATTCCTTTCTGTTTGTTAGTTTTCCTTGTAACAGTCAGGTCCCTCTGCTGCAGGTCTGTTGGAGTTTGCTGGAGGTCCACTCCAGACCCTGTTTGCCTGGGTATCACCAGCAGAGTCTGCAGAACAGCAACTATTGTAGAACAGAAAATATTGCTGCCTGATCCTTCCTCTAGAAGCTTCATCCCAGAAGGACACCGGCTGTATGAGGTGTCAGTTGGTCCCTACTGGGAGGTGTCTCCCAGTTAGGCTACACAGGGGTCAGGGTCCCACTTGAGGAGGCAGTCTGTCCGTTCCCAGAGCTCAAACACCATGCTGGGAGAACCACTGCTCTCTTCAGAGCTGTCAGACAGGGATGTTTAAATCTGCAGAAGTTTCTGCCGCCTTTTGTTCAGTTATGCCCTGCCCCCCAGAGGTGGAGTCTACAGAGGCAGCAGTCCTTGGTGCACTGTGGTGGGCTCTGCCCAATTTGAGCTTCCCTGGCTGTTTTGTTTACCTACTCAAGCCTCAGCAATGGTGGACACCCCTCCCCCTGCCAGGCTGCTGCCTCACAGATTGATCTCAGACTGCTGCGCTAACAGTGAGCAAGGCTCTGTGGGCATGGGACCTGCCGAGCCAGGTGCAGGATATAATCTCCTGGTGTGTTGTTTGCTAAGACCATTAGAAAAGCACACTATTTGGGTGGGAGTGCCCTGTTTTTCCAGTTACAGCCTGTCGTGGCTTCCCTTGGCTAGGAAAGGAAAATCCCCCAACCCCTTGCACTTCCCAGGTGAGGCGATGTCCCGCCCTGCTTCTGCTCACCCTCCGTGGGCTGCACCCACCGTCCAACCAGTCCCAATGAGATGAACCAGGTACCTCAGTTGGAAATGCAGAAATCACCCATCTTCTGCATCAATCATGCTGGGAGCTACCGAGTGGAGCTGTTCCTATTCGGCCATCTTGAAATGGCGCCCCCAGGACTTTTGTTTTCAAGCTATGTCTCTACTATCATTTCTTTGAAGATGTCAAGTATATTAAGAAAAAAAGAGGAGAATTTAACTTTTTAAAAATATCAAAATATGTTGACATATTTTATTCAAAATCATCCTTGCCTGAAACTTCTGAGGTTTTATGAACATAGCAGCCTCTCATTTCTTTCCATTTGTGAAAAGGAACTAGAGTAGAAGAATAATGGAAAGGAACAAAGCCATGACATTAGATTCCTAAGAGGTACTACTTTCTGTCCATTTCACTGTCCAGGTGAGAGGAGCAGCCTGATTGGAGAGGCACAGTTGATGCCCTGTGACTGGAGCACCTGGAGAAAGACCAAAGTTACAAGAGATGAAATTAAATGGCTTTTTTATGTCTAACTCACATAGACCTAAAATATCATTATAATTCTGCCAATTTTTTGGCTGTCCTGATGAAAGAAGAGCTGACCAACTTCCCAAGGAAAACTCACAGGCCATGAGGGACTCCTAATAAACCTCTTGTGAATTTTTCTAGTGGAAGTGAGTTTCTCCTTCCACTAAAATGGGAATACTATTTTATATTTATATTTATTTTTATTTTTTTGCGACAGAGTCTCACTCAGTTGCCCAGGTGGGAGTGCCGTGACATGATCTCAGCTCACTGCAACCTCTGCCTCCTGGTTCAAGCATTTCTCCTGCCTCAGCCTCCTGAGTAGCTGGGATTACTATTTTAAATAGAAAATCTAACTACTATAAGAGGATTTTCTACTAAACTTATGACCACAAGAACAAGAAAGTTTATAGTGTTGCATTATAACTGGGGTGAATTTGTGTCACATCCCAGAAGCCCATCCATAGCATCTTGCTGGGATGGGATGCAAGGTAAATGGGGACTAGAAAAGGATAGTGGGGAAAGGGAGCTTGGACACTGGCTTGGCTAAATGGAATGGATCCCCAAAGTGAGTAACAAGTACTTACATGTACATTGTACATAACAGGGGAGCGAACTTGGACTTGACTCTGGCAGATGCTAGTGTCATAGGTTAGTTAATTAATTGATGGGGCAGATCAAGGGAATTGGTGATACATCAGCCAACCAATGACACTGTGAATCTGGGAGTGATCAATCTGTTTAGAGTACACCTTCACACACACCTGTGAGGGAAAACAGGAAGGGAGCCAGATGAAGGTGGGAGAGCCATCAAGACTGCAATGCAAGTCAGTACTCAGGTGAAGTAAAGAAGAGAGGAAGCAGGGTTGGGTGGGAGCCTCTTAGATTGCAGTGCACAACCATCAGGGAGTCCTATAACTGAAGTCACCCATAAGCGAAGTCCAACATTGCTCAAGAATTGGCCTGCCTTAGTATCTCTGCTGCACCCAGTTATTGGCTGGGGAGCACCCTGTGGGAATAGTGGCCTTGGCAAAAACACAGTGATGGATTTTGGAGTGTAGAACTGGGGCCATCAGTCAATTACCTCCTGGAAGACAGAGATCTGAGGGGTGTATTTTCATGGCCTCCAATACATCTAATTTCTCTTCCTCCTATACTCTTCTTGGCTTAATCCATCCCAGCCTTACTTGACTTCTCTAGTGTTCCCTGAACATATCAAATGTACTCCTAACTCAGAGCTTTTGTAGTGACTGTTTCCAGGACTTCCATTAGCCTAAAGGTTGTCTTTGTGAGAATTAGGAAAAGGTGCCCCTTTCTCAAGGTACACTCTTACATGGCTGCCCTGGGCCTGTTCTCCTTGCATGGCACACTGTTCCCTCAGATACTTGCAGTGTTGGTTCTGTTGTTTCTTTCAGGTCTTTGCAGATATTGTCATTTTAGTTACACTTTCCTTTACCCTATTTTAAAATAGTCCTCTCCATGAAACACACATAATTTCTCTTTCCTGTTTTACTTTTCTCCATGGAACTTATCCCTTCTGATATGCTGTATATTTTCTAATTTATTGTATTGTTCTTTTCACACTAACATAAAGTCTTTCCATGAGGGAGGGTTTTTTTCTTTTCTTTTTTCCTGTTTTGTTTACTGCTTTATCTGCAGAATCCTGAAACATGCCTGGAACATGGTAAGTACTCAAATATGAGGTGTCTTCATAAATTTCATGGAAAATATGTATTCTGAAAATACTATGGATAGTTTTAAAAAATTCTTACACCCAAATAAACTTGTACTAACTTGTTATAAAGTGTATAAACATAATCTGGTTTGAGTCACTGAGAAGGATAAGATGTTAGTTTGAAAAGAACCCCTAATAGAGCAACGTGAATTCTGCTAAAATTGAAGCAAGCACAAACGTCAAATTTATGTTGAAACTTGGGTGAACAAATGGTAAAATCACTGGCACTTTATGAAAACTTTATGTGGACAATGCCCCAAAGAAATCAGAAGTTTACAAATCGATAATTCATTTTAAGAAGGTGTGAGACAATGTTAAAGACAAAGCCTGCAGTGGCAGACCATCCACATCAATTTGCAAGGAAAAAAATTTATCTTGTTCATGCTCTAAAGAGGACTGATGATTAACAGCAGAAACAATAGCCAATGCGGTAGACATCTCAACTGGTTATAATTTCAACGGAATTTTTAAACAAGTAGCATCAAGATCCTTGAGTATTTCTTCAAAGAATTGTAAGAGGAAATGAAACATGGCTTTACTAGTACAATTCTGAAGACAAAGCACAATCAGAGCAATGGCTACCAAGAGGTAGACGTGGTCCAGTCATAGCAAAAGTGAGCCAGTCAAGAGCAAAGGTCATGGCAAGAGTTCTTTGGGATGCTCCGAGCATTTTGCCATTGGCTTTCTGGAGGGCCAAAGAATGATGATATCTGCTTATTATGAGAAAGTTAGCCAAAGCTTTATTTGAAAAACATTCAGGAAATCCTCACCAGAGTCCTTCTCCACCACGACAATGCTCCTGCTTATTCTTCTCCTCAAAAATGGACAATTTTGTGAGGGTTTCTATGAAAAATTATTAGGCATCCACCTCATGGTGCTGATTTGATCCCTTTTGACTTCTTTTTGTTTCCTAATCTTTAAAAAGCTGTAAAAGGCACTCATTTTTTTTTTTTTCAGTTAATAATGTAAAAAAGACTGCATTGACTGGCCAAATTCCCAAGACCCTCAGTCCTCTAGGAATGGACTAAATGGCTGGTATCATTGATTGCAAAGTGTCTTGAACTTGATAAAGTTTATGTTGAGAAATAAAGTTTATAGTTTTTATTTTTACCTTTCAATTCCATTTTCCCACAAAGTTTTTGAATTCCCCTCATATTTGTTGACTTTCCTTTTAAATACTTCTTGTTGCTTGTCTTCCTTTGTCTCTAGATCTTTTCTTTTCCTCTTAGCTTTCTTTTACCTTAAAATTTTTGGCTAATCCATGACTATGTTTTCTTCATGGCTTCAACTCATTCTATTAAGTATCTATAGGCTTCCACTGAGCTTTGCTTCTTCTTCCTACAACCTGAATCTCTTCGTATTTTATGGTTCTAATTAGTAAAACAGTCTGTCCCAAACTTATTTCTATTTTGGGGCACACTTTTTTTTTTTTTTTTTAACCAGGCCACTATACAGCTGCAGGCCACTGGTTAACTTATAAACCAGCTTGCGCTGGATTCCACACTTAGACTCCTTAGCCATGTTGGAGAATTCAAACCATGGTTACTCAGGGCTATCTGCCCTCTCTCCCCTAGGTGAAGCAGATACCTAATCTCTGTAGGTGTTAAAATTATTGGTTTAGTTTTGTAAGATATGGAAATAGGATCTAAGTTGGATATCAAAGATTTTCAAAATGTGTTCATCTGTATTATCTGTTCCTAACCTACATTTAGTTCATTCATTTTTTTAAAAATGTCCCTTACACCATGTAATGGCTAAGGACCCTGGCTGGAGATCTCAGTTTCTATAATTGATTGCCATCCCTCATCAATTATATTTCTGAAAAGTTTCTTGAATATACATCTGTCTCTGGATTCCCACATATGTTTCCTTAATTAGGTTTCTCCAGACTTAACTTCTCACTTCTATATAGATTCCACACCTTTACTAGAATATCTTTTAAAATACTAATGCAACCAGGTCATTTTTCTCTTCAAAATCCTTCCATGATAAATACTGCAGTTAGACAAAAAATATAAATAAAATGTTAAGATGGTTGAAAAATAAGAAAAAGGTAAATCATATGATTGTACAATTCAAATCCAAAAGCATCTTCAAACAAGGTAATAGAAATAAGTAAATTTAATACAATTGTTAGATGCAAGATAAACTTACAAAAATCAGCTATTTTGATTATTAGCAAGAAACAATGGAAAAAATTGTAAAATTAATTAATTCCATAGTAGCATCAAAAATTAAATAGTTAAGAATAGATTTAATGAAAGATGTATATGATCTCTACACTGAGAATTATAAAACATTGCTGAGAGAAAGGAGGCCTAAATAAATGGCAAGATATACCATTCTCAAGAATTGGAAGCCTCAATATTATTAAGATTTAAATTCTCCCCAAACTGATCTATCGAATCGATACACTTCCAAATGAAATCCCAATGTGTGTGTGTGTGCTCTGCATGTGAAAATTGTCAATTTGATTTTAGAATTATACGTAATTGCAAAAGTCTTAGAAAGTACAGGACAATTTTGAAGGAGAAAAACACATTTGGTGGATTTATATCACCGTATTTCAAGATTTACTATCAAGATAGTATATATAGGTGCAATGAAAAAAAAAAAAAACCAAACTAATAAAAGACTCAATGGAACAGAATATAAAAATCAAGAAGTAAACCCACACATATATGACCACTTACGTTCAAGAAAGGTGTGCATCATTGCAATATGGAAATGATGGCCTTTATAGTAAATGATGCTATAACAATTGGATATCCACACAGAATAAATGAATCTTTAGCCCCATCTCTGATCCATATCTCATACCATACACAAAAATTAATTTGAGATGGATTATAGACCTAAATACATGAATGATAAGACAAAATTTATGAAGTAAATTTTATAGGAAAATATGTTCATGACCTTGGCATAGGCAAAAATTTCTTAAGTAAGACATGAAAAGCACCAACCATAAAACAAAAAAATTTTGATAAATCTGACTTCATTTAAATTAAGAACTTATGATAATAAGACACCCGTGGAAGAGTGAAAAGACAAGTCACAGATTAGACGAAAGTATTCACAATGTTTACGTGCAACAAAGGACTCCAATTATATTCAGAATAAACAAATAACTCATAATAAGGAAAAGATGAACAACATATTTAAAAAATAAGCAAAGACTTGAACAGATCCTTCAGAAAATAGGATATCCAAATGGCCAATCAGCATTTGCAAAAGTATTTAATATCATTGCTCATCAGGGAAATACAAATTTAACACACAAGAAATATCACTATACTGTACCAGTCTGACTTAAACTAAAAGGACTACTGCCAATAATAAATGCTAAGACAGACACAGATCAACTAAAATTCTTATACAATTATAAAATTGCTGTGAGAAATAAGTTTATTACAACCACTTGAGAAAACTGGTTTTGCATTATCTTCTAAAGCTAAAGATAATGACCTAGGAATCCCACTCTTAGATATGTGCATATAAGATATGAGTGTGTATGTCTACATAATGATTTGTACAAAAATATTTATGGCAGTTTTATTTACAATAGCCCCAAACTGGAAATAATCAACATTTTCAGAAAGAGGAAAATGATGCTACGGACTGAATTGTGTCCTCTCAAAATTCATGTTGAAGCCCTAACCCACATATGATGGTATATGAAGACTTAGCCTTTGGGAGATAATTAGTTTTTGAAGAGGTCATGAGGATACAGCATTCATGATAGGAAGAGAAAGAGACAGGCACTAAGGAAAGGCCAAGTAAGGACACAGTGAGAAGTTGGCCACCTGTAACCCAAGGAAAGAGCTCTCAGCAGACACCAGTCCTGATGGCACCTTATTCTTGGACTTTCCAGGCCCCAGAACTGTGAGAAAATAATGTTCTATATGGTATGTTCTTAAGGGAGTCCAAGCTGACTAAGACAAATGGTAAATACACTGTGATATATTCATACAAGTAAGGTATACACAGCAGTAAAAATGAATGAACCACTGACTCAAACTACATTGATGGATTGCAAAGATACTAGGCTGATGGAAAAAAAGCCAGATAGGAAAGAATGCAGACTGTTGAAAGTCATTTATATAAAGTTTGAGATAGGCAGAACTAATTGATAGTTATCTCTGAGGGTAAGGAGGGCCTCACTTAGAAGGGCCATGAAAGTACCTTATAGGGTATTTCAAATATTCTATGTCTTGACTGGAATGGTGGTTATATATCAAAATTCATTATACTTAAGATCAGAGGGTTCTACGTAAGAATGTTTAGAAAAATCTCCACTGGGTCCCTCTTTTTCTTTGTATGACACATAATGGATGCCCTTTATTATTTCGGTTTAATTTTCTCCACCTCCTGCACCACCCTTTTTTTTTTTTTCAGACAGAATCTTTTTTTTTTTTTTTTTTGAGACGGAGTCTCGCTCTGTCGCCCAGGCTGGAGTGCAGTGGCCGGATCTCAGCTCACTGCAAGCTCCGCCTCCCGGGTTTATGCCATTCTCCTGCCTCAGCCTCCCGAGTAGCTGGGACTACAGGCGCCCACTACCTCGCCTGGCTAGTTTTTTGTATTTTTTTTAGTAAAGACGGGGTTTCACCGTGTTAGCCAGGATAGTCTCGATCTCCTGACCTCGTGATCCGACCGTCTTGGCCTCCCAATTGAGACAGAATCTTGCTGTATTGCCCAGGCTGGAGTGCAGTTGTGTGATCTCAGCTCACTGTAACCTCCGCCTCGAAGGTTCCATTGTGCTTCACTTGACACATGTGTCTTGGGTTCCAGGTCTGCACTTCTCAAGCTTCACACTTTTTCAACTCCATATCATCACTCGTTCTTATGAATTGTCTCATCCTAAAAGTCCCTTACCACTTTTTGCCTGATGAAATCCTACATGTATTTTGGTGTTCAGTTCAATTAGTGAATTCTTTTCTGATACTTCCAAGCAGAAATATTCCTCTGTTAGAACATTGTTCCTGTACAAGACAAGTCATAGGTTAGAAGAAGGTATTCACAGTGATTACATGGAACAAAGGACTCCAATTATATTCAGAATAAATAAATAACTCATAAATTAATTAGGAGAAGATGAACAACATATTTAAAAAAAAAGCAAAGACTTGAGCATTTATTATTTCCTTCTGCAATTAGCTGCATGTGAATTTTCCCATTAGAGTGTGAACTCAGACCCCTTGAAGGTAAGAACCATGGCTAGTTAATCTTTACATTTTAGGCATATAGCACAGTACTAAAAAATATATTAGTGCCTAGAGTAATTAACAGAACATACTTTCTAGCCCTGTTGCCAGAGAGAGAAATGTAAAGTCATTGCACTAGAAGTGCTGTAGTGTCCATTTTTACTCAAGTGAGATGTCTGATATTTGCATCAGGAATTGAAAAGGAAGAGATTATTAGTGCCAATAGAGCTTTAACTTTTCACCTTCTGTCACCAGAGCAGGAGATGGCTGATCATGCAAAGAACACTTAATTGTCAGAGAGACTGCAGACCCAGCATTCTTGGAGAGTCAGCTGCTGCATTATGCAACCATTCTCAGGATTAACAGACATAGACTATACCTTAGTTGGGCTCTTCGTTTGTTTGTTTGTTTTTTAAGGAAAAAAGACTCAAGCCATGTACCAAGCAATGTAATAGAACAAAAGGGACTTCAAGGCAGTACATGCATTGAAATTGGAGCAGTAAATCCATCAGAAACCCAAAATAACTCTTGGGACTGGGCACTTAATCTGTTTTCTTTACCAACTATTTTATCCTTTTCCGATTCTACTTGAACTTGACCCTTCCTTGAATTTGGCCTTTCATGTTTTCTCTGTTCACTTCTATCATACCCTTTCAACTTTATATTCACCATTAACTGCCTCACTTGATCTATATTACTTAATTCAAGTTCCCAAGGGTGATCCTGATTAACCCAATTCATTTTCCTGCTAAGTTATGACCTAGGTCACTAGCCCTTCTCAGCAGGCACCAAATTAAATAATTTCTCCATATATCATCATATATTGATATTTGCTTCATGTATTCACTAAATAGCAATTATTAGAGACTCTATGGCCAAAACTAGTAATCATACATTTCCTACTTTGAAAAATTGTAATGAGGTTTATTTTGTTTTGTGATTACATCCATATTAGTAGATGTAAAATGAATATTTATTAAATTAGCAACAACTACTTGTGTCTAGAAAATATTCTCCAGTCACTTTCGGAGATGTTACATATATTTAAATCACAGCAGAAACTCAAAAATTGTTGTTGGTTGAGTTGGAAATTTAAATATGCTTTGCTCATCCTCAGCAAAATAGATTATTATACTCTTGTGATGATTGCAAATAATTTAAGAAATATCTCAGGGACAGTCCACACATTAAATTTTCTCTTTTTCTGTCTCTGCAAATATTAAATGCATAGAAAATAAAGCTAAGGATGAGACCCATTTCTATACACTTGAGCTTGTGTTTGTGATAGAAAAACCGAGCGTCAGATTCAAAGAGTTATTTATATTTCTAGTGTCATGCTTGTTTCTCTAGTAGTTGTGATTTAGGTACCTAAAAAAATACAAGTCTGTCATGTAATTTTGTCATTTAGTCAAAATCTGATAAAATTATTAAATTTAAATACAACTTTACAAGTTGCCTGAAGCATGATTTGTTCTATTTGCATTTTCCTTGAATGGGGCCTTGTCAAGCACTTGGTTGGATTCAGCATCGCTGAAAGTCAGCCCTTAATTCTGACTGCCCTTACAAATGGAGGAGAGCAGCCAGTTTCAACACATGACTCGGAGTTCATTTGGGGTTTTGTCGGCAGAGTGCAAAAAATATATATATGTTGTTATCGGTTAAGTGTGTAAATTGGCATTTTTGTAGATGTTATATGGCTATATAAATTACATCTGGATATTAAATTATTGGCACAGGCATTTGCTATTTTGAAGAAACTAATTAAGTCTAAATGACTAATTCCCAGTTGCAGAGTCATGAACACAAAATATGATTCATGGAAGTAGGCAGCACTTCACATCCAAGACATGGTAATGCTTTATTTGTGTGCATTTAAGGAAGACAGTGGCAGGAGTTCATTTGCTGCACCTGTTACCAAAAGTTGTGAAGGCAAGGAAGAGCCTGGAATTGTCTGCACATCATGCCCATTGGCACTTCAGGAATGATCGCTGATGCCAGCCCCACTCTGGCAACCCTGCTTCTGACAGCCTCATCATGACTCACACACAATGAGCACAGAGCATGAAGACACTGAGATGAGGGCCTGAAAACCTCCACAGAAATCAGGGGTAAACAAAGGGGGCTGTTGAGGTGGGAGTAGAGAAATTATTTTCCTTTCTGTTTTATAACAAGTGATAGGCTTGCATTTGCTGATTTAAGAATATTTACAAAGCATATACATTATACTTGTTAGTTTTGCTTCTGGATTTGAATCAGGAGCTATCTTCATCACACATAATTTTTTTAAAGCACTGACTTTTTCTAAAAAATGTGACGCTTAGGGCTTGTGTAAAGGATGCTTAGAATTTGTATAAAACACTTGGTTCCTACTGTTTTGTAACTCTCCATCTGCTCTTCTCAGTAAGAAAAAAAAAAACACAGGGCAGACAAGCATTGCTTACTGAAACTGCTATGGATGTAGTCATACTTTATTTTATTTCACTGCTCAACATTCATTTTTCTTTTTAAAACAGCATCATTACTGCTGTAATCAGAGGTCTGATGTTTTCTAGTCAAGGACAAATTAGACCAATCAGTTGCCCTGCTTTTGAATGTGAATCTTGAGTAGAAGAGTAGGCAGTATCTTAATGGTTAGCTTTCCACCCTCCTGCTAGTGGAGTCCTCAGCAGCCTTTGCCATCTGGGAGACAACTGCGGGAGCTCCTGCCTCTGAGCTTTGGGAGCTGACTTGCTTTCTGTGTGTATTCTGAAGCCTTGTTCTTCATCCTTTGATACATTTTGAACCCTTCTTTACTCCCTGATTTCCTTCTAATGAATTTTATGTCTAGTTTTCAAATACAGAGATTTTACTGATATATTACTTATAATTTTATTTTAAAATTTTCACTCAGAATGCAAATGATCATGATGCAAGTGACATTATGAAATAAAAAGCAAATTCCTCATAAGTATTATGCATTTATTGTTAATAACAAAATATTTAAAATTATCTCACAATTGTTGAAACCAATATGTCAGAAAACCATGGTTGAAAAATTCTGATATCTGGCCTTAGCACCTAATGGCAACCTGTTTCCAATTTTTATGTAGAGATGGTCTCTGAGATATAGAGACCATCTACAGAGATGGTTTCAAACTTTAGGATCTGGGAATTTAAGACAACATAATTATACCATTTGTAGGAACCTACTGGAGTGGGAAAAATTCTACCTGGGGGAGGCTTTGGCTAAGCAGAAATGAAAATGGGAGGAAGGAGACTAGGGTGTATGTGGGAAAGACTGAAAGAAGAACTTCAAGAATGAGGTTGGAATAGGTTGAAAGGGAATACGTAGCTTTATCATACTGACACTTCTTTGGTGTGTAACTAATGTTCCTGGGTTTTCCAGGTGGTAAGACACTAGGTAGGTCATTCACTCACTATGTAGACTACTTTTATTTATTTATTTATTTTTGAAGTCCTTGTCCTTTATTGGGCAAGGAGTGAAGGAAGCAGACAGACCGGTTGGACATAGTAGATGGGTGTGTGAGGACAAATGCTACCCAAAAGCCAGCCAACCCACACTCCCCTGAAATGGATGCTAATGCCCTTCAAATTCTGGGCAATGGTTTCACACAGCCTCTTCCAAGGATAAAAGAAGGGGTTCTTGTAAAGCTTCTTGTTACCCTCACAAAGCAAGTTCTGAGTTCTGGTTTTTCTAGGACACTAACTCTAGTCACAAAGATCTCTGGAGTAATCAGGCATGGTGGAGTGACAAGGTGAGTGTTTCAAAAGGATAAGTAGAACAGGAGTCTTGCCCAAACCCTGTTACAACGTCAGTGCCTGTATATGGCTTCTCAGCCCAACCAGAAATTGACAGAGAGGCATGTATGTGGTGAAAAGATATACGTATATTTAGGATTAATCAGCTGGACTCAGTTTAGATTATTCCAATTTTGTTGGCAACATCCAAAGCATTGTAATCAGGAGCCAGTTGAACATATGCCTTCTTCTTTTCATCAGGCCGAATCAGGTGTTGACCTCGGCCCCTCAATGTCATAGAGCTTCTTCACAGCCTGTTTAATCTGGTGCTTGTTGGCTTTAGCATCCACAGTGAACACAAGTGTGTTGTTGTCGTCTATCTTCTCCACGGCAGATTCAGTGGTCAGCAGAAACTTGATGATAGCATAGTGGTCAAGCTTGTTTCTCCTGGGAGTGCTCTTCCGAGGATATTTGGACTGCCTCCGGAGTCGCGGTGTCTTGGGCCGCCAGAAGGTGGGTGATGTGCAGATCTTTTTCTGTGTGTGTGTAGCTGTAGATACCTTTCAACACTGCCTTCTTGGCCTTTAAAACCTTCTCTTTGGCTTCTGCTTTGGAGGGGCAGGAGCTTCCTTCTTCGCTTTTGGCACCATCTTGTCTCATGGTTACTTTCATAATGATAGTCACTATATAAGAGAATTGCCTCACCGAAGAGTCTGTTGAGATAACATTCATTTTGTAGACGAATGGCCACACTGTTGTAATCATAGCTAACTGAACCCACTTGTGAGTCACTAATACTGGGGCAGCCAATCTACAGTCTGACCAGTGGCCTGTAATGATGGCCTGCTATGCAAAGCTCTTTTTTTAATGTCCTGAAATTACTTGATGCTATCTAAAAACCTAAATCTTTTATTATTATTATTATTATTATTACTACTATTATTATTACACTTTAAGTTCTAGGGTACATGTGCATAACATGCATGTTTGTTACATATGTATACCTGTGCCATGTTGGTGTGCTGCACCCATCAACTCGTCAGCACCCATCAACTCGTCATTTACATCAGCTATAACTCCCAGTGCAATCCCTCCCCCCTCCCCCCTCCCCATGATAGACCCTGGTGTGTGATATTCCCCTTCCCGAGTCCAAGTGATCTCATTGTTCAGTTCCCAGCTATGAGTGAGAACATGCGGTGTTTGGTTTTCTGTTCTTGCGATAGTTTGCTGAGAGTGATAGTTTCCAGCTGCATCCATGTCCCTACAAAGGACACAAACTTATCCTTTTTTATGGCTGCATAGTATTCTATGGTGTATATGTGCCACATTTTCTTAATCCAGTCTGTCACTGATGGACATCTGGGTTGATTCCAAGTCTTTGCTATTGTGAATAGTGCCGCAAACACCAAAAGCAATGGCAACAAAAGCCAAAATTGACAAATGGGATCTAATTAAACTAAAGAGCTTCTGCACAGCAAAAGAAACTACCATCAGAGTGAACAGGCAACTACAGAATGGGAGAAAATTTTTGCAATCTACTCATCTGACAAAGGGCTAATATCCAGAACCTACAAAGAACTCAAACAAATTCACAAGAAAAAAACAAACAACCCCATCAAAAAGTGGGCAAAGAATATGAACAGACATTTCTCAAAAGAAGACACGCATACAGCCAACAGACACATGAAAAAATGCTCATCATCACTGGCCATCAAAGAAATGCAAATCAAAACCGCAATGAGATACCATCTCACACCAGTTAGAATGGCGATCATTAAAAAGTCAGGAAACAACAGGTGCTGGAGAGGATGTGGAGAAATAGGAACACTTTTACACTGTTGGTGGGACTGTAAACTAGTTCAACCATTATGGAAAACAGTATGGCGATTCCTCAAGGATCTAGAACTAGATGTACCATATGACCCAGCCATCCCATTACTGGGTATATACCCAAAGGATTATAAATCATGCTGCTATAAAGACACATGCACACGTATGTTTATTGCGGCAAAGCTCTTTTTAAGCAGGAAATAATTGTCATTAGCTAGGACAAACCCTCCTTTCTCTTGGGCATATCAATAGTGAAATCTCTGACGCATGGTATTCATGTGGTAAAGAGAATGTAGTTGTTAGCAGGGGCCATGAAAAGCTCTGAATAAGCCAAAACTAGAAGTAAGAAGAAACCATAACGAAAAAAAAATAGGAGAAATAGACCAGAAGACTTCCATTTCTGTCAATGTGGTCGATTAGAAAACCTGAAAACCCTTCTGTATCACCTGGAATTGCTGGATACAATATAACAAATATCCATTTAAATGCCTAACTGACCTTGCAAGAATATATTCATACATAAATGCATACGTACATATAAGCACACATCTATGTAGACATAAGGAAATCTCTGGAAGTTAGAAACCAAGAGGAAAATGAAAACCAGAACAGTAAGAGTTTATTTTGCAGTTGCCTGCAGGTATTTTTCAATCTCAGTAGCCAAGGACTTGGCTTTTACATGCCTTTGGAAAGAGGATATTCAGCCTTAAGTTATGTTGAGATAGAAGTTCTGAGTCTTCTGCTTAAAGCCAGGGATACAGCCTCAATCAAATGGTGTATCAGAAACAAACTGCCCGTCAGGATAGACATTTTTCAACCATGGTTTTCTGACACAGCAGAGAGGATGACATGGGGGTTTGTCATCCTCTCTGCTGTGTCAGAAAACCATGGTTGAAAAATGCCTATCCTGACGGGCAGTTTGTTTTGTCCTGGGGTGAGGATGGGAAATGAGTCTCCTTGGTTATTTGTATCCATGCCTTCTGCCTTCTGCCTTGTGATTTTGAGATTTGAATTTACTCTCTCTGTAGGCTCTAGAAGCCAAAAACTGTGAAACAATATTGTAAGAGTAATAATGTCCACTTTCTATAATAATTTTATGATAATTGTACAGTTCTGTAAAAATAACACAACTCTGGAGGAAGACACATTCTCGAGATTCTCTGAAGATAAAGTCACAATCCAGATCACAAACATACTCAAGTAAGCACTTCACCATGAAGAAAAACCAGCAGATGACAGCAAATAGCAGGAACACACCAAAAAGAAACAAAGGCTACCAGTGTTTTAAATAAGATAACAAAAGGTAAGGCATAAAAAATGAGATCAGACACTATCCAAAAAGATGCAGCACATTGTGAGGGAATGTCCAAAACTTTAAAGAGATTTTTTGCTGTTTGTTCACTTTTCATAAATGTAGAAAAGCAATGGTCTAGAAGTAGCCGCAGAAAAGGGGAAAGAAGAGAATGCAAATATTGTCTTTGTGATGTTTTGATAAACACATTGTGGGAAAATGAACACCCATCATTTCAAAAGGCTTTGGGGCAAGAGGAAGATTTTAGTGTAAGACGAGATTGTAGAGGGAGTGTTTTCAGAATATGGGAATGTGAAATTTATTTTAATGAAACATTGTTTTCAAAAGGAGTGTTGAAAATAATTAGGAAGGAGGTTCATAGAGGAGAAAATATGGAAATAATAATACTTGAGAGTACTTAGTTGACCAGAGGATTTGTGTTCTGTCAAATGGCTCAGAATGGCTGGTTGAGAAGAATGTTGTTTGCATTTGAAGTGACACGTATGACTCTGAGGTTTCAAGTGGTATCCTAGGATGTTAGCATTCTAACATCATTTCTCTTTAAACAAGGTCATAGTGTTCTAAAAAGAAATCTCTTCATGTGGTGCTATGAAAACACACAAACAACGATATCATACTGGACACTCTGATAAACTCTTTTAATCCAATATCTAATTTAATCCTCCCTTCCAGCTCAGAATATAGATACTACTATAATCTCCATTCACTTATAAGAAAATAAAGGCTCAGAAATTTCAAGTAACTTGATTAATGTCACACACCAATAAGTTAGGGACATTATATTGGTGCCGTTTCAAACTGTGAAAAGGAATTAGCTAGTGAGAGAAGTAAAGAAAGAGCAACTTCCATTGTGTATACCGTATGTATGAAAAGCACAGAGAAAGAAAACATTATGTGTTTTGTAAACTAGTATGGTCAGAGGAAAGGATCTATGTGAGAAGGTTGTGGAGGATAAGCAGAAATATAGTCAGGAATCAAAATATGGCAAGACTTGTATCTGAGCTTTCTCTTGAAAACCAATAAAGTTCTTTATAAAGGAAAGAGCTATAACCTGATTTTCATTTTAGGATAATCCCTCTTGCAGTAACACTGTGGATGGATCTGTGAGAAACTAAGCCATCAGATCAGTCAGGTTTGCAATAATCCAGGCAAAAAGCATTTCACTAAGATATGAATGAAAGTAGGGCATCATTAAGGAGGCAGAATCTGTTATATCTAGTTACCGAATGCAAGTGTGAGTATGAGTGTGTGTGTGTGTGTCAGGAGTTGAGAGCTGCAAGAAGGGACTATATAGTGACTGAAAAGATGGATGATTAGTCCATGAAATGAGGCAGAGAATGAGAATTCAGTTTTGATCCCGTCGAATTTGTGTTTTCCTTTGGGATATTAAAATGCTGCAGATGTGCATTCTCAGGACTCAAATTTAGTTATGCGAAACAATAACGAAAAATAACCCAAATTTCAACAACATAGTGTAGTAGTCATGTCTGGGGCTCTTGGGTGGTCCCAGTTAATCAGTTTCCCCAGAGGCAACTTTTCCCCATCAATCTGATTGATGTCAGAGATGAGTCTTAGATGCCATCTGATGTTCAAGCTATTAATGCAGTGCTTTTATAAGACAGACAGCAGGAATAGCCCAGTGGCATGAATTGGATAGAGTTAGGGGTCAGATGATTGCCTGAATGGGAAGGTTTTCAGTCCAGGTCAGTTAACGGGTGTTTCTTTCATAAAGAGAGTTTAAGCTGTTCTTGTAAGGGTAAGTTTTCTCTTAAGGTTTATGAGAATTGTGTCTGTGCTGAGGTGATTTGGTCTCCTGGAAATCCCTGGGCTACAGCGTATTACACAGCGTCAGTCCTGCAAGCTGTTTGAGTGGGCCTCATGACAATCATTAATCTTGTAGCCACAATATGGCTCTTACAGTATACTACAAGTAGTTATCTAATGCTGAGTAACAAATTAACTTTAATTTGAACTTAATGACTTATTGAGGTTCATTCCATTAGACAAAAGCCATTGTATGATCAAGTGGTTTTCTGAGACAATGCCTTAGCTCTTTATGAAGTCCTAAGAAATTTTATAGTCACACCCTCAGCTTTGTGTTTGGCCCATGTTCCTCTCATAGTATCCTTGAGATGATCCTTACATCCAGGGGCAATTTCTTAATCTCTTAATATTTTAATTTTAGCCACTTAGAGAATTGGGAATATTCAACTTTGACAATCCTTGGCTCCATTTTGTTAACAGTTCTTCCTTCAGCATATCTGTCTTGCATTCTAATACATGCAACAAGAAGAAATAAAGCAGCAACTTCAACACACTGCCTTGAAATCTCCTTGGCTACTTGAGAGGATAGTTGACTAGAGGTATATACATTCTGTCTGGTGGCTTGGAATGGCCGGTCATCAATTGCATTTGAAGTGGCATGCTTATATCCACAGTTTTAAGTGATGCACTTGGTTGTCTTCTACTTTCCACATTACTGCTGGTGGCAGTGTTACTAAACTTTCTGTCACTACATAATAAGGAACCTCCTTCCTCCACGACCATTCTCTTCACATCCTTGAGAGAGACATATAAAGCTTTCAGGTTCAGGACTACAAAAAACTTAGCAGAGCTATTGTAGACCTTCTCATCCTAGACATTTTGGATGTATGGGAAGCAATTGCTTAAGCATGACTACTTATCCTGCTGTATTAGGGTACTGACTGGAAGCATCTGTTATGCTGGAAATACTAATTGGATCAGACTAAAAAAGAGACTATTTATAAATATCTGGGCATGTTCTGGGAACACAATAAGGAATTTCCAGGAACCCAGGGCTAAAGGCAATGGAAACTGTTACCACCTGTAGGTGTAAGGATCAAGTCAAGAGAACAATAATGAAAGGCCGGAGAGGGCCTCGTAATACTTTCTGTGTCCTTCTTTAGGGAGGCAGTCAATCTGCAGTGACAGGGCAGAGAGGGAGCCTAGGGAATAAATATCCAATGTCATTCTCTTCTTTCCCTTCTGTTAGTATACTCCATTAGTTCAAAACAACTGGGAACCAAAGGAGAAGGGGATCCATTGATTCACTCATATCGCTCAGGAACAGCCTCCTGGAATTCAGAGCAATGTGGAGAACAGCAGAAAGTAGATCTGGCGGGGTAAATGGACAGTATTCAGCACACCAGGGAAATAAAAGACAAGTCCTCTATGTCAGTGGTTTTAAAATGTGTTCCCTAATCAGCATCATTGATGTCACCTGAGACTTGCTAGAAATTCAAATTGTTAGGCTCCACCGCTGATCTATTAAATCAGAATCCCTAATGTAGACTCAACAATATGTGGATTAACAAGCCCTCTAGGTGATTCTGACGCATGCTAAAGTAAGATAACCATCATTCTATACTCTAAAATATACAATAGCTGTATGAGGTATTTAATTCTATCTCCCCCATCAGCTCATCACCCTTCCTCTCATGCCCTTACAGGCCCTGGAATTGGAGACAGGGCACAAGCTTCTTATTCGTGGATACTCATCAATGCATTGTTAATCCTTAGTTTCTTCTTAAACTAATTCTTCCCTTTTTAGTCCAAGAATCCTCTGTATTGATTATTTATGCATTAACTTTATTACCAGAGTCATTCAAAGTCTTGCTTTTTGATTCTCAAAATGTTTTAAATTGCAAAACTTTTTTCCTGCACTTGTCTTTGCTATAAGTTACAAAAATTTAACACTTTTAATAAGGACCAAACTCTGATCTGATCTGATCAGCTGGACTGAGGGTTAAAATTAAAGTTGAAGGAGTTGGGGGGATAATATTGTTATTACTATATAATCTTTCTGCAGAGGCAGAAATTCTGTTTTACAAAAAGCATTGTAGCTATTTCCTAAAGAGGATTAAAGGTCACAAAGTAAGAGAACTAGCTGGGCCAAAGAGCACAATAGTAAATGATCAAATACGGTGCTAAACTATAGCTGCAGCGTTGACCAGTTGTTATTTGAATATATTATGGAGATTGAGATAGAGGTTTGGTTCATAACTCAAGAAGTTATTCATTTCTTCTTTCAGGTACATTCACTTTAAAATAAAAAAACTCAATATTAATTTTTTAATTTCAAAAGTAATATACAGATTCTAACTAGTGAAATATGACATAAAAGGCACATTGACGCCAGGTGTGGTGGCTCATGCCTGTAATCTCAGCACTTTGGGAGGCAAAGGCAGGCAGATGACCTGAGGTTAGGAGTTAAAGTCGAGCTTGGCCAACATGGTGAAACCCCATCTCTACTAAAAATACTAAAATTAGCCAGGTATGGTGGCAGGCACCTGTAATCCCAGTTACTCAGGAGGCTGAGGCAGGAGAATCGTTTGAACCCTGAAGCCAGAGGTTGCAGTGAGCTGAGATCATGCCATTATTGCCCTTCAGCCTGGGGATAGATCGAGACTCAGTCTCAAAAAAAAGAAAAAAAAAAAAAAAAAAAAAAAAAAGGCACATTGACTCCATTTGCCTAGCCGAAACGTGCTAATCTGAATAAAAATTCATCCACCCTCTTCCATCTTCAGTTAAACTAGAAGAGGGCGACTTCCTTAAAATACAGTTCTATAAAAAATATCTTTTCAAGAGAATGATTTTGAAATTAATCAAGGGAAGATATTCAAGTCTACATGTACCTCCCCAGATCTCAAGGAGGAATGGATTTCTAAGTGAAGGAAGTCTTAGTGTCCCATGCTTGATGAATTATTTGTTAACTGGAACAGCAAGAACAGGGGTAAGGGTTAATGGCAGAAAGTAAGCTTGGAAGAAATATTTCTATTACTGATAATGACTTCAATTTATTTAAGAATTAGATAGAGATAATGAGTGTCTATAGCATTGTTGTGAGAACTAGAGCAATTAATACGACAAGTGATATGCTCAGCTTGATGAACATA
This sequence comes from Macaca nemestrina, assembly GCF_043159975.1. Taxonomy (NCBI): domain Eukaryota; kingdom Metazoa; phylum Chordata; class Mammalia; order Primates; family Cercopithecidae; genus Macaca; species Macaca nemestrina. The sequence goes on from NC_092129.1 coordinate 37,677,564, forward strand.
GTAGGAACACAGTCAATATTAGCAATAACCATAGTTCATTGTGACTAAGTGTATGGACTCTGGACTGAGGTAACCTAGGTTCAAATCCCAGCTCTGCTGCTTATCAGGGATATGAACTCAAGCAAGTTACTTAATCTCCTCACATGTAAATTTCCTCAGTGGGAATAGAATTGCACTTACCCAATAAGGTTATTGGTAAAATTAAAAGGTTTAGAAGGATCATTTATGTTCTTTTTTTATTTATTAGAATCAAGGATGCATATTGTTGGACATTTTCATGTTTCTGATATGTACCATTCATTGTAAGTGATCTGATGAATATGCTTGTAAGTAAATCGGACCCATTCCCAGAGTGAAAATAGAATTACTGAGTTGAAGATACACATGGTTTAATGGTTTTTTACTTTTAAAAACCATTAAAAACCATAAATAAATAATAGTTTATTACTAAAATATTCTAAGAATTATTTATTCTCTCACCAAAAATGTATAGGTGTCTGTTTCCTTATAGTCTCACTTTTTTCACATTATAATTTTTAAATATATGCCAATTTGTAGGTGAAAAATGTTAATTTCTATAAAAAATTGCCTCCATTCTATTGGCTAAAAGTAATTTCTAAAGGTCTCAGCTAAACGAAATCTTAGATAATTTGACAACACTTACTAGGTTTTTGCACTCTCAGTTTCCCAAACCTTTCAAATTTAAATAATCCCTGGTAGTGTCATAGTTTTATTCTAGATATCTTAAAGAATTTGGGAAAGATATACCTATTCTGAGAGAAGCCCATAGGTATTTATTTCTTATTATTCTCTGATCATAAGTAAAAATAGAATTTTCTGGCCTAAATCTAGAAGGCATATCTCAAATCTCCTTTTAATTAGTTTTTAAAGAAACAATATAATTATCTTTTTTTCCCCTAAAGAAGTGTGTTTTGTTGTTGTTATTGTTGTTGTTGTTTGTTTGTTTTAAGTACAAAAGCCTTCAGCAGTTTGGTTCTATTCACTTTAGATAAGCAGCCAAAAAGTTCAGAAGTCCAATCCAAAATTATTCTTAGTCTTCACTTGCCAAAAAGATCAGATTAAATATCGCATAAGAATAGGCTTTCTTGGAAGATTTCTGGTTCAGGACTTCCTGGCTTTGGCATGAGTTAAGGACACCACAATACAAGTAGTTGACTCAGAACTATAGTGAGAGTGGTACCTAGGAGTCTGAAAACAAAATACTGTCTGCATCTCCTATTTGAATAATTCATAAGGATTTATTTTTATCTATCTCGACTCCAGCATTAAATTTAAATAACATTCTCCTACCTAATGACGTTGGCTTAACAATAATTGTTTTTAATGTCTTAAATATATTTTTGCTTGCAGTTTGTCTAAATGCTATTTTTCAAGAAAAAATCGTTTGTCCTTAAGTAGAATACATTCCCTTTAACCGCTTGATCATTACATTTCTTTCTCATGCTTCTGTGTGGTATAATTTTTGCACTTTAAATAGTACGCTATTAAGCCATGTGGAGGATATTTTTGACTGTATCATACCTATGGGTATTTGGTTTTTAAACATAATATGGTTTCTCAAAAGGTCTGGTATTGAAATAACAAATTTAGAATGAAATTACTCTCTTAACCATATCCCTTAAATGGTTTGAATTCTAGCTGTGGATAAATCCTAGTTTCTTTAGAAGTTACCTCTCCCGTTAGACCAGCCATCCCCAGCAATTAAGGCTGGCCAGTGTGCTCCTGCGGGCAGTTCCTGCCTTGATTTACACGGTTAGGAATTAAGGACCTTTTCACAAAGAAGGCTTGTTGGGTATTAACTATCATATCCTAGTGACTCTGAGTGCTATAAAGACCATGTATTTTAAATTTGATTCTTATAAACTTTAATCTTTACTGGATATTTATACTCCTTTTCTAAAGTTTAAAAGAATTACATCTTAATTACTTGCTTTAGAAAATTTTTTTTCCTAAATGATGTAAGCCAATCTGAAAAAGCTACATACTGTTGTGATTTCAGTTATATGACTTTCTGAAACAGACAAAACTATGGAGACGATAAAGTAATCAGTGGTTGCCAGGGGTCGTGGGGGAGGGGGAAGGGATGAATAGGTGAAGCAAAGGGGAATTTTAGGATAGTAGAACGATTCTGTGTAATAGTGTAATCACAGATACATGACATTATGCATTTATCAAAACCCATAGAACTTTACTGAAGAAAGAGTGAACCCTAAAGTGTGAAATTACAAAAAATTTATATATGAGATTGAAGGATCTCAGGAAGAAATGGAGATCGTAACAAGAATATATCTGCATTACAATTGTAAAAAAAAAAAAAAAAAGAACAGCAACCACCTCACTCAGGAGGGTGAAGGCAAAAGATGTTGACTTTGGAAACGAGTAGAGTCTGTAAGACTAAAGGTAAAAGAAACTGCACATGAGCTCTATATGTTGATGAAGTTGTTTTTCATAGGTGTACAGGAAATAATTCTGATACTGATGTACATGTACAATGGAATCGAAAAATTAAGTACATGAATGGTACATGGTGGGAGCCAGATTTCCCACTTTTGGAGTGAAAATCCACAGACACACAACAGAAAGAGACTAGTATGGTGTAGTATTGGCTTAGAATTGGAGACAGTTAGTATGAACTCACGTTTTGTGTTTGTTTGTTTATCAAGACTGAATCTTGCTCTTGTCGCCCAGGCTGGAGTGCAATGGCGCACAATCTTGGCTCACTGCAACCTCAGCCTTCCAGGTTCAAGCGATTCTCCTGACTCAGCCTCCCAAGCAGCTGAGATTACAGGCACCCGCCACCAGGCCAGGCTAATGTTTTTGTATTTTTAGTAGAGACAGTGTTTCACCATGTTGGCTAGGCTGGTCTCGAACTCCTGACCTCAAGTGATCTGCTTGCCTCAGCCTCCCAAAGTGCTGGGATTACAGGCATGAGCCACACGCCTGGCCTGTTTTGAAGTTGTTACTCTTAAATTTTCTATATGGAAAATGATCAAATTCAAATAAAGATGATTAACTCTACCCATAGAATTAATTTTACATCAAAAAGCCTATGGATAAGAAGACTGTTATTACATCTACTTCATTTACATATTTCTTTGGAAGTTGTTAATTTGATCCATTAGTTGTTACTTTGGTGATACATATTACATTAAAACAATATTGTTTATGTTTATAATTAGAATTATTTTTCTGAATATGACATGAAGCCAGTTACTAGGCCAATGGATGACTCTTTTATATGAAAACTACATTCTGATTTAAATATAAGTATTTACAAATGTTAGGTCAGAACTATGTAAATGATTTTAAACTTACACCATTTGTCCTGAGACAAGAGTCTGATTGTTATGGGAAAGCCTAGTTAAGTCAGACTAATACATTACCTTGATTAGAGTGAAACACATTGACAAAATCTCATTTAATCTTCATAATGACCTTTTTAGTTAGATATTGTTATTCTTTATTCTTCATAATTGCCTAGTAATCAAGTTAAGATAGAGTCAAGGTCAAAGATCTCTTGGTCCACAGGTAGCTTTAATTCATATAAATCTGGAACAGTTTTTGGCTTTGAGTGAAGGCAATATTGACCTTCATGATGTCAAAAATGTCAAGGCAAGGGATCTACTTAAATGTTTCAAAGTCAGTTTGTTTTCATTCATTCAAGTGGGAACAGGGTAGTTTAGGGACCAGAGAGAGAGCATTGAGAGCAGGGCCAAAAGAAAACAGGTGAGAAAGGAGACAAAATAGGGAGAGGGCTGTGAGAAACGGGGACTCAGGAGGTGCTTAGGGGGACATAAGACATGATAGGTTGACCTCAATAAGCAAACATGGGTGGGTGAAAATGTATGTGTAGGTGGTAGGTGGTTAGTTAATGATGGGTGACACTTGATTCAGACGTGCCATAAGTTAAATTATAATGAAACGTGTCTCAAATTTACTTCCACTGATGCTGAAAGTCAGACAAAACTATCTGAGAAATTACATTGCTACCCACATTAATAAAGTAGCATATAGAATTTCACATGCCTCCTCTTCTAATAATGCTGCCATATTTCAAACAGAGACATTCCTTGTGTGTGCCAGTACTGATCCTGATATTTTGCTATTACTCTAAAACATTTTTGTTAATCCCTCTAAATGACATAGTAAGCAATTTCTTGATGTTGAATAAACACAATGTGCCTATTAATATGAAGAGAAATACAATTGATATTAGTATGTATTCAAATGTATTTTGAAATATGCATATTGGATAAAATGTTGCTCTAACAGTTTTTCATGAACTAAATTAATGTTTTTAAGGCATTTAATTTTACCAGTGGGACCACAATGGGTGTCAAGATTTTCTAAAGAACTTCATCCAGAAAGCTTCACTCCTGAGAATTGAGGAAAAAAAGTGTAATACAAATAGAAAGACTTGACTGAAATATAAAGTCATTAGAAAGACTAGACATGTCATTAAAAGTACAAGAAGGGTGTGGAAAGCAGGCCCATGACTGAAATTGGGCATATAGTTTCTCAGTCACTGAACAAGCATCTGCCAGGTACTACTAGGTACGATAAACTGCCTTAAATACTCATGACACCTATCAATAAGTCAATTTCCCCATAACTTATTGAGGAATGGGGAAATTGACTTATTGACGGGTTTCATGAGTATTTAAGGCAATTCTACCTATTTAGGAAATTATAGGCTAATTGTCACCTGGTCTCCTGTGTGTGTCTGTGTGTGTGTCTGCATATGTATTTATCTGCTAGTGTATGTGAGTGTGTGTCTCCACGGGGAAATCGACTTATTGATAGTAGTGTCACATCAGTGTTCCTTTTTTAGTTGTTGTTATGGGGACATATACAAAGATTAGTGATTCAGGATGGGGAGGTAATATATAAGCAAAGTCTGTCATTGTCAGGCACTGCTTGGTTAAAGGTAATCAAAAGGAGTCAGACTTGGAGGGACTGATACCCAGAACCAAAATGCGTATGAGGATTAGTCAGATGGTGAAAGGACAGACTGAATGCCATATTCTGAGATGCTGTCTCATCCAGCAGAATGGAGACAGTAACAGCTCTGATATCAGCCAGTTCAGATAAGTCAGCATCCAGGTGTCCCACCCTGAAGGTGAGTCAAAGGCAGTCAGCCTCAGGATTAGTGTCAGCAGTTTCGGGACCTTAACTAAGCAAATGTATTCACATTCAGAAGTAGTTTTTAAAGGATGAATGCTGGGCAGAGCTGGGAAGATTATCAAGCAAGAGATTCAGGCACAGAAAACTTAGCCAAAACTCAAATCTCAGACCCAGGACAAAAGGGCAGGACTGCACTAGTTACTTGATGTTAAGTCTCTGAAAAATGACTTTTTTCTGATTGAATACTAGTCATATCCAAGCAAGGCAAGGTTTTAATTTGATGTTGTTTGTTGTTTATTTACATACCAATATATAAGGGGCGGCAAATGCTGTTTAAAAATCTGTAGTTCAATAATTTCACATTCAATTTTATTTTATTTGGAACATAGTTTACCAGGTTCTGGCAATATATTTGTGCTATCTTCATAAAATAAATTGAGGAGATTCTCATCTTTCTTTATGGTATCAGATAGTTAAGCAACACTGGAATAATTTGAAAAATTTGGCCCACCCCTTTTAGGTGGCAGACCACCTTTCTTAATATTTTGTGTTTATTATATTTATCCCTCATTTATTTGATGTTTTAAGAACTTTACAGAATCTTCCCTCTTATGTAGGAGACATGAATTGGAAAGTTGGTGCTATGGTTTGAATGTGTCCCCTCCAAAATTTGTGTGTTGAAAACTTAATTCCTAATGCAGCAGTATTGGGAGGTGTGGCCTTTTGAGAGGCATTTAGGTCATGAGGGCAAAATGAATTAATGCAATTATAAAAAGCGTTGTCGGTGTGGACTCACTCTCTTTTTAGCTCTTCCATGTGAGAATTCAATGTTCGCCTCTCTTGCCCTTCCACCTTCTACCATGTGAGGATGCAGCAAGAAGTCCCTTACCAGATGCCATTGTTTTGATCTTGGGCTTTCCAGCCTCCAGAACAGTAAAGAAACGTATTTCTATTCTTCATAAATTACCCAGCCTATGGTATTCTGTTATAGCAGCACAAACACTTAAGGTAATTGGAAACTGGACAAAGTTGAAGACTTAAGAAAAGAGTGATGGAGTCAAGGCTAGAACAGCATCATGAGAGCTGTTCTATAAATACTTTCGGACTTTTCAAAGATATGTTGCTTCAAGTGCAAATAACCTGTTCTTATTTTGATTTTGGCCTAAGCTCTCTTTATCTAAATTATATGATAAATATAATTTATTCATATTTATGTAAATAATATGACATGGTTTTTGAGTAACAAAATATTTTCAGTCCTAGAAAAACAAAGTTTTGGTAACCACAGTGAACCTGGCAATAAGTGCAGTTTAGAGCACTAAAAGAAGCTGTGAAGCTCTAGTTTTAAAATGGTTTGTAAGCCATGTGTCCTACTTATAATGGGATGACATTTGTGAACTCTATACATGTAAAAACAGGAAAATAATAAATTTGCTTTCACTGAAGATCTTCTAACCACGGTTCCTTTCTATTTTTTACACATACGCACACGGAAATTTTCTGTTGTTTGGAATCCAAAAGAAATATATATATGCATTTTAACACATAACATTGTATTTCTTTTAAAAATATAATTTAATATATGAAAAATTATTAAATGCCTGCTGGGTTCTATATTATCATTTATTTTAAAATATTGTCTACTTAGGCTCCTGAACTGAACAAAACTATATATATATAAAATTAGTGTTTACTTTCGTTTAATATAAGTAGGATGATATAACCCCAACATTATTTGAAGAGAGTCTAGAGTTATTAAAGCAAACTTTTATAACGTAAAATGTATTACATTTTAAGTTTGCTTTTTGTTGATTAAAAATTTAAAGCATACCTTAATTAAACAAAATGAAAATATTCTCAATATAAATAATGAGTTGATGGAGGAAATAAAGATGGCTTTCAAATTTCCTTTATGTTTCTAACTTGAATGTTACCAATCATATTATGCATATTATGAGATTTTGTGTGTGGGAAAAAGCATAAAGCTATGATCTTGGGGGCATGTGGCTCAGGCTGAATTTGCTAGCACAGCCAAGTCAGGCACACAATAAAGCAAATCATTTGTTTGGTGCTTTAAGCCAGTTTCAGTTTAAGAATGAGTTGTATATATTCCTTACTTTGTCTTTATGTTGCTCATATTGTCAAATTTGGGTTATGATTTTCTTGAAGAAGCCAGAAAAGTGAAACACACAATTTAAATGCATTTTCTAATCAAGACATATAAACAGATTTTTGTATATTATATATACTTTTTACTTTTCTTGAGAAACAAAAGACTGAAGCACTTAACAATATAGGTATGTCTACTTCAATCCTTTGACCATAAAAATATATATACAACTTCAGAATTGTATACATTTTTTCCACGTACACATATTTTATTAATAATACTCTGCTCAAACAAACTATTTTTTTAACTAGTCAGAAAATATTTTTTAAATACCCATACTTCTTTTGGGTTAGAACAATGTTTTGCATTTGGAATTTGTCCTCTAATTGGTTTATTACTCGCCAAAGGGGAAATGGTGAGCCTTTGAATGTGTTATTCAGATTGATATAGACTGTGTGCTAAACTGTGACCCTTTATGTTTAGAAGACAGCTTTAGCTCAATTTTAATTCTGCTAAAATCTACATAACATACAAGTATGCCCTTTATATACCTTATGTATATAACGTAATTGAAAAACAATTATAAAGAACAATTGACAATATAATTGAAAAACAGTTATGTTATTCTTCATTAGAGCAGAAATTGTTGATTGTCTTCTCCAACAACCATTGCCCCATTTCTCCTTCTTGAGAATGTCCTGATTTTTATTTAAGTGTCCACATCTCTTCTGGGCAGCCCATGAGCTTCTAAGGAAGTTTATGTCATAAAAACAGTAATCCCATTACCCTTGCCACAGGAACAGGTTCAGAAACAGTGCTAAATCAATGCAGCCATATCAATTATTTTATACGTGATGTGTGACCCAATTTGGAACCATGAGACATGAAGAAAGATGGCTGGGCTCTCCTGAGAGAGTAGTCTCTTCTCTTGTAAATACATTGTAGTGTACCAGTGTGAGGCCTAGCACTGCTATCGCCAGTTATACCAATATGAGGATGCAGCCACATAGGCAAGTACAGCTAAAGGAATAGCAGAGAAATGGAGATGCAACCACTGCATTAAGCCAATCCCAGAGCCTGCTCTACCTGTGAAATTTATGATGTAAATTTGTTATTTACTTTACTTTGCATGTTCTCATCAAAAACATTCTAAATTCACAGGTTCAAAAACCACATATTTCAGATTTTTAGCATAGTTTTTTCCCAAGTGTTTTCAGGAAGGGCAATTCATTGTGTCAAATTAAATATGATATATTTTAAAACATTTTAAGTGTCTATGTAAATAGATGTATACACTACAAAAAGTCTTAGTCAAACCATATGCTCTGATATGGGATTTGAAAAGCATCACCTCCATTTTTGGAGTTAATGCTTATTAACATGGTTTTCTCAATGTTTGGCAAGATACTTGAAGCACGTTTTTAGTACATCCTTAAAACATTTTCCCTTCTGTTTATAGTTTATGGTATCATTGTCTTGATTCATCATGAAGCAGCTTCTTATATATTCTGCTCTCTTACTATTCTTCCATTCAGTGTTACCTAATATTAACTACCATTTAATAGTGAACAACAGTACAGCTTTTTAAAAGCCACGTTTAGCTAGACCTTTTCATTCATTCATTGTTGAGTTATTATTTTTAGTAGAGTACCCAGCCTGTGCTAGCACAGTGCTAGCCATTGGTATTAGCTGTGTGACAGATAAAAGTCCTGCACTCTAAGGGTTTATTGACTTGTGGTTTAGACAGAAAAGGAAGTGAACAGTTAATTCAAAGTGATAAGAACATTATGGGGCTAAGTATAGAGCCTTATGAAAACACATGGTGGGTGGTATGTAATCCAGACTTGGGTATTTAGAGAAGGAGAATCAAAAAAAGTAACATCTAAGCTGAGACGGAAAGGCCAAATAGGAAATAGCTGTTAACCGTGTGAAGTTCTGAGAGGAAGAGGGAAGGCATGGAAGTGGCTTTCTTGGTCAGGGAACAGTGCATAGATGCAGAAAGAGAAGAGAATATGGTACATCCTGGGCAGCCAGAAGTAATTCAAGATGCTGGCGCACAGAGCAGTTCATGTCATCAGAAGCCCAATTAGGAAGGGCTTTGGAGGCCTGCTAATGAATTTGAACTTTACTCTTAGAACATTGAGAAACTTTGGAAGGAAGAAACTTAAACAGTGAATAAGAGGATATCTTTACCTTTAGTGTAGTTGTCCAAAAGAGATCAAGATTAGGGCCAGGGAGACCAGTAAGAGAGCTTAGGCAGTCATTTGAGCAAGAAATGATGTTGGCTTGGGTTCTTTCAAGAAAAATAATTAATAGGATGTAGCGATTAATTGGGTGTTGTGGAGAACTGGGGTGTTAATTTAATATATTGTTTAATAGGTGTCAGATCTCACAGGACTTACTCTCATAGAACTCATTTTGACTTGAATAGTTTTAGTCATAGGTTATTCAAGATATCTATGTCCTGGACAAGACAGCATGCATAGAGCAGCCATATCAATATAAAAACCCGATTCCATGTTCAGGGTGATTCAAAAAGAACCTTTGTGCTTGAGCAAAGGAGGATTGAGCAGAAGATATGTGTAAACATGTAAAATTCTCATCCCTAAGGGGTTTTAATGATCACAATCTGATCAGTGCTGTGAGTCTGAAGGACAGGAGTAACGCTTGGCACAAATCCACCATGGATTAGTAGCTATGTATGTGGTTTTGAACTTCAGAATAGCAGTGAGGTCATCATTGTTGGGAAATTTTAAAGTAGTATAAAATGGGAACTCATTCATTTCAACTTATAATTAAAGACATTTGAATTAAGGTTGTTTGGGGGTACTTGTAATTTGAAGAAACTCTTAAGAGAAAAGGGGAAAACTCAAGGCAGAAGGTATAAACTCAAAACCAGTCTGCTAAAGTGAACTAAGAATCAACACAAAGGAAAAGGGAGAGGTCAACGCATTCTCATACTGAATTTCGGTTGCTTTTGTATAGCAATATATTCTTTGTAGTAGTTTGTTTTTTTCTTTAGTTTGTATTCTCCAAGTATGAAAAGGAAAGAAAGAAAAAAATAGTTTCCTTCAAGCAGTATGTTCTGGTCTCACACAATCTCTTTAAGAAATGTTAAAAACAATGCAAAACACAACAAAACCACAAGCACAGGAACTTTTGTTATACTCACAATATATAAACCATTTTCTTCTCAAGATGAAATATTCTACACTTCACATATCGTTATCTACTCTTTGTAGCCTGAAAAAAAATCACAAAAGATGATTCCCTATGAAAAAGTTGACTCTTGAGCCAAAATTAATTTTATTTAGTTTAGATTTGTTTAGTTTTTAACTTTTTTACTGTAATATATAAACATACATATAGAACAGAAACAGAACAAAAATTCTAAGTTAAGTAATTTATTACAAAGTGAACACCCCTGTAATCATGAAGTAGGAAGAAATAGCAAATTTCCAGAATTCAAAACATCCTTTGTATGCCTTAGTCATTATTCCTTACTTCCTTCTCCAAATGTTTATTACAATCATTTTTATGATAATCACATTCATGCTTGTATTTGTAGATACACCATACTAGTATGCATCCTTTAACACTATCATTTAGTGTCAAAGTTTTGAAGCTTACCTGAATGGAATCATGGAGTACGCATTCTATTAGTCTGGGGTCTTTCATTTCACTTTATATTTGTGAAATTCATGCACAATGTTGTTTTTAGTTGTTTATCAAATAATTCACAAGGATTGTATGGATATACCAGAACTTCTTTGTCTCTTCTACCTCTGATGGACTTCTGAGTTATTTCCAATTTCCAATTATTAAGTACAATGCTACTGTAACATTCTCATGCCTATCTCTTGGGGCACATGAACTCATTGCCATTGGGTAGAAATTGTTGAGTCAATAGGTTATGTATAAGTTCAACTTCAATAAATAATGTCAAACAGTTTTCCAAGAGGTTATACCAATTTACAACTCATCATCAGGTAATGAGAGTTCTATTTGCTCCACATCCTCACCAACACCTGTGGCTATCAGTTGTTTCCTTTTTAGTAGTTCTTGTGGATATGTAGTAGTTAATCATTTTGGTTTTATTAGCATTTTTATGATTGCTAATTTTATTAGTCCATTCTTGTACTGATATAAAGAAATACCTGAGACTAGGAAATTTATAAAGAAAAGACCCTTAATTGGCTCATAGTTCTGCAGGCTGTAGAGGAAGCATAGCAACCTCTACTTCTGGAAAGGCCTCAGGAAACTTCCAATCATGGCAGAAGGCGAAGTGGGAGTGAGGCATGTCACATGGCCAGAGCATGAGGAAGGAGGGGAGGTGCCGCACACTTTTAAACAACCAGATCTCAACTAGAGCTCAGTATCGTGATGATGGCACCAAGGGGGAATGGTGTTAAACAATGAGAAACTGCCCCCATGATCCAATTACCTCCCACCAGGCCCCATCTCCAACATTGGGGATTATAATTCAACATAAGATTTGGATGGGGACACAGATCCAAACCTTATTACTAATGCAATTGAACCCTCTTCCAGATGTTTATTGAATGCTTTGTATTTTTCTCTTCCTTGAAGTGCCTATTCAAATCTCTTGCCCATTTTTCTACTGAGCTGCCTTTTTCTTATTTATCTATAAGTATCTTTTGTGGACTTGGTATGTGAGCCCTTTGTCAGATACTTGTACTGCACATACTATCTCCAGCCTGTGGCTTGCCTCTTCACTCTCTTGATACTATCTTTCGATAAAGATATTTTTAGTTTTAATGTAGCCCATTTATCAATCTTTGCCTGTAGGGTTAGTGAATTTCCTGTCTTTTGAAAAGTTTTTTTCTTACTGTAAGGTCATGAAGATATTCCCTTATAGTATTTTCTAGAATGTTTGTTTTTATATGCTTTCCACAATTAGATCTAAAAATCTACCTGGAATTATTTTCTTTGTGTGTCTTATGAGGTAGAGGAATGACTTCCATTTTAAAAATATTGATATCCAATGGTCTCAGCACACTTTATTCCCCACTGCTCTATAGAGCTAACTTTTTCATAAATCAATCATCTATATATGCATGTCTATTTGTGTGATTCTCATTTTAATCCATTGATCTAATCTATCTTTTTACCAATACCTCACTATTTCAGTTATATGTTATTGTAATTATAATCAATCTTTATTTTTACCAATATATTTTCCCTTTTCATTGCTTTCCATTTCTTCATGCATCCCAACCTTCCATCTGAACTTATTTTCCTCATGCTTGATGACCACCCCTTAGTGCAAGTGCTTAGAAAAGGAATTCTCTTGATTTCTGTTTGTCTGAAAAATACTTACTTCTCCTTCATTCATCAAGTATATTTTTATTGGGTATAAAATTGTGCCTTAGCAGTTTTTTCCTCAGACTTATAGATATATTACTCCATTCTCTTGCTTTTATTTTTTTGCCTGTTGAGAAGAAGGCTCTCTGTGTACTTTTTGTGTCTTTTAAGATAATCTGTCTTATTTTTTCATGCTACTTTTAAGATTTCTATTCCATCCTTCTCTCTCTCTCGTTTATTCAGTAAGTTTGCACCTAGGTGTGATGTTTTAAGAAAAAAAATTGCTTAGAGTTTGTAAGCATTCTTGAATCTGTAGTTTAATATCCTTCATAAATTTTTGAACGTTCTCAACAATGATCTCTTCAAATATTTCTTTTGCTCTCCTTTCCTCTATGTCTGATGTTTTAAATACTAATATATTAGAATTCTTAATCTTTTCTGTATATCTTTTATCACCTTTTCTGTGTTCTCCTTCTCTTTTTCTCCCTCTACCTCTCTCCTTTTCTCTTTCTTATTCTATATATTTTATTTTTCTTATTTTACAGCTACCAATTTATCTTTTGCTAGGTCAAATCTTTTTTTTTTTTCTTTTTTTGGGACGGAGTCTCACGCTGTTGCCCAGGCTGGAGTGCAGTGGCGCGATCTCGGCTCACTGCAAGCTCTGCCTCCCGGGTTCCCGCCATTCTCCTGCCTCAGCCTCCTGAGTAGCTGGGACTACAGGCGCCCGCCACCGCGCCCGGCTAATTTTTTGTATTTTTAGTAGAGACGGGGTTTCACTGTGGTCTCGATCTCCTGACCTTGTGATCCGCCCGCCTCGGCCTCCCAAAGTGCTGGGATTACAGGCTTGAGCCACCGCGCCCGGCCTTTGCTAGGTCAAATCTGCTGTTATACCTATGCACTGATTTTCTAATCTTGATAAATGTAATTTAAATTCCACATTTTCCATTTGATTCTTTCTTTATAACTTCCAGTTCCAATACTCAATCTTGTCATTATTTCTTCGAACATAGAAAGCATAGTTATTTTATAGTCTGTGTCTTTTATCTTCATTTTGTGCAAATTTCTGTTTCTTATTATTTCTGCTATTTTTCTTAAATGTGTTATTTTCTCCTAGTGTGACTTATTTTTTTATTATATGCTATTAATTGATTTTGTAAATTTGCTTATAGAAATAATTTGAGGCTTCACATGATGTTATCTTTCTCCAGGGAGGATTTACATTTGCTTTTGTCAGATATCTGGCCAGAATTGGCAAGGTGGAATTCATTCAGTCAAATTTCAAATATTTCATGATGTAAAGCTAAGTTCTGGCAACTGTGAAGGTCTCTTTACTTCTAGTTCACCCTTAATTCCAAAGGCATAGTGAAGAAAAAGCAAAGAGAATTACCAAGACTCTACCATTTTGGCAGGCCCTGAACTCCAATTTCTGATCCCTGGTCCTGCTAGTTTGTCAAATGCATAGGTCAGTCTTACAGCTGCCCCATCCAGAATGAAGTATTCTTAGAGGGAAGATAGATTCAACTCTCAGACTCATATTCACAGACTCCTATACTCTTCCATTATCTGTCCCAATAATTCTTCAATATCTTAGTAGATTTCATTTCCTTTAAACATATACTCAAAAACATTTTGTCCAACTTTTTTTTTAAGTGGAAATGTTGGTTAGAATTACCTCTGTTTGGAGTAGAAGCTTAGAAAATGAGCTCATTTCTGTAAGCATGAGCTCATTGTCTCATCTTCTCAAGTAAGAAAAATATATTAGAAGGTAAAATTATGAATATTTCATAACTGAAAGCTGGAGAAAAGTTGTATAGGAAATATTTTTAGGAGACCATGAAATATGAAATTTTAAGCTCTGATCTGATGATATTATTCACTTCTTTTCTTAATTCACTTGTGATGATATTATTCACTTCTTTTCTTAATTAAACTGCTAACAAAATATGACCAGAAACTCTACAGCCACTGCTACTTGAATGAACAAAGGCTTAGAAAGTATGCTTTCAATTGGCAGTGGAGGGGAAAAAATGTTGGCTCTTAGCTTAAGTGTATTTAGGATTCTAAATGGAGCCAAAATTTTAAATTCACAATTTGGTTTATTTGTGAAACAAAACAGAGAAAGCATTGTGGTAGATTAAGTTTTTCTGACTACAAGTTCTAAGGCTTTAAAAGCTGTGGTTTCAAGAATGTAAAAGAAAGACGGCCAGAGATAATGTTTTATATTCCATTTTTTTTTCAAAAATAATTTTTAAGTTTTTTAAAAAAGAAATAGAGACAAGGTTTCACCATGTTGCCCAGGCTGGTCTCAAACTCCTGGGCTCAAGCAATCCTCCCATCTCGGTCTCCCAAAGTGCTAGGATTACAGGTGTGAGCCACTGTGCCTTGCCAAGAATGTTTTATATTCTAGAGCCACAGCAAAGCGGAAAAATTATAGTGGTCTAATGATGTTGTTCAGTATGTGATTTAAACTTGAGATGAGATATGCTTGTATTTGAATAGCAAAATGACATGCATTTTTCCATCTGGCTATAGGACAGAATTGCAAAGTAAAAACATAACTGCAAACTATTTTTGAATTTACTGACCAAATTATCAATTGTTTCATATTAGCACTATGGTCAGCTTTCTGTTCTTATCTTGTGATATCATTTAATTAATCATGATACAAATTATAAAAACTAGACATTTGGTTTTTTCCTCTAAAATAAAAACAGCAAAGAGCTGTAGTTTCAGAAAGAGTTGGAAAACCAAGAACTGGCAATCTTTCACACCTCCTTATCTTATAACAATTGTAAGATTATTTGAAAATTCTACACTGAAGTGATTAAGGTGGTTAAAATGATGAAAAGGAGCAATGCAGAGCTGGCAGCAAACATGGCATGTTTTATGTAAAGAAAACTAGGCATTTATGTAGTTTGAGAGCAGCCAACTACCGGCTGCCAGGCTCTGTCCAAAATTATGTATTCAGGACTTTGGCTTTTGTCAGTATGGTAAGCAAGATACTCTGAAGGATCCTCCTAGGGGAAAAAAATGACTCCTCCATAAAACATTTTCATCATATTTCTGGGCTTGCCGGCAACAAGGACAAACCTTAAAGAAACTGTCACTCCAACACAAAAACATGAGCTGAAAATGGAACCATGAACACACTCAAAAATAACTTTGCTTTTAGGGCACATGCCTGTATTCATGCTACAATTGGGAAACTATGTCTTGGACCATGAACAAAATGGGTGAAATGAATCAGACGCTAGGATTATTAACCCAAGAACTCCCCAAGGAAGACAAAGTTGTCCAAAGCCAGTAGTACCTTCCTGCTTATGATAGAAACAAACATAATTCTTCTCCACAGGTAATCATCCTCAACTTAAGCCGTTGATTTTCATGGATAAAGACAAATCAAATCAAGGTCAGAATCAAAAATCATTAAGTGAACACAAAACAAAAAAAGTGGTTTCAGTAGTGACCACAAGCAAATTGAGATATTGGAACTACTGAATAATCAATATAAATTATCTAAGTAAAAATATTTAAATAAACAAAAATGAATTATGACTAACTTTAGCAAAATTAACTTTCATGAGGTGGCTTGTGCACCACTTTATAAACTTTCAGTTCCACCTCTTAGCCAGTCATCCATGCAGCGCCCAGTTCCACGTGCTCTGTAAACAGCTTTGTGCGAATGCACCTGCTGATACGTTTTCTCAAACCGTGTGGTTCTGATCTCTTGCTTCCTGCCTGGGAATTCTCTAACACCATGGCATAGGAACTCACTTGGTACTCGCGTATGCACGACATAGGAGAATTCCTGCCCATGGTGCCCCACTTTGACCAACGGAGATAATTTGAATGTAGTCACATTTATCAACTTTTTAATAGTTTTGTTCTGCATCATTTCATAAAATTTTTTTTAAATCTCAAGTTTGTAATAATATCCTCTTGCATTGTCTTCTAAATTTAAAAATTTTGTTTTCCTAATTTGAGTCTTTAATCCATCGGGATTGCTCTTTGGTGAAATGGTAGCTGTGACATATAGTAAAGATTTGATTTAATTTTATTTAATATGGATGACCAATTGCCCTAACCCCCAATGTGAGCCTCAAGCTGGACTCTTCATTCTGATTAGTGGATAAAATTACTTATCTCAATTCTAATATTACGGCTTTGTTATTTAGCTTTATATCTGTCCTCCATCCTTACTCTTTTTGTTGTGTCCTCAATATTCTGGCTCCTCATGGGTCTTTTCCATTCTGTGTAAGTTATATAATTATTTGTAAAATCACCAAAAAGGTCTGCTTGGGTTTTCAAAATTTGGTTGGGTTTCCAATGAAGTTTGGAAATTTTTTGGAAAAAAATTATATCCTTAAGATTTTGTGTATTCCTACCTTAAACATGAGATTTTTTTTTTTAAGTATTTAGGTCTTCTTCAATTTTTCAGATTTTCACCATTTTCTCCATGCATATTCTGAGCATCTCTTGTTAGATTTTTATCTTTACATTTTTCCTTTCTGTTTCAACTGTAAATGGTATATTTTTATAGATTATATTTAAAATATTATTTTCTAGCAAATAATAATGCAATTCCCTGTATATATTGATTTTGTACCTAGACATCTTGCTACAGTCTCTTCATTATTCTAATATTTTATTTATACCTTCCCTTTTGTTTTCTAGGTAGACAACCATATCATGCAAAAAAAAATTCTTTTTTTAAGATATTTAAAACATTTAGTCATGTGACTTGACCACGTAACTTGTTTTGGCCATTGGGATGTTATTGAACATGGTGGGAGTAGAGGCTTGAAGTATGGATGCATAATTGGGCTGGCCCTCTGAACTCTACTCTTTGGTCATGAGAAGAACATGCCTTGAATAACCATTGGTTCAAGGAAGATGAAAGAAATGAGCTGCAGATCTAGCTTTAACCCATGGTTTGGAGCAATCTCAACCAAACTCAGGCTATATCAGCCAAACCTCAGCAAAGTGAGAAATAAATGTTCATTGCAACGCGTCACTGAGATTGTGTGATTGGTTGTAACAATAGCAGACTGATACATTGAACTCTTTGTCATGGCAGAGTGCTCCCATGTCAGTAAATATTTCTGACCAACCTTATAAACTACTTGTTTGCCCTTTCTAGTCCTACATCCTTGAAAAGCACTCCCTTATATAGCCTCCTGGTTCCTGTGCTTATATTTTTGCCAGGTTTAGCATTTTTGGGGATGTGTAAGTGACTTTTTTTCTTAAAGCAGAGACTGTATTTCCCTATTTGGATTATGCCTAGATTTGTCTTGAATGTTTGCCCAGAGGCGATAAATAATGAAGGGATGACTCTTGAGAGCTTCTTTGGAGGTTCTAGCAGGGGAGCGCAGCTACTCGTATACCCTTGACCGAAGACTGGTCCTCCTCTAGCGGGGATGGTCGTCCTCTTTGACTGAGCGCGCAGCTTCGGGAGGGATGCACATGGAGCGGTGAGGGAGGAAGGGGACACCTGCCTGGCCAGCCAGATCAGCTGAATCAACCCTGCGACAGATGTGGCAGCCAGATCGCCCTCACATCCAGGGGTTACTCTTGAGGAAGATAAACATCATCTTGCAAGGCACCTGACTCTGGAAAGTCCTTTTCAGAAAAGAGAAGCCCGCTTTCCTCTAGCAAGGAGAAAGGACTTCTGACAGTCAATAGGTTCAGTGGACTCAGGGGCTTTAAGATTCTTGGCTCTTCAACACAAATGTCCCCCTTGCAGATCTGAGTCCCACTCTTCTCCTGTTACAACCCTGACTTTGACAGTGGAGAATTTTTAAGGCTGTGCATTAAGTTTCTTTTGTAGTTCTGCCGCTTTTATCATTAAGAAATGAAGTACAAGAAGTCTGTGACATAAATTGTTTCTATGAATTAGGCCCTTACTATCTTTCTTACATTATTTTATTTAGCTTTCCCAATACATTATAAAGTCAAGATAACTATCATCCTTATGTTTAAAGGAAAAAAAAATAAAGTTTACAGAGATAAAGTAACTTGCAGAAGACCTTAGCCAATAGGTAGCAGAGTGAAGATTTGAATAATTAGGTCCATTTGACTTCAAAGCCCACACAATGATATGTGGAATGACCATGGGCATGAAAATGAATGAAGTACAGAAACAGTTCCTTATTTTACCAAAAGTATTCAAAACCAAAAATAATTAAATGGAAATTAAAAACAAAGCAAGTACAGATGTTTGAAGGGGGAAATATCATTGTTAGAAACTGACAGGGTTTAAAGAGCCAGGTATTGTGAGAGGTATAACACATGTAGATAGGGCAGTCAGTCACACAGTAGGAAAGAAATTAAAATTAGTGAACACTTAGTAAGTTCCAGACACTACCCCACATGCTTTCATATATATATATATATATATATAATTTAACCTTGACAATATATTATTGATCTAGGTATTGTCCAGAACTAGTAGGTGAGGGAGCAGAGTTTGGGCTCAGCTCTGACTTCAATGCCTATGTTCTTTCTACTAGAGCCACATTCATCTAAATGTGGTCCTTGGACCAGCATCATCAGTATCACCTAGCAGCAACAACCTGGTGGTTGTTAGAGGTGCAGAATTTTAGGCTCAACCCAGACCTTCTGATCAGAATCAGTATTTTAACAATATTTTCAGTTGAGTTCTGTGCACATTAAACTCTGAGGAGTACTACACCATTACATATAATTTCAGCACATGTGGACTTGGAGAACTTAAAAGTTTAACAATGAACCCCCCAGGAAATCTGTCTTCATAGAAGCTTGGTAAATAGCAAGATGTTTAAATCTCTCAGTGGTCTTAAAACAAGATCTAAATGGGGCTAAATGTTATAGAAATCCAGCTAATTTTGTCTCTAGCTCTTTATTCACACAGGAAAACCTTGAGTTACTTGAGTAAGTTATAGTGAAGGATATTTATAAGAAGCCTCCATGCCCCGAACTCTGTTTAGGGCAAGACTTCAGAGAATAAGAAATGTTCCTTGTCATTAATGAACTTTTAATATAAATGTAAAATATAAACTTAGATAAAAGAAAAAATATGAACAAACCAACAAGAAAGCACACAAGACAGGATATAGAATAGCAGCAGACAGGTGACAGAGGTGTGGGTTTTATATAGAAGTTCCTGGAGGCCTCAGTTGGCAGAGCCATATGAGTTTACACCATAAGGCTTCTTGCAAAGTGATTCTAGTCAGAGCTTTGAAGGAAGAACTGTAGTTCCTTAGACAGCAAGTACTAAGCATTTCAGTAAAGGGAAATACCATAAAATAGTTGCTTCGAGATGAGGCCAAGAAAACCATGATTCATATATAGAAGTGAAGGTGTTTATCTGGAGCATAGAAGATGAGTTGAGGCCAGATTCAGCTAAGGGTCCGTGTTTGACTGAGTGTATCATGATTAAGAAGAGAAAGTAAGAAGTAGCTGGGAAAGAAAGGAAAGGAAGAGAAGAATGTGGTATACACAAGTATTAGTCAGGGACAGAGACTGAGGGAAAGAGACTGATTAATTGATTTTAAGAGACGGACTGGCAACATACAGGAAGAATTCCTTCATTTTTGCGGAGCCACTCCACTCCCGTTTTAGGGCCTTCAAATGATTGGATGAGGCTAACACATATTATAGAGGGTAATGAGTTTATTCAAAGCCTGCTGATTTAAATGTTAATTACATCTAAAAAGATAACTACAAAACAACATCTAGAATGGTATTTGACCAAACAACTGGGCATCATAGCTTTGACAAGTTGGCACATAAAATTACCATCACAGAATATATAGAGGCACTAAAATTTTCTAAGGTGTCCTTTCAAGTCTGTTGGAGTAGAGTGATTATAGCCAACTGCCTCCATCAGCAGTGGAGAGTGTGGCCAGTGAGGTTGAATTGATTATTATGATGATTCGAAAATGTTTTCTAACTGTATTTTGACTATTAGGTTGATATTGATAGATATTCAGTGTCAATATCGCAGAAAATGATGTGACATGTGCATTTTATTCAGTAACATTAGAGTTCTTTGTTCAGTTCTGAATGCCATGATTTGAACAAAGCAGAGTTCATTCAGAGTAGAATGTCCAGAACAGGTTATCCTTAAAACAAGAAGATTTTGGAGGATGCAATATTCGGTTGTGTTGGACAACATAAAAGGGAGCTAAACCAATCCTATGTTGCTCCAGAGGACTGATCAGGACCAATGGATAGGAGGCACATGTTGTCAGTAGAACTTCTTGGCAAGCAGAACTTCATATAGCCGAGCCAACTATCTAGAGGAGCATTTGCGAAAGCAATGAGCTGAATCCGGCATATGCTCTCTCAGAGGTAACACGGAGGTGATTCCTGAGTGGTGGTTCAGGTTGAAAAGATGACCATTCATGTGTATTCTGCCTCTAAGATGCTGTGTTCTAAGGCAGTGCCTTTGCTTAGTCATTTTGCTGCCTGTTCCCTGACTAAATAAATATTTGAGTATGAACTTTGTAAAAAGAACCCAGAAAACGTTGGGAGCATTTATTGTCTCTTTTGATCTCTCTGTTTGCTTTCAGATCAGCAGTTAGGAAAGGAGTAGAGTGGTGGGCCTAAGAGTAACTTTTATTTTCCTTATACGTCTCTGAATATTCCAAATTTTCTACCATGAATGTGTATTAATGTTATTTTTAACAAGGCAAAGTGAGTGGGGCCAAGTCTACAGTCTACTTTATGTTGACCACAAATGACCCTGTGTATAGAAGTCTTTCCGGCCCTTAGAATAGTGAAGGGGTCTGGGAGAGAGCAGCTGGGAGAGAAGAGGAGCCAGAACTTTGCGTAACCTCTTATTTTTTAAAAAAAGTCTCATCGTGGTTTTGACCAGTATTTTTTAGTATACGGCTATTCCAGGCCCCCTATTTTCTGGCAGATTCATAACACCAAAATTAAAATGTGATTTTGCTTCCCTTTCTTAAGTTGGAAATGCCCAAAACTCAAATGTCCCAGGGTGTGTCAAGGGGGTTTAAGCCTGGAAGGTGATGGAGACTCTCTTCAATGCTCCCTTTTCTGTGATATGACAGGAAGTCAAGGCACTGGGGCTGGCTAAGACTATCAGACTTTGGGAGGCACAGTAGGAATACGGAGGTTAGCTGCAGAGAAAGCTTCTGCAGGAAAACAGATTTTGCACTGACATACCTTTATTCCAGACTGGAGAGATCCCCAAACAGATATGAGGGAACACATTGGGAGGAAGCGAGCGGACTATACCCTTAGACCAAGGACTTTATGTGTCTCTCCACTGCAGTTTGCCTAAAAATGGGCAGCACAGCTCACTGCTGGTTAGTTTTCCTTTGAAAGAGACCCTCTTGGAGATACTGATTCCAGTGACATGAGAGCTTGAGCACCAATATCTGGTAGAATTTACTGCTGGCTAAGTGTTCATAAATCCTAAGAAGGGAAGACTTGCAGCAACAGATTGCATCAAGACTTGAGAGAACTGTTAGGAGTAGAATCCTGCAACTTCTCTTAAGGCCAGTGAGGTTTTATTTCTGTACATTTCCCCGATGGTCAACTAAAAGTTGGCTGCGATTGTTCAAGCGCCATGACTTGGTATCAAATAGTACTAAATAATAACCGGCCAGTAGACTTCATCTCAATTTTGCTCTTTTGATTCACTAGAAAAAAAAAGTTTATTTCACTTATCATTTATGTAGTATATTTAATAGCACACATTTAAACTTTGAAAAACGAGCCCAAGACTTCCTTAATTTTGAAGATAAGGCATTAAAGAAATAAATGAAATATGAAAATTCTTTAACAATACCCAAATCAAAGACAGAGAAATTTCACTACTTTCCTGGTGTAAGGATGACCTGATTGTCCTGCTGAGGCTGAGACCTCCGTGCCAACTAGAGGATGAGATTTAAGGGAGGTCAAGGCAGAGCAGAAAGATGAGTCACTGGAAATTTCCCTCTGTCTTACTGCTTATGAGGCTTGAGGCTAGAACCTGGTAAGTTGCTTGCTTTTGCTAGATTGTAACTTTTGTTGTCTAGTTTATTGTTGATGGTTCTGATAAATATAGATCTGCCTTGATGGACAAAATTGTCATGAGGATTAAATTATTAAGATGTGTAAAGTATTCCAAACAGAACTTGGCATCTAATAAGTGTTCAATAAACTATCATCGTTGCCTCAATCCAATTATCAGTGCCCCTCCTATGTTTTTTCTCAGTTGCATAACTTGCTGTTTTATTATCCTGGATGTTTGTCTTTCAATCTGGTGGGTAAGGGACCAAGAGGAGAAAACAGAAGAGAAAGGAGGGTAAGAATTAGCCCTCAATGTAGGATTTATTTTTTTTAGAGTATGATTACTGCTTGTAAAATGCATTATTAGTTGGTGTGTGAAGGAAATAGATTCAGGAACTTTTGAGCATTGGTGAACACCCTTACATATTTGTGGCAAGTATATTCAGTTTTTGCATAAACATACATTTCATAAACACAAATTTGCATAACCACAAATGAAAACCTAATAAATGCAGCAATAGAAAAGAGAAGATGACACTAATATTTCTGAACTGCTGCCTCGTTTGTTCTTGGCGTAGGTCCTAATATCTTGCAAGTCTACAAGGGTATGCACACATTGTCCATTTGAATGGCTATTTCAGTCAACTCGGTCTACTGATATTAAATGTATTTTACTTAAATGCATATTCTCCTACCTTTGACTTGGTATTCAAAACATCAGTATTAGTTTTCATAAAAATTTTGACTCATTTAACAGACTAGGATGGAGGCTTGTGTCTGAAATACTGAATTTTACACATAGTTTAGTTACAATATATTTTTTTCCTTGTAAAAGGAATAACTTCTGAAGAGATAATATAAATATGGGGGAGGGTCTGGCCAAGCACAGTGGTAGCTCACACCTATAATCCTAGCACTTTGGAAGGCTGAGGCTGGTGGATCATGTGAACCCAAGAGTTTAAGACCAGCCTGGTCAACGTGGTGAAACCTCATTTCTGTGAAAAATACAAAAATTAGCCAGGCATGGTGGTGCACACCTATAGTCCCAGCTACTCAGGAGGTTGAGGTGGGAGGATTTCCGGAGGCTGCAGTAAGCCATGATTGTGCCACTGCACTCCAGCCTGGGTGACAGAGTGAGATCCTGTCTCAATAAAAAAATAAATAAATACAGGGATCTTTGGCATTTTTATAAAACTCATCACTCTATTTTTTTTTTAATGAGGCTTTTCTTTTTTCTTTGAGTTTATTATTTGATTTTTTTTTTTTTGGCTCACTGCAGCCTTCACTTCCTGGGCTCAGGTGATCCTCCCACCTCAGCCTCCTGAGTAGCTGGGACCACAGGTACACACCTTCATGCCCAGAAAATTATTTGTACTTGTAGTAGAGACAGGGTTTTGTCATGTTGTCCAGGCTGGTCTCAAATTCCTGGGCTCAAGTGATCCTCCCACCTCAGGCTCCCAAAGTGCTGGGATTACAGGCATGAGCTACCGCACCACACCTCTTATTTGATTTTTTGAAAAATTACGTAAGAACTCTATGTCTGTGTTACCAAGGGAAATAATAAACTGAAATTAACTCTTTCTTGCTCCTCTCTATTCCTTTTCCACCCCTCTGCCCCCCAGCCTAGTTATCTAACAGTAAAAGACTGTTATATATCTCTACCTTGTTGCTCAGACACATCCACACAGTACATACACGTATACATAGTGTTTTCTACGTTTTGTTTTGTTTTTGTTTTTGTTTTTGTTTTGAGACGGAGTTTGACTCTTATTGCCCAGGCTGGAGTGCAGTAGCGCAATCTCGGCTCACTGAAACCTCCGCCTCCCAGGTTCAAGCAATTCTCCTGCTTCAGTCTCCCAAGTAGCTGGGATTACAGGTGTGCACCACCACATCCGGCTAATTTTGTATTTTTAGTAGAGATGGGGTTTCTCCGTGTTAGTCAGGCTGGTCTCAAACTCCTGACCTCAGGTGATCCGCCCGCCTCAGCCTCCCTAAGTGTTGGAATTACAGGCTTGAGCTACCGCGCCCGGCCTGGTTTGTTTTTTACTGAAGGAGGATTATATTACAAGTATTACATTCAAAGTACCTTTTTCACTTGACAATGCAAGGCAAAATGATTTTTGACCTAGTAGTTTGGGTGAAACAATTGCCCGGACCTCCCAAAGTACTGAGATTACAGGCGTGAGTCACTGTGCTCAGTCACAGAAGTTATACTTCTAAAATTATGAAAGCTTAAAATTCTCACCAAGACTTTTGGGACAGTGCACAGTATGTTGCCTTACATGCAGAAACAAAAGATATGTATGGATACACACATGTCGTCATTTTTGTACAAGTTTATGTATGTGTATGATAGATCTTGTATACAGTGTATGTATGTGTATGATAGATCTCTAATATAGTTTATGTATGTGTATGATAGATCTCTAATATAGTCCAATGGACAACTGGGATGGAGATAAGGCCAATTGTGGGACTGTTGTAAAGTGATTGGATAGATTTTTCACTATATAATCCATTTCAGTGTTTAAATAGTTTTTAACTTTGTGTGCATTTTAAAAACAATAGTATGAAAAAATATTTTAAATGCTGTGTGCAGAAATAGTTTGTGTGGGACTTTTTAGTGCAGGATTATTAAGCAGGCCGTTTAATATAGTTTTGCCCATCACCAACACATCAAAAATGAAAGGAACCCACCTGTGGAATGGGCACACCAATGAGATACCCCAAATACTCTCCCAGCTAAATATTTCTGCCTTGCATAAGGAATCTCATGACCTAACAGGGAGAAAGAGGTGAGCAGAGAGTCCTGTCCCCAGAAGTAAAGTACTGAAATCCAGTTACCATCCCATAGGGGTATAAGAATTCTGAGATATGGCTGGGTGCAGTCGCTCACGCCTGTAATCCCAGCGGGGAGATCACCTGAAGTCGGGAGGTTGAGACCAGCCTGACCAACATGGGGAAGCCCTGTCTCTACTAAAAATACAAAAAATTAGCCCGGCATGGTGGCGCATGCCTGTAATCCCAGCTGCTAGGGAGACTGGGGCAGGAGAATCGCTTGAACTCGGGAGGCAGAGATTGCGGTGAGCCAAGACCACACCACTGCACTCCGGCCTGGGCAATGAGAGTGAAACTCCGTCTCAAAAAATAAATAAATAAATAAATAAATAAATAAATAAATAAAATTAAAAATTTTAAACATAAAAATACAAAAATTAGCCGGGCATGGTGGCCTGTGCCTGTAGTCCCAGCTACTCGGGAGGCTGAGACAGGAGAATCGCTTGAACCCAGGAGTTGGAGGTTGCAGTGAGCCGAGTTCGCGCCATTGTACTCCAGCCTGGGTGACAGAGTGAGACTCCGTCTCAAAAAAAAAAAAGAATTCTGAGATATCTGCAAATTTCTACATTTGCTACTTATTTAAAATTCTCTGCTTTCCCCCTTAATTGTAAGCAGCAAACTACATGACACAGAAGAGATCTTGTCATTGCTGACACTCAGAGAGGAATGATCAGAGGACCTTGCCTACTCTGTAGCAAGGATTGGGTGAGGCTGGTGATATTGGAGAACATCCAGGGAGACAATGGGTGCGGCTAGAGAAAAGAAGAGCAAGTTGAGGCCCCATGGCTTGCGAACAAGAAGAAAATACAGTCCTGGATTAGAGGAGTGGTCCTAGGATTGAGTAGTTTCATGTTTTTCCTCTATCCATGATGCCTGAGTGATACATCTTTTTTCTTTAGATCTGTCAGGCTTCTGCTCCTCGGCCCCCTCTTGTGGGTAAGTATTTCCATCACTACAATTGCTTTCTGCAGTGATCACTCTCTACTCCATATTCCCGCTCCATCAAGTTCTTTCTCCTCATGAAGCATTATAGACTAACCAGAGGGCCCCAGGGATCTCCGGACCACACTCGGGAGAAGCTCTGGCTCAAATGATGCATGACTAGGAAATAAAATACAGTATATCAAATAGTTGTCCTCACTTATCATATCCAAATGGTGACAGTTACAAGGAAAAAAAATACAGAAAACCTAGTAATACAATATACTTGCCTTAAATATTACATCACCTTTCAGGAAAGGCAGTCTCATTTTTGTCATGTATGGGATGTATCTTAGTTAAGTGAGTTCTTTGCCCTTGGGTTTTGAGCTGTGGTATGCCATAGTTGAAAAATGAAAGTGTAACAGGCATTTCACTGTACCCAAAAAGTGGGTAACACCTCTCATACTTCGTGTGAGCAACTTCTGCAGTTTTCTTTTTCTGTTGGGTAGAGTATAGAGGCATTTCCATAAAACCATGAGATCATTGAGTACAATTATTGTAGGTCATTTTGTAAATAATAATCTGGTTTGTAGAGAGTCTGAATCTCCCCACATTTTTGTTTATAGAGTCTGAATTTGACTAGAATGTGAGTGGAATTCAGTGGCAAATTGGCCATTTTTCCATCAGTAGCAGCAATGAAACTGACACATTCTAGTGAAAACATATCAGATTTCTGCACTGCAACACACAAATGCACATATTACTTTCCAAGAATGTCGTTTATCTCTTACAATATACATGTGTGCATTTGGAGGAAGAAGCTATATGTGGATTTGTGAGTTCATAGAGAGAAAGAGAATTTTTCTTTTGTGGTAGATAAACAACATATATATCCTAAATCTTGTTAATAGGCTGCTATGGACTGAACTGTGCCCTCCCTCAGATTCACATGTTGAAGCCCTAATCCTCAGTGTGGCTGTATTTGGAGATAGGGCCTATAAGAGGTAATTAAGTTTAAACGAGGTCATGAGTGTGGAACCCTGATGATAAGATTAATGTCCTTATAAAGAGAGAAATCTCCCCCACCCACTGGCGGACCCTGTGCACAGAGGAAAGGCCACGTGACAACATAGCCAGAAGTGGCCTGCAAGCCAGTAAAAGTGCTTTACCAGGCCTTAATCTGGTACTTCTGGCCTCCTGAACAGGCAGAAAATAAATTTCTGTTGTTTAAGCCACCCAGTATGGTACTTCGTTATGCCAATCCTAACATTAATGCATAGGCCAAAGAAATATTCTGGGAAATAAGAGAGTCCTGTGTAGAAATGAACTTTAGAAACACCCTATGATATGCATTTTGAAACATTTTGCCAACATGAAATATTTTCACTATTTAATTTTTGTTTCAAAATTTGCCATCTTAAAAGTTCAAAATATTTTAATATAGTACCTTCTAGATAATCTGCTCATAAAAACTAGTAAATTCATTATATAATTCATCAAATCGCTAAGCTTTTTATTCAGAAAGAAAGATTATTGGAGAACTAACCCTTTGGCGGATTGCAAGGGATCAGAGTTGAATCTAGTGGAGAAGATTTTTAGCAATGCTTTGGCTGTATCTCCATAGAGTAACCAAACTAAAGAGCCTGTGCATCATTTTTCCCCATCTTTGAGAGCTCAGTGTAAAGAGATGAGCCATTGAGAGCTCTGAGAATAGATGCAACCATTCCAAATTCTTGACTGCATGATTTATTTTTCAGACCTCTAATGATGCTCTTCAATCTTAGGGTAATTGGAATAGTTTTATTTGTTAGCAATCTTTTCCCAGCAGATTTCTTAAGTGTAGTAGGGTATGTCTGTTTGTCTCCATCTCAACCCCTACATTTCTATCTGCCGCTAGATCTGTATCATGTGTGAGTGTTCCTTAAAGCCATTTTCCTGAGAGATGCTGGTGCCTAGTTTTAAATGTGCCACAACCCCCCCTCTCCATCTATGCCTCACTAAATCTGTTTTCTACTTGATCTAGAGTAAATTGAAATCTTGAAATTAAAGTGCAGGTTGGTGACTTGCCACATATTCCAAAAAGCATGACAAAATCGAGAGAAATCAATGGAGGAATAAAGAAGCATGACCAATTTTGTCTCAAAATATTCTTTCACAGCTGAACCACTTGCTGATAGGACAGTTGTTTGATTCTGAGACCCCTCATTTGCTCTATTTTCCAATTTAGGTATTGCTGATTTGAAATGCACCAATGTCTCAAGCTCAATGCAGCAAAGATCTGGAATCCTTCTCTTCTTTGAGGGAAGTGAAGGACCCCTCATGCACTGGCTGTGACCAATCAAGTTTTTCTTGATGCCAAAAAATTAAACACAGTAAGGCCAGACCCTGTCAGCAACGAGTTGATTGCTTTAAATAAGGGAGATTTCCTGAATGTTTAAATTGAAACTTCGACTTTGATTAAAGCAAAGAGAAGTACCAGGATGGCTTCCTAACTATTTAGTTCCTAAAATTCCTGTGAGGTCTGGAGATGACAAATTCAATTCTGATGTGCTGTGTTTTACACTCTGCAGACTGTAGTAAAAGGGAAAACTAATCAAGCTTGGGTTTCCCATGGGCTGAGCTTTAAGATGTTTTCCTATTTAAAGCCATGGAAATATGTTAAAACCCACATAGGCACAGTGAAGTTTATATAAGGCAAAATCTATGAGACTCTGTTTTTGTACAGTGTGCATATTTTGATTTTTCATTATTTTTGGTTTGTTTAATGGCTCATTTTGTTTAAAATTATATTCTTACAATAGTTTTATGATAAAAGATTGGAAAGAATGGTTTACAAATATGTCTATACATATATTATACATATATACAATTTATATTGCAAAGTGGTTATGTTGTCAAGTAGAACACATTCACTTGAATTTAAAATTTTTATTAAAAATAAAAAATAGAAAATTGATTAATCACAGACATAAAAATGCATGGCTATATATCCAGTCATGCCATGATACAAAGTAGGGATTTATTTTTAGAGCCAGTGCCATTATCGTATAATTAAAAATACTAATTACAATGTAAAAATCATCACATGAGAATAAATGGGAAAGGAGAGTAAATGAATACATATGTCAATTAAACAAACTAGACATTTCATATATAAACAAAGGATTGAATTTTACATAAACCATTGTTTGTAAACAAATGATAATTAAAAGTAGTGCTTTCCATTAGAAGATAGAGCAAGGGACCCTTGATTCTTCTGTTTCATTTTAACCTGGTCATTAGGCCAGTTTTTCATTAAGTTTTACATCTATGAAATTGTAGTCAAAACCAAAATCTCGTAAGGAAGTTAAAGATGTTACATGTGTATGTGTTTGTACATACACCCTATCGTCTATCTGCCTGTTTATCTATTTACTTATATCTGTAGTTTTTTGGGGTTGATGACTGCTTGTTTTTAGAACATTAGAAACAAAATGACTATTCACAGTGAACAACTCAGGCCATAGAAAAATAGAGATTTCTTCATGAATATACACAGGAAATTTATTAAACTTAATCTTTGGATCTTTTCTCAAATTTAACACAGTAAACACAATGAAAAGACTAAGTATCTTTCTGATCCTCACAATATGATACAATTTTATATTTTCACAAGGAGTATAGTACTCAATTTATGGAGATAAATTCATTCTTTCAGATGACATTAACTAAATGATTTTTTTTTTAATCTCCTGAAAGGGTGTAGCCAAAATATGTGTTCACCAATAGCATTCATGGCTTTCCTTATATCTATGTAAGATGATGGAATGAACATATTTAACTCATTTGTCCGTACACAACAATTTTACATTTAAATAATCAACGTTGGGGGTCTTCCTCTTTGTGTGTTAGCTTTGGAAGAGGTGATACTGAGTCAAAATTTAATTCACTAGGGGCTTAATGGAAGTGGCAGAATCAAACTTTTAGACTTTGTCTAGGAAGCTGTTTTATTTCTACAGGGAAAACTAGACATGGTTTAGTTAAGTCCTTTGAAAATTCAAAGCTTCCTTGATTGTGAACGAGTGACTAAGATTTTGAAATTTTATCATATTTTCACTAATAATTCACATAATACAAGAAATCTTGAAGTTTATTGATTTATTATTTATTTATGGTGGTTGATTTATTTTGATTCTCAAATTTTATAGATGAGGAAATTGAGACCCAGAAACTTGCAATGCATTTTTGATCCTGCAGGCAGTCAGTGGCAGGCCAGGAACAGTCCTTGACACTGGTCTTTGGCTTTCTGAACTGAAGTCCATTACTACCCCACCACCACCCTTCCCATGATTACTCAACATTTGTCATTAAAATCACGCAACACGAGAGAAGAAAGTATCCTAAAACATGAAAATCACGATGAGAAATTTAAAATTGTTTTGGAAGAGCTTTTACTTTTCCTAAAAAGCCTTTATCAACAGTTTATATAGGCCGGATGCGGTGGCTCACTCCTGTAATCCCAGCACTTTGGGAGGACGAGGCGGGTGGATCATCGGAGGTCAGGAGTTTGAGACCAGCCTGGCCAGCATGGTGAAACCCTGTCTCTACTAAAAACACAAAAATTAGCCAGATGTGGCGGTGTGCACCAGTAGTTCCAGCTACTCAGGAGGCTGAGGCAGGAGAATCACTTGAACCTGGGAGACAGAGGTTGCAGTGAGCCGAGATCATGCCACTGCACTCCAGCCTGGGCAACAGAGTGAGACTCTGCCTCAAAAAAAAAAAAAAAAAAAAAAAAAAAAAAACAGAAAAAAAAAAACAGTTTATATAAAGGGTGGATGCACAATTACAATTGGATTGCCTGTACAATCATTTTACATTTTTTTAAACAAAATATAAAAGCTTTTAAACAAACAAAAATAAAAGTTCAGTAATAGAAAAATGCAATTTTGACAAACCTTTCCACTATAGTTAAGTATAAACTTGGCTCTTGTGGTCTTTGAGGAATTCATACTTGTGTTAGAAGAGAAGTTAAGGACATATTTATGTGAATACCAAATGAGCTGTTTCAGAAACAAATAAACTCTATCTTTTTGAAATGAGAATGTCTGAACACACGATTATAGATCTGGTTGGTTTTGATCTTTAGAAGTCCATTGCATGCCCTCCTTCTGCCAAACTACACTAGAAACTGTTGTTATTGCCGATGAGCAGTTTGACTCTACCACTATAATATAAATGTTAGTTTAAAGCTCCTTATTTTCTTTATGAACATATTCATTTGGATTGATAGAAAGTGACTGCATTTCACCCAGAGAACTGCTTGGTGGGAACGGTTTTTGGTTTTGTCCAGTGGCAAATATCTGGAGTCAAAAATACTTTTATGATAAAATCGTATTAGACTATTAGGTAATTGGTAGGAAAATGCTGTTGAACATTATTTAATTTCTTGTTAAGTTTAATGGGAGTTTTTTCTCAGATTATAGTATAAGACTTAAATTGGGTTATCTTTTCTGTTATCTCAAAAAATGGGGTTTTTACTGTTTTTGCTGTTTGGAGCTTATTTAAATGATACAATTTTTTTCATTTGATTCTCCAGCCCAGAAGGTCAACACTAATAGTCTTGTTTGGTTTAATAATAGCATCCCTTGCTGTGTTAAGAATTCTGTAGATCTGCGCTGACTAATAAGATAGCCACTAGCCATATGTGACTAGTGAGTACCTAAAATTCGGCCTGTTTGAATTGAGGTATGTGTGCTAAGTTGAAGATACATACTGGATTTCAAAGAGTTAGTATGAAAAAAGGAACATAAAATATCTCATCATTTTTGATTATTAATTACATTTTGAAATAACATTTGTATACATTTAATTAAATAAAATATATTGTTAAAACAAATTCCTTTTCCTTTTTTGCTTTCTTGTAATATGACTACTAGAAAATGAAAAATTACATATATGTCTCACATTGTACATCAGTTATAATAGTGTTGCCAGGTATAGTCATTTCCATACATAGAATCCATGTCACTTCTTCTGAAGTATATTCTTAGAAAAGCCAAATTGGAAATGAATCGTCTAAACCCCATCCTGATATATGCATAGGCATCACATAGAAGTCAGTGGGCACTCGATCCACACCTCAGAGTTGAAATTTCTCTTAACAGGTTCTGTTATAAACAGAAGAATCATTGAGTTAATTCACAAGCTAAACTCAGTGGTTGTTTAGTCTTATCGCTTTAGATTTTTCTTAATCTATGAGAATTTTTGTTTAAATTAGATATGTTTTTCTCCCCATTTTTCCAGGAACAGAACTGGCATAACAGACCACTGTAGGTGATAATAGATTCTCCGATCCTTGTTCAATATCAGAATTATCATTGCCTTACTTGAAACAGCTGAGAAAGACAGATGTTAGGGTGATCTAGTTGCAATCTAGCTGCTCCATAGATGGTCTTTTTTTTTTTTTTCACAAGGTGGAGAAGCACAATCCCAGTATGCCAGTATCTGTGTAGTGGGAAACACAAACAAGCTAAGCTAAACCTAGAATCGAATAAAAGGAGTGACCCTACCAACCTTGACCTCTCTTTGAACTTGCTCCTGAAAGATGCAAATAACCATCTAGTTGAATGTGGATGAGATGTAAGATTTTGTGGGGTCGCATCCAGTCTCCTGTTTATCTTTTATCCTTCACATGACACTGGCACCATGTCAAGTATGCATACATTAGGAGTTTAGGACATTTTTGTTAAATTGAATTGAATCATTCAGAAATATGAATTAGCTTAACAAAAAAGATGTTTTAGGGAGATCATTTTTAATAGCATAAAGAAAAAGAACTAAGAATAGGCACCAAAATGTAAACTTCCTTCTAAATTGTCTATTTTAACTTTCATGAATATTACGTATTTAATTTAACCAACTTTAGTTAGAAAAGAAAGAAGAGGTTTTCATGCTCTTGAGGCTTGTGTATACCACTTACCAGAACACCAGAGCTTCTGTCAGTCAATAGCACATGCAAAATTTATCAAGTACGTTGCTTCACATAGAGGTTACTCTGTCATTACTAGCTAACTTGGATCTGCCAGATAATTTTTTTATGGAAGTGTGTACTGCCAAAAAAGAGGTGTCCCTTGATTGATGGCCACAGCTGACCTAAATGCTCAAGGATCACATTGTAATAACCCCTTTATCATATATTAACCACAAAACCCAAGTCCAAATAGTTATAAGGGTTTTGTTGAAACCCACAAAACCTGGGAAGGCTAGAGACTGGAAGGATTTTTATCCTTTCCACAACCCAATGACATCCCACAGCCTCTGCGTGAGATTGGGTATCTGATTTTCAGCCCCTGAGAACAGACACACTGAAAAGCCCATGGTATTGAAGGTTCATTCATAACACCAATATTTTCTTCTTTTCCTTTGGTTTTGCCTATTTTTTAAATCCACTTTAGCTTAAAAACGTGAGGTATAATCATAATATTTTAAGCCATAAAAATGAATATACATACAGTTTACTGGGAATGTAAGCCAGACCAACAATATTTCATAAAAGTGGTTTATATAATTTCATTTCCTTTTTTATTTTGGTAAATGCCAATTTGTAAAGGGAGAAAAAGAAAGTGAGAATGAAAATCTCCATGTTTTTGAAGTACATGGAAGTCAGCAAGATTGACTGTAATGGCTACTCAAGCCTATGTGGTCTGCCATATGTTATTCTAATTTTCTTTGTGGTCTAAACGAAAAGCTGCATTGAAAGTGCCTAAGGAGTATCAAGAGGGTTTAAAGCAACAAAATCTCGGATTTGGTTCTTGTATGTTTGAAGAAAAAGAGACTGGTAACTTAGTCAATGTGGCCATTGAGAGATTTGAAGTACATAAGCATACATCTTGACTAAGCTCATTTCTGAGTTTATCTTCTGTTTAAGAATAAAGGATAAGGATGGTATATTAGTTCTAGTCTAATATTTGTCAGATAGAAAGCTAGAATTATGCAGTCATGGGCTGCATAAAGACATTTAGGTAAAAAACAAGTGACATATATGAAGGTGGTCCCATAAGACTATAATGGAGCTGAAAATTTTCTATTGCCTAGTGACATCATAGCTGTCATAATGTTATAGGACAACATATTATTCATGCAAAACTATGATGGAAAAAAAAACAAGCAAAGCATCATGCACGTGTTTCTGAAAAGTGTAACATTTCCTGCAGATGAGCCCCAGACAGGTGCTTGAGGAGGTCTTATAGAAGACGACATCGTTATCATAGGAGAGGACAACTCCATGTATGTTATTGCCCCTGAAGACCTTCCAGCAGGACCAAAGGTGGAGATGGAAGACCACAATGTTGTTGATCCTGACCCTGTGTAGGGCTAGATAACTTGGTACATTTTTGTACAACTGTACAAAGTGTTTGTGTTTTAAGCATAGTGTTATCATGAAAATGTCAAAAAGTTTAAAAAATTAGAAAGCTCATAAAGTAAAAAAGTTACAGTAAGCTAAGGTTAATTTATCATTAAAATATAAAAAGTAAATTTAGTGTAGTCTAAATGTATCTTGTTTATAAACTCCACAGTAATATACAGTGATGTCTTAGGCCCTCACATTCACTTATTACTTATTTACTCACCCAGAGCAACTTCCAGTCCTGCAAGTTCCATTCATGGTAAGTTTCCTACACAGGTGTAACCCTTCTTTATCTTTTATATCATATTTTTGCTGCATCTTTTCTATGTTTAGCTATGTTTATCTACAAAAATACTTACCATTATATTATAGTTGCCTACAGTATTCAGTACAGCAACATCCTGCATGGGCTTGTAGGCTTTGGAGCCATAGGCTGTACCATAGAGCTTAGATGTATCGTAGGCCATGCCATCTAGGTTTGTGTAAGAAAAGTATACTCTGATGATCGCACAAAGATGAAATCTCCCAGTGACCTTTCTCAGAATGTGTACCCACTGTTAAGTGACACATGACTGTTTTCGTATCCAGGTAAGTAAATCATAGACACCTCCATAAACTATTTCTCTCTCATCTGTCTGTCATTAAGGTTCTTCCCTCCCTCCTTCCCTTCCTTCCTTCTCGCCTTCCTTCCTTCTCGCCTTCCTTCCTTCCCTCCCTCCTTCCACCCTCCCTCCCTCCCTTGCTTCCATCCCTCCTTCCTCCCTCCCTCCCTCCTTCCTTCTTCTTTCCCTCCTTTCTTTCTTCCTTCCTTCCTGCCTGCCTTCCTGCCTTCCTTCCTTCCTTCCTTCCTTCCTTCCTTCCTTCCTTCCTTCCTTCCTTCCTTCCTTCCTTCCTTGAGGCAGAGACAGAGAGGACCACAGCTTGGATCAATTTGAGAGAAGCAGAATTGGAAGATGAAAATACACAGAATTCTGAATGCGTGCACTGGGCTAATGTGTTCAGATCTCCTTGGGGGTAAAGCCTATGCTTTGGACATATTATTTTAAAAGGATGAAGTATTCATAACCAGCTGTGTTTGGCACCACACACTTCTCTGTGTCATTGATGGCACTAAGTAGTGGTTATGCACCTGTATACCATCAAAGACTCTGTCATTATCCTCCACTCCATTTTGCTAAGGAACTGCTTTGACATCGTTACATGCTGAATAAACTTTATTTAGAAACTAATAATTTGTATATGCATTTTAGAAGACTAATTAGAGACATTTATTTGTTAGAATCAGTCCATTAAGAGGAGAGTCTGCCAGATTTGAAGATATTTCTTGTATTTATAGAACTACAGGTGGAATGCTTGTTTATTATGCAATTATGCAGCAGTTTGTTAGCTATGCTGTAAACAACTTCTTTTATTTTTCTCTCCATTACCTACATTTCCCTCCTGGTGTTCCATGGACTACAGATGGCCAGTTATATGTCCCTGGTCTCTGCTAACTTGCAGCTTTGTTGTGACTTATTCCAAGAGAGTTTCATGACTTGACAAGGCCTGGCCCCTGCTCAAAGGGTCAGAGAAATAGCCTCATACACGGAAGCTATGTTTCAATGAAATCCTAGTCTTAATTTACCATCTGATATCTAATTCTCAACCTCAACAATTGCTGAAGTACTCAGTCAGGTTCAACAAGAAGCTGACCATGTGATCTCAAAATCTTTCTCAAAATTCAGCTAGATCATGGGAAAAAGCAAAAGACACTTCACAACCTATTCCATTAGAGGTTAAAAGAAAGAATGCTAAGTTCTGTTTGGCAAATAACCTTGTGGTAAGGTTTACTCCATTGCCAATTTTTCTTTAAACAATCAAGCATTTAATTTCCAATGATTGATTCAGATGTCTTACTTGGAACAAATATTAATTAGATGGGCTATGATTACCAGTTTCTCACCCATCATATTTCTTAAACATAGACCTTCCACTGTCTTGCCTAGTAAATAATAAGATTGCAAAATTAGACCGCTACAGTACTTAGTGTCTATACACAAATTTTGGCACTTGATTGAATTGTTTTCTCTTTTCTTATTAGTTTATGAATGTAAGCCTTGTTTTCCTACTTATGACTACAAATCTGTCTTTTATGTCTTTTATTTTTCTTAATATCCACAGAAGCACAACATAGTGCTACGGGTAGAGGTAAATGCTGGCAAAACTTGTTCAACGTAACTGAATGGCTCCTTCTGTTTTTGTACATGAAATTGCTCCCCATCAGTGGGTTTCACCATAGTGTGTGATATCTTTGCTGTCATTTTGAAATGTTGGTCCTCCTACTCATCCATCAAGATTAGCTTACATATCACCTCCTTTGGGAAGATTTCTCTGATCATCCTCCAAACAATTAACCACTCCCTCTGTGCCCCGCTGTGTTTTGTGTATGCTTTGATTTCTGTTGTATACTCCCTCCTCTGTAACTGCCTTATTGTTTGTTGCAGTGTTTGTTTTGGCTACTGGAATGTGATTCTTTGGGAAGAGGGTCTTTATTATCAGCCTTTCATTTGGCTTAGCACAGTATAGCCGACATTTGTTGAATTGATAAATAGACGTGAATCACTAGACTTGTGCCATCTCTGATAAACTGGTGTTTATGTCTATCGATCTGCTTTCGGTGAAAATTCCAGTAGACTTTAAAGGAAATTCTATATGTTGTTTGATAGTTGAAGGTCTTTGTTGAACTTTATAATATTTACTTTATGTCGTGCCTTGGCACTAGTGTCTGTATATATATACTCTTTCTTCTAATATCCCCATGAAACTTGAGTTCCTCAAATTTCCCCTGCCTTTGCCTTCCAGCTCCTGATTTCTTCACTTGCCCTCTGGGTTTAAATGTTCCCTTTGTACATTTTTATACTTGATACATTAGTGAGTACATTTACTCCAAATTTCACTTTCCTTTCTATGCCATCTAGAAGAAACAGGAGAGACCTCTTAAAAGGAGGCAATTTGGAACTCTGGAAGTTGTATGAGCATCTTAGCTCTTCAGTCTATTTGGAACAGAAAGTCTTCGCTGTGAACAAAGAAAGCTATGAGTAAAAACAGAACATATAAAACAAATAAAGTAGGGGTCATAGTCCACATATCAAAAAGGTACCTCCTCCTGCAAAATTATTCTCAGCAGGCCTCCTTTTATAGCTAGTTCATGGAGGTCAATTGATATGTAATTGAATTTTCTGAAAATATCTTCACATGAGACTATTCAGTAATGATATATAATAAGATTTAGTCCCACAGTGGTATCTGCAATCCTGAAAAGCTGCACAGTGTTTCGAATGTTTTTACGGGTTGTATTTTATAAAGTAAGTGAATATCTATGTATCAGGGGCCAGATCATGCCTGTGAAAAGGACATTGTTCATATCTCCACCTGCTACAAGCTGCTATGCCTCCTTGAGGACATGAGGTGGAAGCTCATGCTATTATTCTTGGGGTTAAAATGAAGATGAAGGTGAGGACTGAAAGTCTCTCCAGGCTGGAGAGAAGGGCGAGATGATAAAGTATAATCTCTGGTTCTCCTTGGGCATAGTTCCATGGTTGTGTTTGAGGTTTTGTGTTATTCGCTTCTATTAATATTTTTTACAAGTCATTATCTCTTGAGCTCTCAGTTTCAGGACATTTCTTTTTATTTTCTCACATATGTGCTACTACTTGGGACAAGATGCATTCTTCTTCAGTCTGAAAAGCCTTCTTGCACACTCCTGAAGACAAGACAGTGTGGATGGCGTGATATTCATCCTGCTGAGAGTGGACTTAAGTTTTCCTCCCAGGTCAGGAATATGTGCCTTGGGTCCCTTCTTTTGGCTTTGGTGGGATCAAAGTGCAGAACCAGTTCCTGCCATCTCAGTGGATGGAGTTTGTTTGGCAGCAGTGATTTTCCCTGTGTGTCCTTCTGGGCAGAATGTCTTAGTTATAGTCATAGACGGTGGCACACATGGAGAAGCAGGGTTAAGTGGCCATAAACCCAAGTGCTCCCTCTATTCCAAATGCTTTTTTTTTTTTTTTGAGTATACATTGAAAAATTTTTCCACTCACAATCACCTAGTTTTCCAGTGACTCTAAAACCATGAAAAATGACACAGTGGAGGAAAATCCAGTATCTTCTGTAGGCAAAACAGCCTGTTTCTGTAAAGCAGCTGTCAGTTTGGTGAGGAGAGAGATTTCCAAAAAGAGGGGAAATGAGATCAATGACTAGGTCATCTGAAATTGAAATTGTTTGGAAGTTGAGGGAAACTGCAAGGAGGCCCTGTGGTCATATATAAGATGTTTGTTTCCCAGTGTGGTAGAGAGAGAAGAAACAGGAGAGGGTTGTGTGTCTTCCTCGGCAGTTTGGACTTTGCGCCATAAGTCACAAGGTGCCTTTGAACAACTGCACATGGAAGGTGGCATGTTGGGGTGGAGAGATTGGGAGCTTTGGAAGAAGCTGCTTAAACAGACATCCAAATGTTTTAGTTATTAACTGTGTAACCTTAAACCAAAAACATTTTCTTATCTTCATTTTCTTGTCTAAAAGGTAGCTATAATGATACTGGTGAGAATTAAATAAACGTATACATGTAAAGCACCTCACCTAGAACATGACACCCAAACACAGGCTATGCAAGTTAATGTTTGTCCACAACGAGTGCATACAAATGTTGTTAACTCTTCTTTAATTAGAAAGTTGGGGCCAGGCATAGTGGCTCATGCTTCTAATACCAGTACTTTGGGATGCCAAGGTGGGTGGATTACTTGAGGCCGGGAGTTCGAGCCTAGCCTAAGCATCATAGTAAGACCCCCATCTCTAAGGTTGGCTGGGCTGGTTTCATTAGAAGAGGGGAATGGTTAGCTAATTTGTCTCATATGAGACAGGAGAACACAGACCAAGAGATAATGCACTAACCCTCGAATGCCATGCAGAATATTTAACATGTATGTAGAGAACGATACCCAAAACTTACACTGGAAAGCAGAACAGCAGATTTTTAAACTTCTTTTTGTTTTGCCTAATTTTTTGAGATTCTGAACAAAATTTTCTAAGCAGGCCAGCTGGCTGGCTCATTTGGTTCAGGGAACTCAATGCCTAATACTGTAATATTCCCTTCCTTCTGGCCCTATAGCTGGCACTTGAAAATGACATGGAAGCAGAGATGCATTGATCAGTGGTACCTACCTTCAGCAGATATAGACAT
This sequence comes from Macaca nemestrina, assembly GCF_043159975.1. Lineage (NCBI taxonomy): Eukaryota > Metazoa > Chordata > Mammalia > Primates > Cercopithecidae > Macaca > Macaca nemestrina. The sequence continues at coordinate 37,717,500 of NC_092129.1, forward strand.
TCCTGTGCTGGAACAGTCTTGTTTGTGGATAAAATGTTCTGCTTTTAGTCAAAACTTTTGAAATTAACAGATCGTATATGCACTGAAAATCGAGATGCTCAAAAGAACTAGCCAAATAAACTGATCCACTGTAAAAATACAGCCTGGGACTTGGAGAAGCTGCCTTCCAGCTTGAGCTCTGCCAATATTACACTGTATGAACCTGCATGGATTAGGCCACCTCTGACCCTCAGGTTCCTCATCCGTTGAATGGGGAAGCTGGTCTGTATTAAGAAAGTCTCTTTCAGATCAAGCTGTGTATTATTGTAAATCTTGATTTGTATTTCTAGGCTCAATAGAGCATCATCACTCTGATCCCCAGGCCTATTTTCCAGCTTCTAATCAATCACCAAGTCCTGTTTAGCATTTCTGTTAAGAACCTGAACTTTGGGCCGGGCGCGGTGGCTCAAGCCTGTAATCCCAGCACTTTGGGAGGCCGAGACGGGCGGATCACGAGGTCAGGAGATCGAGACCATCCTGGCTGACACGGTGAAACCCCGTCTCTACTAAAAAAATACAAAAAAACTAGCCGGGCGAGGTGGCGGGCGCCTGTAGTCCCAGCTACTCAGGAGGCTGAGGCAGGAGAATGGCGTGAACCCGGGAGGCGGAGCTTGCAGTGAGCCAAGATCACGCCACTGCACTCCAGCCTGGGCGGGCAGAGCGAGACTCTGTCTCAAAAAAAAAAAGAACCTGAACTTTGGAATCAGACGGACTTAGATGCAAATTCTAGTTCAGTGACGCATTAGCGGGGAAGTTACTTCCTTTTTCTCTGCACTTCAATTCCCTCATCTACAAAACAGGTCAACAATAGTATTTATATTATTGAATTAGATAATGCGTGTAAAGTGCTTAGCACAAATGCCTACTGTTTAAATAAATAGCTAGATTACAAATCTCCTTTTCCAAATAGCTCTTGAATTTGACTCTTCCTCTTTATTCTCACCGCCTTAACACTTTTTGCCTGGAATACTAAAACTAAATTGGCTTCTTCAACTCTAGTCTAACTCTGCCCTGGCGGAAAGGTGATCTCCTAAAAACATGTGACATTACAGCAACAATACAATTTATATGGGGGTCCACAGAAATGGAAGATGGGGAGGCCTAGAAATGCAACGCCTGATTTAACAAATTTGAGACCAAAGTGACAGAAGGAAAGGCCTTCTTGAATGTTCTAGGTCAATTGTATTCAGTCAGACTATAGGCTAGTTGAGGGTAGGAGGGACAGTATTAGGAATTTCTAACAAGGGTCCTCTAATGCCTCCTTACACTCTTTTCTGAAACAGTCCCAAGACTTGCTTTGATTTGGGGGCAGATTCCTGTTTGAGCAGAAGTGTTGTCGACTGAGCTCTGTGTGGGCACTGGCTTCTGGTCAGACAGGCTTAGGTAAAGGATGAACTTTCTAAATCAAACCAGGCCACATACTGACATTTTCAGATGCAAGTTGAAGCACAGCACAGCTGCTTTGGCACAATGCAAGGACTTCACTTCGTTCCCCATGTCTTTTCTGAGCTGGGGTTGGGGGAGGAAACAGCCAGAAAAACATGGATTTCAACTGCAGCATCTATGATTTAGGTTAGGCATAGACATTTCCTGCTCTGAGTCCTATATAGCATAATAAAATTCACTGGACTTTGCATTTGGCAGAGAGAGGAGTCTCTCCTGCTGAAAAGTATGAGGACTCTCCCACCAAAACAAAACAAAAAAAGTTTGGCTTTCATAACTGACCTGCTAGCCCTCTGGATCACTGTGAAAAAAAGTCAGAAGGGCAGAGCTGTATCAGTGTGCCAGGAGCAAAGAGAGTTAGCATGTCACCCGGGAGAACTGCAGGCTTTTAAACCCCTTTTCAATTTCAGAGCAATGGTAGCAACAGGGCCAGGGACTGGGGAAGGGTGAGGGGCCCCATGTGAGGCTGACTCGGGCATCACATTACAGGGCCAGAGGGACTGGAGAAAGGGAACATTTGGCTCTCATTACAGAACAAAGGGACAGGGTGCTAGAAAACAGAGTGAATCTAGGTCAGAGGTACCTGAATCTCCCACAGGTGCAGTAGTCAATTTGCACATCTCCACTCAGGAGGGAGCCTCCCAAAGCTGTCTCCTGCAGTCTGCATTTGCCAACAATAACATTTTACCAGGAACGCAGCTTGTCAAAACCAGCATTATAACTCAAGCAGTGGCGTGATGAAAATAATGTTTTCTCAGGGGCCAAGCTCATTGCTATTGAGAAGTTAGACCTGTTAGCACGTGATTTTCACTAAATCTCCTCCAAATAGTCAAAATCTTTATATAATATTATTTTTTACAAATCTCCTCTAATAAATTGTTTACTTTTTCTTGGAGGGGGTTGGTGAGAAGAAGGGAAGACAGAAAATCTGTGATTCTTATTAAGGGGTAGATATTATTGATTGTAATTTAAAATGTAAACTTTACATCTTCCTTAATTTTAACAAAGTTGTGCATAATTTGATCAAGAGGGAATTGCTTTCATTATTCTTCAGTTATTTTATCTACTTACTTAATTAATTACTCTTGTGTCGCTTTTTTCACCCTGCCTTCTGATGAAGCATCATTTTGAAAATCTCTATTTTTTGGCAAGGCAGTGATTGGTCAAAGTTTTTTTTTTTTTTTGGCGCGGGGTTGGGGGGGCTTTCCAGTCTTTTGACTATTGCTCTGTTTTTTTCTCTTTTGAAATAACCCCAAGCCTTAGAAGGGCGAAAGACCAGCTCAGATGCCACGCTGCCTGAAGGTCTGCCAACTTACCACCCAAACCTTGTAACTGTATTTTAAGTCATTAACAACAAAGCCCCAGAAACGCTGGCGGAGGGTATGTTTCATCCAAAACAATATAAAAGTGTACAAGGAGAGAAAAGCAGGCCTCAGGTATTTGCAGGGGTCCTGTTATGTGGTGGTTGTGATGAAAATAGGCTTAGTGATTTTAACAGCTGGCAATTTATTAGCAAACCTGGTCCTACTAAAAAAATATGGAAAATCAGAATTGATGTAGAGTGTTAATCGCAAATCCTTTATATTTGCGAGACTTCTGTATTGTGTTAACTTTTACTATTGCAGGGAGCAGACAACCTTTTGGAGCAAAAGGCTAGGCAAATGAACTTCTTTTGTCAAACACCACTCCATGGGGATGCAGGCTGTGTCTGCCTGTGTCATTTGGTCTAGAGGGCAAATAATTTTCCTTTATGTGACTGGGAAAAACCACGTGAAGAGTCTTGCAGGCTTAGCTAATGTCGCTTTTGAGAATCCCTTCATAAGGCTTAATGTTGGAGTCGTCATTTTCAAGTTTGTGGTGGTTCCTTCTCTAAGCACATCATCCTAAGAGATTGCCTTCCTGTTGGCTGAGCTTTTATACACAGTAATTGAAAACAACGCATTTTCTGCTGCCAACTGGTGTCACCGAAGTGATCACTCTCTCTTTCTACTTCAGATTTAACAATGTGGCAGTGGATGAGATGGGAGACATGCTCTAAGTATTCAAAATGAAAAACACCAGAACACAACCGTTATTTTATGAAAGAGGCTGGAAAATGGTTAGTAAAGAAATCACAGATGTGTTTCACAGACGAGGGGGAGGTGAGGGTAGTGCTACACTCTGAAAGTAGCATGACAAGCACAATGTATTCCTAATTTTGCTCAACACATTACTTTTTGGATTTTCCTAGCTTTATTTGGTGGTGATGGTGGTGGGGGGTTGTCTTCACTTTCCAGAGGATCTGTGTGATTGTTCATGGGCATGTGTGTGTATGTGCGCGCGCGTGTGTGTGTGTGTGTGTGTGTGTGTGTGTGTGTTATCCTCTTGGGAAACATAAGAGTATTTTATAGAACACTGACCACGGTTATTTACCTATAGCCACACTAAACAAAGACAGCTAGATGAAACACAGAAAGAACTACTCTCTCAAATTAGAAATTACATTTTTCAACTCTTGCCCAAAAAATTAAATGCAAAAATGTGAATATATTTAAAATGGTAGACCACTCAAAATGGACCTTACGTTCCTTATGTTTGGCAAAAAATCCCTGCAATAATAAATTGCTGACTTTTGCCTTAATTTTACTTAAATCTACAAAAGATTTAAGAGTTTTGAGTACAGGGACTATGCCTCATTTTGCAGAGCCATGTAGCAGGTATTCAGTGTGTCTGACTAATCAATTAAAGATATTAATTCTGATTTATGGTACTAAATTAATACATAAAATGTCTAGTTTAACTGCAAAAAAGGATCTTAAAGGAGTGTGTGTTTTTATAGGTGACATTTATCTATTTTCCTCTGTCTACAAAAAATTGTAAAATAATGTTTTATTTATACTTTATTTTTTGACTAAGTTTTATGTGTATTTTAATAAATATATTGACAGAAGAATCACAATTTTATCTGACTTTTTAAAGATAATTTAATTATACCTAAGTGACATAACTGCTTATAATACTAAAAGAGACACACACCAATATTTCTACCTACTAAGTGTTTGTGGTTGACTGTCATTTACAGCAAGTGATACCTTAGCAGAGTTCTGTGCTCTGACAGTTTCAATGATCCTCAAAGAGAGAGGAGCACACCACAGGAACAAGAACAGTATCTCCAGATCTCCAGTATCTCCTGGAGATACTGCCTTGCCTTTGGTAAAGAGTTTTAAAATAAATTTCAAGGTAGTGCTAAGCTTTCATAAGAACGTGTGTTTTGGTTGGTCAGTATCATAAGAATCACTTTGGGGGACTTGATAAAAAAACTATTCAAATTCTTCATCTGTTACAGATGTTTAGTTTAGATCATTAGATTAACTGTGGTAATTTTGCTCTCACTGAGTATCCGTTGGAAGAATTGTGCTCTGTCTCTTCTAGAGAGGAATAATTTGCTTTTATTCTCAATTTAGAAATGTATAGATGGTGCTTGCTATATGTAAGGCATCATTTTAAGCACTTCCTAAATCTGAGTATATTTAATCCCCATAACCCTATGAGGTAGGTACATGTATTTACAGATGAGAAAACCAGGGCACAGAGAATCTGAGTAAATTTCCCCACAGCTCAACAGGTGGTAGGTAGAGGAGTAGGGCATTGATTCCATTCGGTCTGACACCAGAATCTTTGTCCTACTTTCTCTAGAATAGCATTGTGCAATACAAATATAATGTAGGCTATATATGTAATTTTAAATTTCCTATTAGCCACACTAAAAAAGCAAGAAATAAAATGTACAAGGTTGACCCTTGAACAACATGGGTTTGAACTGCACAAGTTGACTTGTACCTGGATTTTCTTCCTCTTCTGTCACTCCCGAGACAGCCAAACCAGCCCCTCTTCTTCCTCCTTCTCCTCCTCAGCCTACCTAATGTGAAGATGACAAGGATGAAGACCTATATGGTCATTTCCGTTCACTGCATAGTAAATATATTTCTTTTCTTTATGATTTTCTTAATAACATTTTCTCTTCTCTAGCTTACTTCACTGTAGGAGTACAGTATATAATGTGTATAATGTACACAATATGTGCTAATTGACTGTTTATATGATCAGTAAGTCTTCCAGTCAACAGCAGTCTATTAGTAGTTAAGTATTTGGGGAGTCAAAAACTGTATTTGGAGTTTTGACTGCTTGGGCTCTCAGTGCCCCTAACCCTCGTGCTGTTTAGTGGTCAAGTGTACTTGCCAAATCAATATATGTGTGTTGAACAGAAATGTTTTACACGAGGTCAGTTTAAATTTTAAATTAATTAAAGTTAAGTAAAATAAACTTAGTTCCACAGTTGCACTACCCACATTTTAAGCAGTCAGCAGTCTCCTATGTCTGATGGCTACCGTATTGAATACTACAGCTGTGGAGAGTAAACTTTCCATAGAGGTATATTCCTTGGAAATAATTCCAGAGAATAAAATTGAGGAGAATTTAGCACATGAAATTTTCTTCTCCCTGTTACTCCAGGCACATTTTCATGGCAGAAGGAAAAATAACATTGACTTTCAATTTCTAACTTACCAAAGGACCACACACCATTGGGTCAGCAAAAGAGTATCTTCTGATGGGATTTTCTGTCGAGTTTGTGTTCTTCAAATGGCCATTTTCAACGGTGCTCAGACTCTAGCTTATCTGAGGGGACCTGTGTGCCTATCCAGAAGCGTTTCCTCATTGAGAAGAAACATCACCGCCAACAACCACAAGTGGAGGGAGGGAGAAAGGGAGAGAGGGAGACGTTTGGATACATTTCCACCACTCACATATTAACAGCTCTTTTTTCAAAAAAAAATTTACATCTTCCTGTGATTTTGTGTTTACTTTTTAGATATGAATATAACCAATAGCACTAAATATATTCGGAAGTTAGGGATGTTGAATCACAAATGAGTGACTAGGTTGACAGAGGACAGAGAAGAGAGCTGTTTTGTTGTTTTCTTTTGATCACTAAGAATCCAAAACTAAATCAAGAGAAAGTATAATGACTGGATAAGGAAAATGTGGTGCATATACACTGTCATGCACCACATAAGGACATTTCAGCCAACAATGGACCGCATATATGACTGTGGTCCTATAAGATGATAAGGTAGTAGAAAAATTCCTACCACCTCATGATGTCATAACCATCATAACTTCTTCATAGCGCACTGGGTTAGTCAAGTGTCTGTGGTGATGCTGGTATGGACAGTAACATGCTATATAGGTCTGTGGTCTGGGAGCAATAGGCCAGCTATTCCATATAGCCTAGGTATGTCGTAGGCTCTACAACCTAGGTCTGTGTAATTTCACTTAATGATGTTCACATAATGATGAAATCATCTAAAAGTGCATTTCTCAGTTGTATTTCCGTCCCTAAGCAATGCATGACACTGTGTGTGTGTGTCTGTGTGTGTTTATAATGAAATATTATTCAGTCTTAAAAAAGAAAATCCTGTCATCTACAACAACATGGATGAATGCAGAGGACATTATGCTAAGTTAAATAAGCCAACACAGACAAATAAATGAATGATCCTGTTTATGTGCAGAAGCAGAGTAGAATGGTGGTAGTCAGGGACCGGATAATGGGGAAACAGGGACACAAAGGGACAAGTTTTAGTTATGCAGGATGAATAAGTTCTGGAGATCTAAGGTACAGCATGGTGACTATAGTTAATAAGACTGAATAGCGTACTTAAAATTTGCTAAGAGAGTTGTGTTTTCACCACACACAAAAAATTGCAACTATGTGAGCTGATTGGTGATTAGGTATGTACATTAGTTTGACTTTGGCAATCATTTCGCAGTGAATACCTATATTAAATCACCACATTGTACAGCTTAAATAAATACAACTTTGGCAAGTATACTCAAAAAAGATCGAAAATTACAAAAAAATTTCTATATTAACTGTGGCAAATATGTTTTTAATTTATTCTATGAGCCTAGTACAAATTTAATTTTGCTAGCAATATTAAAGTCAATTAAGCTATGTTTTATTTACAATTGTGATATCTTTTTCACTCAAATCATTTACTATTAAAAGAAAAACAATTTTTATTATTGCATGAAACAATTATTTTTATAAATTGATGTCAATGTTACCAATTATAACTCTTCTTTTCCATTTTTTTGTTGCTAATGAGGGAAAATATATTTAAATTATAATTGTTGAACTTCAGTTTTTGGCTGAGTGGAAATCCTATGGGATAAAATGGAAAGAGAAAGAGCCTTGGGGTCAGCAGATCTGGATTTTAATCCAGATTCTGTCACTTAAAAACAGTTTCTTTCTAAACTTGAATACTTTATTTAATCTTTGTGAATTTCCAGTTTCCTGCCTTGTAGACTGGGGACAATAACACATATTTTGTAAGGCAGTAAAAAAGAGTAAATGAAAAAATATGTAAAATGCTTAGTTTAATATGCATAATGGTTTACATATTAGAGCAGTAATTAAATGTTAATTTCTTTTCCATAGTTACATGTGCATTCTTTCATATCAATAGATCTTAATTCATCCAGTGCCTCAGAATTTTTATTAGCAAAAATACTATTACAATTGTTTGATAACATTTTCAATCCTCAAAACATCTGATAATTTAGCTTAATTATGTTCTTTTTCCATTAGAAATTTCTAAATTATGTCTAATTTAATGATTGCAGTGATCAAAATTGATTCAGATGAGAAATCATTCAGGTTCTGAATGTTTGACAATTTTCTAGAGGAAGGAAAGACAAAGTGGACAAAAAAGGAAGAAAGAATACAATCTTGAACAGTAGTACAGTAATTATACTGGTGGTAATTGAATAAAAAGTTATCTTCTGGATTAAACACTTCAGAGGATTTTTCCTTTATAGCCCATCCATAGCGATGGGAGATCCACCGCAGTCATCTCATGATGTGTGTTGTCGGGCTATTTAAAGGCTGCTGTTTCACTTCCAAACTTCACTCCCTTCTGACGTCTTCAGTGCTGTTCACTTGGCAACCTTGGCCACCCTTCAGCAGATAATTTGTACGCTATGTAAGCATTTAGAAGAACCCAGAGTTAAACCAAGGATAAGAGTCATCGGTAACATTTATAGTTACTGAAGTCCTCACTATGTGTCACAAAGTGGGTCAGAGGGTGCATCTTTCAGGAGAAAAAGAACATTCTTTTAGTGCTATTTCTACTTTCACATTGATATGACAATGATTCCTACAGCTAAATTAAGGTTTGACCTCATGTGTCAAATGATTTTTGTTTAGCCAACAGATTTTTTCCTAAATGTTATCCTCTCCAAAAAAATCAGAAATTTAGCATTCAGGTTATGCTTGATCACAAGTGTGTGTGTGTGTGTGTGTGTGTGTGTGTATAATATGTGTGTATATATTATATATATATATGCAAGAAGAGCCTTTTCTTGACAATAATTCAATGTGAGGAATATTTAGATAAATGTATTGAATGTACAAAAGTGTAATAAAACCCCCTTTAGTTTAATAGATAAAAGAGCATTGCGGTAGATTTTTTTTCTTTGCAGGGTTGGAGTATGTGCTCTGCTCATGGAAACCAGCTGTCATGCCACTTCCCAGCACTTGGAGGGAACAGAAACTTGTTTCTTCTCTACTGTTAAAGCACAGGGGTGTGCCCAAGGCAAAGATTAGAGTGACTGTGGATCTGCAGGTGGTTTTATGGATTTGCGGGGAGGTCAAAGAAACATCTTTTTTTGCACTTCTTCTTTTCTCCAAGTTGGGCATTGCCTGAAATGGACACATTCGGCAGCACTGTGGGATGAGATATGTACAAGGCATCATTTCCCTCTAAGGCAAATACCTTCACTGCTGGCAAACCATCAGAATTTGCAAGCTCAGCCAGCACCTTTGACCCGGCCACACAGCTGACAGCACAGTTGGCAGTTGGTAGCTTCCATTTATCCTAAGTCAGCTCCCGAGGCATCGACATAAAATGAAATAAGGATTTGAGCAGTCACTTCAGAAATGAAAATGGGAATGCCTAATAGTTTGCTTCAGTTTGCTCAGGCTGAGAACAATTTATTAAGCTGGTAAAATGGGCAAGTCATAAGTGAGAGTACCTGCTCAGGGGAAAGAAATAGATTGATCAGACACATTATCTAAAGATCCAGAAGAGGAAACCACTGCTTTCTAACAGTCAACCCACTGATGGCTTGGGATGTAGTTGAGACTACCACATATTTCAGTAGGCAGATATTGTCACCTTCACATCCTCAGTGCCTAGCACTGTGCCTGATAGTTTGTGCTTAGTCAGTGAATGTTTGCACAATTAATGAGTAAAACCCATATGTGTATATGTTTATACATAATTATTTTTTCTAGTTCATGTAATGAATGAATGAAGTTCCCAAGTCATTGTTCTACGAGGAACAGGATGAGAAATAAGGAACTAATATTTTTCTTCCTACTGTATGCTAGACATACCAAATTTGCATAAGGAGAAATGGCCAAAACAAGATTGAAAGGTAGGTATCTTTCATGCTAAAGTCCATGGGTTTTTCACTTTACCTAAAACTTAAAATGTCATCAATTGTAAAGCATTTGGAGGAGACACTGAGTATAAGGAGATATTCATCAAGAATTCTATGTTAAAATATGATTATCTTTATATATGACAGAAAAATAACACTTAAAATATAACGGATTGAAAAGATTCTTTTCAAGAGATACAAAATATACAAAAATATATACTAATGTGGAATAAACGTAGTAAGACATATGCAGAAATGAATGAAAACAAAGCTATAAAGCTTTACTCAAAACAAATATAAAACAATAAATAAATATATACATTTTGTTCTAGGATGGGAATTTTCAACATTGTAAAGTTGTCGCTTCTTCCCCATATTAATGTATACATTTAATGAAATTTTAACCCAATATCCACAGACTTTTACTTTGAAATTTGACCACTAGTTCTAGAATTTATTTGGAAAAATAAATGGAGGAAAGTAGGCAAGATTGTTTTTAAAAGAAAAATAATAAGGCCTACTTGCATTATCAGATATTATAAAATAAGTTATAAATCACATTACTTAGAGCAGTGTGGCACTGGCATTAGAATTTACAGCAGATCATTGGAAGCATAAATAAATTGGATAGAGGATAAATACATTAATAAATAGATAAGTGTAAAATGAATGTGATAAAGATGAGATTTCAAATTAGTGATGAAGTAATGGATTATCCAAATAATGGTAATCAGATCTTTGGCTTAAAAATGCAAAAAAGCAGTTAGACAGCTATTATATTTAAAAAATTTATTAAGGAGGTTTACAGAATGAAATATAATAGCGTATAGACATATGTGTTGCTGATATTGGAATGGAGTATAGAGAAAATAAAAGAAAATACTGATAGATTTCGGTTGGAAACATAAATAAAACCAAAAAGCAAATTACAAACTGTAAAAAATAGCATTAACACATTGCAGAAAGATTGTTAATATCTTCAGATTATAAACTATTTTAAATGAAAAGAATGAACATCACAGCATTAAAAGAGAGACATGAACTGGCAAGTCAGAAGATCTATATGACCAATAAACTTGCACATCATTTTAAACATTCCTTAGTAATCAAAGACATGCTAATTAAAACAAGACATCATTCCTTGCCAAATCCATGTACCAGGGGATGTCTTTGTTGCATTTGCAGGCTTGTTGTAGACCTTGCCTCCCCTGCTGTTGTTGCCCTGGGTTGGGTTGGACAGAGCTGTCTCCCACCAGTATTTGCTAGGCATCGTTTTCTCCCACCCCAGCTGAAACACCGAGGACCTCCCTCCAGATACCAAATACCTCCTCATTGCTCCTTGGATAAAATGGAGATACGTTTTATTTCCTTTTGGTGATACCTCCTCTTAGGGAAATACCTGCCTCATCTTCTTTATTTCCCAGGGACTTACTAATTTTTATTGGAATAGCTTTTCTTGGATTCCCCAGCCTTCTGTTGGACCAACATATGATCTTAATAAAGAACTGGCCACAGAGCCCACTTCTAGTACCAGACCCCATGTGGCACTGAGACTGGAATAGCAGCTCCCTTCCAATAACTAAGTCTTTCTAGGGGTCAGGCTTATTTTGTTGGGGATTTCCTCTCAGGCTTCCTGCAATAGCAAAATCCCAAAGACACCAGACATATTCATCCCTCTCTGATTTGCCCTTAAAGTTGAAGTGAGACAACTTCTTCTTCTTCTTCTTCTTCTTCTTCTTCTTCTTCTTCTTCTTCTTCTTCTTCTTCTTCTTCTTCTTCTTCTTCTTCTTCTTCTTTTTTGGTATCATATACCCATGAAATGGAGTGGATTTTTTTTCTTGCATATGTCTTAAAATTTCTCTAAATCTCTATCATGAACTGGCATTACTTCTGTAATTTTAAAATGCCATTTTAAGAGTAAACATTATGTGTATTGAAAAATAAGAATTTTATTTTGTGAGTTCCTAGCCCAGGGATGTTGAATCTTTAGCAAGACCTTTTTCCCGAGCTAAAGATCAAGATCTACATTTTATCTTATCCCAGGCAGGATAAGCAACATTTACAGATATTTTAAATTGAATAAATTGAAGTTGAAGTTAAGCCCTTAGTTCATTTCTAGATGTCTCTAGTTTTGTTAAGTCATCTGAATTTTTTTTTTTTTTTTGCATTTAAATTATAGCTAAGTCTGTTACATAGAAACTCACATCTTGACCCTGGCATTTAATAAATTCCTTTGAAGGTTGCTTTTTTTATTATTATTATTATACTTTAAGTTCTAGGGTACATGTGCATAACATGCAGGTTTGTTACATATGTATACTTGTGCCATGTTGCTGTGCTGCACCCATCAACTCGTCAGCACCCAACAACTCGTCATTTACATCAGGTATAACTCCCAATGCAATCCCTCCCCCCTCCCCCCTCCCCATGATAGGCCCCGGTGTGTGATGTTCCCCTTCCTGAGTCCAAGTTATCTCATTGTTCAGTTCCCACCTATGAGTGAGAACATGCGGTGTTTGGATTTCTGTTCTTGTGATAGTTTGCTAAGAATGATGGTTTCCAGCTGCATCCATGTCCCTACAAAGGACACAAACTCATCCTTTTTTATGGCTGCATAGTATTCCATGGTGTATATGTGCCACATTTTCTTAATCCAGTCTGTCACTGATGGACATTTGGGTTGATTCCAAGTCTTTGCTATTGTGAATAGTGCCGCAATGAACATATGTGTGCATGTGTCTTTATAGCAGCATGATTTATAATCCTTTGGGTATATCCCCAGTAATGGGATGGCTGGGTCATATGGTACTTCTAGTTCTAGATCCTTGAGGAATCGCCATACTGTTTTCCATAATGGTTGAACTAGTTTACAATCCCACCAACAGTGTAAAAGTGTTACTATTTCTCCACATCCTCTCCAGCACCTGTTGTTTCCTGACTTTTGAATGATTGCCATTCTAACTGGTGTGAGATGGTATCTCACTGTGGTTTTGATTTGCATTTCTCTGATGGCCAGTGATGATGAGCATTTTTTCATGTGTCTGTTGGCTGTATGCATGTCTTCTTTTGAGAAATGTCTGTTCATATCCTTTGCCCACTTTTTGATGGGGTTGTTTGTTTTTTTCTTGTAAATTTGTTTGAGTTCTTTGTAGGTTCTGGATATTAGCCCTTTGTCAGATGAGTAGATTGCAAAAATTTTCTCCCATTCTGTAGGTTGCCTGTTCACTCTGATGGTAGTTTCTTTTGCTGTGCAGAAGCTTTTTAGTTTAATGAGATCCCATTTGTCAATTTTGGCTTTTGCTGCCGTTGCTTTTGGTGTTTTAGACATGAAGTCTTTGCCCATGCCTATGTTCTGAATGGTACTACCTAGGTTTTCCTCTAGGGTTTTTATGGTATTAGGTCTAACATTTAAGTCTCTAATCCATCTTGAATTAATTTTCGTATTAGGAGTAAGGAAAGGATCCAGTTTCAGCTTTCTACTTATGGCTAGCCAATTTTCCCAGCACCATTTATTAAATAGGGAATCCTTTCCCCATTTCTTGTTTTTTTCAGGTTTGTCAAAGATCAGATGGCTGTAGATGTGTGGTATTATTTCTGAGGACTCTGTTCTGTTCCATTGGTCTATATCTCTGTTTTGGTACCAGTACCATGCTGTTTTGGTTACTGTAGCCTTGTAGTATAGTTTGAAGTCAGGTAGTGTGATGCCTCCAGCTTTGTTCTTTTGACTTAGGATTGTCTGGGCGATGCAGGTGAAGGTTGCTTTAAAAATAAAATAGAATACTTCCCATATTTGCTATAATTATACTTCCCACAAAACACGCAAAAGATATGTGAGAAAATGTTTCTAATTTACATCGTGTCTCCTAAAAGTTGGTTTGAGCTTGGAAAAGAGCTAAAACAATAAATATTTTAAGGGTGTTTATGGGCAACTACTAATTTGTTCTAAGCTTACATTTCATATATTTAAACCCTATTATAATGACAAAGTTCTTGACATACACTGTGATACTCATGCTTTTAGATAGTTTACATACTTTATTTAAACAATTCTCATTGATTTACTCCATAAAGTTTGATTTTAAATTGTCTAGGAACAAAGATTATGGACTTTTTTGTTCTTTAAGAGTTTCCTGGTGATTATCTAAGTATTTAGTATATGTAAGTTACTAAACAAATCAACTAAAATATTTATTGCCCACTTATTATGTGAAATATTCAAAAATAGGAATTGAAGATCATTTAAGAGAAAAAACGTTTATTGCATTATACTTGTCCCCAATCATGAGGAAACAATCTATGTACACATAGAAAAGAGTAACTATGGGGCAGCACATAGTGACAAACAAGTGACAAAGTTAATGTTAATGTAGATGGGTAAGTAACCATACAGAGGAGCAGAAGGGATAGTCATGAGCCTGCCATATAGTAGGTGCTTAACAATTGCTGTTTGAGTGAATTTATTTGTTAAATTAATTACCCAATAAGTACTTATTGTCCCTTATTCTCATAACAGCCCTGAAAGATGGCATCATTAGCGTCACTTTTGATAAGAAGAAAATAGACCTTCACAGAGGTTCTAGGTAGCAAGCATTCCAAGTGGTACAGTAGGGGGTTTCATAGCCACATCTGTTTGACTCAAAGATCTATGCTTCCCCTCTCAAACTACATTGCTTCTTGCAGACAGAATGTTTTTGCTATGGTCACCTTGAAAAGGTGGACCTGCTTTTGAAGGGATGTTCATTTGTTAAGTCATTCTTGCAACAAATACTGACCACTCACAATATACCACATACTATCCTAGGCACTGGAGATATGATAGTGAGTAAAAAGTGGACAACGTCCCTTATGAAATTTAAAGTCTCTTCAAAAAGATAGCAATAAAAATACCACATGCCAAAAAAAAAGTAGTTAGAAAGAATGAGTAAGACCTACTATTTGCTAGCACAAGAGGGTGACTGTAGTCAGTAATGAATTAATTGTACATTTTAAAATAACTAAAAGAGTATAATTGGATTGTTTGTAACAAAAAGAATAAATGCTTGAGGGAATGGAAAAATATCACAAAATTCGATAAAAAGTTGAAAATTTGAATTGTATGAGAAAGAAGATATGCGTGGTACTAAAGAGCTTACAGTAAATAGATTTGGTCTTATTAAGGTGTCAGGATCCTAAAGTCTGAAGAGTAAGTAAGCTTGAACGTCGCAATTTGGAAAATAAAGAATATTCCAGATCCAAAGGATGAGGGGCAAAAGAGAAAATGGTGATTAAGAAGGTCTAATTATGGCCAAGGGGATCATGGTGCAAGATGGAGCTTAAACAGCAGGTAGGCACAAGGCCATTCTGGGTCTGAAAAGTCATTGTAAATATTTTTTCCTTTTTCTGAGATCAATGGCAAACCAGTGAAAAGTTTTAGCTGGGGAATAGTGAGGTTGAGGGAGCAGTGGAGAACATATGACAGAACGTGCAGATGGATTAAATAAGGCCAAGGTGGATTTGGGTAGACCAGAGGGGAGGCTTTTTTTACACCAGCCAAGAGATTGTGGTGGCTAGTACTACAGAGTTCATAATAAAGAATTAGAAAAAGGAATAGATTTCAGAGCTTATTTAGGAGATAAATTAGCATAATTTCATGAGGGATAGAATGTAGCAAGGAGTTTGTTAAAGAAAAGGTAAGTCTCAAGGATGAGCTCAGGTTCCTGGTTTATATAACTTGATAGATATTAGTTCCCTTCACCGTGAACAAGAAACAAAGTCTGGAGGAGAAAATCATGACTTTATTTTTTGACATACTAAATTTGCAGTACACTTGAGACTGGTTGGTAGACATATGAAATCAGCTACTGATTATATGCATCTGTAACTCAAACAAAGGTCTTAGCTAGAGAGATAAATCTATGGGTCATCTGAGTGGAGGTGGTGATTGAAGTTGTGAGTGTAAATGAGATCACCTAGGGAGAGATATAGAGAAAGCAGAGGAAAGGACTACTAAGCACAAGGCAGCAACAACATTTAATGGCCAAATAGAAGAAAATGTGCTTCTTAAAGAGACAGAGGCCTGGTCTTCATCTGTGACTTGGCCTGGACTCACCCCTACTGGGGCGGAAAGAAACAAATAAAATAGAATGAATGAATAAAGAGAGTGAGAGGTAGAAAGTAAGAGAGTATTATACCTGAAAACCATGGAAAATAGTAAAATTAAAAGAATGGACCAGTAACATTGAAGGTTTTTGCAAGATCATCTGAAATACTTTACATGGAGCTAGAGAAGAAAGGGAATGTCTGACTGCCTCCCTTCCTGCTACAAAGAATTGAAGTGGAGATATAAATTACTCTTTTCTTATTACTGGAAAATATTCATTGAATGGATGGATAGATAGATAGGTAGACAGACATAGACATAGACATAGATATAGATGCAGATATGGATATAAAACCTAGTCCATTTCTGAATAATTGCTACCCAGGGGACCTTAGGGCTATTGAACCTATTTCGTCCAGCACTACCCCCAGTTTCATTGCCAGTAGATTGCCCCATAGAGATAGTACTTACATTACTGATAGAAAACCTGCTGTTGTTAATTTCCCAAACACACAGCTATTTCAAGATGAAAACTTTCACATAAAGGAAACTTTTTAAAGGGTTTTTTTAATGTGCTTCATTTGGAAAGTCAACTTATATCCTCAAAATAACTTGAAATTCTTTTCAAACTTGGTTTTAACAAAATATTTTTTGTTGCCTCATTGGGATTGGAAGAAATGTCTGGTCATTTAAGAAAAAGCTTTAAATATGTGCATACATTTAGAACTAAAATGATTTAAGTAAGAAAATGACTAGATCACAGGATCTCAGAGACAGCCTAGAAAGAGGAAAAATTGGGAAGTGGATACTAGATCAGATGCTGTTGCAACAGTCCTGATTTAAAATATTTCTAGTTCTAGACATCTACAGTGGGAAATGGGAATGGGAAAAAAATCAGTTTCTGGAAATACGTAGAAAAATTGATATGATGCCAAGACTAAGTAGAAGTGAAGACATAGAGTTGAGATTCAGCAAATGTCTCCATTTTGTGGAAGAGGAAATTCAGAGAGATGTGATAATATGTCCCCAAACACTTGTTTAATAAGTTGCAGACCTGGCATCTATGGTTTAGACTTCTGACTTCAAATGCAAGGCATTATCTAATATAAAGCCATAACAAATGCTGATAGAAAAACAACTTAAATATATAGAAACAGAGAGTAGAAAGGTTACCAGGGGCAGGGGGGTAGAGGAAATGGAGAGATAAAAGGTCAAAGGGCACAAAGTTTCAATTATGCAGAAGGAACATGTCTAGGAACCTAACATACAGTATAAATATGATAACTAAAAATGTTGTATCTGGAAATTTGCAAAGAGATTAGATTTTAGGTACTTTTACTACATACATACACGCAAAAGGTAACTATATGAGATGATACCTCTATTTGTTTGACTGTGGTAATTATTTCATTATGTATATGTAGATCAAAGCATCATGTTGCGTATCATAAATATATACAATAAAAAGAGCTAAAATAAGTAACAAAAATTTCATGGAAGTATGTTCTATGAAACACATTTGATTAAGAAACAAAATGAGTCAGAACTCTCTTTCTGATGGAAAAGTAGCTTCCTCAAATGAGTCCTTTCTTGTAAAGAACTAGTTAATCACCACTAGCTCTTGATAGAGAATGAAGAGAGTGAGGATGGTCTATTCTGGGCTACTGTGTGGTCCCTGGCGGGCCACACTGAAGACGCACACTCTCAACACAGTTGAACCAGGATAGGTGGTTGGACTCACACCTGCTGGCTCATGGTTCCATAGTGAGCTACCGCACTGAAGAAATGACATAGTGACTATGGATTAATTCATGCCCAAGCCCTCAAACTTCCTATGAAAGGATTTCAGGAAAAAAAGAAAAAGAGCAAAGTTGATCATTTCTCCTTATTTTTTCTTTTTTTTTTTAGCTGAGGGAAAAAGAGTGTGAAAAAAAGACAAACATCTTGCAAATAAATAGAAAATGAGGCCTTTAAAGACATTGTTTATACACCCCAAAGAAATCAGCTCTTATTTCAGTCAGGATCACAGAAGCCTTGGATATATTTTATATTTTCTTTTCAGAAGTGTAAAAAAATACTTAAAAGTGCATATATAGACTGAACATAGATTTATTGCCAATGACTTTTGTAAGGCGGCTGGATTGAGGCCGCTAATGTAGGTTTATGAGTACAGCTGGTCCATTTAACAGCAGGTTTATAGGCACTCCTCAAGAGCAGCCCATGTCTGTGGAAGGTATGGTATCACACAAACTTTGTTGGACAGATGGGCCCATCTATGGGCAATGCACTATAAACCAACCCATAACTACCGCAGCTGTGACCATAAACCTTTTTAGAAAACAACTAGAAAAATCTGACGTAGAAATGTTTGCTGTGTTTCCAAATAGAAAGGTGGAACAGGCAAAGTGAGTGCCAAGGCAATGGCTTGGATGAACTTACCACAGACTCAGGTTAAACCAACAAAACCTACTTCACTCTTACTCTGCATTGTTTTCATAAATCTCTGTTGAAGGATCAGGGGCAACTCATTTTCTGCTTTTAAAATTCTAAGTGCCTGAGACCACTGGTATTCCATTGAACACCCGGTATTCCTCGAAAAAGTCACTGAGATATTGGTATTTACCTACAACGTTAGTATAGTATTTGCTTACACGGGTATACCTTGGAAGATTTGTCTCCTATGTAATGAAGACACATTTCAAAGCTGAGATTTTTCATCTGTTAAGAAGGCATTTTGCTTTTCGTCTGACATTTTGAAATATTTATTTTTAAAACAATTTTGTGGAAAGGACGACCAGCAGACTAGTTAAGTGCATTATAGAAATAACTATGACAGGATTTTTGTTTTTGTTTTTCACTAAGGTAGTAAGAGAGCAAGTATACTTAATTTATAGTAAACATGGCTGCTGTCCAAAGCCCCTCGAAGGATAGAACCATCTCTTACATATTTTTGTATTTTCATGATGTCAAAAGTTAGAATTTGCAGAGAAGTCACCGTCATTTGGTCAGTATAAGGATTTCGTATTAAGATGGGATACACAAAAGACAATTTTTTTATTTACTACGTAATACCAACAAAATTTCTCAATTTTCCCTTCTTTTGGTTTGAATTGTGACTGTTGACCAGTCGCAATTGGTGATGTATACATGTTTCTTTCTATTACCTATTAAATAATATTTTTAAAATGTATATTAAACCATCTAGATTTTATATGCCATTATATTTATTTGAGAGAAGTAAATAGTGATTGGAAATGATGTTGTGTGTATGTGAGTCTGCATGTGTTATGTGCGTGTCTGGTCTGTGTTTGTAACCTTATTATGAGACTGACCTGGTCCCTGATCTCTCTCTTTTTTTTTTTTTTTTTTTTTTTTTTTTTTTTTTTTTTTAGTAATTTACTAAATCTGATGAATCTACTTGGACACATTTTGAGTTGCACTGAGATCATTTTGTGATTAATTAATATTACTTTGATGAAGGAATCTGTTATTGACTTTACAGCATACTATAGTTAGCAAGTATGATTCATTCCTTTTTAAAAGGAGGAGTATTCCTTACATTAGAGTCAAATGTTTTTATATTTACCTCTGTAGTTGGTTCCTTTAGTGAACTTGCAAAATAGCTAATAAGAGGCTTAAATTTTCAATTTTCATAGTATTTAGTCAGTTTATAGAATATTTATGAAGGCTGATTTGATATCTTGTACATTGTTGTAAAAGATTACATTACTTGTTCTCAAACAGAATAAATGGGTGTGGGTAAACTCCCATTTTCTCTAGATGACTTTTTAATTTTTATTGTCTTTTTGAACCTAGGTGAATAGAAATCAGGGAGTACATGAGTACATATTATTTGGAGAAAATTGGATTACTCAATGCAGAATAACTAAATCACTTCAAGATGACGTTAAAAATATTTGAAGAAAATATAGATGACTACTTACGTGTTTCAAAAGAAAATTACACAGAACTATGATTATGTGTCTTTTTCTTCTGAAGAATAATTCAGGTGATTTAATGTGATTATGGTTTAGATGAGAAAGGAAGCAAAACAGTCCAAAAATCTGGATAAGCATTTAGCAATAATATGAAAGGTGACCTAATTTAGAATTGTAAAATGACACCCAGTGGGATATTTATATTAATACAGTGAACAAACATATGGGATTGGAAATTTCGCATTCAAATAGAAATTTTCAAGTGACCCAGAAAGGTAACTAGATTATTTTATTTATTTGAAGAATAAATAATACTACTTGAAGATGCCTGAAAAATATTCAGGGTCCAAGAAGTCATCATATTCAAAATTGTCTCTAGTAAAGTCAACCACCAGAATGAGACTTAAAAAACAATTAAAAATAACTTGTAGAGACTTACACATTTCAAATACTTTGATGTATTTTATTTCATTTACTGATTACAATAATCCTTTGAGGTGAGCAGTTCAGGTATTATTCTTCCATTTTGTAAATGAAGAACCTAAGGCCCAAAGAGATTAGCTGTTTTTCATGATGTCTCACATCTAGTAAGAAGTCTGCCTTCGCCTTCAACACAACTCTTGAATTAAAATTCACATATTACCTAAGTAGAGGAGGGTAAAAGAAATCCAATTCCAATCCAATTCCACTACTGATGATATTATTACTGTTGCACTGGAAGCCAAAAAAAAAAAAAAAAAAAAAAAAAGAGTCTCATAGGAAACAGAATGCAGGACAGTTACATTTATTGTAAGAGGACCATTGAAAAATGTTGCCATTTATAGCGCTGGTTTGGGAGGGAAAAGTTAGGTCACACTCTGCACAGCTGAAGGGAGGAGCTGAATGAGCACATTGGTGATGAGGTATGAGATATTAAGATGAAAGGACCAAAACACAAACGTCACTATTTGACTAGAACTGGTCCCACATGGGTATCGAAGTGAACCAAAGCAACTTTGGAAAATAACAACATATCTTTCTTTTGTTTTTAATTTTCTCATATTTTTAATATATAAAATGATAGCTCTTCAGTTTAGCAACCTTGGGTAGAAGATGGAAGAAAAAAAACACATCAGAAGGAACTATTTCATTCAGCCACCACATCTGTTCCAGTACAACTGGACATTCCAAAAATCTTTTCTGCTTGTTCTATCATGCCAGATATTCTATCTGTTAGAGAAGAGGTCACAAAATATTATCTAAAAATCTGAGCATTTAATTTATTTTAACTTTAATTTTTGTATTGTTCAGTGATTACATAATTTGCTGCATATTCCTTTAAGTTTATAATTTAATCTTAGCTGAATTATTATAAATATAATAATATAGTGTGGTTCATTTCCATTTGATAATATCTTGAAGAAATGTTAAATATTCTCATCTATATATTTTTCCAATTTCATGGTGAGGATTTTGAACTTAATTCTTAGACATAAGGAGCCATAGATAATCTTACTTTATTTAATCCTCTCTTCTTTATTTCTTCCGTTTGCTTGCCTTCTTTAACATTGATCAAGTTTTTCCATTCCTTTTTCCTCCCATTACTATTTGAAAGTCTTATAGTCTATTTCTCTATAAGAGATTAGCCTTAAAATTTAACATGCTACTGTTCTTAACACAGTCTGAGGTTCTTAGAAACCCTAACTTTTTTCCTAGCCAGTAAAGGAACATTGAAGCATCTTCACTCCAATTTATTTCCTCTATGTAACAGTTATCCACTATTTTATTTATTTTTATATACTTCCAAATGAATCATTTAAAAATATATAACCAAATCTTATATATCATTGTTCAACCACTGACCAATTTTATTTCACATCATTGCTTTTTGCATTCTATATATTCCTTCTGTGTTAAATTTTCTTCTTAAAATGCATTTTAAGAGTTTTATTCAGAGAAAAACTTGTCAATTATAAACTCCTTCAGAATCTTTGTCTCAAAACTCCCTTGGAGTGTTTACCTTTAAACCCCTTTCTTGAAAAAGTTGATTTGTTTGTTTAGCAGTTGTTTTCACTTAGCACAACTACTTGATATTCCATTTTCTTCTGACAACATCCTTGCTGAAGGAATCTGCTTTAATCTAATCATTGTTCTTTTGTAAGCAAAGGGTTTTTTCTTTTTTTTCTTTTTTTAAAAAAAAGATTTTCTAAAATTGTGGGTTTCTGCAATAATTCATTTAGATGGGGAGTTACTTTTACTTATCATGCTTGGTATAATATTTCTTTAATTTGAGTATTCAAGCCTTCATCAATTTAGAAAAATTGTCAAGGGTCAACTCTTTAAATATTGCCTTCTTCCTATTCTCCTTTTTTTAAAATTTTCCACATGGAACTTACAAATAGATTGTATCTTGTCATTCTATATTCCATATCTCTTAATCTCATTCATGTTTTCCAACTCTTAATCTCTACCTTTTCTATCTTTGGAACAATTTCTTAGTTTTTATTTTTTAAAACAAAGTTATCTGTCTTCCAGTTTAGCAATTTTATTTTACCTGTGCGTATTATTTGATTCTTTTTCAAGTCTGACAATTTTTTTTTCATGATGCCTTTTTGTTCTTATATAGTTTCAACTTTTCCTTTTGTGTTTTTAATCATTAAAAAAATACTTATTCTGTATATTCTGTCAAATTATTTCTATTATTTCATGCTATTGAGGTCTAAATGTGCTGTTTCTTATGCCTTCTGAATCTTGTTCATGGAAGATTATATCCCTGGATATTTTATTATTCTGAATTATAAATCCTATACTATAGGAGTCACAGTATCAGCTCATGAGCTAACCATGCTAATGTTCAGTTCTCATTTTATTCCAAGCACATAGGGAAACTTACTTTTGGTGAATTTCAGCTATGTATTTAGAAGACATGTTTTTATTTTATCTCGAATTTCTGTGTGTTGGAGGTGAGTGGGCTTACAGGCTGGCATTATGCCTAGTTACACGTGGATGGAAAAAGGTATTGAACTTGCTTCTGGTAGAAACTTTACCTAAATACATAAAACTAGGAAGAATTAAAAGTCAGGTTTTTAATTTTGGTCCTCAGACTAATGCATTATAGGGATTATTACAGTCATTACTGAATCTCCAAGACAACAACAACAACAAAAAAAAACCCAAAGTAAGAATCTGATCAAAATTCAAATGAAGCCTTGTCTTCACAGTTGTATTATTAATTCTTCAAATAAACTATTCTAGTTACTTTCTAGGTGATTCAAAAATTTCTATTTGAATGCAAAATTTCCAATCCCATATGTTTGTTCATTGTATTAATATAAATATCCCACAGGGTGTCATTTTACAATTCTGAATTAGGTCACCTTTCATATTATTGCTAAATGCTTATCCAGATTTTGGGGCTGTTTTGCTTCCTTTTCCATATAAACCATAATCACATTAAATCACTTGAATTTTTCTTCAGAAGAAAAAGACACATAAGACTCATAGTTCTATGTAATTTTTTTTCATGATTTATCAGTTTTCCTTCCTCTGTGGTGTACTTGAAATAAGACTACGAATCTACAAAGTTGGCCCCAAAATAGGAGATTTGGTTGCTTCCTGCCTCTTTTGCATCAGTAATATGTATTTTATTTCAAGGAAAAAACTTTAGAAGGTTTTCTGTAGTAGAGTGACTAATTTACTATCCTCCTGGGTAGCAGTAATATTCATGCCAAGAAATTATGAACGTTTTATGTATCTATGGTTTTTACTCTGGTGGCCCTCCACTTACTGGCAAAATAATGTGGGAATCACATGAAACAGATGGCCTGTGAATCAGTGTAAACATACATATAGTATGAAAATAAATGTAGCAAGTGTATGCATATGAATGCACATTTACGAGTAAATACTAATATTATAATTGTTAAAAGTACACTATTGGTGTAAATCACAGAAGTGTTCATAAAATAAAAATTCATGTAAATTAGATTTACATACAAGGTAATTCTGTGTAAATGGCTTTATAAAGAAAAAATATTCATTTTGTAGCTATGATCTAACCCAAGGATTCCAAATCCTTCTGTACTTTACAAATAAAAGAAAACTTGGTGAAATTTAAATCGCAAAGAATTTATTTTTATTGTATTAGTCTTACCTATTTTTTTTATTTGTCAAATTATAGCATTCCCGTCAGTTCTGCTAAGCTATTTGGGAGTTATTTGGGTATTAAAAGAAATAAATAGCAACAACAGCAAACCAAGAAGAAATTCAACTTGTACAGCAGAGAAACAGGACAAAAATTGACAGCCTGCTTTTGATTTTTAAAACAGGCAATTAAATGAGAATGTATTTTTCAAGTCTCGAAAGGGTCAGTTTTCTAAGCTTTAGGCCTTATGAAGATTCCTGGAATTGCCAAAAATAAAAAGATCTAACTAGCAGAATATGAGTGAAGTGACCAATTCCATATCTGATGCATAAAAACATCCTACTTGATCCTCCACACTCTGTCTTCCCTGATCTACTGGCCAGATGCAGATCATCGGCCGAGGATCCATGAAATGGAAGAATCCACAGTACTTGAAGAACCACGTGATAAACTTCCCATTTATCAGGCTATCCATATTGGACTTACATGAGTAAGAAACAGATTGATGGATTTAAGCCACTGAGATTTGGGTCTTTGTTATATTAGATAGCATTATATAACTATTAAAAATATGGTAAAAGAAGTTTGATAGCACCATTTGTTAGCATGACAGGTTGACCATAGTCAATAATAATTTAATTATACATTTAAAAATAACTAAAAGAGTATAACTGGATTGTTTATAATGCAAAGGATAAATGCTTGAGATGATGGATACTCCATTTACCCTGATGTGATTATTGCACATATTTTGTCTGTATCAAAAATAGCCGATATACCCCGTAAATACATATACCAACTATGTACTAACAAAAGTTAAAAATTTAAAAATTGAAAAAAGAGGTATTCCAAACCTACATTTCTAGCAATCACAGAGGTTATTTGAAAAATAGCAAATTCTAATTTGCATATAAAAATAACTTATTTTAATAATTGTTTAGCTGTTAATAAATGAGACAAAAAATAAATGCTAAAGATACTTGGCTTTGAGGAATAATGGACTTTTTAGAATAAAGTTTTAAGGTAGAAAATCTGAGCATATCAACCTAGCAATGAATAAGCTCTCCAGTAACCAAACTAGACCCTGTGATGGGATCATCTGTATATTTTATTATATATTTTATTATATTTTATTAGTTATCTATTGCTCCATAATAACTTATCCCCAAACTAAGCATCATTTGAGATAACATTATTATCCCAAAACTAAACATTGTATCCCAAAACTAAACATCAAATAAGAAACATTTGTCATCTCACACAGTTTCTGACGGTCAGGAGCTTAGCTGGTGGCCTTCATGAGGTTGCTGTCAAGATGTTGGCTGGGTCTACAGTGATCTGCTTGCTCAACCGGGGCCTGACAATCTACTTTCAAGCTCCATGATGGCTGGCAGACCTTAATTCTTCATTACATGAACCTCTGCCTCTTCAATGGGCTGTATAAGTGTTCTCATCACGTTACATCTGGCTTCCTCAACAGCACTAATGAGAAAGAGAGACAGAGGGAGATGGAGAGAGAGAATTCAGAGAGAAGCCTCATCACGAGGAAAGCCTCATCCCCAGGAAAGCCTCAGTCTTTATATCTTAGTCTCAGAAGTGATATATATCTCTTCTGCCATATTCCACTGGTCATACCCACCAAACCTAGTGCCATGAGAGAGGGCAATACAGGAGGCTAAGAATACAAGGAGGCAGGGATCACTCAGGGAGCATTTTGGAGGCTGGCTCCAGCATACATAATATAACCTCTTTGATGGTTGTGAATATGGAATAACTATCATTAGTGTTACAAAAATGTTAAAGTAAAAACAAATGTTTTTTTCTTTTTTTTTTTTACAAGGAAACACGTGTTCATTTTGAAATAAAGTATTTGAGTACTATAGATGTGCATAAACACAGCAGATGTCTCCCTGCAGTGTCCCTCCTGCAGCCTACCTGCCTTCATATTTTTAAGTTTTCTTTCATCCAGGAGCTTGTTACTCCAGAAGAGTTTGCAAATGACAGAATATCTTATTAAAAAGATTTGTTCAAATTATTTATTTATTTCAATCGAGAAATAGAAATTTCACATGTTTATGATACACAGCATGTTTTGAAATGTGTAGAAATTGTGGAATGGTTAAATCAAGCTAATTAACATCTACATTACCTAACATATTTATCATTTTGGGGTAAGAACACTCAAAATCTACTCCCAATGATTTTTGAGTATACAATACATTGTTATTAACTATAGTCACCATGCTGTACAGTAGATCTCTTGAACTTATTCTTGAGAAATATTCTTTTGAGGATACCCATAACTTAACATGGTATTACTAGAAATCCTGGAAGTCCAGGGTTGTATTTTAGTTCCATTGCTCTTCCAAAACACCTAACACAATAGGGTTTTGCCATAAGAACTCAGAAATATTTACTGATTTGAAACAAATTTAATACCAAGAAGTAGAGAGATGTATTTTCTACACACAAAAGAAGAAAATCATGTGTGTCTTTTTTTATACAACTGTTTTTCAATGAGTCCATTAAATAATTGGAAATAAAGAAATCCAGACTCTAAGATATATAGCATGGCCCCATTTAAATGATGCTAAATTAGCTGAAACTTAGGTACTGTAGCTCCCTCAGGACTTTCAAAGAGTTTTGGCTTGAGTACAAGGCTCACAAAATACTATTAGCTGGGGACCTAGGGCATGTTTTCCAGAGGGCTGCTTGGTCCCTATTCATGTAAAACTTTGTTTATCCAGAAGTTTCATAATGTACATTGCTCAACTCTGTCCACTTTTCTAGCATCCGATGACAGAACAATCTACCTAACTGGCCTTAGTTAACACAATTATAACTTAAATATTAGTAAACTGTATTTTTCCATTAACCGAACAGTCCAGAATATCACATTTATATACAGAACATCTTTATGGTAAAAATTTGAACTGAACTGTGCCATTTACGTTTCATTTCTTGTCGTAACTATTTCCAACTAAGAAATTCACAGACTGCAATCAAAATATTTTTCTTAACAATGGGCATTTGTAAGCTTTTATTCCATAATATGAATGAATCCATTAATTAACTGTAAATTTTACCCTGAAGAAAGGTATCAAGAAAAAGCACTTTTATGTATATTTTGGTTTTTCAGAGACATTTGGATAGAGTAGACATTGGTTTTAAAAGGGAATCACTTTGTTTCATGAAAGTCTTCCATCCATTATAGTCAAAGGTGAACATAGCATAGATTTACCAAATAATCTACTTCAGTGTGAAATACTTTGGTAGAACATTTGCTGCAGGAAGTTTTAGCAAGTTTAAAGACTCTCTTATGTCATGGATGTTCTTGTCATTTTATGTCACTCAGGTACTATGATCAGCATGTAATTTGTGTGTGTTTTTATTAACATAATTATTATGCATATATAGTATGCAATGGTTGGTTGCCAGCACAATGGCCATTTTCCTCATTTTTCTTACCAAGACTGTTCTGATTTTTTTTTTCAGGTATCTGGCAATACTACATTTAGGGAAGATGCACCCCTTGTCTAAATTTAGGGGATAAACCACAACTGTTTTAAGCCAAGCCTTGCAATCATCCTCCTTTGTCAGTGAATGTTTAGGGGGAAAATATGTGATTCATTTCTGGATAATGAGACGCAAAGGTAAGTAGGTTATAGGATTTCTAGGCAAATGCTTCCTCCCTGATAACAAGAGAGATGTACAAGGAATAATGTCCTTTTTATTCTTGCTTCGGATGCCATATTGAGAAGAAATGATTGAAGCTGCTGCTACCAGCTTATAACAGTGAGAGGAAACCAAATTCTCCTCGAGCATTTGACTTCATTAAGCTGCTGAATTAACCAACCACGAAGCCCTCTACAACTGGACTTCTTGTTATGTGAGCCAAACAAAAATTGATCTTTATTTATTTCACTATTTGCACTCCAAAACATCTTAACTGATAGATCATTAGCCGTATGTATCATTTAAGGGGCTAGTTTTATGCACTTACTTTATTCATCTATACTTGGTGGAATTTTGTTTCCATAATTGTTAGTAATGGCAACTGTGAATAATGTTTAATATCTTGTGGAGACTTTTTATGTTTATATTTTTATGAAGTAGGCAATATTGTCTCCGTTTTACTGATGCCAAAAGCGGGGCTTACAGAGTTAGTACATCAAAGTTACGCAGCTGGCCAATGCTAGAGCTAAGATTTGCTTCTAGATGTGTTTAACTTCAAAGAGTATGCTTTTAGTTACCGTGCTGTACTTCCTCTCTACTGGGCAGCGATGCTGCATTGTATCATCTCACCCTTCCAGGTCTTTCTGTTCTTAATGCACTTCTCTTAGCTGTCACTTTTTAATGTTTCCCTAATTCTTGTTTTCACCCATTATATTTAGAATTTTCTCAAGTATACAGTGAAGTTGAAATAATTTTATGGTGAATTTTCATACTCACTACCTAGACTCTGCCACTAACATTTTACTATAGTTGCCCAATCAAATATTTTGTGATATTTTATTATCAACCCAATCATGCCTTTTAAAAATTCTCTTCTTTAGTTTTTAGCCAATTTCTAACATAGGCTATATCTGCACATTTTCATTTACAGTGGAGTTGATGATCCCTTGCATGCTCGTTTAGTTTTCTAAGGTCCAAGTGTTTTAAGTGGTTATTTGCATAAATGATAACTTCTCTTTAATATTTTGCTTCATGTTAGAATAATGTAATTGTGCAATGATTTAAAATTAATGATTTAAAATAGTCATTATTATAACCAGGTCAGGTCTGAATTTGTGAGGTTCAGTATAGAAATGGGGCATGTGATGTCACTATAATAGACTCAGATTGTCTTTCATTTACGATTATGTTTCCACGATGGTTAATAATGGTGTCACTACATACTTATTGAAACAGACAAAAGGCTTATAACATTCCTAAAGTAGTTCTGGTTCAGAGCATTCATGCCTATTTTTTCTAATTTTAAGAGTTTAAAGAGGTTACTTTCTTGATTCGCCAGCAAGAAAGTTGTGTGTTTTTGTGTGAGTGTGTGGGTGTGTGTGAGTGAAGCCACAGTTCTTTGTCTGAGACTCCCCCTTGCCCTCTGCAATAAGTTTCTGTTTCTGAACTTCTGGCCAGACTTACTTAGGCCAACAGAATAATTCAGCAAAGTTCTTTAATTCAGTTCTAATAGTCCAACTGGGAAATGTAAAAGAAACCAGGTTTGTAGCTTGGGTCTCCAGCCTCCCCTTTCTATTTCCATAGCTTCTAGTTCTTCAGTTGCTTATAATTAAAAGCCTTGGGGAGGCAAGTGGTGATATTTTAAAACTTATTTTATCTCCCTATCTTTATTCATATAAACAAATAGTGATAAGGCTCTTTTATTTTCTAGGCTTAAATATTCCATGTAATAAAGGAAAATGAATGTCTATACCAACTATTTGATGCACAAGATATCATTATCTGGCTTTTAAAGTTTATTATTTGCTATCTTTTCACCTAAGGGAAAGCAATGCCATTGTTTTATTGTTCTGTGGTTTCTTTCCTTAATATTCTTTGCCTTCTTATTGTCCACATAATAGCAATATTTTATTATCATTCTCCTTACAATGCATTTGCTGATCAATTATATGCTTATCACTTATTTTTCATTTTTTAAACATGTATTTGTTGAGCTCTTTTTTTGCGCAAGACACAGTCTGGAACATAGAGATAAAGCTGCCATTAATCCTGTCTTCAAGCAGCTTATACCTAATAATATGCATAACTCCTTTCTATTTTATCTCCTTCTTTTATTTAATTCAAAATAGAATTAGTAAAATATATTTGGTAGTAACAGGTACTTTTATAAAGTTGTGATTTCCTATCCTTTTTCTCCCCCATAATTGGATAGCTTTGTTTCCCCTCTCAACTATTTGATCTGTGTATGGAAATGGTATTATATATTACATGCTACCTTTAAAAATCAGAAACTTGAATGATTCAAGAAACAAGAGCCAACTTGCAATAAGTCCTGCAAAAGTAAAGTGAAAAAAAAATGCTTTGGTAAAGAAAGATTTTTTTAAAAAATTATTATTATTATTATATGTTAAGGTCTAGGGTACATGTGCATAACATGCAGGTTTGTTACATATGTATACTTGTGCCATGTTGCTGTGCTGCACCCATCAACTCGTCAGCACCCAACAACTCGTCATTTACATCAGGTATAACTCCCAATGCAATCCCTCCCCCCTCCCTCTCCCCATGATAGGCCCCAGTGTGTGATGTTCCCCTTCCTGAGTCCAAGTGATCTCATTGTTCAGTTTCCACCTATAAGTGAGAACATGCGGTGTTTGGTTTTCTGTTCCTGTGATAGTTTGCTGAGAATAATGGTTTCCAGCTGCATCCATGTTCCTACAAAGGACACAAACTCATCGTTTTTTATGGCTGCATAGTATTCCATGGTGTATATGTGCCACATTTTCTTAATCCAGTCTGTCACTGATGGACATTTGGGTTGATTCCAAGTCTTTACTATTGTGAATAGTGCCGCAATAAACATACGTGTGCATGTGTCTTTATAGCAGCATGATTTATAATCCTTTGGGTATATACTCAGTAATGGGATGGCTGGGTCATATGGTACATCTAGTTCTAGATCCTTGAGGAATTGCCATACTGTTTTCCATAATGGTTGAACTAGTTTACAATCCCACCAACAGTGTAAAAGTGTTCCTATTTCTCCACATCCTCTCCAGCACCTGTTGTTTCCTGACTTTTGAATGATTGCCATTCTAACTGGTGTGAGATGGTATCTCATTGTGGTTTTGATTTGCATTTCTCTGATGGCCAGTGATGATGAGCATTTTTTCATGTGTCTGTTGGCTGTATGCATGTCTTCTTTTGAGAAATGCCTGTTCATATCCTTTGCCCACTTTTTGATGGGGTTGTTTGTTATTTTCTTGTAAATTTGTTTGAGTTCTTTGTAAGTTCTGGATATTAGCCCTTTGTCAGATGAGTAGATTGCAAACATTTTCTCCCATTCTGTAGGTTGCCTGTTCACTCTGATGGTAGTTTCTTTTGCTGTGCAGAAGCTCTTTAGTTTAATTAGATCCCATTTGTCAATTTTGGCTTTTGTTGCCGTTGCTTTTGGTGTTTTAGACATGAAGTCCTTGTCCATGCCTATGTCCTGAATAGTATTACCTAGGTTTTCTTCTAGGGTTTTTATGGTATTAGGTCTAACATTTAAGTCTCTAATCCATCTTGAATTAATTTTCGTATAAGGAGTAAGGAAAGGATCCAGTTTCAGCTTTCTACTTATGGCTAGCCAATTTTCCCAGCACCATTTATTAAATAGGGAATCCTTTCCCCATTTCTTGTTTTTTTCAGGTTTGTCAAAGATCAGATGGCTGTAGATGTGTGGTATTATTTCTGAGAGCTCTGTTCAGTTCCATTGGTCTATATCTCTGTTTTGGTACCAGTACCATATGTTTTGGTTACTGTAGCCTTGTAGTATAGTTTGAAGTCAGGTAGCATGATGCCTCCAGCTTTGTTCTTTTGACTTAGGATTCACTTGGCAATGCGGGCTCTTTTTTGGTTCCATATGAACTTTAAAGCAGTTTTTTCCAATTCTGTGAAGAAACTCATTAGTAGCTTGATGGGGATGGCATTGAATCTATAAATTACCTTGGGCAGTATGGCCATTTTCACGATATTGATTCTTTCCATCCATGAGCATGGTATGTTCTTCCATTTGTTTGTGTCCTCTTTTATTTCACTGAGCAGTAGTTTGTAGTTCTCCTTGAAGAGGTCCTTTACATCCCTTGTAAGTTGGATTCCTAGGTATTTTATTCTCTTTGAAGCAATTGTGAATGGAAGTTCATTCATGATTTGGCTCTCTGTTTGTCTGTTACTGGTGTATAAGAATGCTTGTGAGTTTTGCACATTAATTTTGTATCCTGAGACTTTGCTGAAGTTGCTTATCAGCTTAAGGAGATTTTGGGCTGAGACAATGGGGTTTTCTAAATATACAATCATGTCATCTGCAAACAGGGACAATTTGACTTCTTCTTTTCCTAACTGAATACCCGTGATTTCTTTCTCTTGCCTGATTGCCCTAGCCAGAACTTCCAACACTACGTTGAATAGGAGTGGTGAAAGAGGGCATCCCTGTCTTGTGCCAGTTTTCAAAGGGAATTTTTCCAGTTTTTGCCCATTCAGTATGATACTGGCTGTGGGTTTGTCATAAATAGCTCTTATTATTTTGAGATACATTCCATCAATACGGAATTTATTGAGCATTTTTAGCATGAAGGGCTGTTGAATTTTGTCAAAGGCCTTTTCTGCATCTACTGAGATAATCATGTGGTTTTTGTCTTTGGTTCTGTTTATATGCTGGATTACGTTTATTGATTTGCGTATGTTGAACCAGCCTTGCATCCCAGGGATGATGCCCACTTGATCATGGTGGATAAGCTTTTTGATGTGCTGCTGGATCCTGTGTGCCAGTATTTTATTGAGGATTTTTGCATTGATGTTCATCAGGGATATTGGTCTAAAATTCTCTTTTTTTGTTGTGTCTCTGCCAGGCTATGGTATCAGGATGATGTTGGCCTCATAAAATGAGTTAGGGAGGATTCCCTCTTTTTCTATTGATTGGAATAGTTTTAGAAGGAATGGTACCAGCTCCTCCTCTTACCTCTGGTAGAATCCAGCTGTGAATCCATCTGGTCCTGGACTTTTTTTGGTTGGTAGGCTATTAATTATTGCCTCAATTTCAGAGCCTGCCATTGGTCTATTCAGGGATTCAGCTTCTTCCTGGTTTAGTCTTGGGAGAGTGTAAGTGTCCGGGAAATTATCCATTTCTTCTAGATTTTCTAGTTTATTTGTGTAGAGGTGGTTATAGTATTCTCTGATGGTAGTTTGTATTTCTGTGGGGTCGCTGGTGATATCCCCTTTATCATTTTTTATTGCGTCTATTTGATTCTTCTCTCTTTTCTTCTTTATTAGTCTTGCTAGTGGTCTATCAATTTTGTTGATCTTTTCAAAAAACCAACTCCTGGATGCATTGATTTTTTGGAGGGTTCTTTGTGTCTCTATCTCCTTCAGTTCTGCTCTGATCTTAGTTATTTCTTGCCTTCTGCTAGCTTTTGAATGTGTTTGCTCTTGCTTCTCTATTTCTTTTAATTGTGATGTTAGAGTGTCAATTTTAGATCTTTCCAGCTTTCTCTTGTGGGATTTAGTGCTATAAATTTCCCTCTACACACTGCTTTAAATGTGTCCCAGAGATTCTGGTATTTTGTATCTTTGTTCTCATTGTTTTCAAAGAACATCTTTATTTCTGCCTTCATTTCGTTATGTACCCAGTAGTCATTCAGGAGCATGTTGTTCAGTTTCCATGTAGTTGAGTGGTTTTGATTGAGTTTCTTAGTCCTGAGTTCTAGTATGATTGCACTGTGGTCTGAGAGACAGTTTGTTATAGTTTCTGTTCTTGTACATTTGCTGAGGAGTGCTTTACTTCCAATTATGTGATCAATTTTGGAATAAGTGTGATGTGGTGCTGAGAAGAATGTATATTCTGTTGATTTGGGGTGGAGAGTTCTATAGATGTCTATTAGGTCTGCTTGCCGCAGAGATGAGTTCAATTCCTGGATATTCTTGTTAACTTTCTGTCTCGTTGATCTGTCTAATGTTGACAATGGGGTGTTGAAGTCTCCCATTATTATTGTATGGGAGTCTAAGTCTCTTTGTAAGTCTCTAAGGACTTGCTTTATGAATCTGGGTGCTCCTGTATTGGGTGCATATATATTTAGGATAGTTAGCTCTTCCTCTTGAATTGATCCCTTTACCATTATGTAATGGCCTTCTTTGTCTCTTTTGATCTTTGATCTGTTTTATCAGAGACTAGTATTGCAACCCCTGCTTTTTTTTTGTTCTCCATTTGCTTGATAGATCTTCCTCCATCCCTTTATTTTGAGCCTATGTATGTCTCTGCATGTGAGATGGGTCTCCTGAATACAGCAAACTGATGGGTCTTGACTCTTTATCCAGTTTGCCAGTCTGTGTCTTTTAATTGGAGCATTTAGTCCATTCACATTTAAGGTTAATATTGTTATGTGTGAACTTGATCCTGCCATTATGATATTAACTGGTTATTTTGCTCGTTAGTTGATGCAGTTTCTTCCTAGCCTCGATGGTCTTTACATTTTGGCATGTTTTTGCAATGGCTGGTACTGGTTGTTCCTTTCCGTGTTTAGTGCTTCCTTCAGGATCTCTTGTAAGGCAGGCCTGGTGTTGACAAAATCTCTAAGCATTTGCTTATCTGTAAAGGATTTTATTTCTCTTTCACTTATGAAACTTAGTTGGGCTGGATATGCAATTCTGGGTTGAAAATTCTTTTCTTTAAGAATGTTGAATATTGTCCCCCACTCTCTTCTGGCTTGGAGAGTTTCTGCTGAGAGATCTGTTGTTAGTCTGATGGGCTTCCCTTTGTGGGTAACCCGGCCTTTCTCTCTGGCTGCCCTTAAGATTTTTTCCTTCATTTCAACTTTGGTGAACCTGGCAATTATGTGTCTTGGAGTTGCTCTTCTTGAGGAGTATCTTTGTGGTGTTCTCTGTACTTCCTGAATTTGAATGTTGGCCTGCCCTACTAGGTTAGGGAAGTTCTCCTGGATGATATCCTGAAGAGTGTTTTCCAACTTGGTTCCATTTTCCCCCTCACTTTCAGGCACCCCAATCAGACGTAGATTTGGTCTTTTTACATAATCCCATACTTCTTGCAGGCTTTGTTCATTTCTTTTTCTTCTTTTTTCTTTGATTTCATTTCTCGCTTCATTTCATTCATTTGATCCTCAATCACTGATACTCCTTCTTCCAGTTGATCGAGTCGGTTAGTGAAGCTTGTGCATTTGTCACTTATTTCTCGTGTTATGGTTTTCATCTCTGTAAGTTCGTTTATGGCCTTCTCTGCATTAATTATTCTAGTTATCAATTCTTCCACTCTTTTATCAAGATTTTTAGTTTCTTTGCGCTGGGTATGTAATTCCTCCTTTAGCTCTGAGAAGTTTGACTGACTGAAGCCTTCTTCTCTCATCTCGTCGAAGTCATTCTCTGTCTAGCTTTGATCCGTTGCTGGCGATGAGCTGTGTTCCTTTGGAGGGGGAGATGTGCTCTTATTTTTTGAATTTCCAGCTTTTCTGCCCTGCTTTTTCCCCATCTTTGTGGTTTTATCTGCCTCTGATCTTTGATGATGGTGATGTACTGATGGGGTTTTGGTGTGGGTGTCCTTCCTGTTTGTTAGTTTTCCTTCTAACAGTCAGGACCCTCAGCTGTAGGTCTGTTGGAGATTGCTTGAGGTCCACTCCAGACCCTGTTTGCCTGGGTATCAGCAGCAGAGGCTGCAGAAGATAGAATATTGCTGAACAGCGAGTGTACTTGTCTGATTCTTGCTTTGGAAGCTTCCTCTCAGGGGTGTACTCCACTGGGTGAGGTGTGGGGTGTCGGTCTGCCCCTAACTGGGGGGATGTCTCCCAGTTAGGCTACTCAAGGGTCAGGGACCCACTTAAGCAGGCAGTCTGTCCATTCTCAGATCTCAACCTCCAGGTTGGGAGATCCACTGCTCTCTTCAAAGCTGTCAGACAGAGTCATTTGCATCTGCAGAGATTTCTGCTGCTTTTGTTGTTGTTGTTGTTTAGCTGTGCCCTGTACCCAGAGGTGGAGTCTACAGAGACAGGCAGGCCTCCTTGAGCTGCTGTGAGCTCCACCCAGTTCGAGCTTCCCAGCGGCTTTGTTTACCTACTTAAGCCTCAGCAATGGCGGGCGCCCCTCCCCCGGCCTCACTGCTGCCTTGCCCTTAGATCGCAAACTGCTGTGCTAGCAATGAGGGAGGCTCCGTGGGCATGGGACCCTCCCGGCCAGATGTGGGATATAACCTCCTGGTGTGCCCGTTTGCTAAGACCCTTGGTAAAGTGCAGTATTGGGGTGGGAGTTACCCGATTTTCCAGGTGTTGTGTGTCTCAGTTCCCCTGGCTAGGAAAAGGGATTCCCTTCCCCCTTGCACTTCCCAGGTGAGGCAATGCCTCGCCCTGCTTCAGCTCTCGCTGGCTGGGCTGCAGCAGCTGACCAGCACCGATTGTCCGGCACTCCCTAGTGAGATGAACCCAGTACCTCAGTTGAAAATGCAGAAACCACCTGTCCTCTGTGTTGCTCGTGCTGGGAGCTGGAGACTGGAGCTGTTCCTGGTAAAGAAAGTTTTTAAAGTAACGTTGCTTTGGTGCTTCAAAACCTCCCTGAGGAATGGTACCTGAGATGATCTCACATATTCAAGGCCTGGGTAAACATGCTCACACCGTTAGAAAGTGAAAGTCACATATTATAATGAATACCCATAGTATCATCTATGTTTCCTTTACTCCAAAGAAGTGATTCTGCCTGGTGTCATAGGAAGAGCATAGGCTTATAGTCGTTCAGAAATTGGTTTAAATCCTACTCCTCCATTTTCTTGTATCACATCCTTACCATCTGCATTTATCTTGCCAATCTGTCTTCTCCAGTTTAGTTTTTATTTTTTATTTTTATTATTTTCAAGACAGAGTCTCACTCTGTCACCCAGGCTGGAGTGAAGTGACATGATCTTGGCTCACTGCAACCTCTGCCTGCTGGGTCCAAGCAATTCTACTGCCTCAGCTTCCCAAGTAGCTGGGATTACAGGTGCCTGCCACCATGCCTGGCTAATTTTTGTCTTTTTGGTAGAGACAGGGTTTTGCCACGTGGGTCAGGCTGGCCTCGAACTCCTGACTTCAAGTGATCCACCTGCCTTGGCCTCCCAAAGTGCTGGGATTACAGCTGTGAGCCACTGTGCCTAGCCTGTCTTCTCCAGTTTTATTCAGGACTGGTTCCTCTTCCCTCTTTGGATGTTTGTTCAAATGTCTCTTCTTCAGTCAGGCCTCTCCTGTCCTCCCTCTGATCACTTTGCCTCTTACCCGTCTCTGATTCTCCATCTCACTGATAAATACTATGACGAAGATGAGCCCAGTGAAGTGAGTGTAGCAGGATGGGGAATCACTGGGCTTGTTATTTGTCATCTGTCTCTTCCAGTGGAATGTGGCCTCCATGGAAGCAGGGGCCTTTCTTTTCCTATTCACTGAAATTTCCCCAGGATCCATCTACAACAGTGCCTGGCACACATGAACTGGGTTCTCAAAATAACTTATTATTTTTAACCTCATGCCCAGGGATAGACTCTGCTCTCCTACTTTACAGAACAGTACAGTACCTGAGTTTCTCATGTTTTATCACAGGGCAGACTCGGAGTGATGTGATAATATACACTTCCTTAGTGCTTAGACAATTGTTTTGTTAGGTTTAGCTGATTAACTATTTCACTGGGATGGAGCCAACAAGTATAATAATACTGGCAGGTGTTTATTAATATTACAACCTTATTTCCTCCTGCAGTTCAGGATCGCTAGCTTCTAAACAGGCAGACACCTGAGCCTTTTGTGTGCCACATGACAGTCTTGTATTTTTGTTCACAGGTGTTAAAACAAAACAGGGATCAGCAGATTTTGTAATCTTGTGTGCTGTGAGCCAAGCAGAAGCTGTGTGGCTTGTTTTCATGGCACAGTTCACAGTGGCCAGACAAGAATTAAGTAGGACATCACCAGGAGCACAACATACTTCTATTTATTTAATTAGTCCTGTTACCAAAGATCTATATAAAGTGAGCAGTGGAGTGATAGCAGATAATTTTTTGAGATATTCCACATGTTCAGTTTTGTATTAGTTGTATCAGAAAATGTTCAGGAGTTAAAATAATTATATTCTTCATGATATTCAACATAATTTGTTAATGAAACCAGATTCCAGGTATTGAAAAACCTACATTTGCATAGGCTTCCAGTGGTTCCTCCTGCCATTTTCCTTAAGAAAGTTATCTTTCAGACTACTCATTATATAAGTTGGTACATTCAACAATTAGCATAAAACTCTTGCTGATGTATTTGTTTGATTTCCATTGGCTCATTTCTTTTAGACTGAGAGAGAGACTGATATACGCTGGTGTTTTAAATGTTAAAGAAATTCTAAAATTATTTTTAACCCTTGTATAGGCACTTCTTACAAAACCTGAAAATGTTGTGCAGCATTTGACATGACATAGCATGAGAAATAATAATTTTCAGAACTCTCACCATCCTTCATGTGTTACACCAGGTGCTTTCTCAAGTGTGTGTATATATATATATACACACACACACTATATAATATTACTCTTTCTGTATATATGTAAAATACTTCTTGAAATCTTCCTTTTGCCTCCTGTTCCACCTTAATGGCCATTAGGAAATGGTCGTCATTGTATCAGGGGAGGTGCCAAGACCAGTCCTTTGCTACTTTCTGGAGGATACTGCATTCTGGCTCTAAAAGTAAAATGCTCATAATATTTATTTATGATTATAAACAAAAACAATCATCCATGGCCTTTACCAACATTAATATTTTAACATATAACTTGCTATTCTCATGTTCCATTCATTTTTAAAACAGAAATTTTGCTACATGTAACAATTATGGGAAATAGTCTTAGAAAGACGAAGGTTTGAAATAATGAACAGAATTAGCACATATAATTTAGAGTTTGGGTGTCATTTAATACTTTTTTATTAATCCATGAGACAAGTCTGTTCACAGTATAGTCACAGAGGTTGTCGTATTGTAATAATAGATCGATAGCATTAAGAAAACTGTAAGAGATGTCCATGAAAAATATCTCCTTATATATATTACTCTATCTTTACCATAATCTAGTGCAATACATTGCAAATGATTAAAGTGATTCCCTGAGAAGTACAGTAATTTGCTCAGAGTCATACAGTGAATAAACAGTAACACCAGTATACAAAATATTTTGTCCAACTCCCAGGTCCCTACCATTTCCATGGTACTAAGGTAATTTTCATAAGATTAAAAACGTCAAAATTCCTTTAAATAAAGCATTTGAATGTAAATAGTAAAACAAATGAGAGCAAGGCAGATTTATGTAATAACGTGAGGTTCAAAATGCAATCACAAATAGGGTTAAAAGAATGGTTCATAGAGCCAAAGAGAGACATTTCAATAAGTCCAGGCAAGACCAAGACAATCTGATACTTCATGATGGTGGTTGTATTACTGGCAATTTTGTAAAATTTTCTTTGAGGCTGCATCAAATTACAATTTGAAAACAGAGTCCAAGTTTTGATTCACTTTTTCAAATCTAGAGAAATCTGCAAACACAAAAAGGTTCTGGGGGCCTCTCCAAGGAGATGCTATGAAAGGAAGGACACAATGCCCACTTTTCTCACTGTCCATCAACGTTCCAGTGTTCTGGAAGCACAAGACCTCATACAGAGCAAATCAGCTGATAGTAACAATAGCAGAATAGGGTTGGTTCACTTCCCTGCTGTTTGTCTCTTGGGCAAGTATTCTTTTCCATACTTAATCTTACCAGTAAAAGCAAACCCACTCCACTTTCTCAGAGTCTCTTCATTTTAATCTCACTTTTCTTCTATCTCCCACATTACTACCAAAACATGCACACACACACATACACACACAAATTAGAACAAAACTGAATTAGTTTCTATTTTTTATTAATATTTACCATATTGGAATTTGTATTTTCTCTTTTAATGCAGTAGCAAGTTTCTTGGGCTAATTAAGGATATGGGATGTGAAAATATAGACTGCTTTCTTGCAAAGAAAGGACTTTGATCGTTAAGAAATGAAGTTGGCTGTCTGAACTGAATGACAGTAGGAGTGGGATAATGCTCTCAGACATTTCTTCTGCAATTATACATTTATGCTTGACCAGGTTCTGCTATGATAACTTTATTTTTGAAATGATGCATTTTCCTTACACAAATAATTTCTAAATCCAGAAAATTTCTTTGGGAAATTATGACTTCCAGGACTAGAATTGAAACAATGCCAACTTGAAAGTTTTATAAATTGGGCTCAAAGTGTGAAATCCTTCCAGCTGTTAAATGCATCCCATATCAAATTTATTCACAGTTCTTCAGAATATTTCCTTCTGTTTGAAGACTCCTGCAAATATATATGCCTAGAAGCTAGGATGTAAACATTCTTTTAAATCCCCTAAAGATTATGCAGAAAGCAAATAGAAAAATCACGTGTATACAGGTCACATTTTTAGATGGTTTTGTAGGTATTTTTCTGTGTGGCTTTCTTAGTGCTCAGAATAGCTCTTCGAATAAAAAACGAACTGTGAACTATAATCTGCCCATTTTATAATTTCGAAAGCTTTAGGCAACTACATATAAGAAAGTGTGAATTGCAGTCTTTTTTTAGTAGTTGTTGCTTCCAAAGACTGACACATTTCCCTGCTGATACAACAGCTGTATGAGTCCCTGGAGGCGAGGCATGCTCTCTTGACTTCCCCTTCAGCCTTAGCCAATTTACTCTGCATAGACCCTAGTCACATCCTACAGCTTATAGAATGTAGCTGATTCGTAGTCCAAATTCTCAA
Source organism: Macaca nemestrina (assembly GCF_043159975.1). Taxonomy (NCBI): domain Eukaryota; kingdom Metazoa; phylum Chordata; class Mammalia; order Primates; family Cercopithecidae; genus Macaca; species Macaca nemestrina. Next base: position 37,758,110 of record NC_092129.1, read on the forward strand.
ACTCTGTTTACGATTGAAGAATTCAAATCTTAATTTGTGTTGGTGAGAAGCATAAGATTTATTTTGTGAGCTTTAAAAGCTTTGATTTTCTCATCATCATTTTATATCCATGCAGGCTTCAATAGCAGAATATCCCTAGGGAAGCAAGTACTTCTCCAGAAAAATGTAAGGTAAATTTTTTCTGCCTTACCAGATGCAAGAGAGGAAAGTATAGTGAATGGAAGATTGCCTCGATGCCTGATCTGTGGATATTTTCCCAGCCTGTTTTGTGAGTCTGTCAAACCCATAGACCTTAAGACATACAAGTCCTTAAGATTATTAACTGATTCTATCTTGTATTTATTTTCATTCAATTCACAACTATTGTATGTAAAACATTAACATCAAAAAATCTATGTGAAAGACTATGTAAGTTATTAAAAGAATTTTATTGGCATCTCAAATCCTTATTTATTTTTATAGGTGGCATCCCAGTTTTGCGACTTCTTGAAATCTTCCTTTTGTCTCCTCTTCCACCTTAATGGCCATTAGGAAATGGTTGTCATTGTGTCAGGGGAGGTGCCAAGACTAGTCCTTTGCTACTTTCTGGAGGATACTGCATTCTGGCTATAAAAGTAAAATGCTCATATAATATTTATTTATGATTATAAATAAAAACAGTAATCCATGGCCTTTACCAATATTAATGTTTTAACATACCACTTGCTATTCTCATGTTCTATTCATTTTTAAAACAGAAATTTTGCTACATGTAATAATTATGGGAAATAGTCTTTATAAATACGAAGGTTTGAAATAATGAACAGAATTAGCACATATAATTTAGAGTTTGGGTGTCATTTAATACTTTTTTATTAATCCATGAGACAAGTCTGTTCACAGTATAGTCACAGAGGTTGTCGTATTGTAATAATAGATCTATAGCATTAAGAAAACTGTAAGAGATGTCCATGAAAAATAACTCCTTATATGTATTTTTACATCACATCATCAGCTTGTTTATGAACAAGGACACAAATCAAAGTAATGACAGATTGTCCAGATTAGGTTAATCTGTACTTGATAATAGAATGTCTTTCATTTATTCATCATTCATTCATTTATTCATTCAACAAATGTTACTTAAATGCACATACTGTGTCAGGGACTATGCTAGGAGCTTAAAATACATCAGTGAATAAAATTCTCCGTCTTTTTCCTTAGGGAATTTACCTTCTAATGAATTCTTCATTTTTATTTCCCAAGCTAGTTTAAATAACAGAAATTTTCATTAGCTTTTCAGTTCTGAGCCCAGAGGCACAAGGCACAAGAAATCTAGTCTGAGAAGCACTGGTTACACCAATGTCATATAGCAAGCTAATATTTCTCCCTGGATGGCTGCCTTTTGTTTTACTTTAAAAGTTATCAATTGAAAATTTATTTTAGGAGATAATTTTACCTAAGTATGGACCATTGATTGGAATATTGCATTTTGAATAATGACACTGATGCATTACAGAGGCTAAAAACTGAAAAATCCACGAATTTTCTGTTTGATCTTTTAAGTAGACTCTGTGGCTACTGAACTCTGCTCTCAACTGGGAGGTGGTTCACAGATGAGGCTTCCATTGGAAGCATCATATAATGGATTTTCTCCCCAAGTATGTTGCCTCTTACCAGGCCTGCCAAAGGTGGATGCACATAGACCAAATCCAGTGGAATGACTTTTTTCTTTGTAATTTACCTTCTGTGGAAGGTAGGTAGGATGTCCTCCAAAGATGCCCACACCCTAATTCATGGAACTATGACTATGTTACATTACACAACAAAATGGACTTTCTGATGTAATTAAGAAGAGAGACAATCCTAGATTATCCAGTGGGCCCAATCTAATCACACAAGTCCTTAAAAGCCGAGAACTTTCTCCTGCTGGGGACAGGACAGATGAGGCAGAAGGGGAGGTTAGGGAGGTTTGAAGAATGAGAACTTCTGCAGTGGCTGACTTGGAAGATGAAGGAGGTTATGAACCAGGGAATGGGGGCAGTCTCTAGAAGCTGAGAACCTGCTGACACCCAGCCACAACCACTAAGGAAATAAAGACTTCAGTTCCACAACTGCATGCAACTAAACTCAGCCAACAACCTGAATGAGTCTGAAAAAGGCTTCTCCAGAGCCTCCAGAGAAGAGGCCAGGCTGGTGATACCTTGATTTTGACCTTGTGAGACCTAGAACTGAGAAACCAGACAAGACTACTCAGAATTCCGATCTACAGAACTGAGAGACTGTAAATTTATGTTGTGTTAAGCCACTAATTGTGTGGGAATTTGTTACGGGAGCAATAGAAAACGAACACACCTTCTGATATAGTTTAATCAGTTGACACCAGGTAAGTCTTCAGTCATGTTTCTTTATAGAAATAAACACAAAATTGTCCTATCCTGGGGGTTTGTGTATTAACATTTTATATTATGTCAATAAGTGTTATTTCTGATAATTTGGCACTTATGTATGTGCCTATATTTCCTAAATGTTTTATTAAACATTCCTTATTCATTAAGTCTTGACCCTGGTTAAAATATATATAATACTTGAAAGTGCTGCTCTTTGGTGTTCTTTCTGTGCCAGACTCCTCCCATTTGTCATACGGAGATTTATTTACAATGGCGAGAACTGCTCTGGGGCCATCCATAATAACACAGAAGTCTTGGCCAACAAACACCAGAAGGAGCTGTCTGGAAGTTTAGAATAAATAAACCTGGTGGGAAGTATACAGTTACTGCGCATCACCAATGAATGAATCAGGTTGAGTTCCATCCTCCTCACCTAAAACTTCCTTAAGTGGGTGACAAGCATAGTATAAATCAGAAAACTGAGCCGTCAAGAAGGTTGCCTTGACCAATGACTCAAATCACATCAAGCAGAACCAGAAGAGAAACCTGTATCTTCAGCCCCACAGTAAAACCCAATGACACGATGAATGCCGTTCAATCTGTGTGACTTCACCATGAAATCTAAACTATCATTTGAAAGGCTGCCGAATGTGGTACCAATGACACACTTTGCGTCTAACTCTCTTAACTTTTTGCTCATTTGATAACCATACAACTCTAGAAATCTGATTTTAAAACAATTACCTTGGGTTCCAGGGAATAATTACTTTAATGATCTTTTAAATATTTTCCCCCTAAGAGTTGACCTTGCTGTAAATTCTTTATTACCTATTTATATGGTGATAGAGGATTAGGCAGACACTGTTCTTGAGTCTTTACTGAGCTAAAGGAAGGTGGCCAATAGATGGCTTAAAGAAATCATGGGGAAATGTTTAAGGGGGAATTGAAAATTCAGTATTTTCACAAGGTACAAAAACATCCAAAGTCAATGATAAAAAGAGACATATTATGGCAAATTAGCAGTAGAGGGAAACAGAAAATGTCACTTTCTGAATAAGGACTTAGAGTGGGAAGCTGTCCTTTAGCTATTATAAATATTTTAAAATAATTTTATTGATATGTGAAAACTAATTTAGAAATCACATTAATAAATTAGTAAAATTATAAAAAAGATGGTACTCCATGAATTTTTAACAAGCATATTCCCTATGTTACACTTAGAATAAATTTTTTTGGTAATACAAAGTCATAATTTGCAAAATATTTGGCACTCTTGTTTGCTATCTGCTTCACTATCTTTGAATCTGTGACAGGTAGCTGATGGTAAACCTCATAAGATTTGGAGCTATATTTGAAGACACTATCCAAAATATTTATTTGAACTTACACAAAAAGGCTATTTTCACCCTTAATATTAAAAAGCTGAGATGCATCCCAGGAGGCAGATATCATTCATGTACATGGAAGCTCTTACTAAATGTAAGTTACTATGGGAAAGGAGTAAGAAGAGGGCACTATTCATTTACAGAATACAAGAGATATCGAGTCTGAGAAATTCAAGTGACTATGCCCATTGTATAATTGAAGACAACGAGTAGAGTATTTGGGTGATGGAAAATGAAAATATGTTATTATAATACGCTAATATTTCATTCCATCTCCAGTCTGCAAGCATTTCTTGAGCATTCACTTTCTGCTAGGCCCTGGGAAAATGCTAATCTATTTAGCACTTTTCCATTTACAAAGCACTTGATATACTTTGACTTATTTGACACACTCATAAACACTTGGAAGTGGAGAAGGTATTATTAATAATACCATTTAAACAAAGAGGAGACATGTCCGTGTAAATGGTAGAGATGGAAATCATAAGGACAAAGTGCGAAGCAAAACAAAAAAAAAGATGTTCACCATGTGTAAGACCCAGAGAAGCAAAGCATGATGTGTTGAGGACAATAAATGATGAATAGACTTTGAAATAGCAATCAATCTTCTAAATTATATAACATTTAACCACAATTAATGCACAAGGCTTTTATGGGACAATCTTTAAAGCCTCCTCAATTACATAAAACAATACCTGAAAAAATAAAATTGCATGATACATTTATGAATGGCAAGGTTTAACACTTTAAAGACACAAATTCTTACCAAATTAATCCAAAAATTCAATACAATTCCAATAGACATTTCACCAGGATGTTTTGAAGAATTTGACAAACTTAGTCTGAAATTTAGGAACCAAGAATCACCAAATGAGTCTTGAAAAGAAGATTCACTCTTGTGTCCACATGTGGCTTCACCATATTGGTAACAAAGGGGTGCCCCTCTCTATCTCCAATGCAGCAAGCGTGAGTGGGCCAGTCCCTAGACACTGCACTCTGAAATGCTTTACCATGTTGGTGCATTTGTGCCTGAGAATAGGCTTGCTCCTACTCAAGCGTTAAGCATGGTGGGAATAGTAGGGCAAGTCCAATACTGGAGGACATGGAAGGCTTCTAATAGGCAGCTTTGGCTCCGGGACTCTCCAACAACCTTGCCAAACTCTCCTTAAAACGGCACAGCAGCCCCAGAGGCTTTTGCCAACCCTTCTTCTTTCCTTCCATCACCTCTCCACCTGAGGTCAGACTGGCATGATGGTCTGATGACTCCCCTAGCTCCCAGCCCTCTCTCTATCTTTGTGTCTGCTTTTTATAGGACTCAAACTTAACAGTTATTTAAAAAAAAAAAATCAGCGTGGCACTAGCACAGAAAGAAACAGAGTCATAAAGTAGAATGGATAGCCCAGAAATTAATCTGCTTATTGTAGTTGATATATAATAAAAGATGATACCACAAATTAGTGGGGAAAATAGATTTCTAATTGAATGTATTGAGGGAAATTATTTCCATATAGGGAGAAAAGTAAGATTAGGTGCCTTCCTCATATTGCATACAAAAATAAATTTCAAATGAAATAAACTAAATGTGAAAGGAAAAATTGTGATTCTGTGGTGGGAAAGGCTTTTACAAAAAGTATCCCCAGAGTCTCAATCATAAGAAAATAATTGATACATTAAAATTGAGGATTAAATACATAGGTGACAGATTTGGTAAAGATAATCATAATACATGTAAAAAGAGATCAATATCAGAATGTATAAGAAACTTCTGCAAATTAAAATAAAAGAGGAAGGAAGAGAGAGAGAGAAAGGAAGGAAGGGAGGGAGGGAGAAAAAAGAAGAGACTGAGGGAGAAAAAGAATGAAAGAGAATAGGTAAAGTACGTGAACTGGAATGTCACAGAAGGGGAAACTCAAATGACTAATGAGGTAAGATTTTTATGCCCATTGAATTGAATAAACTAAAAAAAAAAACCATGAAACAACACTAAATTTTAGTAAGATGATGAGGAAACAGGAACTCTCCTGCACTGCTGGTTGAAATGTAAACGAGCCTTCCAGAAAGCAATCTGACAGCACCTAATAAAACCATACAAACATATACCCTATGATCAGTCAATACTCCTTTTGAGTATATTTCTCCAGCATACACAGACATGTTTGAAGATACTTACCACAGTAATGTTGGTGGGAGAAGGCAGTTGGAAGTTAGGTAAAGGTCCAAAACCTAGGGAAATAGATAAGTGGCAGATGAATTTTAGATAATAATGAATAGTACCAATGTGGCTACATTTTGAAATCGTAAGTTTGAGAGAATAAAATTAGAAGTAGAATGAGAAGTATTACACAATATCATTTATATGAATTAAGAGCGCACACATACACACACACACACACACACAATTGCTCAATAACACTGTATTGTGTGAGGATCATTACGTAGCCAAAGATACATGTTACAACATGAAAGAGGGTGCCCATGAGGAGCGAGGAATAGCAGTGGGGATTTGGAGTAAAGAGGAAAAAAAACGTGGGAAAGTTGTACAGACCAATGCTGGTGGATGCCATGGAAGGATAGCCTTTTTACTTCTCTCTTCCAAAGTCAATTCATATTTCCAATCATTATAACACACAAATCTAGAAATTCAACAAAACCCACATTTTAATGTTAGAGTGGCTCTGGAACAGTTTTCCACCGTTCACAACAAATTGCTATATAAAAGCAACATATATTTATTATCACACGGTCTGCATGGGTCAGGAGTCTGGCCATGAGTTTAGTCGAATCTCTGCTTAAGGTGTCACCAGGCTAAAATCAAGTATTAGCCATGAACATTATTTTTGTCTAAGCCTCATGACTCTCTTTCAAGCTCACTGAATGTTGGCAGAATTCAGTTTTCGGTGACATATGACTGAAGTCCCCAGCTCCTGGAGACCATCTGCCATTTCCTGTCATGTGATTCCTCTGCACATCACAGAAGTTTGCTCCTTCGAGGCCAATAGGAGCTTCTCTGGCTGCTACTTTGAGTCTCTTTTAGTTTATTATTATTTTTGAGACGGAGTGGCCCTATCACCCTGCCTGGAGCGCAGAGGTGCGATCTTGGCTCACTGCAGCCTCTGCCTCCCGGATTCAAGCAAGTCTCATGCCTCAGCCTACTGAGTAGCTGGGATTACAGGTGTGCAGTACCACGCCCAGCTAGTTTTTCTATTTTTATTAGAGACAGGGTTTTGCCATGTTGGCCAGGCTAGTCTCAAACTCCTGACCTCAGGTGATCCACCTGCCTCGGCCTCCCAAAGTACTGGAATTACAGGCATGAGCCACCATGCCTGACGGAGTCTGTTTAAAAGGGCTCAACTGATTAGGTCAGGCTCATCCAGCATAACCTTTCTTTTGACTATCTCAGAGTCAACTGATCAGGGACCTTAATTCACCTACAAAATCTTTTTACCTTTGCCACATAACATAGCCTAATCACAGGAGTGATAGGTGATCTCTTTGAGATAGCAGGGCAAATATTCGGCTGTATATTTGGCAAATATTGATGGCATGCCTACTATGTGCCCCATACCAGCAAAACAATTGGGTATAAGGCAGACAAAATACAGTCCTCTCATTTTAGTGGTGAGAAAAGATGTGCACTCATTTAATTAAAACAAAAAATAAAATAAGTGGTTAGAGTTTGAATTTTGGGCACCATATTGCTTGAGTTCTGGCTCTATTTCATAGTAGCTGTATAACTTTGGATACATATTTGCTATAGGAGGAAGGATATATATACACACATATATATACACACACATATATACACACACATATATACATATATACACATATATATACATATATACACACACACACACACACATATATATATATATGTACTTGTTATGGGAGGAAGGAAAAAGGAATGAGAGGGGTAGGGAGGGAGAGAAAAAGGGAAGGAAATGGAAAAACTTACAGAGTTTTTGTTTCGATTAATGAGTTAGATATAAAAAGCTTAGAACAGCATCTGACACAGTGAGAAATCAATAAATCACAGCTCAGATAACAGTGGCAAATGTAAGGTCTTATGGGAGCATAAAAGAACAGACAATGGTAGCATTTTATAGATGAAAAAAAATGAGACCCAGCAAACAATAGGTTTCTCTGCATTCACACAATTAGTGAGTAACAGAACCAGGGACAGAAATGAATTAACTCTGATCTGCAGTAGTTGAAACACCCTACTTAGTAAATAAGGGCCCAGGTAAGATCAGGCTGAAGACTAGCCAAGGACTTTGAGGAGGATGGAAGCTATTTCATGTGGATGAATGACCTCTACACTATTCCTTCACTATGTAACTTTGATTCTCTAAGTGTTGGCATGATGATTATAATAAAAATAAGGCTCATAGTTATAAAAATCTGTAAGGCCAACAATAATATTCAAAAATATGACCTCAATTAATCCTTTAAAAAAACTATAAATGACTTTTATATGAGCCTTCTCAAATCCTTTTACAGGGAAATCAGTAGATAACAATTTTATCAGTTCAACAAATATTTGTAAGTGCTCTCTGTTTTCCACACTATATACATTTTGCTAAACTGTATAAAAAACTTCTTAAATCACCACGCTCAGTGGCTGAAGCCTGTAATCCCAGCACTTCGGGAGGCCAAGGCAGCAGTATTGTTTGAGGCCAGAAGTTCACGACCAACCTGGTCAACATAGCGAGACACCCTCTCTACGATTTTTGTTTTTTTAATTAGCTGGGTATGGTATGTGTGCATGTAGTCCCAGCTCCTCAGGAGGCTGAGGCAAGAGAATCACCTGAGCCCAGTAGTTTGAGGCTGTAGTGAGCTATGGTTATGCCACTGCACTCCAGTGTGGGCAACAGAGCAAGACCCTTGTGTCTAAAATAACTAAACTAAAACAAAAACTTGCTAAATAAAGCTGAAAAAAAAAGCCAGAACATTTTATAATGAGCCACTACTATATACCAGATAGTGTGGGTATAAAATGAATAAGACAAATTTATAGCAGGGAAAAAATTCCAACTGTTCCTCAAACTGGGGCATCTGCTGTGGAATAACAAGATTCTAGAGGCATTTCTGGCTGCGTTGAGCAGCAGGACAGCCTGCAACTGATTAACTCTCCTCACCTGTGCCTGTCATAGCCCAGACTGAAATGAAAAGTTATTACTCAGTATTTTCTGGGATTAGTTTGAGAATCTGTTTATCCTGAACAGTAGATAGAAAGGAATTGCTACGAGATAGTGAAGTTTGATCAGCTTAATAAAATCAGCAGGGCAATTCAATTCCACCCACCAGGCAAACTTTCAAATTCACATTCAAATTAATAACAGTGTTGTTCAGTTAAAAGATGCTTTGATCCAAAGAATTCCCAGGGATTTGCAAATTTAGGTGGTTGATGTTCAAGAATGGGGTTTACAGACAGCTGTTTGAAGTAGGAGAACAGCCTGGTAGTGCCTTCTATCAAAAGCAGAGTTATACTCCAAAATGTTTCATTATGTCAGGGTGAAAACAGCATTTGAGAATACAAAATCAGGACCTTGTGACCAAGTTTATATACTTAAAATAAAACAATTAAACAATTATTTGACTAAACGTTAGTCAAATAAAGAGAGATCAGTGAAGGTTAATACATCTTAAAGTTTATAGTTAAATTGGTATAGAATGCTAATTTCTATACTATTTTGCTCACCATAAACTTTCACCCTAAATGAAATATAACTAAAGTTGTATTTTTAAACACATACATATATATTTTTTCTTTATCTGATGCTCCATTCAAATATCTAGTTAAATATTCTAGATATTTATTCATCACAACAACTGAGACTGTTTTGAGAATGAAAGGGGGTACTTTTAATAATTACACTAAGGGAACAGGTGTCAACTGGAGACGTCCTCGGCAGATCAGGACATATGGCCACCCTATGATTAGGGCTTTTTCGAGTTACAACAGTTGTTGACTCCTGCATTCTGGGCCATACTTCTCATCTCTCTGAATCCCACCTCCCTTCATCTTGTATTTTCTCTTTCTGTGCTTTCTATGTGAGATCTCTTTACCCTCCCCCATTTATTCAATAGCAAGTTAATGAGCATGTTCCACCTGTCAGATATTATTCTAGTAGCTAGAGACACAAATTTGGCCCTGGGTCTCTAGATGCTTATATTCTAGCCCGAGTTGGGAGCACACTTTAACTAGTTTTATAATTAGGTATTTTATAAAAATTTTGAATATGCTATAAAGGTGAATCACACAGCGCCTGGGAGCATATAATCTGTCCCGCCTGGAAAGTCAGAGAAATCTTTCTTTACAGATGTCATCTTAATAAAATTCTGGGGACTGTGTTTATTACTCCTCATCTCTACCAACTGTTAAAACTATATTTTTTCCTGCTGTCATCCTCTTCTGCCTCCCTTCTTTTTTATTATTTTTATTAACATTTCTGGTCTTCAGTTTCTTTTTCTCTACTAATATTGTATCAGGGTGACACCAAGATGTGCTACACTGAACCCAACTTCTGCATGTTTAAGACAAGGTATGCAAAATTAAATGAATCTATACTCCAGTTTTGTGAATAATTCAGATACACAATATAATGCAATAAAAGATGGCTGTGCTACCTGATCAGGTGCCTGATTGGGTACCAGTGGACAAGTTTGTCAAGCAGGAGTCCAAAAATCTCGCTTTAGTCAATACATGATTAACTTGCTTCCCTTCAGTACTTGCCTGTTCTTTATTTCTTGCCTCTTCTTAACTCTTCCCTTAAATGTCAGCATTCCCTAAGGTTCTGTCCTTTGCCTTCTTCTAATTTTTTTTCTTTGGGAAACTCTTCTACTTCCATGGCTTAAGCCACCACTTTCAGGCAGATGGCTCTGAAAACTTTTTCTTCTGCTCTCTAGGGAGTTCTCAACAAAGAACAATCCTGCAATTGCAGCTGTGTGCAGGACAGTGTCACAGTCCAAGCCACTGGCACTGCCCAGCTCATGCCACCATAATCTTTCATCTTGATTATTGCAAAAACCTTCTGACTGGTTTCCCTGTCTCCAGCCTTGCTCCCACCCAAATCAATTTTGCCTCCACACCATAGCAAACATGATCTTTCTAAACTGCTTGTTATCATGCTAACCCTCTTCTTAAAACTCTTCCCTAGCTCACTCTTGTTCCTTAATTAAAACCAAAGCTCTTAACAGAAACTGACACTCTCTGCATAGCCTGGCCTGTTTTTCCCTCTAGACTTGCCAACAACCGCTTCCCATCTTACATATATAGCGCACTTCCTGCTCTATAACCCATGTTGTCTCCTGACTCTAAGCTACCACACATGTTCTTCTGAACATGCTCTTTTCCTGTCCTGACTTTCATTCATCCCTCAGGCCCCAGCTCCTTAGGAGCTTTCCTAGATTTCCAAGTCTGAGTCAGGTGCTCTTACTGAGAGGTGACAACACGCTGGCGGCCCTCACTCTCTCTCAGCGCCTCCTCGGCCTCAGTGCCCACTCTGGCCATCATTGAGGAGCCTTTCAGCTGGCTGCTGCACTGTGGGAGCCCCTCTCTGGGCTGGCCCAGGCCTGAGACGGCTCCCTCTGCTTGCAGGTAGCTGTGGAGAGAGAGGCGCGGGTGGGAACGGGGCTATGCGCTGCACTGGCAGGCCAGAGTGAGTTCTGGGTGGGCGTGGTTTCAGCGTGCCCCGCACTCGGAGCAGCCGGCCACCGCCGCTGGCCCCAGGCAGTGAGGAGCTTAGCACCCAGGCCAGCAGCTGCGGAGGGTGCCCTGGGTCCCCCGGCAGTGCCAGCTCCCAGCAGGGCAGAGCTCACGACCTGCAGGTCGCCATGCCCGAGTCTCCCCACTCCGTGGGCTCCTGCCCAGTCAGAGCCTGCTGAAGGAGACCCGCCCCCTGCTCCAGGGTGCCAGGTCCCATGAACCGCCCAAGGGCTGAGGAGTGTGGGTGCACAGCACGGGACTGGCAGGCAGGTCTGCCTGCAACACTGGTGCAGGACCCACTAGGTGAAGCCAGCTGGGCTCCTGGGTCTAGTGGGGACTTGGAGAACCTTTATATCTAGCGAAGGGATTGTAAATACACCAATCAGCACTCTGTGTCTAGCTCAAGGTGTGTAAACACACCGATCAGTGCTCTGTGTCTAGTTAATCTGGGGAAGACTTGGAGAACTTTTATGTTAGCTAGAGGATTGTAAATGCACCAATCAGCACTCTGTCTAGCTCAAGGTTTGTAAAGGCACCAATCAGTGCTCTGTGTCTAGTTAATCTGGTAAGGACTTGGAGGAATTTTATATCTAGCTAGAGGATTGTAAATGCACCAATCAGCACTCTGTGTCTAGCTCAGGGATTGTAAATGCACCAATCAGCACCCTGTCAAAACGGACCCATCAGCTCTCTGTAAAATGGACCAATCAGCTCTCTGTAAAGTGGACCAATCATCAGGATGCAGGTGGGGCCAGATAAGGGAATAAAAGCAGGCTGGGGTGTCTTTCCACACTGTGGAAGCTTTGTACTTTTGCTCCTTACAGTAAATCTTGCCGCTGCTCACTCTTTGGGTCCACGCCATCTTTATGAGCGTACCACCCACTGCGGAGGTCTGCAGCTTTACTCCTGAAGCCAGTGAGACCATGAACCTACCAGGAAGAATGAACAACTCCAGACGTGCAGTCCTATTAGCTGTAACACTCACCGCGAAGGTCTGAAGCTTCACTCCTGAAGTCAGCAAGACCACAAACCCTCCAGAAGGAAGAAACTATGGACACAACTGAACATCTGAAGGAACAAATTCTGGACACACCATCCTTAAGAACTGTAACATTCACCGTGAGGGTCCATGGCTTCATTCTTGAAGTCAGTGAGACCAAGAACCCACCAATTCCAGACACATTACTATGTGCTCTCTCACAGCACCCTCTACCCTTGTTATCACAGCCCCGTTTTACTCTCACCTTTAGCTTACTCACATTCTCCACTTGGCTGTGAAATATAGCATGGAATGTAAATACTACTATAGAATGAGAAGATTGAACATGAATAGGCACTCAGTAGCTGTTAGTGTCTTGTAAGGGTCTTAACAAGTGGTTAAACTTTAGTATGAGGTATGAGAAATCCACAGAAGGAATAGCATTAGCAAAGATGTGTCTAGAGATTGGAAAATGCAAGGCAAATGTAGTAATTAAATCATGCAGATTGAAATATACACTCAGATAGGAAAATAATGGGAGCCAAGGCTTGAACAGCTAAGCCTTGAATGCCAGATTGAGACATTTGGTATTTTTTCCCAACATTTGCTGGACAGTAGATTTACCTGGGAAACTCCTATCAAAACACCAATACCTGGGCTCCACCTTCAGAGATAGTGAATTATCCAAGAAAAAGACTCAGACAAAAGCATTTAAAAAAAGCTTTCTAGGCTGGAATTAAGAATCATGACTCTAGGAGGCAATGGAAATTTTGGAAGTTTCTGAGTATAATCTAGTATATATTAAATTTGTAATAAAAATGTGTCAAATGAATGTTGATGTTGCATATACCAGATATCTTTGTTACTGGTTTTCAGAAATTTTTCATGTTTTATAAAAATATATTTGTTCATTAAAAAAACACCACAATGACTTTATTCCCTTTTGTTACAGGTAATGTGTAAGAGCCCACAAAAGTCACTTAATTTTCTCATGCTTTAAATTTTATTTTTCCTTTCCTTGTGTGTAAACACAAGTGTTTTAAGCATATTTTGAACTGTTTTTTTCCAGAATGTGCATCTTTATTTTTCCTGAATATTTCTAAATACCTTAGGTAAAATTTACTGCTTCTACGGATGGCCTAAAAGTTCTGGCAATGAAAGAAGTAAAGTGTGAATGTATTCTTAATACAAGCTATTCAGATGTCTTCATCAATTATTATGTGAAGTCTTTCCAGTTCTATCCTAAACTGTAGAAACTCTTCCAGTTAAACAACAGGGCATGATAAGAGTTTCATAATATGCTGCCTGTAAGAAGTAATTTCATTGTACCAAACTCATTTTCACTTTTAATAATCTTGATTTGATTCTATATCACTAATAGAGGCTTTAAAGATCAATTTATGTATTTACTAGACACTATGAGGTTCATGATGTTCTTACTTTTTACAAATAATAAATATGTATATACTTTTTTACAAATAATAAGTGCATACATAAACATTTTTCCTGCTATTATGTGTACGTACACATTTTAAAAAATAATAAATTACTTTTTACACATTTATTGTTTGAAAAAAATGTGATAAAGTCAGAATTCCTCACTGTTAACAATTATCTCTAAGAAGGTCTAAAGTTTTTATTCTAGGACTTGAAGGGGAAGTTAGCCGTATTTATATACTACTTTTCTCAAACTTAGCTCTCAACTCAATATACTGTATTTGACAGGCAGACACAGGTATTATATCATGATAAAACAATAGTGGTGCAATTGCTTCTTAGATTGAAAGAGATGCAGTCATTGCACTATTGCAAGAGTAAAGGAAAAAAATGAATTGTCATTATCCAATGAATTAATAGAGTTCTAATCCCACTTGAAGAAGAATTTTGTTTTTCTCAGGAATTCCAGTATTTATGCTTCTGTGAAGCGTTTTCTAATATTGACTCTTTAGTTAGGGGCCAGGAAATATTTTTTTCCAAGTGAGAAGGAAATTGGTTATAAGCAAATTAATTTGGGGAAATGGTAAGATTTAAAACTCCCATGTTTTCATCAGATACCACATTTTTCTGGAGTTCTAGCTATCCTTTGTTCTTGTATTTCCAAAACATCTAGTAAATTTAAAAAATGCAATGGGAGACTTTAAGCCCACAGCCCAGCCCTTGATAAATAATCAAAAGACAATTGAGTATTTATGCTTGCCCTGCAACAGAAAGGTTAAAGTTCATTGAAAAATCCTCTTAATTTAAGAACTGTAGTTGTTCCATACAATCATAAATAAAAGAAGTAATTATAAACTTTGGGGGGAAAAGGACTAAAAATATTTTTGAGAAAAATATGGCTTTCTAATCTAATTGAAAGTAAGGGAAATTTTTTGTGCCTTGTAGAGTATGATTATATATAGTTGTGTGTAACTGGTGAATGATGTCTAAAGAGGTTGCTCAAGGTTACAGGAAAAACCCTAAGGAATTCTTGCAGCAACATCCTGAAATAAGAGCTCCTGCATAATAGATTCACTGTGGTTTCCTTAGTGAAGCGAGCCTTCTATGAACACACAATCTTTAACTATACAGGATCAGGAGGAGAATTGAGTCATGCATTGGAATGCTTTTAGCTTTGGTTTACCCCTCTGTTTAAAGAAAAGAGTTATGAGATTTGCTTAATTTGATCATTTTCCTCTTTCCTTTGGTAATCTCCCTCCTGTATTATAAGATATATAATGCTTCCTTCACACTTCAAATGAAAGTTGAAATGAATTTTTCATGCATACTATGTTGTAGATGCAAGGTCTAAAATTTACTTCAGGGATCTGAATGTGTAGCATATACAACTGAGTGTTGAAAGAAGACAAAATCTTTTTCATCACAAAGAATATGTGCTCGTTAAGAATCAGAATGTTCAATTGTGTGAAGATGGGAGATGGGGAGATTGGTATTATGGCCTTGGATCCAGAAATCAGGTATTTACCCAAAATTTTCTCTGTAGTTTTCACCTATCATCAATTCATTTAACCTGTTTACCATAATTTTTTAAGTTTAATTAAGAGTCAGTCGTCTTTTCACGTTGCTAGATAACAGCCTTGACATTTTAAAGGGAGACATTTTTCTCATACTAGGTTCTAGTTATTGTGTATGACAGTGGAACTCCTAGTGGGATTTTCTTGAGTTCATAAGCACCTATTAAAGATGCTTATAATAAAAGAATAAAAGATAAAAAATCAAAGAAATGTTTGAAGAGGTATTCTGGGGCTTGATCTATTGGTTATTAAAAATGTAATACAGGGCTACATTAACAAGCAGAATGGTTTTGATTCAAGAACCAAAAGGCAGATTCAAGAAATAGGAAAAAAAAACTAGAAACAAATCCTAATTATGATAAGTATTTTCTAGATGACAACAGTACCACTGCAAATAACAATAAGCAAACAAACAAAACTCCAATAAACCAAATGAAATCATTAAATAAAAATACAATTGAAAAATCAAAAAAGTTACAAAGATATATAATGAATGCTGCTGTAACAGTGGATTAAATCAACTATGTTCAAATATTATAACCACATTTCAGAAAGTTAAAAATGTCAAAAAATAAAATGATAATTTATATAAATAATAATATAATTCCAGATTTCAGAAAAAGAAGAAGTAATCACTAAAGAAGAAAAAAGTCAATATAAAAAGCCCAAACTGTGATACATTAAATCCTTTCATAAGCAAAATTAAGGGGTCAGCAATAAACTCGAAAAGTATTTTCAGAAAAATGACAAAGGGTTATGTCATTAAATAGAGCTCATGCCAACCAGTAAGTTTACCAATAGGAAAAAGGTCCAAGTGCCTGTAAATAAGAGCTCACAGATGAGGAAAATATATGTCACTAATAAATATAATAAAACATGTTACCAACTTAAAATGAGATATCACTTTGTCTCCTGGATTAGGGGGGACAAGGGGAGGTACAACGACATTTCACACATCCTCCATCCCACCTGCCAGCCCAACCCTATACTAGAGGGGTTTGCTCACCCAATCTCCCTTCTGAGACCATAGTCTGAGAATAAAAAAAGATAAAAAAATCAAAGAAATGCTTGAAGAGGTATTCTGGGGGGCTTGCTTTACTGGTTATTAAAAATGTAATACAGAGCTACAATAACCAGCTACTCTTCAAGTATAGGGAAGAGACAGAGAACAAGTATCATGTTATAAGAGCAGGTTAATTGCTGTGTTAATGTTTTGCTGTAAGCCTAGGTCTGGAGGAACTGTTTTTCTTGATTCCCTCCTATTTTGCAGGATTGCAAGGCTACTGGAGATCCCTCTTTGACCCCAGGGCTAGGATGGAGAGAAATAAAACTGAGATAGTTGGAAAGGGAGGATGACTCTCTTATGTCTGTCTGAAATAGCCTCATTTCAGTTGAGTCATTTAGAAGGAAATAGTTGGTCATTTAGAAGGAAAGTAAAGAGGTGTTTTGTATCATGCTATGAGATACATGTGTATGTCAGGTTGTCTAATCTGAAGATATTCTTTTGAGCAGTGGACTAGCAGGACATAAGGGATGGTTAAGGGGTTTGTTATATTAGCAGAACTTGTCCAAAATAGTAATGCAGGATGTAAATGAGAGAATATTGAGATAGTCGCTCTAATACTGACACTGATGACAGTTTTAACTGATACAAGCTTTCTATAAACCATTTAAAGTACCAAGAGTCTTACATTTTAAAAAATATCTTCTTTGACCACCTAACTACATTTCTTAGCATTACTCATTGACCAAACTTTTGAAAAACACCACTTTGTGACAGGCAAAGAAGATGATAGATACAGCAATTAACAAGGCAGGCCAGGTACTTGTTCTTATAGTACTTTAATTCTAGTGGGGCCGGGAGAGAACAGACAATAGCCATGTACATAAACAAATAAGTAAGATATTATAGAGGCCGGGCGCGGTGGCTCAAGCCTGTAATCCCAGCACTTTGGGAGGCCGAGACGGGCGGATCACGAGGTCAGGAGATCGAGACCATCCTGGCTAACACGGTGAAACCCCATCTCTACTAAAAAATACAAAAAACAAGCCGGGCGAGGTGGCGGGCGCCTGTAGTCCCAGCTACTCGGGAGGCTGAGGCAGGAGAATGGCGTAAACCCGGGAGGCAGAGCTTGCAGTGAGCCGAGATCCGGCCACTGCACTCCAGCCTGGGCGACAGAGCGAGACTCCGTCTCAAAAAAAAAAAAAAAAAAAAAAAAAAAAAAAAGATATTATAGAAAGTGATACATAGAGTGAAGAAAATAAATTGGAGTAATATGTTAAAGAGTGACCAGGGAATGTCAGGGAAACTGTCTTTGAAGGGTGATGTATTAGTGAGGGTTCTCCAGAAAAACAACCAGTAGGATGTGTATACATCTCTCTAGATGGATAGACAGATGGATACATAGATGGATAGATAGTTACACACTTAAGTACATACATATATGTATGTGTAGAGAGAGAGAAACAGAGACAGAAAAAGGTTTATTTTAAGAAATAACTCTGGTGGCAGGCGCCTGTAGTCCCAGCTACTCGGAAGGCTGAAGCAGGAGAATAGCATGAACCCAGGAGATAGTGCTTGCAGTGAGCCGAGATCCTGCCACTGCACTCCAGCCTGGGCGACAGAGAGAGACTCTGTCTCAGGAGAAAAAAAAGAAAAAAGAAAAAAAAAAGAAATTGACTCACATGATTGTAGGAGCAGGAAAGTCTGAAATCTGCAGGGCAGACCAGACCAGGAGGCTGGAAACCCAAGGAAGGAGTGACGTTGCACTACCGCATCTGAAATCAGTCTGCAGGCAGAATTTCTTCTTCTTCTTTTTTTTTTTTTTTTTTTTTTTTTTTTTTTTTTTTTTTTTTTTGAGACGGAGTCTCGCTCTGTCGCCCAGGCTGGATTGCAGTAGCGGGATCTCCACTCACTGCAAGCTCCACCTCCCGGGTTCATGCCATTCTCCTGCCTCAGCCTCCCATGTAGCTGGGACTACAGGCGCCCGCCACCGCACCCGCCAAATTTTGTATTTTTAGTAGAGACAGGGTTTCACCGTGTTAGCCAGGATAGTCTCGATCTCCTGACCTCGTGATCCACCCGTCTCGGCCTCCCAAAGTGCTGGGATTACAGGTGTGAAGAATTTCTTCTTCTTCAGGGACCTCAGTCTTTTCTCTTAAGGTCTTCAACTGTTGGATGAGGCTCACTCACATTATGGAGGATGAGATGCTTTACTCAATGTCTACTGACTAATCACATCTAAAATTTATCTTCGCAGTCATGAAGACCAAGCAAGTTGGTCTTGCTCTTATTTGACCAAGCAAGTGAGCACTGTAGCCTACCCAAGTTGACTCATCAAATTAATTACCACAGGTGATATTTCAGCTGATAATCGAATAACAATATGTAACCAGCCACGTCTGGTCCTGGTGGAAGAGATGCAAAGGTTCTAAAGCAGAAGAGTGTGCACTGGGAGCAAAAAGACCCAGTGTGCTGGGTCCCAGTGATGTGCTGTGACCTGTTCATACTGCCTCTAAAGACCCTCCAAAAAAATCAATGAATCCAGGAGTTGGTTTTTTGAAAAGATCAACAAAATTGATAGACCGCTAGCAAGACTAATAAAGAAGAAAAGAGAGAAGAAACAAATAGACCAATAAAAAAATGATAAAGGGGATATCACCACCAACCCCACAGAAATACAAACTACCATCAGAGAATACTATAAACACCTCTACACAAATAAACTAGAAAACCTAGAAGGAATTGATAATTTCCTGGACACTGACACTCTCCCAAGGCTAAACCAGGAAGAAGTTGAATCCCTGAATAGACCAATAGCAGGCTCTGAAATTGAGGCAATAATTAATAGCCTACCAACCAAAAAAATGCAGGACCAGACGGATTCACAGCCGAATTCTACCAGAGGTATAAGGAGGAGTTGGTACCATTCCTTCTGAAACTATTCCAATCAATAGAAAAAGAGGGAATCCTCCCTAACTCATTTTACGAGGCCAACATCATCCTGATACCAAAGCCTGACAGAGATACAAAAAAAAAGAGAGAATTTTAGACCAATATCCTTGCTGAACATCGATGCAAAAATCCTCATACTGCCTCTAAGAGCTGATTACAAACATCTCTTTTCAATTCCATGATCAGTGACATCACACTGGTAGCTTGAAATCAGTAAGTATTTATACCAGAGGAGTATGTACACCAGAGTAATCAGCAAATGCTACAAACCAGGACTTTTATTACTCCCACTTTTTAAACATTTACCTGCAAAGTACTGATGGGAAGAGCTCAAGGGGGAGGCATGGGCCTTAGATGGCATGTCTATCAGCTTAGCTCTCAGTCTCAGTGTGATGACTGACATTTTCCAGTCATATTACATACAAGTCAAAATAATTCATATTGTAGTGTACTCTTGAACAGGTTTCATAGGGTGGCAGGATTGCAAGTAGAAAGGCTAATGAGAAGATTACTGAAGCAGTCTAGAGACGAGATGATGGAGACTACACAAGAGTGTGGCAGGCACCAGGAGAGATTAAAAGCTTTGAAGGTCACATTTTGAATGGGGTGCTATAGCTCTTGGATGGAGGAAGCTGCAAGGAGAGAAATTAAGAATGACCCGTGGGTTATTGACCTAAGCAACTGGGCCTACCCATGTTGGGGTTCTTTTATGACATGGGAACACTTGGGAGGGAGAGTTTCAACAGGGAAATGTGGCAGGGGGAGTCAGTTGTTGCTTTGGCCTGATTGAATTTGAGATGCCTGCTAGATTTTGAAATGCCTGAAGCCGTTAAGGAAGAAGTTTTATATGTGAGCTTGTATTTGGAACTCAGTGGAAAGGTCAGGACTTGAGATGTAAATTTGGGAATCATCTCTATACAAAGACTAACTTTCCTAAGGAAATAATCAGAAATTCAGACAGACTAATAGGTTAAAATAAAAGGACACAGAAATGTATATGCTATAGTGCTGAATAAGGAAGATATATTGAAACAATTAGTCAATAAGCCGTAATTCCACTTGCTGTAGCTAGTGTAATTATGAGTAATTTAAATTTTTTGTCCTTTAGATATTCACCACAACAAATAAGTTATTCTTAAAATTAGAAGAAAACAATCTTATTTTTAAAGAAATATAAAAACATTAAATTTGTTAATGATAACATTGAAATAGCGAAGTAGCTAAAAATTTTATTTGGCCACTGGTTAAACTGTTTCTTTGTCTTAAAGAGCTTACAGTTATGTAAGCACACTATTTTTTACTTGCCTTTCCCATTATTAAAATAATACATGTATGTTACAGATAAATTTGAAAAGATAAAAGAATAAAGAGAAATAATTTTTACATATTATTGAATATTTAGTTTTCTTGATCCAATTTTATCTACTTTTTTGTGATATGCTCCTATTGTTCTATATCTTATTTACATATTATATCTATCTTTTTATATCTTATAGAAGCTATGTTATTAATCCCTTAAAAGTGCATTTTTATAAGAGGTTAAAAAAGGTTCACGACTTCACATGGTTTTACATCTTGTGATAGTGTTCTGTAATGTTTAGCCTCTATGATACTGCTGCAGTCTAGTGTTTCACTGGAATTTTTCATTTTCACTTCAGTGCCATAAAACTGCAACCTCAAATTTATTGCAATATTTACATATATGACAGCTGTTAAAACTACAGTAGTTGAAACACACTTAGGGAATAGTTACTGAGGCAAATGTGTGTATGCACACACACACACACACTTTCATGTAAGTTATTTATTGTAACGTTGAACTTTTATTCCCTCTTGGTGAATAAAAAAAGGACATAAGTGTTGATATTTATGTTATACCATTACCTACTTCCCTTACTTCATTCATGAATTTCTTTATTCATATCAATACTTACTGAAAAGTTTATAAAGAACCTACTATGTGGCAAGCAGTGAGCAAAACACAGCATAGTTGGGGAGACAGACACATAAATGGAAAAACAGTATTGCCATATGGTGAGAACTGTTGAAAGGGTATAATCAACATACTTTGGAATCACACAGGGGAATGGGAGAAGGTGACCCTTGAGCTGGGTGTTAGAGGATGAATGAGCATTTACCAGGCAGAAGAAATAGCATTTGCACCTGCATGGAGCCATGAAAGGAGAAAGAATGATTGAGGCAGGAAATAAAGTTCAAAAATGAGGTTTGGACCAGCTTGTGATGGGTCTTGTGTGCCAAGCTAAGGAATTTGGATTACATATTGCAGGTCATGGAAGTCAACAGAGGTTGCTTTGCATTGGAGACTGTCAGAATCAGTTTGGGCTGGAAAGAACATTCTGCAGCAATGTGAGGAAAGATTAGATTGGAAAGAAAACTGGTTATAGGAGCACTAGGGATAGGTGAGTTCAGTGCAAAAGATAAGGAAGGCTGAAAGCTTTGGCAGTCTCTGAGGATGGGAAGAAAGAAGACAATTTGGCAAAAATGACAATGTTTAATGAAATGATTAAAGCAAGAACAGGAAGAAGAAGAAAGAAGATAGGGAATATATTTTTTAAAAGAAGGTTGGGTGTGAAAATTAGAGAGTCTGGAAAGTAATTTGAAGAAGGATTAGAATCAAACAATTTTTTAAAGGGTAAGTAAAATTTGAGGTTGGTCTAAATTGAGACCAATGTGTTTGAAATAATGTTTTAATATTTCCTGGGTTGAGATAGGAGATTAAAAAAAAAAGGGCTAATAAGAGGTCTACTTTCATCTAGACTACGTAGGTGCTCAGAAAGAAAGAGAAATGAGAATTTACTTAGTTTTTTGTTTTTAATTTTTTTGGCACATAGCAGGTGTACATATTTATGGGATACATGAAATGTTTTGACACAGGCATGCAGTGTGAAATAAGGAAATCTTGGAGATGCGGTATTCATCTCCTCAAGCATTTATCCTTTGAGTTACAAACATTCCAAGTACACTTTTTAAGTTATTTTAAAATGTACAAAACGTTATTATTGACTATAATCACCCTGTTGTGCTACCAACTAGTAGGTTTTATTCACGCTTTCTAAGTGTTTTTGGTACCCATTAACCATTCCCACCTCTCCCCTAGTCCTCCACTACGTAAATGGGAATTAAAAGATGATCAGAAGACAGTTGGGAGCAGAGTGAGAATAAGAATCTTCAACTGCCGTCTCACCTTTCAGATCATGAAGAAGTTTTTCACAATGAGCAGAACACTCAACCTGAAAGCAGAATGGATTGAGTCACTGAAGCGTGGCAGTGGAATGGTGCTTGATGTTGGCAAAGGAAACATGTACTTCTAGACTTGACACTTTTCCCTTAGTTTACAGTTTCCAAATAGATACATCACTTTAAAATAACATGAAGAATGTACATGGATGTACTGAACGAAGGATAAAGTCTGTGTTGCAGTCCTGGCCCCATCGACTTCTACAAATATGGCTTTGGACAAATCACCTAACTTTTACTTTCGAGAATTTAAACTCATCATGTATAAAATGGCATTGCTAATATGTTTGCTGCCTACCCCATTGGGTTTTGTGAGGAATAAATGATAATGCTAAGAAAAATGCATTGAGAATTATAAATCACTATTCAAATGCAAGTTATTTATGTGATTATTGTCATTACTATTAATACTTTCACTCAGCTAAAACCTTAGAACCAAAAAAATCTGAGAACTTGCTTACTATTAATAACTGTCTTATTTGATTTAGGGACTCAAGAAAGTATCAGCTCACATGACTGAGTCTCATCAATTCCAAGTTGTGCATTGAGAATCACAATAAAGATCGGGAATATGAGACTTTAGGCATAATTCTTTTTCATCACCATCTGGCTATTTCTACTTCTCCAGTCCTAACTTCTAACCTGATCTTAGTCAGCAGGGCTAAATTGCAAAGTAGAAAATTTCAAGGAAGCCTTCTTCGGGTTCCATACTCTGCTTTTATGCCTTCTACACAAAGAAAGGGAAACATAAAAAAAAAAGAGTGGACCTCCCATTCATACACAACTTCCTCCCAACAATTTCCTTAGTAGAGCCTGGGAGGTCCTACTTCAACCAACCCTGCTCCCTCCGCTGGCTCTGTGCTGCCTGATGACCTCCATACCATGCTCCCTTGTATCTCAACACTGCTCACAGGTCACCTCATCAGAGACACCTTCCCTGATTACAGCATATGAAATTACAAAACAAGCCTGATCTCATTCCATTGTCCTTGCTCTGCTTCACAAACCTCAATCACTGGCAGATGTAGAATATACTTATCTGTTTCTTATCTGTCCCTGCTCCCATCCATGTAAGCACTGCAAGAATCAGACTTGGTTTACCATTGTAACCCCTGAGTCTGCCACATGGAAAGTATTCAATAAATCATTGTTGAACAAAGGAATGAATGCATCTGTGAATGGATATATTAATTTAAAATGTCCTGGTTCTTAGAAGGATTTTCAAAATTTGAAAATATGAAGTGGTGTGAGGACTATTGCTCAAGGTTAAAAGAAAGGAAAAGAATGCATCATTCAGGCAATTGATGGACTTTGAAGGAAGAAAGCAGGAGGAGCAGGGCAGGGCAAGTTTGGACAGCACAGCAGGTAAAATCACAGATTCTAATAGGGTGACCAACCCATTGTGGAGGATCTAGACATTTTCCAGCTATAGTACTAAAAATCCCTTATCCTATGCAACTCCTCAGTACCAGGCAAACCAGAACTGTTGGTCGCCCTAAAACTTAGAGTTAAATATTCCCTAAGGATTAGAATTCCTTATGCACATTTATTAGCAGTGAGACCTTGGGCAAGACAAACTGTCTCTGATTATAGTTTATTATTTGTAATTGGGGCTAGAAATACCTGGTTCAAAGGTTTGTAGATATTTCTTTTAAAAGACTCTATATAAAACACTTAACACATTGCCTGGTATGAAATGTGCGCTGGATAAACAGCGAGGTAGTATTATTAAAGTGCTTGGTTGATAATTGGCACTCAATAAATGTCGACTTAAAGAGTAAGGTACATGCTAATTCCTGAGTGTTTTGTGTGACATGGATAATGCCTTTTAATAATAGAATTGCACTATTTCAAAAGGCATAATAAAGAGTCTTCATGATGAAATTTTAATACTGCATTTGCCTTTCTGCTCTCAAAGTATTTATCATAATATCTTCATCTGGAAGAAAAGCATTTTTGTTTTTATAATGTTCATTATTATTTTTTAAAAAAACTATGTAGTGCAGTAAAAAGTAAAAAGTAAGACTTTTATGAACATTTATAAAGTTTTATACATTCTAAAACATAACATAAATATATTTTATTGCCAGTATCAATAATTTATTCAAAGTCTTTTAAATAAGGCTAGTATAGGCTGGAAATATCATATTTTAGGAAAGCATAATTCTTCTCATCAACAAAAACAAACGTTCCAACTAGTTTTATGAAATAAAAGCCTTTAAAATAGTCACTTGCGGTGGATTTGAAAAAACGTTCTCTTGTCTGTTTCTGTTAATGCCCTCATGAGTTTTACTAGTTGCAACTGAAATCACAAAAACCAGGGCTTGATGCTTAACTGGCAAGAAGCCAGGATAATGAAATTAATAACATATGCTGAAGAACCCATTTGTAACAATTTTTTCATTAAAAAAATGAGGCAGCTCAAAGCTACTGACAGGGCTTTCTCCCCCTTCCCCCAACCCTTTATTTTCTTTTGCCTGTAATATGTCTGTATGTTAAAGCTGATAGTTCTTAGTTACTCTCAACAATTCACATGACTCCAAGATTTAAGCTATCCCGTGGCTGATAGGAAGAAAGCTTATTTTGTTGTGGTTTTTGTAAGCCTTTTTTTTAGGTCGCAATATGATTCTCTGTCTTGTCAACCAGCAACACTCTGCAGTTCAGAGCCGAGCCCTGTGGTAGGGACACTTTTGAACACAAGGTCTCGGTTGCTTTGGCTGATCTCACCTGTCAGCAACCTGACATGGAACTCTTCTGCATGTAAGTCTTGAATCACAAAGGCCATGCGCAAAGGTATGTGTATCTGCTTTAGAAAAGAACCCTCTGAAGCCCTCTCTTAGAACTTCTTCACCTTCACTTTATGTACATCTCTAGCAAGACTGGTAACCTCATTTGCAAATGTAATAAATTATGGACAACAAATTAGAAGGAAAGAAGCAAGCAACTGAAAGCAGCAAAAAGAACAACCGAGAGTTAAGCAGGAGTTGGAGAAATGCTGAAATCAGGCATAGGAAAAAATACAGCGCTCTCTGTCATCACTGGGTGAAGAACCTTTATAGACTCTACAGTTTTAGGGGGCATCACAGGATTTCAGCAAGTGTGAGGCTCTAAATCACTGGTGTGTCGTGATAGGTGTTCATATAGATAAGCATGAGTCATAAGGAAAGGTCAGGTGCCATATTCACTGTTGAAAAACATGGACAAGATTGTCATGCATTTCTTCATAGTTGTTTAAATAAAGGATAGATAGATAGATAGATGGATAGATAAATCTACAGCAACTCATATATTATAAATGTGTTTGTGTGATTCTGCACAGAAGTGCATCGTTATCAGAGTGTTCAGGCTACACACCAATAATGGATCTCTTTGAGCAGTGGGCTAGAGGAAAAACAGAAAAGAAGCTCTCTACTTCATATAGTTCTGTTTTGTTGAAGTTTTCAAAATGAGCATGTTTATTTTCTAACAATAAAAATATTTAAATGTGTTCAAGGAAGGCTAAATCACAGGTGCGTTCTTACCCACGTACACTTTATCAGTCAACCCATAAGCCAACAAGATCTTGAGGCACAGGGTCAATATTCATTCTTCCTACTACACATATATTGAACCTTTGCACTGTACTATACTCCTGCAGGATATCCCTGTTTTATATGCAGAAAGGATAAATCAGATCTCATTCTTTCTTTCAACAAACTAATAAATGAGTAAGAAGCTGAGAGGATAATAAAATGTGATAGGAGCAATGTGGGGAAGTGGGAGGTGGGGGAGAAAGACTTAGAACACGTGACCTTGAAACCCAGACAGGACAGGGTGCAGCCAAGGGGGTGCCGGGGAGCCAGTGGGAGGAAGCAAGGCAAGGGAGCCTCAGAGAATGACGAAAAAGGGCCTGAAGGGCCTTGCCAAAGCCGTGATGGGAAGAGACTGAAGATGAACTGCAGTGATATTAGAATGTTAGAGATGTCAGAGCCATCCCCAAGGTGGGACCTTGCTTGGGGGCCGAGTTTGTTCCATTTAGGATAGATTTAATGAACTCAGATGCCGCAAAAAGCCTTCCATTGTGTGTCTCTGTGTTTGTCTCTACCCCCACCCACTCGTCTTCTTTGTGGCCCAACTCTGTCTGCAATTTCAAGACACTGGAGCCCTGGAAGACAACATCAAACTAATGCAAGGTACAGACACATTTAACAATGCAAGTACAGACACATTTAACAACTGCTCTTTTAATAAATAACTTCTTTAGAAAACATTTTAATTTGTAAAGGGTCTACTTTGTAAACTACACCAAGAACCTTGCACATAGAACACTAAGTATTGGTCTCTTCATCATAAGCTATTCTTTGTCTTTTGAATTCAGGAATAAGCAATGACAAAATTCTGGTAAAGATTCTTTCTAATCAAAGAAGAAAGACACAGCATTTGGTTTAAGGGTCTTAATGTGTGTGTCACTCTAGTTCAAAGATATAAAGGACAGCAACAAACTGGTATCAAAGGCATGCCGTCTTCCTGAAGATTCTTCCTACACTCCACTGACTTATATGAGTTTATATGACTGTATTGGGTGGGTGGAGGTGGAGGGAGAAGTGATATTTAGTTGGAAGTTGTCATAATATTGGGTAGTTGACCTGGTCATTATCTCTAATTCAGAGAGGAACATGATGCATTTGAGCTCTGCAGCACAAATTAAAAACAGCATTTCGTAAGTGCTGTTCACTGCAGTGACAAAAGACTACACATTACATTAAAAAGTTCTTTTGGAGGGCGTATGAAAGCTTTACTGAGAACACATGGCTGATTTCAGCAAAAAAGTAGGTGTGACAGGAGAAGAAAATCACAGCTGTGTGTGTGAATGTACAGATGGGAACACAGAGAAACTGAAAGACATAAAAGTCAGTGAGTTGTGCATCCAGCATTAGTAAAGGGAGGAAAGGAAAACTGAGAGTGTGATGAATAAAGTAGTGGTGGGCAAACAAGTTAGACATACTGAATGTGACAACATGCAACTGAGAGAAAAGTGTTACAGCAAGCAGGGACATTGGCTGTGTATTACACACAAAATACAAATAGAAAGAGAAATCTGTGGCACAGGCCATGGTGTTTTCAGGCTATAAAACCCCGAATTGCTAAAAGATTTCCATAAGGTCTTCAAAAATAGTAAGACAAAATTAAACACTTACTAAGTTTTAAAGCTGTTGTGAAAGAAAAAGGAAATTTACTGTTGACTTGAACAGAATGCAATAATGATAAGTCTGAGATAAGAAACTGTTATTGACTCTAATCAAGAATTCTGACAAACCAGAATACATCTAAACACTGTAAGATGAGGAAAAAGCACATGTTTTTCTATCACTCTATTAAATAGGACTCTATGTCAACCAGTACAAAACCAATGTAGGAGGAGAGGATATTATAGAAAAGAAACAGCATAAAATATGGCCAAAACCAAGAAAACTTGGGCTACCTGTTAATATTTTTATATTCAATACTAACAAACACAATATGATATGCCAGGCACTCTTCACAGTACTCTAAAAATGTAAAATCATGGAACCCACACAGCAGCCCTATGACAGTTACACTGTGAGTATCATTCCCAGATGAAATGGATGGATAAATAAACTGAAACCCCAAGAGTCTAAGTATCTTTTTCAAAATAATCAGCTAGTAAGTGACAGAGCAGGTTTGAACCCAGTGTCTGTGCTTTCAACCTCTCTGTTATATTTACTAACTTTTGCCTTCAGCCGTAACATCCAACACAACGTGGAAGACGAGTACATTCTTCTCATTCAAACACATGTGACATAATAATCACTACTATAGATTGAAGCTAGCCTTCTTCAATGATCACCCAATTGTTAAACTATCCTTAAATACATTTAACTTTTTCTTTTATTTTATCCTTTCACAAAGCAAGCATTTACTATCTATTAGATATATAGTTGTGTATATATATGTATATATACACACAAAAACATATACAGAGATATATACTTAGATCCATGGCAAAAACAAAAATTATGGCATATAGTCTGCCAGGTTTTAAATGTTTGGGTCCTTACAAGACTCGTATGATAAAAGGTAATCACCAATATGATGGTGTTAGGAAATGGAGCTTTTGGGAGGTAATTTAATCATGAGAACAATAGGATTAGTGCCCTTATAAAAAAAGGCTCCAGAGAGCCACCTTGCCTCTTCCACCATGTGAGGACAAAGCAACAAAGCACAATCTATGAGCCAGAAAGCAGACCCTGCCACATACAGAATCTGCCAGACTCTTGATCTTGGACTTCCTAGCCTCCAGAAATCTGGGAACTTCATTTCTGTTGTGTACAAAGTATCCGGTCTTAGTCCATTATAGCAGTCCAAATGGACTAATACATAGTCCCTACTTTCAAGGACAATGCATTAATTGGAGTAGGATAATTGCTATAAAAAAACCATCACAATATTTCAGTGGCTTCTCACAATAAAACATTGCTCTTCCTATTCTAGTGAGGATTTCAGGGGGTGGGAAGCAAAAATAGAGGAGTTCTATACCCAATCTGGAACATGCAGCTTCTCCATCATGAGCTCTGCTCTCCTCAGGAGTCAGCTCCGTTCAGCAGGTGGTGGGGAAAGAAAAGTGGGTGACATCTGGCAGGTTTGTAAGCGCCAGGCTGGAGGAGGGAACCTGTTTTCTGCTCCCATTCCTTTGGCCAGCTCTTGGGTGCATGGCCACACCTGATGGGAAGGTGGAGCCCCAGAAGAGCCAGGAAACCCCTGTGTCAGTCCAAAGTTAGGAAAAGATTATGCTAGTCTTTACCTTTGGTACCAACCTCTGTATCAGTCTCAATTAGAGAGGAAAATAGAATCTGCTCTAAGATGTTCAAGTGGGAAGGGATTTAACAGAGGAGATCAAAGATTTACAAAATCATTGTAAGAGCAGAGTGCACAAAAGTCAAGGAAACTACTGCTGCTCTTCAGGAAATAGGGAAGGGCAGGAATCTCAGAGAACCACCACTGATGGCCTGATGGACTGTAGTCCTGAAGTAGCGTTGTTTCCAGGAAATGGGAGCAAAATTATCAGATCTGTCCTCTGCTGAAGTCCATGTGATTTCCCTCCATCATGGGAGATCTTATAACCCTTCTTCCCTTCTGCCATGTAACTCACACAGGTACCACTGATTTGCAGACCTCCAATGGGAGCCCAGTATCTAGGACATCTGGGTAATGTACTCAGGCCTGAAGCTCCTGCAGTAAAGGAAAGAGCAAAGGAGGGAGTGGAAATGGTTCCAAGGTGCCACAAGACAATCCAGCTCAAGGGATGCATTTTTGTTTTCTTTACACAGGTTTTATTTTGAAAATGAGAAATAAAAAACTCTATGTATTAGAATCCTATGTACTAGAACTATATTCATCATTCATATTTGTTAACCTCTGTTTTATTTTTCAGAGCCAGCTTTAAAAGTATAATATTTGGGAAGTTAAATAGCACATTTGTATCTGAAAAATTGTGTTTAACTGGGGAGTTAAGATTGATTTGTTTCTGAAGAGGTTTGAGGAGAACATATAAACATAAAGCCATTAGATTGAGCACAGATGCCATTGCTCCACCATTAAATTGATGAGCAGTAACTAGTCAATGAATTAAATCAATATTATTATTAACCTTTACCATTTTCAGCAACAGTGACTTCATTTTGTCTCTGATTTTTACTCCAGTGTCCCAGGGAAAGTTTAGTAATATCATAGACTCAATGTTATTGGTGATTTTTGTGTGGGGTCTCAGTGGGCTGCTCAGTACAATGAGGGGTTTATTTATTTACTCATTTTTACTTTGCTTGAGTTCTCTGGTTGTTATTATTTTAAAACATAGCTTTAATTTTAATCGTTACTGATAATTTTGTTACTTTATTACTCACAATACCGAAAAAATAGGTAGGTGTTAGACTTAGTATATGATGTGGTTTGGCTCTGTGTTCCCACCCAAATCTCATTTGAATTGTAATTCGCAACATTTGGGGAGGGATCTGGTGGGAGGTGATTGGATCCTGGGGGGCAGGTTTACCCCATGGTGTTCGTATGATAGTGAGTTCTCACGAGATCTGATGGTTTATAAGTGTGTGGCACTTTCCTGCTCACCCTCTCTCTCCTGCTCTACCATGGTGTGATGTGCTTACATCCCCTTCACCTTCCACCATAATTGTAAGTTTCCTGAGGACTCCCAGCCATGCTTCTTGTACAGCCTGTGAAACTGTGAGTCGATTAAAACTCTTTTCTTTACAGATTACCCAGTCACAGGTAGCTCTTTAGAGCAGTGTGAGAACAGTATAACAGTTATATATATTTATATCAATAACATTTAAGTATTCATGCAGGGAGAACCACAGTGAAGTAAGTACAGATGCAGATCACTATGTTTAAACTTAAAAATCAGGAGTTTGGAGCAGTTCATAAATGCAAGTCCCTGTCTATGCCTGCATGAATAATTGGAGGTTGTGCAAAACTACTGGTACAAATGTTAGCTTCTGGTCAGTGTGCTTGGCCATAGGGCTCTGCAGATTCTCATCAAGTTTGATAGCTCTAGGCAGGTATGTGAACAACCTCTAAGAATGTCCACCTCAACTGTGTCTGCTAGTCAGCTAAAGGTAGAATGTAAGGATTTTGCTGTTATAATGAATGATAAGTACATTTGCTAATGTTTACTAAAAAGAGTAATAATATTAACTAACAGGTAGTGTTACTCATCAGACACTGGGTAGGAGCTGTTATTATTCACATTTTAGAGATGCACTAACTTCAGATGCAAATAAGTTAATTTCCCCAGGTCACAAGTGGAAGCAGTATGGTTTCAAAGTCTAAGTTCTTAACCATTGTGGCAATATATAGCTCACAACTGTAGCTATTATTATTTCTGCCTCGATGCACATGAATCATCTGCCTATGTGTGAATGGCAGAAATGAGTGAATTCCTACTATAATTAACATGCAAGCAGGGGCAGGAAACATGGGAGATGGCCTTTAATGAGAAGTTCTCCAGGAATCTTTCATGATTATAATGGGAAATCAACACATCATCAGTTAGAACATAGATATGAAAAGTTATCTTAGATTGTTAGGGTGGTTCTAGGCCATCAATATATGATTTCACTGCAAATGAATCTATTATCGATCTAGAATTTTAATGTAAAACTATCTGTAACTGTCATGCCAATTGGAAAACACTGTATTAGCAAGAGTTTGAAATAAATATAAATGTCTATCAATAGTGTACTGGTTAAATAAATTAAAATATATCCTTATAATGAAATAATATATATGATTTAAAAATTGAAAAGTCCTTTAATATATTAATGGAAAGATATTTGAAATATACTCTCAGGTATAAAACAAAGTTTAAATAAATATATGATGCTACCATTTACCTAAAAAGGGTAAGAAAAAAGAGACCCTGTAACTGTATTGGCTTTCACAAGCATAAAACTTCTCTGGAAAAATAAACACAAAAATAACAATAGGGATTATATTTTGTGGTGATGGAAACTGAGAAAATAGGGAGCCAGACAGGAGAAAGATGCTACTGTATCGATTTTAATGTCTGAACTATGGAAATATGTTCCCTATTTTGAAAATTGATTTAAAAATTAAAAGAAGCATTTATGAAGCACTTGGGTATGAACCACTACAGCTAGCACTATGGGTGGAAGGGAATAGAAAAGACAGAGTTCTCAAATTCTTTATTTGGACAAGCAAACGTGCACCACTTAACACTTACTTAGTAAGCAACATACCAGTAAACACAAATTAGGACAAGACAAACTGCTGTCATAAGTGTAGGAGTATAAAGAGTAATGGCATGCAGAGAATTTGCTGAGTATAATTAGAGTTGTCTTCTTGGGGGAATTGAATTGCAGGCCTAGTTTGAGAGAAAAGAGATATGGTGTTATAAACAGTGTGGTGTTGCACGTGCAACATTCTGAAAACTACAAGTGTGGAGAAATAAACTGAACTCTTAAGTCATTGAGGGAGATTGAAGGACTGGTGTCTTGAGAAGGTAGAACACTGGTATCTTGAGTCTCCTACCATCAAGGGAAAGGGGCCATGCTTTTCTTATTTAGGCTTGATCTTGGTTTATATTTATTTCCACTCTGTTGTCTTACTGTATTCCCTATAGTACTTTTTAACTGATTCTCTTCAGTGTTCCAGGTATCTATTTATGTCATTTACAAAACCTAACAATTTTACTTTTTCCTTTCCAATTTTATGTCTCTAATTTCTTCCTATGTTTTAATTGCATTGACAGACATTTCCAATACAACAGCACATCCTTCTTTTTCCTAATTTATAGGGAATCAACTAACTGGCTATCAAGCTAACATACATTTTATTATGATAAGGAGCAATTTAGTTAAGTGTTAAGTACGTAAATGTTTTTAAAAATAAGAATGAATGCTGAATTGTGTTAAATGCCTTTTCAGCATGTGTGGAACTATGGAAATGATCTGTTTTTTCTTTTAGACCTATAAATACAATGGATTATACGGATAGATTTACAAATGTTGAACCATCCTTGCATTTTTGGAATTATCTCCACTAGATTTCAATGTTCTGTTTTAGGGTGTTGATATATTTTTGTCATTATTTTATCTGAGAGTTTTGTGTTGATATTCATGAATTACAGTTTTACATAGTTTTGTGTCAGGGGCTATGGTGGCCAGACTTTAACGTTGCTTCCTGGCATTCTTGCCCTTGTATAATCAAGTTTATTTGAGGATGGTTTGGGTCCATAATTTTCTTCTAACCAGTAGAATATGGCAAAGGTGACGGGGTATGACTTCCATACTTACACTACATTATATAAATCTTCATCTTGCTAGCAAACTGCTCTAGGGGCTCCTTCTCTATTGGTGACTTTGAGAAATCAAACTGCCCTGAATTCTCTCTTTTTTTTTTTTTTTTTTTTTTTTTCAGATGGAGTCTGGCTCTGTCACCCAGGCTGGAGTGCAGTGGCCGGATCTCAGCTCACTGCAAGCTCCGCCTGCCGCCATTCTTCCGCCTCAGCCTCCCGAGTAGCTGGGACTACAGGCGCCCGCCACCTCGCCCGGCTAGTTTTTTTGTATTTTTTAGTAAAGACAGGGTTTCACCGTGTTCGCCAGGATGGTCTCGATCTCCTGACCTCGTGATCCGCCCGTCTCGGCCTCCCAAAGTGCTGGGATTACAGGCTTGAGCCACCGCGCCCGGCGAAACTGCCCTGAATTCTATACCACAGATGTATGCACGATCTTTATTAAGTTTTGGTATCCAGGTTATGCTTTATTTGTATTTTCTGGAAAAGACTCAGAAGCCATGCTTTTTAACTCTGAAACTGATTAAATAACATTATTTTCCAAAACATTGGTGGGAACCCTCTGTTAACTTGTTTTCACCTGGTGCTTTTTTTTTGAGAGGATGTTCTCTGCCAACCTTTTCTATTTCTTCTGTGTAATTTGGTCTGCTTAGATTTTTCTATTTCTTCTGGAGTCAGTTTTTGTAAATAATATTTTCCAATAAAAATGACCTTTGCATCTAGATTTTTTTGAGAATTAAGCAAAAATAGTCTAATTATTTTCTTAATTTCTAAACAAAAACAAATTAGGTCAGTGAATTATTTAATCAATATTTTTCCTTTTATTTTTGTTTGTTAGTTTATGCAACCCGTATTTTTTACTTATTATTATTGTACTTTAAGTTCTAGGGTACATGTGCACAACGTGCAGGTTTGTTACATCTATACACATGTGCCATGTGGATGTGCTGCACCCATTAACTCGTCATTTACATTAGGTATATCTCCTGATGCTATCCCTCCCCTCTCCCCCCACCACATGACAGGCCCCGGTGTGTGATATTCCCCATCCCGTGTTCAGGTGTTCTCATTATTCAATTCCCACCTATGAGTGAGAACATGCAGTGTTTGGTTTTCTGTCCTTGGCAATAGTTTGCTCAGAATGATGGTTTCTAGCTTCATCCACGTCCCTACAAAGCACATGAACTCATCCTTTTTTATGACTGCATGGTGTTCCATGGTGTATATGTGCCACATTTTCTTAATCCAGTCTATCATTGATGGACATTTGGGTTGGTTCCAAGTCTTTGCTGTTGTGAATAGTGCCGCATTAAACATACATGTGCATGTGTCTTTGTAGTAGCATGATTTATAATCCTTTGGGTATATACCCAGTAATGGGATTGTGGAGTCAAATGGTATTTCTAGTTCTAGATCCTTGAGGAATCACACACTGTCTTCCACAGTGGTTTAACTAGTTTACAGTCCCACCAACAGTGTAAAAGCGTTCCTATTTCTCCACATCCTTTCCAGCACCTGCTGTTTCCTGACTTTTTAATGATCACCATTCTAACTGGTGTGAGATGGTATCTTATTGTGGTTTTGATTTGCATTTCTCTGATGGCCAGTGATGATGAGCATTTTTTCATATGTCTGTTGGTTGCATAAATGTCTTCTTTTAGAAAGTGTCTGTTCATATCCTTTGCCCACTTTTGGATGGGGTTGTTTGATTTTTTCTTGTAAATTTGTTTCAATTCTTTGTAGGTTCTGGATATTAGCCCTTTTTCAGATGAGTATATTGTAAAAATTTTCTCCCATTCTGTAGGTTGCCTGTTCACTCTGATGGTAGTTTCTTTTGCTGTGAAGAAGCCCCTTAGTTTAATTAGATCCAATTTGTCAATTTTGGCTTTTCTGCCATTGTTGTTGGTGTTTTCATCATGAAGTCTTTGCACATGCCTATGTCCTGAATGGTATTGCCTAGGTTTTCTTCTGGGGCTTTTATGGTTTTAGGTCTAACATTTAAGTCTTTAATCCACCTTGAATTCATTTTTGTATAAGGTGTAAGGAAGGGGTCCAATTTTGGCTTTCTACATATGGCTAGCCAGTATTCCCAGCACCATTTATTAAATAGGGAATCCTTTCCTCATTTCTTGGTTTTGTCAGGTTTGTCAAAGATCAGATGGTTGTAGATGTGTGATATTATCTCTGAGGGCTCTGTTCTGTTCCATTGGACGATACTCTGTTTTGGTTCCTGTACCATGCTGTTTTGGTTACTGTAGCCTTGTAGTATAGTTTGAAGTCAGCTAGCGTGATGCCTCCAGCTTTGTTCTTTTGACTAGGATTGTCTTGGCAATGCGGGCTCTTTTTTGGTTCCATATGAACTTTAAAGTAGTTTTTTCCAATTCTGTGAAGAAAGTCATTGGTAGCTTGATGAGGATGGCATTGAACGTATAAATTACCTTGGGCAGTATGGCCATTTTCACGATATTGATTCTTCCCATCCATGAGCATGGAATGTTCTTCTACTTGTTTGTGTCCTCTTCTATTTCATTGAGCAGTAGTTTGTAGTTCTCCTTGAAGAGGTCCTTTACAACCCTTGTAAGTTGGATTCCTAGGTATTTTATTCTCTTTGTAGCAATTGTGAATGACAGTTCACTCATGATTTGGCTTTCTGTTTGTCTGTTATTGGTGTAAAGGAATGCCTGTGAATTTTGCGCATTGATTTTGTATCTTGAGACTTTGCTGAAGTTGCTTATCAGCTTAAGGAAATTTTGAGCTGAGATGATGGGGTTTTCTAAATATACAATCATGTCATCTGCAAACAGGGACAATTTGACTTCCTCTTTTTCTAATTGAATACCCTTTATTTCTTTCTCCTGCCTGATTGCCCTGGTCAGAACTTCCAACACAATGTTGAATAGTAGTGGTGAGAGAGGGCATCCCTGTCTTGTGCCAGTTTTCAAAGGGAATGCTTCCAGGTTTTGCCCATTCAGTATGATATTGGCTGTGGGTTTGTAATAAATAGCTCTTATTATTTTGAGATGCGTCGACACCTAGTTTATTGAGAGTTTTTAGCATGAAGCGCTGTTGAATTTTGTCAAAGGCCTTTTCTACATCTATTGAGATAATCATGTGTTTTTGTCTTTAGATGATGGATTATGTTTATTGGTTTGCATATGTTGAATCAGCCTTGCATCCCAGGCATGAAGCCCACTTGATCATGGTGGATAAGCTTTTTGATGTGCTGCTGGATTTGGTTTGCCACTATTTTATTGAGGATTTTTACATCAATGTTCATCAGGGATATTGGTCTAAAATTCTCTTTTTTTTGTTGTGTCTCTGCCAGGCTTTGGTATCAGGATGATGCTGGCCTCATAAAATGAATTAGGGAGGACTCCCTCTTTTCTATTGATTGGAATAGTTTCAGAAGGAATGGTACCATCTCCTCTTTGTACCTGTGGTAGAATTTGACTGTGAATCCATCTGGTCCTGGACTTTTTGTTTGGTAGGCTGTTAATTATTGCCTCAATTTCAGAGCCCGTTATTGATCTATTCAGGAATTCAACCTTTTCTTGGTTAGTCTTGGGAGGATGTATGTGTCCAGGAATTTATCCATTTCTTCTAGATTTTCTAGTTAATTTACATAGAGGTGTGTATAGTATTCTCTGATGGTAGTTTGTATTTCTGTGGGATTGGTGGTGATATCCTCTTTATCATTTTTTATTGTGTCTGTTGGATTCTTCTCTCTTTTCTTCTTTATTAGTCTTGCTAGCGGTATATCAATTTTGTTGATCTTTTCAAAAAAACAGCTCCTGGATTCATTGAGATTTTGAAGGTTTTTTGGTGTCTCTATCTCCTTCAGTTCTGCTCTGATCTAGTTATTTCTTGCCTTCTGCTAGTGTTTGAATGTGTTTGCTCTTGTTTCTCTAGTTCTTTTAATTGTGATGTTAGGGTGTCAATTTTAGATCTTTCCTGCTTTCTCTTGTGGGCATTTAGTGCTACAAATTTCCCTCTACACACTGCTTTAAATGTGTCCCAGAGATTCTGGTATGTTGTGTCTTTGTTCCCACTGGTTTCAAAGAACATCTTTATTTCTGCCTTTATTTCATTATGTACCCAGTAGTCATTCTGGAGCATGTGGTTCAGTGTTCATGTAGTTGAGTAGTTTAGAGTGAGTTTCTTAGTCCTGAATTCTGGTTTGATTGCACTGTGGTCTGAGAGACAGTTTGTTATAATTGCTGTTCTTTTACATTTGCTGAGGAGTGCTTTACTTCCAACTATGTGGTCAATTTTGGAATAAGTGCGATGTGGTGCTGAGAAGAATGTATATTCTGTTGATTTGGGGTGGAGAGTTCTGTAGATGTCTATTAGGTCCACTTGGTGCAGAGTTGAGTTCAATTCCTGGATATCCTTGTTAACTTTCTGTCTCGTTGATCTGTCTAATGTTGACAGTGGGGTGTTAAAGTTTCCCAGTATTATTGTATGGGAGTCTAAGTCTCTTTGTAAGTCTCTAAGGACTTGCTTTTTGAGTCTGGGTGCTTCTGTATTGGGTGCATATATATTTAGGATAGTTAGCTCTTCTTGTTGAATTGATTCCTTTATCATTATATAATGGCCTTCTTTGTCTCTTTTGATCTTTGTTGGTTTAAAGTCTGTTTTATCAGAGACCAGGATTGCAACACCTGCTTTTTTTGTTTGTTTGTTTTCCATTTGCTTGGTAGATCTTCCTCCATCCCTTTATTTTGAGCCTATGTATGTCTCTGCACGTGAGATGGGTCTCCTGAATACAGTACCTTGATGGGTCTTGATTTTTTTATCCAATTTGCCAGTCTGTGTCTTTTAATTGGAGCATTTAGCCCATTTACATTTAAAGTTAATATTGTTATGTGTAAATTTGATCCTGTCATTATGATGTTAGCTGGTTATTTTGCCCATTAGTTGATGCAGTTTCTTCCTAGCATTGATGGTCTTTACAAATTTGGCATGTTTTTGTAGTGGCTGGTACCAGTTGTTCCTTTCCATGGTTAGTGCTTTCTTCAGGAGCTCTTGTAAGGCAGGCCTGGTGATGACGAGATCCCTCAGCATTTGCTTGTCTGTAAAGGATTTTATTTCTCCTACGCTTATGAAGCTTAGTTTAGCTGGTTATGAAATTCTGGGTTGAAAATTCTTTTCTTTAAGCATGTTGAATATTTGCCCCCACTCTCTTCTGGCTTGTAGAGTTTCTGCTGAGAGATCTGCTGTTAGTGTGATGAGCTTCCCTTTGTGGGTAACCTGACCTTTGTCTCTGGCTGCCCTTAATATTTTTTCCTTCATTTCAACTTCGGTGAATCTGACAGTTATGTGTCTTGGAGTTGCTCTTCTCAAGGAGTATCTTTGTGGCATTCTCTTTATTTCCTGAATATGAATGTTGGCCTGCCTTGCTAGGTTGGAGAAGTTCTCTTGTATAATATCCTGAAGAGTGTTTTCCAACTTGGTTCCATTTTCCTCATCACTTTCAGGTACACCAATCAAACATAGATTTGGTCTTTTCACATAGTCCCATATTTCTTGGAGGCTTTGTTCATTTCTTTTTACTCTTTTTTTTCTAAACTTCTCTTCTTGCTTCATTTCATTCATTTGATATTCAATCACTGATACTTGACCTAATTGGCTACTGAAGCTTGTGCATGCATCACATAGTTCTCATGCTACAGTTTTCA
This sequence comes from Macaca nemestrina, assembly GCF_043159975.1. Lineage (NCBI taxonomy): Eukaryota > Metazoa > Chordata > Mammalia > Primates > Cercopithecidae > Macaca > Macaca nemestrina. The sequence goes on from NC_092129.1 coordinate 37,797,278, forward strand.
GCTCCATCAGGTCATTTAAGGTCTCCTCTGTGCTGTTTATTCTAGTTAGCCATTTGTCTAATCTTTTTTCAAGGTTTTTAGCTTCTTTGCAATGGGTTCGAACATCCTTCTTTAGCTTGGAGAATTTTGTCATTACCAATCGTCTGAAGCCTTCTTCTCTCAACTCATCAAAGTCATTCTCCATCCAGCTTTGTTCCATTGCTGGCAAGGAGCTGCATTCCTTTGGAAGGGAAGAGGCACTCTGATTTTTAGAATTTTCAGCTTTTCTGCTCTGGTTTCTCCCCATCTTTGTGGTTTTATCTACCTTTGATCTTTGATGATGGTGAGGTACAGATGGGGTTTTGGTGTGGATGTCCTTTCTGTTTATTTGTTGTCCTTCTAACAGTCAGGACCCTCAGCTGCAGGTCTGTTGGAGTTTGCTGGAGGTCCACTCCAGGCCCTGTTTGCCTGGGTATCACCAGCGGAGGCTGCAGAACAGCAAATATTGCACAACGGCAAATGTTGCTGCATGATCCTTCCTCTGGAAGCTTCATCTCAGAGGGGCATCCAGCTATATGAGGTGTCAGTTGGCCCCTATTGGGAGGTGCCTCCCAGTTAGGCTACTCAGGGGTCAGTGACCCACTTGAGAAGGCAGACTGTCCATTCTCAGATCTCAAACTGCATGCTGGGAGAACCACTACTCTCTTCAAAGCTGTCAGACAGGGATGTTTAAGTCTGCAGAAGTTTCTGCTGCCTTTTGTTCAGATATGCCCTGCCCCCAGATGTGGAGTCTACAGAGGTAAGCAGGCCTCCTTGAGCTGTGGTAGGCTCCACCCAGTTCAAGTTTCCCAGCCACTCTGTTTACCTACTGAAGCCTCAGCAAAGGCAGGTGCCCCTCTCCCAGCCTCACTACCACCTTGCAGTTCAGTCTCAGACTGTTGTGCTAGCAGTGAGTGAGGCTCTGTGGGCATGGGACCCTCCAAGCCAGGCACAGGATATAATCTCCTGTTGTGTCATTTGCTAAGACCTTTGGAAAAGTTCAGTATTAGGGTGGTGTTGTCCCGATTTTCCGGGTAACATCTGTCGTGACTTCCCTTGGCTAGGAAAAGGAATTCCCCAACCCCTTGCTCTTCCCAGGTGAGGTGATGCCCCATCCTGTTCTTTGGCCTGCCTCACCCACTGTCCGACAAGCCCTAGTGAGATGAACCTGGTACCTCAGTTGGAAATGCAGAAATCACCCATCTTTTGCATTGCTCAGGCTGGGAGTTGTAGACTGGAGCTGTTCCTATTAGGCCATCTTGGAACCTCCTTCCAAAAGTAATTTTTTATTTTATTTTTTAAACAGAGTCTTGCTTTGTGCCCAGGCTGTCATGAAGTGGCGTGATCTCTGCTTACTGCAACCTGTGCCTCCTGCGTTCAAGCGATTCTCCTGCCTCAGGCTCCTGAGTAGCTGGGATTACAGGAGCATGCCCTCAATATTTTTTCAAAAAGGCAGTTTTGGGATTTATATATTGGTTTCACTTATTTATTCATTGGATCACTTTCTTATTAATTCTATCCTTATTAATTCTTTTGTGATATTTATTTGTTCATTTTTTAACTCAACACACGTTTAATTCATTTGTTTTCAATCTTTCTGTTTATTAATAAAATATTTAGCACTATATATGTCTTTTCTCTGGACATTGTTAGCTATATCTCATAAGTTCTGATGTAAAGTGTTTTCATTATCATCATTTTTTAGACATTTTATAATTTTAGAATAAATTTTCTCCTTGAGAAAGTTGGTGTTAAGAATTTTCCAATTTCTAGGAAGTGGGAGCACTTTGTTGTTGCCTTCTTTTAGTTTCTAGTTTTGTTGCATTGTGATCAGATAACGTTTTGTGTATTAATTTTATGTTTCGAAATGTGCTGAGATTCTCTGTATTGGCTAGTATGATTCATGTCTGTAAAAGGCTTATGGGCACATAAAAACAATATGTGCTATTATTTCCAGGATTTAGTACTTTCTATATGTCATCTGTATATATGATATAATAATATTAGTAATAATATTAATATCATATCCTGATATTAAATATGGTTATGCAAATATATAAGGGACGACTAATATTTTTTCTACCATATAAATGACTTGATATTTCTTGATATTCTTGATATTTCTAGCTGCCAAAAGGATTTTATTTTTTAAGTCCAGTGACTGTACTAAAAATGTTCGGGGTTGAATATCCATTACACATGACCTTTTCTTTGTATTTAGACTCCTGCTTTTGTTTTATTTTAGAAAAATTTTCTTGAATTGTAGCTTTAAATATTTGTTCTGTTACATATTCCCTCTTATACAGACTCCAATTATGCATATTATGTGTCTCTGTCTTCTTTTACTATTTTCTATTTCAACTTTCTAATTCTTTTTAACTATTTATCTTGATTGTATTTTCTTTTTCTCATTTCTCTCTTGTGTTCATTACTATTTTATTGTTTATTCTACTGTTTATTCAATTTTGAGCTCCTTCTAATTTCTTCCTTGTTTCATTTAACTTATTTTTAGTACTTCCATGTTAACTAATGCTAGTTTATTTATTACCACTGTGTATCCATCTCTTCCTTAAGTTCTTGATCTTCTGTTTTGTGCTCTTCTTTCACAAAGGCCACTACTAAAATAACTTTTAAAAATATGCACAATATTTGCTTAAAATTCGATCTGTTACATAGCAACATTTTCTATGGCTTCTCTGCATAGATGTTAATTCCTTCTAATGGTTTATTATTAAATAAACTGAGTGTTTGTGGACTAGCTATAAAATGAGTTTCCTGCAAGTGGAGATGGGACAAAGTATTGCTCTAAGTTACCAGGGTATTGCTTTTTTGTTTTTCTGATAACACAGGCCCTGTCTTATCCTCAGTTAGCACAAACCTAGATTGCTTCATGTGAACATGGGTTGCTATATGATTGCTTTTGTATATTCTTCTCTTTTCTTTTTCTGAACTAATCATTCTATTTAATTGTGGGTAAGGGATGGGTGGCTTCTGCCTTCAACCAGCTCACTCCTATTTCTGTACTCCCTTAAGATTTTGATCCTCAGGTATAACTCCCCACTTCAAGAAGTACATTTTGGTTTTGCATTCAGAAGTCTGCTGCCACCATGCATTCACCACTGTTCTTTATTCCTCTCCATTAAGCTTTTGCATGAACTCTACTTTTCAGCAGTCTTTAGACATTGGGTAGCTCTTTCTGTTGTTAAAAACAACATTAGTCCATTTGGTTTTAGTTTTGTTTGTTTTCTTTCTGATAGTACCCAAAAATAAAGGAGGAGAATCCTTAGTATACGTTGCCATGTCTATACCAAAGTTGATAAATTCTCAAGTGACTCTAACCAGTAGCTTCTAGGAATGTTGCACTAATCCTACAGAGTAACTAAATATTTGATGCATCATGGCAAATATCCAATTTTATTTTTTATATTTTTCTGTCCAGTTTCCCTTCCCTCATACTGTAGCTATGATGGGTCCTTAAATTTCATCACCATACTTCCTGAATACAGGGGTGGGCACATGATTTTATCTCTTTAGGTAAAGCACTTAGCCCAGTTTAGGCACATGACCCAAACAGCATCAATCAGAGCTCTTTGGTGACATTTTTAAAATATGCATTTTTAAATTTTATTTCACCAGTTTTTAGGAAACAAATGATCTTTGTTTACATGAAAAAGTTCTTTAGAAGTGACTTCTGAGATTTTGGTGCAACTGTCACCCAGTGTACACTGTACCCAGTATGTAGTCTTTTGTCCCTCATCTACTACCCACTCTTCCTCTAGTCCCCAAAGTTCATTATATCATTCTTATGCCCATGAATCCTCATGGCTTAGCTCCCACTTATAAGTGAGAACATACAACATTGGGCTGTCCATTCCTGAGTTACTTCACTTAGAATAATGGCCTCCAACTCCATCAAAGTTCCTGCAAAGGGTATTATTTTGTTCCATTTATGTGTGTGTATGTGTGTGTATATTTATATATATCACATTTTCTTTATCCATTCCTTGGTTGATGGGCATTTAGGTTGGTTCCATATTTTTGCAATTGCAAATCATGTTGTTACAAACATGTGTGCATGGGTTTAATATAATGACCTCTTTTCCTCTGGGTAGATACCCAGTAGTGGAATTACTGGATTGAATGGTTGTTCTACTTTTAGTTCTTTAAGAAATCTTCATACTATTTCCATAGTGGTTGTACTACTTTATATTGCCACCAGCCATGTAAAAGTGTTTCCTTTTAACTGCTTGTATGCCAACATCCATTACTTTTTGATTTTTAAATTATGGCCATTCTTGCAGGAGTAAGGTGATATCTCATTGTGTTATTTATTTGCATTTTCCTGATAATAAGTTATTTTTAGCATTTTTTTCGTTTCTTTTTTTTTTTTTTTTTTGGCTGTTTGGGTATCTTCTTTTGAGAATTGTCTATTCATGTCCTTCTCTCACTTTTTGATGGGATTATTTGTTGTTATTGTTGTTTTTTCTCACTGATTTGAGTTGCTTATAGTTTCTGGATATTAGTCCTTTGTTGGATGCATAGTTTGCAAATACTTGCTTCCACTCTGTGGGTTGTGTATTTACTCTGCTGATTATTTCTTTTGCTGTGCAGAAGCTTTTTAGCTTTGCTGAAGATCAGTCATCTGTAAATATTTAGCTTTATTGGGTCCTCTATTCTGTTCCATTGGTCTATGTGCCTATTTTTATACCAGTACCATGCTGTTTTGGTAACTATAACCTTGTAGTATAATTTGAATTCAGGTAATGTGATGTTTCCAAATTTGTTCTCTTTGCTTAGTATTGCTTTGGCTATGCAGGCTTTTTTTTGGTTCCCTATGATTTTTTGGATTGCTTTTTCTAGTTCTGTAATGAATAATGATGATGTTTTGATGGGAATTCCTTTGAATCTGTAGATTGCTTTTGGCAGTATGGTCATTTTTGCAATATTGATTCTACCTATCCATGAGCATGGAATGTGTTTGCGTTTGTATGTGTCATCTATGATTTCTTTCTGCAGTGTTTTGTAGTTTTCCTTGTAGAGATCTTTCACCTCCTTGGTTAACCATATTCCTAAGTATTTTATTTTTCCTGCAGCTGTTGTAAAGGGGATTGAGTTCTTGATTTGCTTCTCAAGTTGGTCATTGTTGATGTATAGCAGAACTACTGATTTATGTACATTGCTTTTTTTATCCTAGAACTTTACTGAATTCATTTATCAGATCTAAGAGCTTTTTGGATGAGACTTTAGGGTTTTCTAGGTATACAATCATACCATCAGCCAACAGCAACAGTTTGACTTCCTTTTTTTCCAAATTCGATGCCATTTATTTTTTTCTCTTGTCTGATTGCTCTGGCTAGGACTTCCGGTACTTTGTTAAATAGAAGTGGTGAAAGTGAATGTCTTTGTCTTGTCCTGGTTCTCAAGGGAAATGCTTTAAACTTTTCTTTTGCAACATGATTATAAAGCGTATCAGGGTGGAGATAATTTTTCTTCTTTCCAGATTTCAAGCTACAAGCCCAGTGCTGCTTGTGGTTATTTTTACCTCAATATGGGAAAAGGCTTGCCTGAGAATGAAGAGATGAAGAGAAAGAGGACAATTACTAATCATATGGCCTGAGGGTCTGGATCTAACTATGCCTGAAACTAGAGTCTGGTATTTGTTGTTATATAAGTCAATACATTTTATCTTTTAGTTGAGCTAATTTGAATTGGAGTTTACAATTGGATAGTATGACTGGTTCCAGAATCTGCAAATTTCCAGCTTTATCACTGACTTAGAGATTTTGTTCTAAAATTTAAAACATTTCATATTATTTTGACTATGTAGATTATAATTTGTATTATAAGATGTATAATTTGATTTATAATTTGATTTCTATATATTTTTATGTATTTATAGTCTAATCTACATATTATAAATCAAATTATAAATACCAACATATTTTTAAAATGTGATTTCTTATTATGTTTTATTTAAATTATACTTTCATAAGTGCACAACTTTATCTTAATTTATTTTCTTTAATTGCATCATTGAAAGCCATTCTTATATTTCTATGAGCTGAATCAGTTTATTTAAAGGAAATTTACTAGAATAAGATTTCAAATATTTATGAGATTTTCTGAAGAATGTGAAATAATCTTCCCACCATTTTGTTTTCCTTTAATGTGTTCTCTCACATGTAGCCCTGATTTTCAGAATATATCCCCAATAATTTGCTAATAATTAAAATATGGCTAGGTGACATCATTACTTTCAGAAAAAAGAACACTTATAGCCTTGAATACTTAGGAGGTAAACTTGCTTTTGGTGATGTGCAATGCCAAACCAGTGGTTATTTTGCTCTCAGGTTAGAGCCAGAAGGAAATATTTACAACTCTTTGCACCATGAAAAGCTTGAGCAATTATAGATGCTGGAGGTCATTCCACCTCCAATGACTACTTGGTGGGAGGAGGGGCTTTTTCAGAGACTGAGGATGAAAAGAGACAGTATAAGATCAGAGTTCCTTATTGAAAAGCAGGACTTACAATCTACACCTCTGGTGTCTTTGGTCATTCTGTCTTTGGTCATTAAGCAAGAATTCATGTATGAACAATGCAAGCAAAGTTGTACTTCAAAATCAGGTAGCTCTTGAATTCATCTTAATTTTATTATCATCCACAGGAATCCTACAAATAAATAATTGCCCTTTTATTGAAAAGTGGCTGACTCCCTGATAAGCACACTGGCTTTTGCATGATTTCCACATGTCTTAACTTAATCAAAATGTATGTCTAAAATAAAATAAAATAGAATTTGGTCAATATCCTTAATATTAACTTCTTTGAGTCTTGACTATATGCTTAAACTCTCCTAATATATTAGACAATAACTTTTAGATTAAGAAATTATCAACCATTTTGGAAGACAGTGTGACGATTTCTCAAGGATCTAGAACTAGAAATAACATTTGGTCAGCGATCTCATTACTGGGTATACACCCAAAGGATTATAAATCATGCTACTATAGAGACATATGCACACGTATATTTATTGCAGCACTATTCACAATAGCAAAGACTTGGAACCAATCCAATGTCCATCAGTGATAGACTGGATTAAGAAAATGTGGCACATATACACCATGGAACACCATGCAGTCATAAAGAAGGATGAGTTCATGTCCTTTGGAGGGACATGGATGAAGCCGGAAACCATCATTCTGAGCAAACTATCGCAAGGACAGGAAAACAAACATCGCATGTTCTTACTCATAGGTGGGAATTGAACAATGAGAATGCTTGGACACAGGGCGGGGAATATCACACACCAGGGTCTGTCATGGGGTGGTGGGAGGGGGAAGGGATAGCATTAGTAGAAATACCTAATATAAATGACGAGTTAATGGGTGCAGCACACCAACAGGGCACATGTATACACATATGTAACAAACCTGCACGTTGTGCACATGTACCCTAGAACTTAAAGTATATTTTTTTAAAAAAAGAAACTATCATTCAAAACATTCAATAGTATATTATGTCTCTGAGTATTTTCTTTTTTTTTTTTTTAAGTAGAGACAGGGTTTCACAATGTTGGCCAGGCTGGTCTCGAACTCTGGACCTCAAGTGATCCACCTGCCTCGATCTCCCAAAGTGCTGGGATTACAGATGTAAGCCATCACGCCCAGCCTTACTATGCATCTTTCATATGTGTAAATTTCTTATACATTAGGAATTTACATGCTGAAATAAGTGATTGTGGGAACAATTATATATCATTAATAAGTAAATCCTATTTTTGAGAATATAAGTAAAAATTAATAGTTACCTATTTACATAATACTTTACCCAAAATAAAAGAGTGAGACATGGTGGTAATGTTAAATGCTGGGTAGTTAAGCTCTTCTAAGTGTTCATCAAATTAGAATGAGTGTCCGGAGTCCCATACTAATGGATCTGGGCGGGTAGGTCTGTGCTATGTCTCAGAGAGAATTTGTTGGAGAACAGAGTGGCCCCTGCAAGCCAGCACTAACGGTATCCCAAGGTTCCCAGCTATAAAATTACTTCCAAATCCACACTTTCTTTTCCATTCTCAAGACAAATGGGTGTATGTGCCTTTGCCTTTCCTCCAGTCACTGTGGATACTCATTGTGATTAGTTTTCTCCTTGCAAGCTGTCCACATTGTTGATTTTACCCTGATTTAAACTTACAAACATGTTTGGGTAGGGTAGCATAGGCCATATGGGGAGCCAGAGTGCGGCTCAGGGTTTCTCAGGTGTAACATTTTTGGAAATGATATGCATGACTCCAGATTTGGAAGGAAGATTGAAATGAGAGCAAAGCATTTGTTGAATGCTTACTAACTGCAAGGCACTGTTATTGGCACTTTACATGTACTAAAGCATTTAATTAACGTACCATAGTTTAAAATAACAGTACCTATAAGGTTAACACTGATATATTTCCATTTTACAGTAGAAGGAATTCAGCGCTAAAACAAATCACTTAACTTCATACAGCTAGTAAGCAGTAGACTGGAAATTCAAGTCTTGGCAATTTGGCCTCACAGTACAGGCTTTTAACCACTATATTTTACTTTCTGCAATGTGGTGCTCAATCCTCTTCAATGGTTTTTAGGATACTACAATATGAAGCAGTATTGGAAGAAAGAAAAGGAAGATTGACCCCTAAAAATAAGACAAGAAATCAAGGAGCTAGAAGGTGTTACAGAGGAAGAGCTGGGAGGGAAACAACTATAAAATTTGCCAGCTCCTCCCTCAGTCCCGCCCACCAAACACACATTTTTCTCTTTTTCTCTCTCTCTCATCATCCTGAGGCAGCCTGGGAAGAAGAAGAAGTAAGCAGAGAACATGCAAGAGACTAAAGAAACTCTTATACTCAATGGAGAGTGAATTTCAAATACAAATGATTCAAAGGCCATCGAGCCAAACTGAGAAAAAGATTTTCAAGAACCAAACCATGCACTCAGTTGCCAGACAGGAAAAATTCATACCTACCGCTTTCAACCCTAGCAATTCGGCTTGAACCCAGTACAAACATAGCTTCTGTGGTAAGTGGACACAAAAACTGAAAAATGATTTAAAGCAATATGCAAAGTGTTCCTCATTAAATTTAATTACCGTGTATCTAAACACATTAATGTAATTTAGGAAAAGGGAGTTTTCACGTGGAAATACATGCTAAACTTTCCCTAGTTTATGTAGTGTAAACTTCCAACATAAAAACAGACAATTTAACTTTTTGCACTGTTTTATGGTGAAGATGTTTATTTGTCTTTTAATTTATCAGTATGGCATTGGTCAGTTCAACACTGAAAGGACCAGGTGCAAGCAAGAAGAAAATGATAAGGCACTGCCTCGAATGAATTTTAAAATAACTAGAGCTTTTCCTTTGCTCTCTTTTTTTTCTTAATCTTTTAATGCTAGTAATAGTATTCCAGGTACTTCTGGTGAGACTAAATATTGAGAATGATAGAGTGGAGTATTCTGAAGATACGATGTAAACATTGTGTTGGGCAGGGAACCCAGGAATGTCTGAATCACCTGCCAGACCAAAACCTCCTTCCTGGGACCTGGGAGAGATACATGTATAAGAAAATGACTAGTAAAAGCAAGAATTAAAGCTTTTTATTATTAGCTAATCTAATAATTGCCTAATGCAGAACTTCAATGAGTTAGGAAGGATAAAGCACAGGAGTCCTTTTCTTTTTATTATAAGTAGGCCCAAGTCACCAAAACCAAAGGACGTCAGATGTGATCTTTATCTACTTCACCCCTAAAGACCAAACCCAAGCCTCAGATCTTACCACTGCAACATAGTAAGAGATCGATCCAAAGCACAGCCATCAACACCAGAGAAGAAGAAGAGAGCAAGTGACCAAGAGATCATTTCCTAGACAAGAACAGCAACCCTGGGCTTGACTGCCATGTAGCAAAAGAATAAACATTCTGAAGATTTACAAAATAGAAGGAGGAAGAGGAGGTGGTGGCCAGAGCTGGTGAGAGTGGTCCTGAATTTCCTATCATTCTGACAGAATAAAAGGAACAGATGACTGCTGAATGGTGAGTGCTATGAAGAAAATAAAGCAGGCTAAGGTGACAGAAAGTGAAAGCACAGCAGTGTCTCTTTTAGTTATTGAAGACAGAAAGAGTCTCTAAGGAAATGACATTTAGGTAGATACCTAAACTATATGAAGGAGTAACTCCACTAAAGATGTGGGAAGAATGTTCCAGCAAATGGGACTACCAAGTGTAAAGCCTCAATACAGAACAAGCATAGCCTGTTTTGTGATGAGCAGCAATTCCAGCATGGGTGGAGAAGGCTAAGGAAGGGGAGAACACTAGGAGATGAGCCTGGAGTGGAAGGCAGGGGCCAGATGAGGGAGGACTCTGCAGTCTGTGCAAAGGAGTTTGGATTTTATTCTTACTATAATGGAAAGCTACTGGGAGATTTTCAAGCAGGATGCAAAATATGAATGTATTTGCTTTTAAAAGATCACTCTGATGGTTTTGCTGAGAACAGGTTTCAGGAGAGAAAGCAAGAATGGAACTCGGGAGACCAATTAGGAGAATGTTCTTGCATTCATTTCAGAGATGATGGGAACATTGACTAATGACTCACACTAGAGATGGACTGTCTTCCTTGAGAAGCAAGCTTAGCAAAGTGTCAGAGACATCCTGCCAGCACCATCGTGATGCTGTTCTGCTAGTCTTTGGCCACTATGTAGCCACATGGGAACAATGAGCCAATCAGTTCCGTCTCCCATGACCTTTTATGAAGTCCTGTTTGATGTTGACTCTAGAAGCTTCTGCTAAGGATCAATAAAGGATAAGAATATTCTTCAACAGTAACACTCTACAGTGTCTCCAATTGTTACCTTCCATTCTATTTTCCATCTGGATTTATGTTCCGCCCTACTTTTGCCCAGTTCACCAGAAAGAGTTATACAACGAATACAAATTACAACATAGTCCAAGAAACTCAACGCCAACATAAATGCCTGATGTTTCCTGTCACCCTACAAAATTTACAACACAGTCCCCCTTATTATCAAACTTACACAGATAAAGTCTCTGCAATGGGCTGCACCCTTACTCAACTTTTCCCCAAAATAAATTAAATTTTCAAGAAAATGAATCTTCTCTCCTTTGATTCACTGAGAAGTGAAGGCCTGCAATATTAACACCTTTACATCCAGGCCATCTCCCTGCCATTTACTCCCATTCTTTCACTGGAACCTGTGTAGCAACTTCAGCAAATTACAAACCTGGCCATTTCAACTGTAAGTTTGTTATATTTTTCACATTCCCCAAATTCCACAGAATTGAAAGCACACATGAGTACATTACTAATCTAACCCCATATCCATTCACATTCAATAATAAATTATTCAAGTGTCACTGCATTTATGCAATAGGAACCTTTTTAAGAATAAGTGCCTGAAACCCACAGATGTCCCACAACAGCCTCTCATCAAACTCAGAATAAAATAACTCCAGGCCATGGTCTCCAGGGGCCCACATGACCTCAGCCCGCCTACCTCTCCTACCCATCCTCTCTCACAGCCTTTCATTTGGCACGTGCAGCCATGCACAGGGTGACCACCTCCTCCTAGTGTACCCAGAACTTTCCTGTTTTTAGCATTTAAAACCCTGTGTCCTGGCAACCTTCTGACTCCCAGGTAAACTGGATAGCTGGTTACCCTATCGTGGGTGTTCACGTAGGCTGGTTTCTCTGCATGGAACATTCTTCTCCAAGATACTTCTATGGTTTATTCCTTCTCATCATTCAGTTCTCTATTCAAATAAATCTTTTCAGAAGGGCCACCCCTAACCACCTGTATTATTATTAGTAGTAGCATTTATCAGTGGGCATCTAACAATATATCTTTCCCTTTTCCATTTAATTATTTATTGTATGTCTCCTCTAACATGTAAACTACATGAAGTGCCAGTGCTATATCTTCTCTGGTGTATCTCTGCCACTAAGAACTGTGTTTAACACATGGCAGCCTCTCCAAAAATACTTGTTGAGTGAAAGAATAATTTTTTATTCTAGTCTAGTTGTTATGTCATAAACTATAGGCATCATAATCATCAATATCAACACAAACAGCAATTGTGTTCATTCATTCTTTCAGCAATTTAGGCCGGGTGCAGTGGCTCATGCCTGTAATCTCAGCACTTTGGGAGGATGAAGGGGCAGATTGCCTGAGCTCAGAAGTTCGAGACCAGTCTGGACAATATAGGGAGACCCCATCTCTATGAAAATAAAAATAGACATATTAGCTGGGCATGGTGGTCCATGTCTGTAGTCCCAGCTACTCTGGAGGCTGAGGTGGGAGCATCACGAGAGACTAGGAGTTCAAGGTTGCATTGAGCTATGGGAGCATCACGAGAGACTAGTTCAAGGTTGCATTGAGCTATGATTGAGCCAATGGACTCCAGCCTGGGTGACAGTAAGACCCTGTCTCAAAATGAAATAAGATAAATAATAAAAATGTAATATAATTCAACAACTTAAAATTTAAGAGCTAGTAAAATTTTGTAAAATCTGGCAAGCTAGCAACTAGGGGAAGCCACAGGATTCAGCCTGTCCATGAAAATTGTACTTGCTGAAAAGGTTGCTTCCTTCATGTTCTTTTGGAACTGATAGGACTCGCTTTCCCCATTCTAGCATGAGTCAGTTCTTCATCTTTAAAATGGGGATGCCACCTTCTGCAAATATTGTCTGTGGACCCGTACATGGCAGAAGGCTAGCCGTGTTCCTGAAACCTTATCCCAAGCATACACAGTACCAGATGCCTAGAACAAGTTCTGGCAGCTTCTTCAAATTCCGGGTTCTTTTCTGTTATTTCTAATTCTAAGGTTTTCCAAAATAGAATTGCCTCCCTGACCCACAGATTTGTTCATCTCAAATTACCACACCATACCACTTAGAAACCCTCCCTCTTTAGCTCCCCAATGTTCCTTTATAGGTTTTCGGCACTGGAACCACTTATAAACGGCCTTATACACCACAAAGACGGCAGATGACTTTGCAGCTCCCAAAGAATATTAGGCATGATGGGGTGGGATGCAGATAGGCCCTTTTAAACTTTAAGTTCCATTTTTAGGTTGCCATGTACAAGACTTGATAACTTAAAAGTTCCTCCCAGCAATGGACAAGTGACCTCATTTAAAAATCTAATTGGAATAAACCTCACACAGGCCAGGCTCTCCTTAGTTTTAAAGATTAACAAAAGGTGCAGAGATTGGAGTGTCTACATCCCTGCACCTCCAGAGAGTTCTCTAGTAACTCTGCTAGGAAGGTAGGTGGGCCCCTGAGCCTAAGTGAATTGGAACAGCCTGTTTTAAAACAGGCACCAGAACCTGGCTACAGAATGTTTACTGTGCAGTCTCCTGGAGTGACTAAGTGGGCAGGCATCTCCAGGAGCCCAGCCAGGAGAGCCCTGCTTCCGAGAGACATGTCCCCACCTCCCACACGCTCCCAACCACCACCCTCTCTGCCTTCCTGCCACTGGGTGTGCAATGACACAGGAGACAGAGTGAGTCTATCTGAGGTGCTATAAAATCCATCAGTGCATATGAAGAAAAAGCTAAAACCGTGGGGACCACAATTTACTTCCAAATTTTATATCCTTCAAAATCGTGCTGCACATTCGTGGTCAGAGGCGGCAGATTGTGATGTTGGTTTGCTGCTTGTGGAAAAAATGCTGAGGCCCATCAGTATCATGGGAAATCCTTTTAGAGATTGCAAAGATTCTGTTTTTTTGGAGAGTGGGCCTTTTCCACCTGGCAAAACTCTGGAATTTCAAAGGTAGAACTCAGCCCTCTTCTCTGTTTTTGCTCTCAACAGACCTCAATCCTCTTCAACGTCGGGGTCTTTGGTCTGGGCTCTAAGAAATGAAACATATTCCCCAATGTGTTTTCTTTCTTTTTTAATAAAAATATCAAAGGCATACTTATCAGTGGCTGAGGAGGGAAAGCTGTGGCAAAGGCTATTTTTTAACTGGAACATGCCCCGTGTTGTGCCGCACTCATCCAGGGGCGCTGGAAGATTGATGGCTGGACATGTGGAGGGAACTGCCACTGATTGAAATCAGACAACTGCAAGCTGTGCGGGAGAGCCAGGGGAACCCATTTTAACCACAGCCGTCCAGTGTTAGCACATTTGGACAGGGCTCAGAGGAGCTGGGCAACACTAGGAGGCCAAGGGCAGAAGGAGGGGCCGGGAAAGGTTCAAGGATGCACACTTCTCTGTGTCTCCGTCTCATCCGCGCCTTTTTAAAAAGCACTGGGCAAGACAGAACACTCCTTGCCAATGACCCGCCATGGGCCTTGGGATTGGAAATGAAAAATAATCAGTCAGCTTGCAAAAGCAGAGAAAAGAGATAAAAATGATAAAGCCTGCTGTTTCCCTGACCGAAATTCCTGATGCTACTGTCCCTGAATTTTGGGCAGGATTCCTTTATTTGCTTTTCAACAGGCGGGGGCCAGGGAGGAAGCCACGGGAAATTGTCAGTGTGTGACTTAGTACCCATCACCAGGATTGTAGCCAGAGTTCAGCGTTGTTAACAATTGTGCAGCTATGCACTTGAACTGAGACATTTTTATTTCATTACGGGTGTCGGTTTACAGCCATTAGCTAAGCAGATTGGCCAGGACCAAAAGGCTTTTTTTTTTTTTTTTTTTTTTTTAGTGTGTTATCACCAGATCTCTCTTCTATTATTCAGGTCTTTAAAAAAGAGAGAAAAGGAGGGAGGGCTGCTTTAAGTACATTATGTTTTGCGACTTGTCTCTGTCCTTTGGCCCGAACAGTCTAAAGTAGGTTTTATTAGAAATCATTATTTAGATTCCAGCCCAGGAGCATATCGATCGCCTGTGTATAATGGTTCCCAGATCACAGAAAGTAGCAGAGAGGGTCTCTGCTGGGCCGACATAATGTCAGTGACAATTCATTTTTTGCCAGTTAGGATGCTGGTTTAATATCCTGAAAAAGGCACTTAACACCACCCTTTCATAACATCTGTCAGGGCCCGCCCCGTGACTTGTTTCTCACACTGTGGGCTCCCAGGCAGTTTGGGGCCTTTCTCTGAAACATGCTTCCCTCAGAGGCCTCCGAATTCCTCAGACATTCAACTGTCCCCAGCCCCGGGGCCCAACACTCGCAGACCAGCTGTTACAACTTTCCAGGACGCTCCTAAATTTTCTAAATGTGTGCCGTATAAAAATAAAATTGAGGACGGTGAGTGTTCAGGAGCCCTGTGTGTGAAGAATATAACTCATCCTGCGGCTCGGGCCCATTATTTCCACATTCTTCTGCAGCTCTCAGTTTCATCTCGGGCCTCAGAGCCGTTCAGCAGGAAGCTCAAGGCTTGAAATTTAGGTCAAGTGATCTTTTTTTTTTTTTTTTCTTTTACTCCCTTACTTTTCTTTTAAAGTCCTCCTTTTATTTGGAAACCTTTTTAAAAATACGAAAATGTTGAAAGAAAAGTACAAGATACTCTACATCTGAATTTAACACTTGTTAAAATTTTGTCTCTACTGTAGTTTGTTTTCTCTTGTACACTCACATACACACTCAACACACTCACGCATTCTCATCCATGTTCACACACACGGTCATGCTCACACACTCACATACACACTCAACACACGCATTCTCATCCATGTTCACACACACGGTCATGCTCACACACTCACATACACACAACACACTCACGCATTCTCATCCATGTTCACACACACGGTCATGCTCACACACTCACATACACACTCAACACACGCATTCTCATCCATGTTCATACACACGTCATGCTCACACGCTCACACGTTACTATACACACTCGCACATTCTCATCCATGTTCACACACACGGTCATGCTCACACACTCACACATTACTATACACACTCACACATTCTCATCCATGTTCACACACATGGTCATGCTCACACACTCACACATTACTATACACACTCACACATTCTCATCCATGTTCACACACACGGTCATACTGACACACTCACACATTACTACACACACTCACACATTCTCATCCATGTTCACACACACGGTCATGCTGACACTCACACATTACTACACACACTCACACATTCACACACTCTCATCCATGTTCATACAGTCATGCTCACACACTCACACATTACTACACACACAAACTCACACATTCTCATCCATGTTAACACACACGGTCATGCTCACACACTCACATACACACTCAACACACTCACGCATTCTCATCCATGTTCACACACATGGTCATGCTCACACACTCACACATTACTACACACACACATTCACACACTCTCCATGTTCATACAGTCATGCTCACACACTCACACATTACTACACACACTCACAAACGCACACATTCTCATCCATGTTAACACACACGATCATGCTCACACATTGCTACACACACTCACACATTCTTATCCATGTTCACACACGTTGCCATGCTAACACACTCACACATTACTACACACACTCACACATTCACACATTCTCATCCATGTTCATACAGTCATGCTCACATTCACACATTACTACACACACTGACACATTCTCATCCATGTTCACACACACGGTCATGCTCAAACACTCATACATTACTACACACACTCACACACTGACACATTCTCATCCATGTTCATACAGTCATGCTCACACACTCACACATTACTACGCACACTCACACACTCACCTTGCACGCAAAATCACATTCACATATTCTTACACATATTCTCAAACTGTCTCTCACACACACACACCCATATAGTTTTAAAAATAAGTGGCAGATATCCTGATATTTTATCACTAAGTACACCAGTGAGCATTTCCTAAGAACCATATGACAATACTTTATCACACCTAAGAAAATTAGCAGTAATTCTGTGATATAATCTATGACTTATTTCATATTCACATATCCCCCAGTTGAGCCCAATAGGTTTTTATAGCTATTTTCCCCTAATCCGCAATCTAGTCAAGATGCATTAATTGCATTTGGTTGGTCTTTGTGGGTTGTGTTTTTTCGCATGAATTTTTTTTTAACGTTGCCTTTTTAAAAACTCCAGTTTAGTTGTCTTATAGAATGTTCCTTCATTTTTTTTTTTGGTAAGCGTTGTAAACGAATATCACATATAGCAGAGTACTCAAATCTTAAGGGAACTGTTCCATGATTTCCTTTAACAAAGTAAAATAGACTTGTGTAACTTCTACCTAGATCGAGACGTGGAATACTACCTGTACCCGTAAGCATCACTCAAGCCTCCTCCAAGCCGTTGCTGTCAGCAAAAAATAACACTATTCTGACTTCTATTGTATAGTAGACACTCAGGAAATATTAGTTGAATGAATAGATTATCAAAGTTTTCATTATCTCCTGATGTGAATTTGGGCAAATTATACCACTTTGGACGTTGTCTAACATCTCTTCCTATTAAAAATAATTATATATTCTATGACAGTTATAGTAAATATTAGCTATTATTAACATCAGTTTTATGTTTGAAAGACTGTTTCCTTGCATGTTTCTATTTTGCAGTTCTCTTTATTCACTGTTTCATTTAGCATTAGTATTGAATAATAAGTTATCTCTGATAAAAGTAATAAATATATTTGTCTGAAAATATATTCACTATCATATTTTAAACACATGTTTTTTTATATCCTTAAAACCATAAGATATTTATTATAAAATGACTACAGAATAAATTTCATATTAAATCACAGTAGTGATCCTACTGCTTCAGTATAAACTGCAGATCACTGTTGTCTACGAGTGTTTCAAATGCATTGTAATGTGTGGCTATTATGTGTGTTATGGAAACATCTACTGCTTCTCAGTAGTATTTAACTTCTAGGTTTGTTTGGATAGTTTGAATACTTTCTATCGTTTTATGCTTTATTTCTCTTCTCTTGTTCATGTAATAGATTACTAAATGGAATGCATCATTATGTAACAACCAAAAAATTGTTAGGCAGAACAATTGAAAACAGGCTATTCATGAATAAGCAATGAAAGAACACATCATACAGCCACGGCCTTCATCTGAAGTCATCTCTCTGATGATTTATTTTTGCCAAGAAGTAAAGAATTATTTGTGTCTTTCGAAAGCTATATTCTACATTCGTTTTAGTTGTTGAATCTCTGTGTTCGTAACATATGGGAAGACATAAAAGGACATTTTATGCTAAAATTTTAATACCAGAGATAACATGACTGTTAAATATCCATTTTCTATTTATGCTGCATATATAATGAATTTCTATCTGATTGATTTTGACTACAGAGGGATGGTAGTTATCTCTGTATTGTGGCTCTTTAATACTCTGACAATATTATTAGTGTTCTGACTCTGAATATAATTGTATTTTGGAAGCCAGCTTGTAATGCAAAGAGAAAAATTCAGAGTTGGCTTAGATTGACTCAGTCTTTTTTCGAATGCCACAAATTATAGTATCTAAGATCTGGAAAAGAGACATGATTTCGATAGAAAAAAATGACAGGGTTCAAATAAAATTGGGCAGATATTAGGATTTGATGTCACATTTTTACAGAGAGAGTTATGAAATATGTGTAAAGCCCTAAGAAAGTAGGACTTGCCATCTCATTTATGGAATGTCTAATCAACCAATTAAGGAGTTTAACCAATTTCCAACTTAAACCCAGTGGCACATGCCTGTAGTCCCAGCTACTCTAGAGGCTGAGACAGGGGGAATCACATGAAGTCAAGCCTGCAGTGAGTTGTGATTGTACCACTGCACTCCAGCCTGGGCAACAGAGCAAGACCTTGTCTCAAAAATAATAAAAAAAATCAATGTTTCACAAATACACTCTGCTTTTCTTCATGCATTCTTTTCATCTGGAGCATGACTCTTCTAAACGCTAGCCATAGAAATCCTCCATAATCCCATGGAAATGTATCTCAAACACTCCTTCTCTCAGGTATTTTCAGATTCTTTTTTTCAGACATAATTTCCCTCTTCTTTAAACCTATATAGCAGTTTTTCTGACTCTTCTGTTACAGAAATCAAATTATGCCATACAGCATAATAGCTTGTTTGTCTTATTTCTGCATTGAATGGAAGCTCAGGTAGTGGGTCTTACACTTAGGAATGCATAGCAATTGCTAGTAAGAGGTTAAACTACGCTACGTATTCCCAGGTCAAACCTTCAGACACTTTTTTTTTTTTTTTTTTTTTTTTTTGAGATGGAGTCTCACTCTGTCACCCAGGCTGGAGTGCAGTGGTGTGATATTGGCTCACTGCAACCTCTGCCTCCTGGGTTCAAGCGATTCTCCTGCCTCAGCCTCCCGAATAGCTGGGATTACAGGCACCTGCCACCATGCCTGGCTAATTTTTGTATTTTTAGTAAAGACAGGGTTTCACCATATTGGTCAGGCTGGTCTCGAACTTCTGATCTCAAGTGATCTGCCCGCCTCAGCCTCCCAAAGTACTGGAATTTCAGGTGTGAGCCTCCACTCCCAGCCCCTTAGAAATTCTTATTTAATAACCTGGGTGATGGCAAGGTTATTGGCATACACATAAGGCTGTAGATGGTCCTAAAATCATATCTTGAAAAACACTCAGACCAGAAATCTTGTGTCTTTCTCACTGCACTCTGCATCCCTAGCACCACCTTGCATATCATAGATGCTCAGTGTATAGTGAATAACTGGGTCAGCACTGATGCTTGATTAATCAGTCGCCTATCTGCAGTATAACAACCTTCAGGGTTTTACCCCCCACCTGTTGTCTGCAATTCCTCAAACCTTTTCAAAGCTCTCAGTGAAACTCTATGAGAAACCACCAGTAGAAACAGTTCTTTTCCAGCCTTGTTTCTTACCATGCTATTGCTATTCCCTCTCTAATGCTATTCCCATAGAAGCAAAGTACTTCCAAATCTGTTTGGTCTTATCCATGAAATAAGTTGAAAATTTCTCACAGTGAGAAACACTTGACTTTGTTACCATGCCAAAGTTCTCTGAATTAATCACACTGTCCACAGGTTGGAATAGTTCCATCAGTCTGAATTTTACAGTTATTTAAAGCTGAGCAGACAAGAATTGCTCAGCTCTGGAAAAGGAACTCACAGACTCTCTGAGGCATAATCAATTGGATTAGGAGTCTCTCTTCTGAAGCTGATTTTGTAACTTTGTCCCTTCTGAATTTTCCCAGTCATTTTGCCTTTCAAACTCGCTTAAAGAGAAGGTTCCTTTCTCACATGACTCAATAGGTGAAAATAATTATGATGCAATTAACAGCAAATTTAATTGTAAACATTATATTTCTGTGCCCAATATAAACATGAAAAATTATAGATTTATCTTGCTTTCAGATTTCTTAAAGAGCAAGAAAATTGTTTTCTTTGATTTAAACTAATGCTGAATACAATGTCATGTTGTTCTTTGATATCACTAAGGCTTAGTGTGAGAATGTTTTCATTAAGGTAGAAAGCAATAAAGAAGAAAATTTGAAAAAGTTTGGCCTGATTGTATTACCACCTCTTTATCCTCTAGCAGCCCTTTCAATTAAGAAAGAAAAGCCATTTTTCAGAATCAAAGTGGAAAAACCAGGAAGCAGGAAATATTTTTAAAGTATTGTATTGTTTTTAAAAATTACCTAAAGAAAATGTGACAAGATGAATAAAAATTTAATTATACCACCACTGTTGGTTTTAAGTCAATTTTATTCCCTTATGAGAAGTTTTATAGACAATTTTCTACCTAAAAAACACTGGCAATATAATAATCAAATAAATTTGTTTTAAGTTCAATAACAAGGGAGCTAGGATACATGAGACATTTGAACATCAAGATCTCACTGGCCTCAAAGAGAGGTACAAATCTAGATGATGATGCCTATGGAATAATTTATTGATGGAAAATGTGACATAAACCTGTTTCTCCTTTCTATGAGAGATGCTTAGAATGTTTCTTCAATAATTTCTATCTTCAAGACATGTTTAGAACAGTCACAATAGTTGGCTCTGATGGACCATGATTTCATATACACAGTTTATTTTTTTTCCTTATTAGTCTTGAGATCATACATTCATTTAACAACAAAAAAAAGATTGAATTCTGCTGCCTGCTGGAAAGAAAGTCAAAGCAGAACAGCTGCCCTCAAAGGCTCATGATCTAATGGAGAAGACTAAAAGGTAAACAAATTCAGTCTATAAAGAGTGTAAGGAGAGTAGCTAAAACAGTGTGCCATGGGATTACAGAAAAGGCAGGCCCTCACTACTTGGTGAATCGGCGGGGAAACAACAAAAGCGATTTGAACTGAGTGTCAAAGGACAAGCACGTGTCTGTCTGTTATGTAAGAGAGGTAGAGGCTTGAAACCTAGGAAAAAGCAGTGTTTGTCCAGTGAGCAGGCTTTAAAAGTTATGACTTTTTAGGGGGTTCCATGTTGTTCTGTATCATGGGAACACTAGATGTATGTGAAGAAATTACAAGAGACCACATCATCAAAAGCATGGTATGACATGCCAGGGAGCTGACTTTTTTCTCAGACCATAGAGGCTCTGAAGAAAGTGACATGATTCTATTTATTATTTTTCAAAACAGTTTTATTGAGATATTATTGGCATACAACAGACTGGTTTTTTACATGGAGTTGTATAAATCCATATAACCACAATCGTGATAATGAAGATATCCATCACTCCCCTAAATTTCCTTGAGGTTCTTTATAATCCCTTCCCCTTCCCTCTCTCCCACAATCAAACCTAGAAAACCACTGAACGGCCGGGCGCGGTGGCTCAAGCCTGTAATCCCAGCACTGTGGGAGGCCGAGATGGGCGGATCACGAGGTCAGGAGATCGAGACCATCCTGGCTAACACGGTGAAACCCCGTCTCTACTAAAAAATACAAAAAACTAGCCGGGCGCGGTGGCGGGCGCCTGTAGTCCCAGCTACTCCGGAGGCTGAGGCAGGAGAATGGCGTGAACCCGGGAGGCGGAGCTTGCAGTGAGCTGAGATCCGGCCACTGCACTCCAGCCTGGGCGGCAGAGCGAGACTCCGTCTCAAAAAAAAAAAAAGAAAAGAAAACCACTGAACTACTGATCTGCTTTCTGTTGCTGTAGATTAATGAACATTTTCTAGAATTTTACATGAGTCAAATCAGATAGTACATATGTATCAATATTATCCAACTTATTTAGTTTGGCACAATTATTTTATCCAGCTTCTTTAGTTTAGCACACATCATAAAATACTAATATTTTGAGACTTGTCAGTGTTGTGTGTATCAATGTTCCACTCTCTTTTATTGCTGAGTAGTGCTCTGCTATATGGTTACACCACAATTTGTTTATCTATTTGCTTGTTGATGAATATGTGAGTTGTTTCCAGTTTTTAGCTATTACAAGCAAAGCTGCAATGAATGTTCATGCATGAGTCTTTGCATAAACATGTGCTTTCTTTGTCTTAGGTATATACTTTTGTCTATATGAAATGGCTGGATCATGTGATAGGTCATATTTAACTTTTTAAAAGATTATCAAACAGTTTTCTAAAGTGTTTATACTATTTTACATTTGCACCAGTAGTGTATGAGGGTCCCAGTCTCTCTACATCCTTGCCAGCACTTGGTGTGATTAGACTTTTAAATTTTACCAGTCTTAATAGGTGTGTAGTGCTATTCATTGTAGTTTCAATGTGCATCTCCCTACTGACGGCTGATTTTGAGCGTCTTTTCATGTGCTTATTTACTACCTGTATAGCTCCTTTGATGATATGTCTGTTTAAATCTTTTGTCAGTTTTTAAAGTGGGCTTTCTAAAATTTTCTTATTGCTAATTTTTTTTAGAGTTCTTTAGAAATTCTTGATACAAATCTTTTGTCAGCTATATAACTTACACATATTTTTCTCCAAGTATGAGGCTTGTTTTGTGAAAAATAAATGTTTTTAATTTTGAAGTTCAATTTATCCAGTCTTTCTTTTATGAATCATGCTTTTGGTATAATTTCTAATAAACTTTTGCCTAACCTAAGGTCAAAAAAATTTTTCTGTTTCACATTTATAGTTTTAGGTTTTGTATTTATGTGTGTGATCCATTTTAAATTAACTTTGTGTGTTGTGCCAGGCATAAATAGGAGTTCATTTTTAAAACTGTATTGATATTAAATTGACCCAGCACTATTTGTTGAAAATATTATCCCTTCCCTACTGAATTGCTCTTGTCACTCTATCAAAAATCAATATTCTAACCTAACAGATATCTAATGAATGCTCTGTTCAACAACAGCGCAGTACACGTTCTTCTTAAGTGTACATAGAACATTCTTCAGGATAAGCCACACGTTAGGCAATGAGACAAGTTTCAATAAGTTTACAAAGATTAAAACCATGCAAAGTACCTTTTCCAACCACAATGGAATGAAACCAGAAGTTAGTCACAGAACGAAATATGGAAAATTCACAAATATGTAGAAATTAAATAACACTCTCAAAGAACCAGCGGTTCAAAGAAGAAATCACAATGGAAATTAGAAAATGCTTCAGACAAATGAAAACAAAAATGCAACGCACCACAATTTATGGGATGCAGCAAAGTGGTGATTGTAGAGATATTTATAGCTATAAATGTCTATATATAAAAACAAGATCTCAAATTAATAACCTAACTTCGCACCTTAAGGAGCTAGGAAAAGAACAAACTAAACCCAAAAATAGCAGAAGAAAAGGAATCATTGCCCACAAAATTCTGAAAAAGAGAGAACAAAAGAGGCAGCCTGCTGTTTGACCCTCAGCATACTGGATATATTATACACTTAAAATAATGGCATCATCATAAGGAAATTTTATTGTAGGGTCAAAATAATAATAGATGTGTAGCTGTTAGGTACGGAATAAAGTTGACATTTGTATGTCATTTATTATGAAAGAAACTATGACTTTGGAGAACATCCATTTAACAGAACTTGACCTCAGAATTCTACACGTGGTGTTTCCATAGGACAGATGTTTGCTCTGAGGTTGTAGCTTATTACATAATGTACCAATGGGGAAAATATTCATTTCAACAGTACGTGGCCAATGTT
Source organism: Macaca nemestrina (assembly GCF_043159975.1). Classification (NCBI taxonomy): domain Eukaryota; kingdom Metazoa; phylum Chordata; class Mammalia; order Primates; family Cercopithecidae; genus Macaca; species Macaca nemestrina. The sequence continues at coordinate 37,821,376 of NC_092129.1, forward strand.
TTTCACCATAAAATTCTGTCAGAGAAACAAGAAGTCCCTGAAATATATTTTTATTTGTGCATTAAAGGATAGATTGGAAGTTTTAAGGAGAAATTACAAGGCTTAATTCAGGTAGATTTTTTTTTTAAATGCAGGAAAAGAAATTGGTTGACTTTCAATCTCACGAGTTTAAGAAATTGTGATTGTACCCAAAGTACTTTAAAACAACATAAAAATGAAAAGTCCTACACATCTGTGGGATATGGGTAAAAACAAGTAAAATCCAGTTTTATAAGTATATGGAGTAATTTTTTACTGTTCAGTTTCTGGGAAGAAAAAGGCAACTTCTATTATGGCTGATATGCTGAAGAAGCTAAGTGATTATCCTAAATGAGACTGCCAGGAAAATCATTATGAGTTGTTATCATGTGCTATAAACTGTAGATAAATTTAAAACATACAAAGACATGAAAAAAGGATAAAGTTACATAACAAGTAAACAAAAATCAGATCTTTTAATTTTTCTATATACAGTCTCATTCATACAGCAGACAATGCCTAATTATAAGTGTAACAAACTAGCTCTGCACTTTCCTCCACACCTCATTCATTGGCGGGGCTCAAAGCATCTTAAACCACAGGACTGGCTGTCCAGAGACATGGGCAAGAAAGGAAAAGAATCAAGACAGCAGAGAAAAGTTTGCAGCAAGGTTGTGCAAACAGGATCACAAACAGAGAACAGAACCAAAAGAGATGATTTCAAATGCTGTCATGGAGAAGGGAAACTTTCCTTAAAGAGAACCATGAAGAACAGGGGTACCTGAGCAATAAAGCAATGAAGATACCAGAATTTCCTATTATCCCAAATCTTTTCTTTTTTTTTTTTTAACTCTAATTCCTTTTTTATTAAAATTGTAGATTTCTGAAAATCTTTCCCATTGACTTTCTTAAATTAAAACATGATTATCTTTTGGAAATGGATTCCTGTATGTTTAATTTTGCCTTCTTAGCTCCCAATTCAGTGTTTTACAAGTAGTAAGGACCTAATAATTGAGTGTTTGGTGACATCCAGTTTAAATGTTATGTAAATATTGTAGCAGTCAAATATATCCTTGAAATATCTGACTATGAAACAACCCCTGGACATTATTGCTAGATCAATAGTCATAACTGCCTGCTGTCCAGTATTAGGAATTTCTGAAGAGTCCCTGGGTTTCAGCCTGTGAGATTAGGAATGCCATTCTTTGCAGGTGATTTTTTCTCTTATAAAATCTACACTATTGAGACATGACTTTGCAATCAGTGCACAGATTGGGTCTTCTGTAAATGCAGCCAAGGGTTAGTGGTATCTGAGCACTTTCTGGGACACACCTTTCAATGCGCTGCTGCATCCACTAGACATAGATTGCTGCTTGCATTATATGGACAAAATGCATTTAAAAGTTTCTGTAGTAGTTTGTGACATGAAAAGTTGTTTGGCTGTGTCCCCACCCAAATCTCATCTTGAATTGTAGCTCCCATAATTCCCACATGTTATGGGAGGGACCTAGTGGGAGATAATTGAATCATGGGGTCGGGTCTTTCTTGTGCTGTTCTCATGATGATGAATAAGTCTCACAAGATCTGATGGTTTTAGAAAGGGGAGTTCCCCCACACATGTTCTGCCTGCTGCCATGTAAGACATGACTTCGTTTCTCGTTTGCCTTCTGCCATGATTGTGAGGCCTCCCCAGCCATGTGGAACTGTGAGTCCATTAAATTTCTTTCTTTTATACATTACCCAGCCTCTGGTATGTCTTTATTAGTAGCATGAGAACAGACTAATAGAAAAGTGTACTTTAATCATACAACAGCTACCAAAAGCTTTTCTCCTAGGGGAAGTAAGGCTGATACTAAATCATCTTATTGCATATCATTGACCACAGGGGTTTTCCTACATGTACAATACTTCTCTATTCAGACTCCAAATATTATTTTTCTTTGAAATTTATTCTATCTTATTAGATACAGAAGCTGAAACTTTCAGATCTTCTAGAAAACATAACCAAATCATTCCAATAAATACTTACTACATTTTAAAAAATGTAGACCCCATATTTATATTCAACACATAACTTCTCCCTGTTTTGTGGGCATGCTTCCCCTAAATAGCTACAATCACTCTTTCAAAGAGGAAAGACATAATCTCATGCACAGAAAAATTTATTTTAAAAGATGAATAACAAACTGAAATAGTAGTGGGCCATAAATTGAACTGATGGTTTCCCATGAGACTCAAGTTAGAATGACAAAGGATACATACTATAGAAGATTTCAAAAGTGTGGCATGTAATTGAGTAATTAATTTGCTTAACTGTAATTGAATTTGATTCTCCCTTGAATGACCTAAGTCCATTTTTTCTCTTCCATCCTCTATTCCTCAACATCTCCCTCCAAAACAGAAAAGACTAAGCCCTAGAAGAATGGCCAAATTGGTTTAATTATTGTTTTGTTTTGTTTTTCTAGCCTGTGACTATGGCACATAGAAATGCAAGTTCAAGGCCATGCACAGTAGCTCAGGCCTGTAATCCCAGCACTTTGGGAGACCAGGGTGGGCAGATCACCTGAGGTCAGGAGTTCAAGACCAGCCTGGCCAACATGGTGAAACGCTGTCTCTGCTAAAAAGAAAAACAAAACAAACAAACAAAAAACAGAAATTAGCCAGGCATGGTGGTGTGCACCTGTAGTCCGAGCTACTTCGGAGGCTGAGACAGGAGAATTGCTTGAACCCAGGAGGCGGAAGTTGCAGTGAGCTGAGATAATGCCACTACACTCCAGCATGGGCAACAGAGCGAGACTTGATCTTAAAAAAAAAAAAAAAATTAAAAAAATTAAAGAAAAATCTGTTCAAAGACATTCTTTGTAATCAGAATTAATCTCTGAACCAATCGCACAGTTAAGCCTATATATCGATGTATTCTTCAAATTACTCAGGCTCAGAGACATAAAACCACTAAATTAACATAAATCCAATACTTAACCCATGTATTCTCCAAGTTAATTAAACTCAAAGATATATGACCACTAATTAACACTGAAGAGTCGTTCATTGGTTACAAGCTGTATTTGACTTTAGAATGTTTTCCTTTTGCGGCTATGCTTCATGAAAGAAGTACCTGATCATATTTGCTTTAGTAAGAAAAATATTTGACACCTATAGTGCTTTATACATTTTGGCAGCCCATATATAAACAAACTCTGAATTTTTGAGCAGTATTATTCTGTTGGAATATACATGGCACACAAAACTCATGAAGGTGTGGCAATGATGTCAAATGCCACTGAATTGAACAAAAGTATAATAAATCTTGTTATGACTTTAATGCTTCCAGAATATTAAGATACAACAATTTTTACCCAGAATTAAACATTTTCAGAAATGCTAGCATAAATAAGGCTTTAATTCAAAAGCTTTCCTTCTTCTCCCTTGTAGTAAATTATAGTGATTTTTTTCCCATTGTCCACTCGAGATATTTTGGTACTGTAAAACTGTTGTAGATTTCAGAAGACCACCCTCCTGGAGGGCATTTGAATTGGTTACTAGGAAAAATCAGGGGAAGTTGATGAACCTGAGAACTTGAAGGGTGAATTGTGAATTGGTTTTAGGATATGTCTTGTGATGTGATATAGATGTGTCATCTACATGAATTTCAGACTAGAAATAAGAACATATTGGAATACCTGGCAAGAGGTCTGGACAAAAACAGAGAGCAGTTAGGTGTGGTCAGAGAGAAACGGAGTGATAGAGGTCAGCAGGCTTTGGGATGATAGCACCTGTGCTGGATCCAGATCCTGGCTTAGAGTATAAACTGAACTATACCACCTGAAATGGAAGTTACAACTTCAGGAAAAGAAGACTGAATCATAAAGAATGAATAGAAGAGGGTAGAACATTGTAGTCATTCAAAAGGATCAAAGAGAAAGGTTATCAGGATGATCATAGAGCTAGCATTGAATCTATAAATGACTTTGGGCAGTACGGCCATTGTCACGATATTGATTCTTCCTATCCATGAGCATGAATGTTTTTCCATTTGTTTGTGTCTTCTCTTATTTCCTTGACCTTGGAGAGGTCCTTCACATCCCTTGTAAGTTGTTTTCCTAGGTATTTTATTCTCTTTGTAGCAATTGTGAATGGGAGCTCACTCATGATTTGGCTGTTTGTCTATTATTGGTGTACAGGAATGCTTGTGATTTTTGTACATTGATTTTGTATCCTGAGACTTTGCTGAAGTTGCTTATCAGCCTAAGGAGTTTTTGGGCTGAGATGATGGGGTTTTCTAAATAGACAATCATGTCATCTGCAAACAGGGACAATTTGACTTCCCCTCTTCCTATTTGAATACCCTTTATTTCTTTCTCTTGCCTGATTGCCCTGGCCAGAACTTCCAATATTATGTTGAATAGGAGTGGTGAGAGAGGGCATCCTTGTATTGTGCCGATTTTCAAAGGGAATGCATCCAGCTTTTGCCCATTCAGTATGATATTGGCTGTGGGTTTGTAATAAATAGCTCTTATTATTTTGAGATATGTTCCATCAATACCTAGTTTATTGAGTGTTTTTAGCATGAAGAGGTGTTGAATTTTATCGATGGCCTTTTCTGCATCTATTGAGATAATCATGTGGTTTTTGTCATTAGTTCTGTTATGCAATGGATTACATTTATTGATTTGCCTATGTTGAACCAGCTTTGCATCCCAGGGATGAAGCCGACTTGATCATGGTGGATAAACTTTTTGATGTGCCGCTGGATTCGGTTTGCCAGTATTTTATTGAGGATTTTCGCATCAATGTTCATCAGGGATATTAGCCTTAAATTTTCTTTTTTTGTTGTTGTATCTCTTCAGGGTTTTGGTATCAAGATGATGCTGGCCTATAAAATGAGTTAGGGAGGATTCCCTCTTTTTCTATTGATTGGAATAGTTTCAGAAGTAATGGTACCAGCACCTCTTTGTACCTCTGGTAGAACTTAGCTGTGAATCCTTCTTGACCTGGGCATTTTTTGGTTGGTAGGGTATTAATTACTGCCTCAATTTCAGAACTTGTTATTGGCTTATTCAGGGATTCGACTTCTTCCTAGTTTAGTCTTGAGAGGGTGTATGTGTCCAGGAATTTATATGTTTCTTCTAGATTTTTATTTTGTTTGCATAGAGGTGTTTACAGTATTCTTTGATGGTAGTTTGTATTTCTGTGGGATCAGTGGTGATATCCCCTTTATCATTCTTTATTGTGTTATTTGATTCTTCTCTCTGTTTTTCTTTATTGGTCTGGCTAGCGATCTGTTTCGTTAATCTTTTCAGAAAACCAGCTCCTAGATTCACTGATTTTTTGAAGGGTTTTTTGTTTCTCTATCTCCTTCAGTTCTGCTCTTATCTTGGTTATTTCTTGTCTTCTGCTAGCTTTTGAATTTGTTTGCTCTTGCCTCTCTAGTTCTTTTAATTGTGATATTAGGGTGTCGATTTTAGATCTTTTCCCCCTTTCTCATGTGGGCATTTAGTGTTATAAATTTTTCTCTAAACACTCCTTTAGCTGTGTCCCAGAGATTCTGGTGTGTTGTGTCTTTGTTTTCATTGGTTTCAAAGAACTTATTTATTTCTGCCTTAATTTTGCTATTTACCCAGTAGTCATGCAGGAGTAGATTGTTCAGTTTCCATGTAGTTGTATGGTTTTGAGTGAGTTTCTTAATCCTAGGTTCTAATTTGTTTGAACTGTGGTCTGAGAGACTGTTATGATTTCTGTTCTTTTGCATTTGGTGAGGAGTGTTTTACTTCCAATTATGTGGTAAATTTTAGAATAAGTGTGATGTGGTGCTGAGAAGAATGTATATTCTGTTGATTTGGGGTGGAAAGTTCTGTAGATATCCATTAGGTCCACTTGGTCCAGAGCTGAGTTCAAGTCCTGGATATCCTTGTTAATTTTCTGCCTCAATCTGTTTAATACTGACAGTGGAGTGTTAAAGTCTCCCACTATTACTGTGTGGGTGTCTAAGTCTCTTTGTAGATCTCTAAGAACATTCTTTATGAATCTGGGTGCTCCTGTATTGAGTACATATATATTCAGAATAGTTAGCTCTTCTCATTGCATTGATCCCGTTACCATTATTTAATGCCCTTCTTCACCTTTTTTGATCTTTGTTGGTTTAAAGTCTGTTTTATCAAAGACTAGGATTGCAACCTCGACTTTTTTTGGCTTTCCATTTGTTGGTAAATATTCCTACATCCCTTTATTTTGAGTCTGTGTGTGTCTTTGTACATAAGATGGGTCTCCTGAATATAGCACACCGAAGGGTCTTGACTCTTTATCCAATTTGCCAGTCTGTGTCTTTTAATTGGAGCATTTAGCCCACTTACATTTAAAGTTGATGTTATGTGTGAATTTGATCCTGTCATCATGATGCTAGCTGGTTATTTTGCATATCAGTTGATGCAGTTTCTTCACAGTGTCATTGGTCTTTATATTTTGGTATGTTTTTGCAGTGACTGATACTGGTCCTTCCTTTCCATGTTTAGTGCTTCCTTCAGGAGCTCTTGTAAGTCAGGTCTGTTGGTGACAAAATCCCTCAGCATTTGCTTGTCTATAAAGGATTTTATTTCTCCTTCACTTATGAAGCTTAGTTTGGCTGGATCTGAAATTCTGGGTTGAAAATTCTTTTCTCTAAGAATGTTGAATATTAGTCCCCACTCTCTTCTGGTTTGTAGGGTTTCTGCAGAGAGATTAACTGTTAGTCTGATGGGCTTCCCTTTGTGGATAACCTGACCTTTCTCTCTGATGGCCCTAAACATTTTTTTCTTCGTTTCAACTCAGTGGATCTGATGATTATGTGTCTTGGGGTTGCTCTTCTTGAGAAGTATCTTTGTGGCATTCTCTGTATTTTCTAAATTTGAATGTTGGCCTGTCTTGCTGGGTTAGGGAAGTTCTCCTGGATAATATTCTGAAGTGTGTTTTCCAACTTGGCTCCATTCTCCTCGTCACTTTCAGGTACCCCAATCAATCATAGGTTTGGTCTTTTCACATGGTCCCATATTTCTTGGAGGATTTGTTTGTTCCTTTTCATTCTTTTTTCTCTAATCTTGTCTTCATGCTTTATTTCATTAAGTTGATCTTCAATCTCTGATATCCTTTTTTCTGCTTGATTGATTTGGCTATCGATACTTGTGTATGCTTCACTAAGTTCTCGTGCTGTGTTTTTCAGCTCTATCAGGCCATTTATGTTCTTCTCTAAACTGGTTATTCTAGTTAGCAGGTCCTGTATCAAGGTTTTTAACTTCCTTGCATTGGGTTAGAACGTGCTCCTTTAGCTCGGAGGAGTTTGCTATTACCGACCTTCTGAAGCCTACTTCTTTCAATTAGTCAAACTCGTCCTCCATCCGGTTTTGTTCCCTTGCTGGAGAGGAGTTGTGATCCTTTGGAGGAGAAGAGGCATTCTGTTTTTTGGAATTTTCAGCATTTTTGCGCTGGTTTTTCCTCATCTTTGTGGATTTATCTACCTTTGATCTTTGATGCTGGTGACCTTTGGATGCAGTTTTTGTGTGGGTGTCCTTTTTGTTGATGTGGATGTCATTGCTTCTGTTTGTTAGTTTTCCTTCTAGCAGGCCGCTCTTCTGCAGGTCTGCTGGAGTTTGCTGGAGGTCCACTCCAGACCCTGTTTGCCTGGGTATCACCAGTGGAGGCTGCAGAACGGCAAAGATTGCTGCCTGTTCCTTTCTCTGGAAGCTTTGTAGCAGAGGGGCACCCACCAGATGCCAGCCAGAGCTCTCCTATATGAGGTGTCGGTCGACCCCTGCTGGGAGGTGTCTGTCCATCAGGAGGCACGGGGGGTCAGGGACCCACTTGAGGAGTCAGTCTGTCCCTTAGCAGAGCTCTAGTACTGTGCTGGGAGATCTGCTGCTCTCTTCAGGCAGGAACGTTTAAGTCTGCTGAAGCTGTGCCCATCCCCCAGGTGTTCTGTCTCAGGGAGATAGGAGTTTTATGTATAAGCTCCTGACTGGGGCTGCTGCCTTTCTTTCAGAGAAGCTCTGTCCAGAGAGGTGGAATCTAGAGAGTCAGTCTGGCTACAGTGGCTTTATACTGTGGTGGGTTCTGCCCAGTTCGAACTTCCAGGCTGCTTTGTTTACATTGTGAGGGGAAAACTGCTTACTCAAGCCTTAGCAATGGTGGGTGCCCCTCACCCCACCAAGCTCAAACATCCAAGGTCGACTTCAGACTTCTGTGCTGGCAGTGAGAATTTCAAGCCAGTAGATCTTACCTTGCTGGGCTCCGTGGGGGTGGGACCTGCTGAGCAAGACCACTTGGCTTCCTGGCTTCAGCCCCCTTTCCAGGGGAGTGAACATTTTTGTCTTGCTGGAATTTCAGGTGCCACCACTGGGGTACAAAAAAAAAAAAAAAAAAAAAAACAAGAAACAAAAAACTCCCACAGCTAGCTCAGTGTCAGCCCAAACAGCTGCCCCAGGGCCCTGGTGGTATAGGCACCCAAGGGAATTTCCTGGTCTGTGAGTTGCACAATGGGAAATCAATGTGAAAAGTGTAGTATCTGTTCCAGAGAGCACTGTCCCTCAGAGCACCGCCCCTCATGGCTTCCCTTGGCTAGGGGAGGGAGTTCGCCAACCCCTTGCACTTCCCAGGTGAGGCAATGCCCCACCCTGCTTTTGCTCACCCTCTGTGGGCTGCACCCACTGTCTAACCAATCCCAATGAGATGAACTGGATACCTCAGTTGGAAATGCAGAAATCACCCACCTTCTGCATTGGTCTCGCCGGGAGCTATAGACTGGAGCTGTTCCTATTCAGTCATCTTGCCACATCCTCCCAATTTAGCATACTTTTTAAAAGCCCTAGGATTCCTGGACTGGCAAATAAGCATTGGCTTCCACTAAAAGTTCAGCAGTGCGTCAGCCCATAACAAGAGGGTCAGCTTGTCCTTTGAAGTTTCAAAGCCAAGCATTGACTTCTCTAGCTACAAAAGTCCGAGATGGCATATGCTTCCAATAGAAGGCTGTTTTGTCTACATTGAAAATCTGTTGTTTAGCATAGCCATCTTCATTAGTGACCTTAGCTAGATCTTCTGAATAAACTTGCTGCAGTTTTTATATAAGCACTTACTGCTTCACCTTGTACTTTTATGTTATGAAGGTAGCTTCTTTCCATAAACCTTATGAACCAACACCTGTTAGTGTCTAACTTTTCTTCTACTTTTCCTCACCTCTCTCAGCCTTCATAGAATTGAAAAGAATTAGGCCCTGCTCTTGATTAGGTTTTGAAATGTGATGTTGTGGCTGGTTTGACCTTCTATCCAACTTCCTCCATATTAGCAATAAGGCTTTCACTTTCTTTTAATTTGTGTGTTCACTGAAGTAGCACTTTTAATGTCATTCAGGAACTTTTCCATTGCATTTGCAACTTGGTCAACTGGTGCAAGAGGCCTAGCTTTCAGCCTGTCTCAGCTTTTCGACATGGCTTCCCCACTAAGCTTAATCATTTCTGGCTTTTGATTTAAAGTGAGATAATCTTCCTTTTGCTTAAACACTTAAAGGCCATTGTACGGTTATTAGTTGACTAATTTCAATTTGCTGTGTCTCAGGTAACAGAAAGAGTAGGAGAAACAGTGGAATGAATGGCTGGGGCAGTAGAGCAATCAGAACACACTCAACATTTATGGGTTAAGTATGCCATCTTATATAAGCATGGTTTGCGGTGACTCAAAACAACTACAATAGCACATCAAAGATCACTGATTACAGATCATCATAACAGATATTATAATAATAATGAAAAAGTTTGAAATACTGTGAAAATTACTAAAAATATGACACGGAGACAAAATATGCAGATGCTGTTGGAAAATGGTGACGCAGCGTTGCCATACACCTTCAATTTGTAAAAAATAAAACGAAAACAGTATCTGTGAAGCACAATAAAATGAGCTATGCCTGTACACATAATAACAAGAGCTTTACAGATGATCTACAAAATTGTTTGAAACACCAAGTCATCAAAGGAAGAACTGATAGCTACATGGGATGAGAGCTAACATTTACTGAGGTCTTTTTATAGGTTATTACATTTTATCCTAGCAACATTTGTGCAAGGTAGGCGATTAATAATGAATTTCAGAGAAAGAAACTGAAGCTGCAAAAGGTGATGCAACTGGTTAGGGATTTGAATTTAGATCTGTCATTTGGGTTAGCTCCAGAGTGACAAATGCAGATGTTACCTCCCTTACTTGATGTTAATTTGCGTGAAACTGTGTATGCCTCATGCCTGTTAACTCATAATATCTATAGCTAAAAAGATAAAAGTAAAACCTTAGGAGAATGTGAAGCACTTCGCTTTTTGGAGCCTTAGGAGTGCTTGGAGCTGCCTCAGAAACCATCTTAAACAGCAAAAGAAGGGCTGAGCTGATGCAGCTCTAAATCACTTCCCTCACCTTAACCGGAGAAACTTCATTTTGTCTTTCTGTATATTGGAATTTATGTTCATATTTTATTTGGAGGAAGGATTTCACTCCTGTAAAAAGTTTAAAAAATAGATACTAGGATTACCTACAGGCAAACAACTTTCATGAAAGTTTTCAATAGAAGATTCAACTATTGAAGGAAAAAACACTTTTTTTTGAAACCCAGTAATTTGCTATGTCAAGAAACAAATATTTCTTGAAAATATACATGCCATATTCTGTCAGTTGATCATAACTTTTTGTTATAATCAATGAGAGATGATCTAGTTACATGGGAGGAGACACGTTTTTTAAAAACTAAGACAAAGCACCTACTGAACCCAAAGACTGGTACATGAGCACCTCTGTGAAATGCAAATGTGATCCTTCAGCTGTTGTCACAGTACTGGCTAGAAAAATGGTTAATGGTGAAAATAGGCAATAGCAGAAAAACAGGATACTTACGCAAATGTGGTGCATAGTGTTGCTGCTCAAATAACACTTCTTGAATATACTGGCTTTATTTACAAGCATGGATGAATTAGAGAGGGAAATAAGACTAAGCTTCATTTCTCTGTGCAATCTAGCAAGGTCTTCTCAACTGAGATTTCAAAAACATGTTGGAAGAAAGCTTACTATACTTTTATCCATTAACTCTAAAATATTAGTTAAAAACATTATATTCGGAAAAAATTACATTTAGCAAATCAGCCATTTGAGTGTTTCACTTTGCCAGATTTTCTGAGCTTTGGTGACCCATCTTTGTGAGTTAAGTAGGAAAAAAAAAAGAATGACATATTTTAAGGCAGATTTTTGCTTCACTAAAAGCTAAAATGATTAACTTTTGAACAAAGACCAAGTTGGACAAGAGCCTTTTTAATTTTGGAAATTTTTGTGGGAAGGCCTGGAAATAAAAAGTGACAAGTGAATGAGTTGGAAATTACAACAATAATTACACAACTTTGAACTTACCACCATAAATTGTAGATACTTGTTAGAATGCATACTACAGTTTCAACAAAGCAATGCTAATGGACATAATAAATCTTAAAGTGAAGCACGCAAGTATTTAAAACAAGCACTAGACTAACCAAAGAAAATATTTTAAATGAGCAATGCTAAATGAATCAAGTCTTTTCCAGGTAGCATGAGTCTCCTAGATCTCATGGTCTGGAGTATGCCAGATGGTTTTTGCATGTGCTGAAGTCCTATTTGTGAGTATTAGTAATGGAGCAAAAAGTAATAATGAGATAAAACATTAAGGATTAATAAAAGTTCTAATGCTACTTGGGCCAATGAGAGAAGACAGAAAATTAGTAGGATGTTTTAAAATGGAACAATAAGAGAGAAAGGAATTATAAGATACCTGGATCTTTCTTACAAATTCATCCACACAAAAGTGGACTTTTTTTTCCTGCAACCAGTTACGAATGAAATTTAAAAGTATAAAAACATACAATGGCATCATCACTAAGTATTACAAATTAATATAAATAAATCTACAATGTGCATAGTATGTATAAATTCTTAGGCCAATGAACAATAATGAAATAATTGGTATATATACTGTGGTCATTCATTCCTTCAGAAAGATGTGTTCTTCTATGATTCTCTGTATTGATCACTAACTATAAGGGAAGTAGAGCAATTGTTTTGAGAATATTGAGGTAGAACAAAAAGTAAAGTCTGCATAAGTTTTCTACACCATTTTACAGATGTAAACAGCACATAATTATTTAGTTTGTTTGCATTTCTCATTTTCCTTTCTCACCAATACAATGGGATGGCTAGTTTAAACCATTTAAGCCAATTTCAGCTATTTCCTCCATGGTATATGTTTGTGATGAGAAATCTGGCCTAGTTCAATAAGGAGGTTTACAAAGCTGGCAGACTCAGATGCTGTCTGTAAAGGGTGTGTTTAAGAGGGGTGTCAAGTAGGGGCAGTGTGTACGCATGGGTGGAATTTACGATGCTGAAAATTTTAGAAAAAAGGGGAAATGCTTTTGCTAACTCAATCATCTTCTGCTGACAGTAGCCTAGCCTTGGGGAAAAGGAATGCATTTATGTGATTCTTTTCTCTACTAACCTTCAAGTTGATTCAAACGTGAATTTTCCTCTTTTACTTGACAGAATGCAATGAGCCAGATTTCCCCTTTCTCTTTGGAGGACTGGCTATTCCCAGAGTTGATGAATCTATGCAAAGCAGCCCCGCAGAACAGCAAAAGGCTATCCCAGAGCTTCTCACACAGAGTCTCATTTTCAAATGCCAAGAAAGGAGAGGAGATAGTCTCTTTGTACTTTGCATTTTCTTCCTCCTATAGGGAAAGTGTTCAGAGCCCAGCTCTAACATTCTGATTCTCTGTATTTCTACACATCAGCAAATAGTAAAGTGCATTCTAATGCCATGACTGTGACTGAGCTCATTAATATGCTTCCTCTGTCTCTTGAGTCTTTATCTCCAGCTCAATCTATATGTGTCACAGAGCCTCAGATGTTCTAGCTCTGAATAAGTACATGTTGGATTAATAAATGAGTCTCTCAAAGATCATATCCACACACAGGTTAACTGTGCAAAGGTCAGCTAGGCTGCTATTTTGGTTCAGGCTCTCCCAGGACAGGTGGATCTGAACCTTTTCTCTCTGAAATACAGGAAGTAGGAAGGGTCGTTTTCCTTCATTTTGCATGTGATACAGTGAACTAAATACACAGGAGCAATGGGGAAGGTTTACCAGAGGGGAAGGCTGTTTAAAAGCACTATGATAGCCCCTTTGGCTATTGTGAATTCATCAGAACTAACAAGTCAGATAAGATGTGCTCAATAAGTATTTGTTGTTGATTAATGACTTGTTGATTACAGAAAATGAGCAAGGTTTCTAGTCAGTCTGTTTACACATTGTATTGATTTCATTCTAAGCCTTCAATACTTGCCAAGCTAATTTTCAGGGGAACAGCAAGCAAGTCACTGATGCTCTGGGGGTTGGAAGATAAATACAAAAAGTTAACAGGGTTCTCCTAAGCAATATCTTGATGTTCAGTGTTGACCTGCAATGGAGAGGGATAGAGAGGACATTAGCAAAGTACAAGCAAATCTGTTTTCCCTTGAAGCTGGACTGTCATCTGCAAGACTCTTGCCATGTGTCATGTCCAGAAACCCAAATGGTTTTTGCTAGGGAATACTACGCAAGTGATGTCGTGAGCTCATCTTGAGTCAAATTAGCAAGTGATTATATGAAGCTGTGATTTTGCAAAGTGAAACTCACTATGCGATGCCACTATTGATCATTTTCTTTTCCCATGGGGATATGCAAATAGAAACAACAATTATTTTTGAAAAGTGCATTCTTTAAAGAGCTTCTCAATGAAAAATTTACAGTAGTCGTTTGCCTTATCTGTGGTTTTCCTCTCTGAAGTTTCAGTTACCCATGGTCAACTGCAGTCCAAACATAATAAATGAAAAAGTCTAGAAGTAAACAATTCATATGTTTTCAATTGTGCCCCATTGTGAATAGTGTGATGAAATCTCTCACCATCCCACTCCGTCCCAAGCAGGACATGAACCACTCCTTTGTCTAGTGTATCCATCCGCCAGTTACTCACTTGGGAACCCCCTTGCTTATTAGATTGAAAACACATAGCATGTAGAGGGTTCGGTACTATCCGAGGCTTCAGGCATCCACTGAGACTCTTGGAATGTATCCCCCTCAGATAAAGGGGCACTTGTTGTATTCATATGTAGTTTTCGCATTAATGTCATAGCATTTCACGGTTTTTCCTATTAATGTATTGAGTATTTAAATGAAATTAACAGAATGGTTTAAGACGTAGAGTCCCAAACTTTCATTGTACAAATATTCTATTTTAAGTGTCAAAAATTCCCTGTGCTGCCACATAATGTAATCAGAGATGTTTCTACTACTCCATGAATGAATTCGGAGGTGCTTTTAATTATTAGTATCTAGTTAATCACAACATAAAGTCATTATATGTGAAGCTAACACCTCATAAAGATAATGCTTGACTTTATTGGAAAGTGCATTGTGGACTCTTTGCAATCACTTGCTTGTCCACTGGATTTTGTGGCCACAGCTAGAGACACATTAATCTAGAGCATGAACCAACTTGTGTAAGATAGATTTCATCGTCTTTCAGGAGGCCATTAGACTGCCTTCTGTAGGAGAAACAAAGGAAATGGTCTCTCCGGATAAGCCTCCTTGCAGAATGCTGTATGTGTACACAGCGGGGGCAGGATAAGACCACAGGAACTCTGTGTGGGCATCTGAAGCCATCAGTAATGGAGTTATCACCTCATCCATCATTGACAGTTTGCTGCCTTTACCAAAAAAAAGCCACATAAACCTCTGTCCATTTACATCAATCCAAATAATTTTGGGGTTCAATTCATATTTCAGATAGGTTGATTGGAAACGTTCCTCACAATAATACCTTAAAGAACATATTATATATATGTTTATTTTTATAAAGAGTTTTGAAATTGTTCTAGCCTGTTCGTGAGAGTAATTAAATTTTATAAGTTATGTATATGATGACAAAATAAATATGGAATGGACAAACTTATAATCTATGTTAGTTTTTTCATAGATTTAGAACAGATGTTATGCTAAAATTATGAAACACAAAGGTAAAATTTCTCTATTGATACTGACGAAAAGAATCTATTAAGAGAAATGTGAAAATGTAGAATCTCACTGATGCATTGTGGAAATGTCTGATATCTGATAGCTGGACATGTGCCCTTTGGTCCATTAGGGACCTAAAATCTTTAGCTTGCCAGCAGAATAATAAATAAGAAAGTTTTACATTCCAGATTCAATTAGTTACAGTAAGTTTTATACATTTATATAAGTTTCCATGAATAGGAAAAATATGAGAGAATTTAAGAGACAGAGAATGTGATTTATGAGAAGTAAAATGTAGAATTGAAAAATATATCCAACAAATCTAAGAAATACAAACTTCAATACAGTTACATTGGCTAATTATCATGAAGGTGAAAGCATTTGTTAAACTATCAGCCTCAAAAATTGAAGACTAAACAGAACTACAATATATAATCTTGCCAGTTAATCTTATTTTACTATGGTCATTGTCTTCAATCATGACCTTGACGTCTTCAATAATAAATTTACTTGGGGAATCATTCTGGCAAAGATGTCTGGCACATACACACACACACACACACACACACACACACACACACACATATATATATATATATATATGGAGAGAGAGAGTGAGTCTTTGGGAATTTTCACAAGGACATCAAAGACAGTTTTATAGCCAGCTATTTTTTTTTCTTTTTTTTTTTTTTTTCGATGGGGTCTTTCTCTGTCGCCAGGCTGGAGTGCAGTGGTACTATCTCGGCTCACTGCAACCTCCACCTCCTGGGTTCAAGCAATTCCCCTGCCTCAGCCTCCCGAATAACTGGGATTACAGGTGCATGCCACCATGCCTGGCTAATTTTTTGTATTTTAGTAGAGACAGGGTTTCACCATGTTGGCCAGGATGGTCTTGATCTCCTGACCTGGTGATCTGCTCACCTCAGCCTCCCAAAGTGCTGGGATTACAGGTGTGAGCCACCATGGCCAGCCAGCCAGCTATTTTTAAAAACTAACCTTATTAATGTAATTTTTCACAGATTCAGAACAGTTATACATTACATATTATGTGTCACATACTAAGTTCATACAACACTACATTTTATATACAGTAAAACTCCAAATGTACATTATCTTTGCATTTACTTAGTTTGAGTTTGAGTTATAAGAAATTTAGAACATAAATACAACCAAGAATCATTGAACAAAAAGCTATTTTCTTATTTCTGCACTTTTTTCTCATTTTAAGTACCTTGTATTAATTTTATATGCACTCTGGTGTATTATTACATTAAAATATAATACCTGAAAGTGGTGGAAAAATTTTAGCTCTTCAGGTATACAAGTAAGTTATAAATCTAGTTATAAGAGATTTTATACCCAAGTAATGTTGTGTTTAAAATTAATTCACTGAGAATTTAACTTGCTCTCTCAAGATATATTTATTAAATTTCTACCCTAGTCTATGCATATCATAGATGGAAATATAACTAAGTCGACACTCTTACGGAGCTCAGGTCTAGCAGATGAGATAAATACCTCAAGATAGCAACATATAGCAAGATAAGTTCTGAAATACATGTACAAAGTGTAACGGAAGCAATGAAGATGAAACAATTATCAGTGCCAAGAGTTCAGAGATGGGACGTCTGAACAAAATAATGAATGAAGAATTTTCCTAGTATGAAATAAGCTGGAGGATGGGGTGGAAGCAGGAGGTGGTAGTAGAAGTGGAGATATTCTAAGCAGAGGGCAACATTCTGAAATTATGTGTAAAGATTTCAAGGGAAACAGAACAATTCTATCAATTTCAAGACTGAATTGACAGTCTCTTCCAGATCTTAAATTCTATTTCACATCTATTCATAAAAACGTAAAAATTAACTTGAAAGCAGAAAATGTATCAATTTTCATGGAAAATTTTCTGAAAAATGTTAGTCCATCCATAGAAGGAACATTTTAAAAACCAACATTTAAATACTTGCCAACTCACCAAAGTCCAAGACTCAAGCTGATCTTGTAACATGTAAGATCATGCTGAAAATCTCATTATTATTTCCCTCCATGCTATCTTAATGGGCATGGACCTATACCTGATCTACACTGGCATGCCAGTGATTACTTGTTTTCATACTGACAAATTCTCCACAAGTGCTCAGAGTCCCAGCAGGGGCTAAGATATTAGGAAATGTTCACATCCACAAAGGGATCAGAAATTCTTTTAAAACAAAAAGTGAATCACTTTAGGGATAGAGTGAGGTAGCTAAGGGAATCTTTCTAGCGTGTGAAACATACTTGCTAGCTAGAAAGTCACGCTTGAACTAACAATACTCAATGCTCCTGGAAAGGAACTGAAATCTCACATTCAGTCTTAGTGAAATTAAATGCAAAATGGCTGAATCATGGGAAAATGTAGACAAGGGAATGAATACACAAGAATGGTCTTCCTAGTCCTTAAAATGCCTCATAGTCACTATGGAGCCACTCAAAAGTTTGAAATGTTGTGGGCATAGAACGCTTAATAACCATATTACAACAGGATTGGTTCCTCTTGGTCAACAGTGGTAGAGAGTGGATTCTTCTGGAGGATCATAATGTAAGCTATATTTCCAGGAGAACCAGGAAGTAATCCCACTTCCCTATGACATCCATAGGACAGAACTTCTGATTTATCAAGGTGGCAGGCCACTGTTGCTCCGCTTTCTGTCCATCACTGTGGCCTCAGGCACAGTGGTTCTGCTCCATGCCCACCTGAGCCCTACATCTTCAATCTTCTTCAAATAGAGCAACTGCTTCTACTGAGATGGCTTCTTCAGTCTTCCTCTAGAGTGCCAGAGAACCAATCCTGACATTGTTTTGTCTTTCAATTTTCTTAATATTGGAAAGATGACGAGGTGCTGAGATGCAAATAAACTAAAAACAGTCCAAAAATTGGACACAGACCAGAGAGAAGACAAAGCTTTAAAATATATAGAATAGTGATAGAAAGGAAGAAAAATAAAATTTATTCCACTGTAAAGTCTTGACTAAATCTTGATTAAAATTTTAATCCTTAATTGATCAAATTCACTTTTTAAAAACTGCTTTTAAATAGATCATAATGATTAGCAAATCACAAGAAGAGTTTTAGAATGCTGCAATATTATCAATTTAAGGGTATGTACTTGAGCAAATTAAATTTATCTTACATTTCTACATTTTCTTTATGTTCTTTTACAGTTACAGCAAGAGACTTATTTGCAATTTAGAACACTGAGTAATAAAATATGTATTCATCAAAGAAAAATCATTAATATTCAGTACTATTGTGTTTATGAATATGTGGTACCACATTTCAACACCAGTGGTTAAAATTTATAACCAAAATGTATCATTTCCCCAGGATTCCAAAGAGCTACAGTTTCACTATATATAAAGCTTGTCGAGGACACATTTAGAATAATTCATTCTAACCCATTTTTAAGAAGTAATTCAGCAATGTGATATCTATTATTATTAGAATCACATCCCTACCTCTGCCTTAGACCTTCTGTTTTTCAGTCAGTTTTACTAGGCAAAGTCAAAATGATGTTTATGGTTTTAGGTTACAGAGAGTTTGGATTCTAAAAATCTAGTTTATAAAAGGTTGTTCCCATTATAAATGGATCCATTCATTCTGCAAATATTTGTTGAGCATCAATTGCCAGGCACTGTTCAATGTGCTCCTGGTACACCAGGGAGCACAACAGCCTAAGTTCTATGGCCTTTGAGAGCTACATTCTACTGGGGAGAGACTTGATAAAACAGAATAAGGCCAAGGCAGGAGGATCATTTGAAGCCAGGAGTTTGAGGCCAGCCTGGGAAACACAGTGAGACCCTCATGTCTACAAAATAGATAAATAAATAAATATATAAATATTACAAAAATAACTGGGCTTGGTGGTCCACAGTTGTAAGCCCAGTTACTTGGGAGGCTGAGGCAAGAGGATCCCTTTAACCCAGGATTTCGAGGTTGCAGTGAGCTATAATCACATCATTGTACTCCAGCTTGCAAGACAGACCAAGCCCCTATCTCTAAAACACCAAACAAACAAACAAAAGTATAATAAATAACAAAATTACACATATGCCAAAAGAAAAGGATTGAGTATGCTGTGGCAGGGTAGAGGGTGAGGGAGAAGTGTGGATTGAATTCTTCAATAGGGTAGGCGGGATGAACCTCATTGAGAAGGTGAAAAGTGAGCAGAGATTTGAAGGAAGTGAGAGAGCAAGCCAAGTGGGTGTCTGGAAGAGCAGTGGCTCAGGCAGAGGAAACAGGTGGAACAAATATACGACTCCAGCAGTTTCCTAAGGCAGCTGGAATGTCCCCAGATGATGAACATCAGAACTGGCTGCACCACTAGAAATCATATGACTGAACTTTTATTTTTCACAGATAAGGAAACCAAGGCTGAAATAAGGTCAATGACTTCTCCAGGATTCCATGTCTAGTTTATAGAAGAAGCAGGTCTAGCACAGCTCCTAGCCCAGCTCTCCTGAAAGTCTCCGTTGCAGACTTTCTTTCTTTTCACTTGTTCTTTCTTTCTTTCTTTTTTTTTTTTTCCGACAGAGTCTTTTTCTGTCGCCCAGGCTGGAGTGCACTGGTGCGATCTTGGTTCGCTGCAACCTCTGCCTTCTGGGTTCAAGCAATTCCCCGAGTAGCTGGGACTACAGGCACCCACCGCCATGCCTGGCTAAGTTTTGTATTTTTAGTGGAGATAGGGTTTCACCATATTGACCAGGCTGGTCTCCTGACCTCAGGTGATCTGCCCACCTCGGTCTCCCAAAGTGCTGGGATTACAGGCATGAGTCCTTCATGACCGTTTACAGGCTGTGACCGGCCTTCAAACTGTTACTGAACGCTTCATTTGTGATGCATGCTGTGAGTGTTTTCACAAAGTTGTAGATGCAGTTTTTCCTTAAAGAAATTGAAATCTAGATGTATATTTAAGATTGTATAAAATATGGGATAAAATTTGATAGTGAATAGATGAATATTAAATTGTTTCATAAAGTTTAGGCTTGAAAGAGTTTAATGATGGGAATAGTAATTGTGAGTCATCGGGAATGAGCCTTTGCTATGTTTTAAATGATAGGTCAAGTAGATGAGCGAACATGCGTAGAGGGGGAATTTCAAATAAGGAGAGCAGGGTGAAATAAATTATTCAACACTTGGCCCCTGAACACATTTCATGTGTGAAGAAGTGTGTGTTACTGGATTCAGAGATGCCTGCAACATTGTCCCTGCCCTCAGGAAGCCTGCCAGCTCTCAGAACAGAGAGTGCATAATGGCAGGTGAAGGGGAAATGCTATTCCGTAAATAGGATGAGATTTGCCTTAGTAAGACATTGACATGCAGTCACAGGTGTGCTGAGTTTCAGCGTGTAGTAAGCCAGAGAAAAAGTAGACATTGATGATTTTAGAGGAAAGGGACAACTGTAGAAACCTGGGAATTGGGAAGGAAGGATTTCAAGGGCCATGTGGGTTTATAAAGTAGGATCAATGCTTAAGATGCCAGGTAACAGGCCACTGGAAGTTAGAACCTGGCACTGCTAAACTCAGTGAGGAAGGTCCAAGGGCATGGATAAAATGTAGGAAAGCAGATAGTAGCAGGTTAGGTCCTGGAGCTGTGAAAAGTTAAAATAAGAATTTTGGTAGTATTGGAGTATCTGACAATGAGTTGGGAAAATTTTCCAAAGGGGATTAGCCCAGGCTAATCGTATAAAGTCTGTAGATAATTGTCAGTGTACTAGCTGCACTAGAATATCCCGGGCAGCAAACTTTTCACTATTGTAGATTCCTGAGCCCCAGCATCAGAGATTTTGATTGTACAGTCATGTTTAGAACCACTAGGATAGCCTATACTGGGTGTGATGGCATGAAGGAGGAAGTCAAGCTTGAAGAGTGGCATACGTCAATGGCAAGGCTGTGATGAGATGTAAAGACATGGCAGTGACCACATGCCAGAGCATCACTCTTAACTGATTTGAGTGAAGTCAATAAATGTAGAACTCCTAAGGAGGATGGCAGGTGCTACAATGAGTGACCTTTCAATTAGGTCAGAAACCCTGCAAGAAAGATTTGGTCTTAGGCAAATTTAATAACAGTATTACAAGTGGTGATATAAAATGAATCAACAGCATTGATATTCCTGTTCATATAATTGCCCACGCTTTATTTTGTCCCTTTATTCATAAAAGAACTGGCTTTAACTTATAAATCAGTCTCTCTTCTAGAAATGCCCAACTGGGCATTCCAATGTATAAGGATGAATGTCTTCGTTTCTGTTTTTAATAAATAAGTGCTAAGGAGTAATGACTGGGTTGAGTTTCTTATGGGAAAATTCAGCAGCTATCTTTTCATTGTGGGAAGGGGTTCTATTTAGCATGCCCAGCTAAAGAAGAATTTAAAAGAGAAAAGAGGAATAGTCAGTGTAAATGGGGCATGGTATGTTTGCTCTGAATCCACAGAATTGTCTTAAAGAGGGAGTTTTTCTTCCCTCACCAGGCTGAGTTACATTATGAGTATTGTATTAGTGTTCTCCTGAGAAACAAAACCAATAGGACACACACACACACACACAGAGACATGCATGCATGCATATGGAGAGAAATATATATATTGAGAGAGATATTATGAAAAATTGACTCACACAATTATGGAGGCTGAGAAATCCCAAAATCTGCCTTCTGCAAGATGGAACCCCAAAGAAGCAGTGGTATAATTCATTCTGAGTTCAAAAGGCAGGGAAAGATGAGATGAGCGGCTCCGACTCAGCAGTGAGACAGGAAAAAATGAGTAAATTCCTCATTTCTCATTTCTACACCTTTTGTTCTACTCAGGCCCTCGGTGGATTAGATAATGCCCACCCAAACTGAGGAGGGTGGTCTACTGACTCCACCAATTCAAAGGCTACTGTTATCTAGAAACACCCTCAGAAACACACCCGCAGTAATAGTTACTCTGAGCACTCTGTGACCCAGTCAAGTTGAACATACAATTAACCACTACAGCTACCCTTCATTATGAGCCTCATCAGACTTCAGAAAGTACCATTTTGAGGAAAGCCAGCCTTAGGCAAAATTGTTGTCATCAGAAAATGGCTATTAGCTAGAATTAAGCCCAAAAAATTGTTTTTTGAAGGGCTAAGCACTTGTGGGTTGACAGACTCCCACCTCTCCTTCCTGGTGCTGGTGTGACTCTATTCTTTCTTGGGCTCTGATCTCCAAACAGTCCTTAATGTCATTCACTGTTCTTGATGTGGGATAAAATAAATGATGTAGGCTTGCTGAGTTTATTTCCAGTTAGCATCATCTTTTCTGCAGTAAAGATGCCTGTAGAGGCCCACCTTCATGCCAACTTGCAAAGTTCTACTTCCCAGGGTAGCCACCATGAGTTCTGTTGGCCAAAGTTTCTTAGACTGAACTCCAGGGCACACCGACTCTCCAAATGCCTTCGGGCTTTTTTAGTAAAGGCTAAAAATTTTCTGGGAGTGCCCAAAGTGGGCAGAGAGCTTACGCTATGAAGGCAATACCATGGGTTGCTTGGGTTCTATCGCACACACTGGGGGAAGAAATTGGAGAGATGTATTTCAAGGCATGCTTAGGAGGGTAAGAGAAAAATGCAATCATGTGAAAGAATGAGGCCATCTCCCAAGTGAATTCAAAAATAAGTGCCGTGTAATGGTCTAATTACAAAGTCCACATTCCTTCCACTCCATTATACTGCCTCTGACTATCTTCAATGCATTTGAATAGCTCTACCATGCTTCTACCAAATTGTTATAACTCCATTATAACGTTAATATAATGTGTATGGAAAGGACCAGCACAATGTGTTACACATTTTCTTCTTTTCCTTTGAGACTTTTAACACATGTCAATACTTATGGGTAGACTGATTGTAGAAAGTATTGTTTATTGCCATTTTGAGATATAAGGCAATTTAAATAACACTTATTTAAATTATATTATTTGTTAGGAGTGATTTGAAGTGACACAAAATTCTAACAGGACATGATTGTTCAATCTATATTTTAAACACTTGCCATTTTCCTCTTGATATTGGCTTTCTTTAGAAAAAAGACTGTTTCAGAAAGACCAGCTGCTTTTAGTCACATTGTGCAAAACAAACTCTAAGTATCTTACAAAGGCTGTTGCATTTCCCCATTCTTACTGAATCCTTTATTCCTATGCAAATCATGCCAGGAAGAATCAATGAAGCACCACCTGGCAAAGATCCAAAGATTCACCACCCATGTTGGCTAACTTAGAGACTTTATTTTCTCTTGGCATGAATAGTCCAAGAACTGTAACAAATAAACCTACATCATCTAACTCCTCCGGATGTTCAGAATTAGTCTCAGGTCCAAGCTGAATTCAGGGTTATCAGTCCATATTGCTTTTTAAAAATCACCATAGAGAAACTACCACAAAAACCTTGGAACTTGACTAGGGAGCATGTGGGGAAAGAGTTGTTACCTAAAACACAGGAAGCTAAAATAAAAATAAACATTTTTTTAAGGATAAGTGTGTCTTAAATATTACATGAGACACAGGTATAATAAAAACATATTCACAGTTTGTCTGAAATTACAATTTAATTGAGCTTCTTTTATTTTTATTTGGTAGCTCTGGCAATCCTGAATAGAAAGAGACAAAATCTATAATATGTTTTTCTTTCAACTACAACAAATTAAGATCAGGCTTAATTTCTAGTTTTGGAGATGAAAAAAATATTCCAAGCTGAGGTTGCTTACAACGTATCATGATACTTCATACTAACTTTGACTGTGCGGACAGCTTTCCATCAGATTCTGAACTGATACTGATACCATCTGATGGCCTGTATAAGGCCCTTGTTAGTCATCAGGTAGGAATGAGTTCCAGCATCTCCCAGCATTGTCTGGAATAAAATCAGCTACTGTCTTCTGAGCTGAAAGGATGCCTTTTTATTATTGCCCAATCTCTTGAAGCATCCAGTCCCTACTTCCTACTCTTTATGACAGTCAGCATACAGTACTTTTTGTTCTAACAGGTGTATAATGATGTATCTGATTACTTATCACAAGGCATTTTGTTTTTCAAGACACTAACAGGATGTCAGTGTAAAGAGTTTATTCCTACTTCAGTAGGAACTAATAATTTTTAAATCCTCAAACTGAGAATTTTTGCTAGATGTGTTTTGGTTTATCAGACATCCTAAGCACCAGGCACATTCTCCTTCTTTGTTTCCCTATGCTAACAACAAAACTAGCTTAATGTATTGAGCAAGAGTCCTTGTTTAAGCTTGAATAAAAACTATCAGCTTTCTATCTGCCTAATTAAACCATAAAGTTGTACTTACATTCCATTGTGTGTAAGTGAAAAATAATTACTTCATGACATTATTATTGTTTAAAAAAAAAAACCACACACAACAAAATCTTTTCATCCAAATAGAGTAACAATGGTAGACACATTTCACTACAACAAAACAGTTTTTACATTCTACGTATAGAATTTTAGTACAAGAAATACCTGTAGAAATACAAAATCAACACTTAGCCTATGAGTGGGACAATCCCAGCATGTGTTTCAAGGCAGGATA
Source organism: Macaca nemestrina (assembly GCF_043159975.1). Classification (NCBI taxonomy): domain Eukaryota; kingdom Metazoa; phylum Chordata; class Mammalia; order Primates; family Cercopithecidae; genus Macaca; species Macaca nemestrina. The sequence goes on from NC_092129.1 coordinate 37,846,047, forward strand.
TAATACCTGATTGGAGACTCTATATACATAACCAAACAATATTCATCATTGGGATACTGTAGTGGCCTCTTTCAAATCTCTATACTGTATACACAATAAAATCTATAGTTTCATTAGATTTTTTAAAGAGTAGGGAAATATATTGTACCCAGTAAAACTTTTACAAAAGATGGTGAGTACAAATCTTTTGGAATTACAAACATACATAAAATGAGATTGTCTCCACTTTCAATGTCAAGTATACTGTTTTTGAGAGTATTTCCTTAGCCTTCTTCCCACATCCTCTAAAGTTAGCAGCAAAATCACCATTGCTTTTGGAGAAAATAAATTATTACTCTTTGCGAAACCCAACAAATACTCAGAATTTTTTTCAAAAAATATATCAATTTTAAAAATTTATACCCTCAAAAAGTATATATAAAGCATACAGGCCTGTTAAAATACACCACTCTACTTTTGAAGTAGAATATTACTAATACTTTGAAGTCCTACACGCATCTCTGAAAGATTCATTGATATTCTTCTGAATTTTAAAATTATCATTCTCTTGTATTTCTTTGTAGTTTTGATGGCAGCAGTGGCCCATCTGGAGCAGCCACTCACATGATACCAGCTGCAGTGGAGGAGGCACAGCTGGGGCTGAACACTACATGGAGCTGATGAGAGCTAAGCAGAGGTGGAAGCCCCGCCCCCTTCCAAGTTGGCAGGATGGGAGTCTTGCTCTCCCTGGGTACAGCTGGGGCTGCCCAGTCACAGCTCAGAACTGCTTGCTCCCATTGGCTGGCTTCTCCCTGCTCTTGGGACCTGCTCTGATCTCAGAGCAAAGTTGCAGCCAAGCCTGGGCACTACCACAACCTAGCTGAGTGTGTGCACATTTGGGGCAGCACTGACACTCCAGCCCTCTGTGACCTCGATCCCCTCTGTGCTTTGGGCACTGACATGCACAGGAGGAAGGCCAAATTGGGGCAGGGGTGGCTTAGTGCTGGCCTGCAGGCACCCCTCCTCCACACCAACAGCCTGGGTGCCATGAATGTTGGCAAGAGGCAGACAGGAAAGGGATGGGTCCCAGTGAAGCCCCACCTTCAAGTTGGGGAAGGCCTGAAACCTGGAGTCTGGGCTGCCAGCCCCACAGACCAGAGTGAGAACTTATGGTGCTTTTTCCAGGCCCACCCATGGCTGCCTATGGACCAATCGGCACATGTTTCCTCCTGTCGGAAGCCCGTAAAAACCTCAGCCAGACTTGGAGAGAGGATGAGATGACCAGCCACAGATTGCAGCTACCCACTCCAGGGTCTCCTCTCTGCTGAGAGCTGAGCAGACATTGGGATTGCCAGTTGCAGTGAGGAGCTACCTACTCCAGGGTCTTCTATCTGCTAAGAGCTGAACACCCAATAGAATGGCCTACCTGCAGAGAACTACTCACTCCTGGGTCTCCTCTCTACTGAGTGCTGACCTAATCGGGACACCCTGCCTGTGGAAAGGAGCTACCCAATGCAGGTCTCCACTGAGCCGTTCTGTCATTCAATAAAACTCTTTGCCTTGCTCACCCTCCACTTGTTCACAAACCTCATTCTTCCTGGACACAGGACAAGAACTTGGGATCTGCTGAATGACAGTGCTAAAAGAACTGTAACCCAAACAGGGCTGAAACACACCCCTTGCTTGCCACATTGCAGGTGACAAGAAGAAGAGAAGAAAGAAGGAGAGAAGAGTTGCAACTGTTCAGGGAGCCCAAACCTAGGAGCTCCCTGAGCTGGCGCTGTGACACCTCTTTGGGGCTCTGAGGTTTCTGGCATCTTCAAGCTTCCAGGTGCCACTGTGTTCCCCAGTGCCAGCCATGGAAGCTGCTTGCGGTATGCCTGGTCCAGCTGTAGCCTTACAGAGAGCTGGCACCTGCCCCATCACAGCCAGTGTGCCTGGACCCCATGCTTTCTCACTCACACACTGCTCACTGCTCTGCTTACCCTTGGCAGGCATGGGATCCAGGCCAATAGTGTAAGCCAAGTGCAACCTGCTAGGCCAAGTTGGCCCAGGGGGCCTGAGCAAAACTCAGGCAAAGGCACCACTGACCACGAGGTTTCTGACTAGTGAAGCGACAGCCCAAGGATCCCGTAACAGTTTTACCACATATGTATACACCCTCTAAAAATATTTTTTAGTGTTTTATATATTTACCCTGTTTTCTTTTTGAAAGAATTTGAGTAATCTTCAGATTTTCATAACTATAACCAAGGATTTTATGTGCATAGATTGGATGCAGCAGCTCACGCCTGCAATCCTAGCACTTCAGGGGGCCAAGGCAGGAGGATCACTTGAAGCCAAGAATTCAAGCCAGCCTAGGAAACATAACTGGACCCCGTCTCTACAACAAAAAATTTCAAACTTAGCCAGCCATGGTGGCAAGTGCTTGTAGTCCAAGCTACTCAAGAGGTTGAGGTGGGAGGATTACTTGAGCCTAAAACTTTGAGGTTGCAGTGAGGCGTTCTAGCACCAGTGCACTCCAACCTGGGCAACAGAGCAAGATCCTGTCTCTTACAAAAAAAATGTGTGTATATGATTCCCATGTAAATGTGAAAACATTTATCTAGGAATGGAGATGCTCCCAGAGTATGCACATTTTGAACTCCTAGAAAATGCCCCAAAACTATTTTCCAAAGTGATGCATTTATTCTGTCCCTTGCAGTCTATAAAAATTGTCATTGCATCACATTCTCACTAACCATTGATACTGTCAGATGTTTTAAAATGTTTGCTATTCTGGATATAAAATGATACCTCAACTGGATTTCTGGATTGCTAATGAAGTGAGCATCTTTTCCATTGTTGGTTGATCTTCTGGGACTTTCTTGTATGAAGTGGCTATTCCAGTCTTTCCTCTTTTCTCTACTTGCCTATTTGCCTCTTTAAAGGTCAATTTGTAGAAATTATGTATTTTGAGTACTAATCCTTTGGCAAATAGAGATATTGCAGATACTGTCAACCATTTTGTAGTTTGTATATTCACTTTCTGTTTGCTGTTTTTGATAGTAAAATTCTCAGTTTTAATATTGTTGAAATTATAAATATTTTACTTTTTAGTCTGTGTTCTATACGTCATATTTAAGAAATTCTTTCCTTTGTCAAAGGTGCAAAGATATTCACTAATACCGTCTTCTTTCTTCTTTCTTCCTTCTTCCTTCCTCCTTCCTCATCCTCCTCCTCTTTCTTCTTTCTTCCCTCCTCCTCTTCCTCCTTCTTCTTCTTCTTCTTCTTCTTCTTCTTATTCTTCTTCCTCCTCTTCTTCTTTCTTCCTTCTTCTTCCTGTTCTTCTTCTCCTCCACCCCATCCTCCCTCTCCCTTCCCCCTCTTTTTCCTTCTCCTCTTCTTTCTTCTTCTTTTCCTTCTTCTCCTTCTTCTTCTTTTTCTCTTTTTTCTTTTTTTGAAACAGGGTCTTGCTCTGTCATCCAGGCTGGAATGCAATAGCGTGATCTTGGCTCACTGCAACCTCCACCTCCCAGGCTCAAGTGATCCTTCTGATTCAGTCTCCTGAGTAGCTGGGATTACAGGAGTACACCACTGTACCCAGCTAGTTTTTGTATTTTTTTGTAGAGATGGGATTACCATGTCAGCCAGGCTGGTCTCACTTGAACTCCTGGGCTCACACGATCCATCTGCTTTAGTCTCCCAAAGTTCTGGGATTACAAGTGTTAGCCACCATGCTTGACCCACTAATACTGTCTTCCGAAAGTCTTGAAGGTTTATTGTTTACATATGTTCAGAATCCATCTAGAATTTATTATGGCATAAGTTAGGGAGTTTACTTAGTTTTTGCTGTCATATGAATAACCAACTGTACTTGTTTCATTTATTGAACGCCTTCCCCAGTGATCTGTTATTCAATCTTTGTTACATATGAAGTTCCCATATATGCTTGAGTTAGTCCGTTGAAGTCTCTGTTCTGTGCCATTGGTTGGTTTGTTTATCCTTGCACTACATCATACTTCTAAAATTACAGTTGCTTTATTATAAGTCATGATAACTATTAGTTCTTCTTAAGTACTGTCTTGACTGTATTTGCCATTTTGCTTTTCCATATATACTTTTTAAAACCAACTTGGAATTTTAATCAAATTTAAGTTAATTTTCTTGATTATTTGGGGAGAATTGATATCTTCCTAATATTGAGTGTTCCAACCCATAAATATGCTTTGTCTCTCTGTTAACTTTTTAAAAAATGTCTTGTATTAAAACTTATGATTTTCTCAATAATAGTCTTGTATATATTTTGTTAGATTTTATTCCTAGGTAACTATATATTATTGACAGTCTTCTTTAAAATTTTTTTCTCCTATTCAAGTACTAACCAGATCAAATTGCAGCTAGATAGGAGAAATAAGTTTTAGTGTTTAATACCATTGTAGGATGACTATAGTTAGCAATATTATATTATATTATATTATATTATTTTTGAAAAGCCAGAAGGAAAATATTGAATGTTCCCAATACAAAGAAATAATAAATGTTTGAGATGATAGACATGCAAATTACCCTCATTTGATCATTATACATGATATGTATCAAAATATCACTATGTATCCTTTAAATATGTACAGTTATTTCATGTCAATTTAAGCAAATAAATTAAAAATATCAAAACATTTATTTCGTGCTTTGTTGTTGGTATATAGAAACGAAATTGAATTTAATTACTGATCTTACATCAGCAAAATAGCATTACGATTATTAATTATGCTAATATATCTTAAATTATTTAGAGTTTTCTATGTAGATGATTTTATTATATGGGAATAGTAAGAGTTTATTACTTATTTTCCAATCTTTGATATTTTATTTATTTTCTTACCTTATATTGGTCAAATCTTACAATGTACAATGCTGAATAAAATTGATCATAGCAGGCATTCTTGTTCCTGCCGTTAAAGAAAATGTTTAACAATTTACTATTAATACTACTTATTATAGAATATTTTCAGATAGGATATTTATCAGTTTGAGAAAGTTTGCTGAGGGATTTTGGTTTATCTTTTGTTTTAAAGCATGAATAACTATTGAATTTTGTTGAATGTTTCTAAATAAGAGGGAAGTATATGTTTTTCTTTTAATCCGTTAAAGTAGTAAACTACATTAAGTCATTTTCTAATGTATTAATTTTGCTTTCTTGAGATAAATACAATTAGTCGTAATATAGAATCATTGCTAATTTCATATGATATTGTTTTAATTGTTTTCCATATTCCTGAGTTAAAATTTCAATTTCTTATACTTCTCTGATTCTTTGAATCAAGGTAATTTCTTACAAAACAAGTTAGGGAGTGTTCTTTCATTCTGGGGGACTCTGGGGTATCAGTGAAAATAGAGATTAACTCTTCCTTGAATATTTGCATATTTTATAGAACTCAAGATTAAAATTACTCTGTTTTGTTTTCTTTGTGGTAATATTTTAAATCACTGGTCAATATTCTAATATAATAGGACTCTTCAGATGTTCTTTTCTTTTGGTAGTTGTTTTGGCTAGTTATATTTTCCTGGAAATTTGTTTAATTCATTTATGTTTTCAAACTTCTTGGCATAACAGTGTCTTATCTTTTCAATCTGTGCAGCATGTTAAAATTTTTTTTAGTTCCTAAATTGACTTGTTGGTTGTCTTCTCCAACTCACTGATTTACATACTATGCATGTATGTTTGTATATATTATCTGTCTAGCAATTTAGAAGTTCTATGCTCTATTTCTATTCTGTTAGTGTTTGCCAAAGTACCTTAAGAAAATCCACATTTAATCCATTTCTTTACTCTTCACATGCAATTCTTGAAAATCAGAATGCATTGTAAACACCCTTCTCCCTCACTTACATGTTATACTTGTCTCATTTTAGTTCTGGTTTTTTAACCTCATATATTAGGCAATTATCATTTTATAGAGTCAAATTCTGTATTGATGACCCTCCTGTTTATCATTTTATTTTCCCATCATTTCAATTTGTACTGCAGGCTTTTCATTTTGAAATATTTTTGTTCTTAAAGTTTGTCCCTTGGATGTTCCTCTAGAGTATGTTGGTGGTAGTAAAATTCCTTCGTTTCTGCGTAAGATATTTTTATAGGCCCTTTCATACAATTCCACATTTGCAGGTAATCCTCAGGACTTTAAAGATATTACCATGCTGTCTTCTAGATGCTGTTCTTTCTATTGAGAGACCAGCCTAGTGTTCGTTTCTTCATAGGTAATCTCTTTTTCCTATCAGTTCTTTTTAAAATTATTATTATACTTTAAGTTCTGCGGTACATGTGCAGAACATGCAGGTTAGTATACACATGCCATGGTGGTTTGCTGCACCCATCAACCTGTCATCTACATTGGGTATTTCTCTAATGTTATTCCTCCCCTAGCCCCCCACCCCCCAACAGGTCCCAGTATGTGATGTTCCCCTCCCTGTGTCCATGTGTTCTCATTGTTCAGCTCCCACTTATGAGTGAGAACATGCAGTGTTCGGTTTTCTGTTCTTGTGTTAGTTTGCTGAGGATGATGGTTTCTAGCTTCATCCATGTCCCTGCAAAGGACATGAACTCATCCTTTTTTATGGTTGCATAGTATTCCATGGTGTATATGTGCCACATTTTCTTTTTTTTTTTTTAATTTATTTATTATTATTATTATACTTTAAGTTGTAGGGTACATGTGCGTAACGTGCAGGTTTGTTACATATGTATACTTGTGCCATGTTGGTGTGCTGCACCCATCAACTCGTCATTTACATCAGGTATAACTCCCAGCCACATTTTCTTTATCCAGTCTATCATTGATGGGCATTTGGGTTGGTTCCGAGTCTTTGCTATTGTGAATAGTGCTGCAATAAACATACGTGTGCATGTGTCTTTATAGTAGAACGATTTATAATCCTTTGGGTATATCCCCAGTAATGGGATTGCTAGGTCTATGGTATTTCTAGTTCTAGATCCTTGAGGAATCACCACACTGTCTTTCACAATGGTTGAACTAATTTACACTCCCACCAACAGTGTAAAAGCATTCCTATTTCTCCACAACATCTCCAGCATCTGTTGTTTCCTGACTTTTTGATGATCACCATTCTAACTGGTGTGAGTTCTTTTTATCTTGAAGTTCTATTATTTTACTACAATTTGTCCAAGAGTGGACATTTAAAAATATATATCATGCTTGGGATTGTCCAAGAGTGAATTTTTAAAAATATACATCGTGCTTGGGATTCATTGAATTGTCTCGGTCTGAATATATTTCACTAATTATGGAAAGTCCCTGAGTACTACCTCTTTAGGTATTGCCTTTTTCACATTTTCTCATCTTGTATTCTGCAATTCCGAACAGATATATGTTTCACATGCTTCCTCCACCTTGCTTGTCTCTTAACTGACTTTTAATATTTCCTGTATGTATCTCTGTTCTACAAACAATAATTTCTTATTCATCTTCCAATTTACTACATCTCTCTTCAGCTGTGTCAAATCTTTCATTCAGCCTATCCACTGAATTCTATTAATTATTTTAGTTTTTATTTACAGAGATTCTATTTTTCTCCCCCACCAAAAAAAAAAAAAAATTCCTGAACATTTGGGATAGTCTGGTATTCCTTTGTGATAAGTTCCCTACCTTTTAAAAATGCATTAAGTATATTTATTTTATAATAAGTAAGCCTGTAGTCTTTGTGTATTTTATACTTTTGAATTGAGACTTTGTTAGTAGCACTTTACAGGGGTAATTTTTGTGGCCCTGATTTGATATGTATCCCCCACAGGAGATAAATGTTTGTTTCTGCCAGGTGGCTAAAGGCACTAGCAACCCAGGATCAATTTAAACTAAGTTTTCATCTGGGGGTTTTTGGGCCACACAAATAGAATGAATTCTGGCTCAGAACTCGAGTAAATGCCTTGCTTGTGGTTACAAAATTTTCAGGCTTTTCCCCCCCTATATTCACAGCCAATTTTTTTAGTTTTTCTTTTGATATCATATTTTTTCTAGTTAATTCTTTGCTAAAGATGTTGCCTTTTGAAGGTGCTGGCATCGTGAGGCCATGTTTAATTCAACTTCCCACCTGATCAGTCTATAGTCTTTATCATCTATATTTTATTCACTTGGTTCATTGAAAGAAAACTTTGGGTACCATGACCTGGCAGATGTCCCACTTGGCAGCTGTCCAACTTAGTGCTGTAAAAGATCTCTGGGTTTATACTTTCGTGTTCCTTTTGGCCTTCGTGAATCTGCTTCCTTTATTTCTTGCCAGAATAGTTAAGTATTTAAGAAGATGTGTTTTATCTAGCACTTTTAGGATTTTGTTTTTAATGGGGATTGTTTGTTTTTAAAGACACTTAATTTGTGTATTGTCAGAAATGAAAGTCCAGAAACTATTCATGCAAGTAATTTAATAAGCTATTTCTTTTTTAAAATAGCTGAAGAAAACTTCATAATTTCAAGACATGTGAAAAAGGGTTACTGAATCAGGTTTTCACTAGTGCTATGTTGCTTAAGTCACAAATGTGAAGGTTTACTCTTTCCATGTCTAAAGTTTATTTTACTGTAAATATTTTTGTCTGTGTTCCATCATGAGCTGGCTTTTTAGAAGTATATCCAGAATTCAGAATGAAACCTATTGTGTGTTCTGATTCCCACGTAATTTAACTATGTAATAAGAACATATTCTCTTATCATGAAAACCAACTCATTTTTCCATCTACTCATGAGGATTTTCATCTTTCAGTCTAAACTTTTGTGTGTGGGTAGTAAACAGTTTGGTAGAAGGATGGTTATGCTGGTAACTGTAGCAGTTAATAATCAGCACCCATTTGGTTAGAACTCCCAAATCACTCTTAGGACCATACTCCTGAACTTTTGAGTAGGAATAAAACATCCACTACTTTTTGGTATAGATTATAATCCTTCTTTTTTCTGAGACATAGTCTTGCTCTGTTGCCCAGGCTAGAGAGCAGTGGTGCAATCCCAGCTCACTGCAACCTCCGCCTCTTGGGTCCAAGTAGTTCTCCTGCCTCAGCCTCCTCAGTAGCTAAGATTACAGGCACCCATCACCACGCCCAGCTATTTTATTTTATTTTACTTGTATTTTCAGTAGAAACGGGGTTTCACCACATTGGCCAGGCTGGTTTTGGACTCCTGACCTCAAGGGATTCACCCACCTCAGCCTCCCAAAGTGCTGGGATTACAGGCGTAACCACTGCACCCAGCCAATATAAATTATAATTCTATTAACTTTACCTGATAATTCTTTCAAGATGAATTTCTAATCTCAAACTACACATGTATTATAATCGCATGCCCCAACTTTACACAGTGAATCAGAATTTACTGTGTACTTTAAGAAAGAAATGATCTGTAACTGAAAGTAAAGATTATTAAAATGAAAATTAAGTATTTCTCAAAGTTTAGGATGAAGAATAGGGCAATAGTTGAAAGGATAGGGTAGGAAAAAATACCCTTTTCCATCTGAGCTTTGTTTCACTGATTTACAGTAAGAAAACTGTTCTGCCAGTTGAACTGATCTGATGCAATCAAGTACCCTTTGCAGTTACTTTTATCTACTAACTTAGAGTTTTTACTAATCTTGTTATTGCATCAAAATGCTATTACAATCCTAATTATAAATATATTTCAACCTTCCAAAAATGGAATTAAATGTATTGTGATGTTTGTTTTGTGATTTTGATTATTTTAAAAATAACTATTATAGATGTGTCCACATTTGTACTTAATTTGTATCTTTTGTGGGACTTCATTTTTCCCACTAAAGAACTTTCTTTCCTAGTAGCTAAAAGCAAACTTTTTCTTTCATAGCCTATATATCCAATTTCTAATATAATACTTGGATTAAGAAAGTATTTTACAAATAAGATTGTTTTCTTCTTTAGGGCAATTATCTTGGATTTTCCAGATTTAAACCATATCCTCTATACATTATTGCATCTTTTTACCTGATTCTTAATATTTCATCCACTGGAATGATAACTCTACAAGACCAATATTAAACAATATGGGAATGGCAATCCTTCTTGCTTTATTCCTGTTTTAATTGCATTTTGTTTTACCAACAAGTATATACATTTTAAATGCATTAAAATATCTTTTAAATTCTAATTTATTAAAGTTTACTTTTAGTCAAAAATGAATGTAAAATATTATCAAATGATTTTTCAGAATTTATCAAAACGATGATGTAGTTTTTCCCTTTTGACTTACTACTCCGAATATTTCAGAAATGGATATCTAGGCCAGGTGTAGTGGCTCATGCCTGTAATCCCAGCACTTTGGGAGGTCTGGAGGTGGGCAGATCGCTTGAGCTCAGGAGTCTGAGATCAGCCTGGACAACATGATGAGACCCCTGTCTCTACAAAAACACAAAAATTAGCTGGGCACGGTGGCGCACACCTGTAGTCTCAGTCACTTTGGAGGCTGAGGTGAGAGGATCACTTGAGTCCTGGAGATGGAGGTTGCAGTGATCCATGATTTTGCCACTGCACTTCAGCAAGAGTGACAAAGCACAACCCTGTCTCAAAACAAAACAAAACAAAACAAAAAAAGTGGGCGGGGGGCGGTATCTGAATTTACATCATCACTGTATTTCTGGAGTAAAACTCTTTCAGAACTGTAGTTAGCCCTTTCATCTATAATGTCTCTTGTCCTCATTCTTGGATCAATTTTTATCTGATATTCACACTTATAATTTACTGCCTACTTGGTATTTTAGATGCCTTATCTCATTTAATTCTCACAACCACCTTGGAAGTTAAATACTACTATCTTCATGCAACTATCTTAACATTTTGTGCACGAAATGAGGTTCAATGAAAGTAAAGGACTTGCCTGTTGTCTAATGGCTGGTTACCAAAAATGTCTACTGCTAGAATCTGGGTTTATCCCATGACACTGACTGCTGAGCTTGGGATCACGTCAGTGGGGATTAAATTTATTTTAACGATGTCTTCAGCAAGCAATGTGGCTATGAGCTCTACTGTTCTTACTTGCCAGTGGCTAAACTTTATGTCACCTGGCTGTGCCTTTCACCAGTGCCCTCCCCGCTACAATCTAGCTGAGTGCCTTTCACCAGTGCCCGCCCCGCTACAATCCACCACCCCATCTCCAACCCTACCCTCACACAAGAATATATACAGCTATAGGGCTACAGGGAAAAATACAAATGAAGCCAATAGACTTTTCGATGCCATAATAATTTGTGTGATTTAACACCCTATGGAGGCTAGATAGCATCCTTGTGGTGTCACCTGCCTTCTTTACCTTGCTTTGGCTTCATCTCTAACCCTGGCCAGACTGAGCGTCCTCTGATTATATATGAGATTGTTCATTCGTATTATATTGTAGGAAGTACTAACACCCATTAGTTCTTCTTTTTCCAATTCTAAAAGTTCTACTATCAAAGTTACCTTAATATGACTTATTTTTATCTTCCAATTCTAAATTCCAGGAAGAGTTCTGGAAAACCAGAAATTGAAGCTAGCAACGAATTTACCCAATGTCCATGAAATTGTTAATTTTGAAAAAGGTTTTTTAAGTGACTAAAAGACAAGATGTACTTAACCAAGTGTCAAACTTACCATAAGGATATTAGATCTCTAGAAGGCAGTGGTATATTTTATTAGCTGCCTTATGTATTCATTAAGTATGAAAGCAATTCTATATACTTCTTAAGGAAATGTTTGTGTGTCTATGGGAGAAACAAAATGCCTTTTAACCATTATTAATTAATCTTCTTTGAAAGGCAAAATCAGATTTGGGAGCTGATACATAATTATGTGATTTCCACTTTGAGGGTAGCATCTTGCAGTGCAATAATCTGATTCTCAAACTTAACTACATTGTATACATTGTCTTTGCCTGCATTGAGCTTCTATGAAGACTGATTCTACCTTATGGGTTTTGGGGGTAGGATGAAGAGGGACACAGAAAGGTAACAGACAACTGAAGAATTTAAAATACAGGGGCAACACCAGAGAAAAGAAAAGTCATGTATACACTTCATTTTGATGAAAAAAAAAAAAAACAACCACCCTCATTTCTGTTACTTTTATGTTTTTGATGATAGAAGTATGCAGAATACATGGAGGATGGTCAACTTTTTAAGGAAACAGGATTATTCTTTTCTAGTACTAAAGTATTTGAGAACAAAGATCTTATCTTTCTCTTAACCAAGCACAAGATCTTCTTCAATAAATACGGTTTCATTTGATTTCTCTGCACATACACTTCTACAATTAACTACAATAGAGCCTAAGCATATAGGATGAAGGAAGGTAATTTGATAATATGTATGTTTTGAAAGAATGCCATGTGTAGAGTATGGCATTAAGGTTGTGGGATTCTGGAAAGCACTCCAACGGAAATATGACTATCAGTAGTAGCACCTGTGAGCAGACGTCAATAGAAGCTGCATAACAAGCAGTGACAAATCAAAAACTTGCATTCAAAGCCCTGCGTTCATTGCATCTGTATTCTTTGGGAAAAAAAGATGCGTAAAAATAGATGCACAAAATAACCCTTGCCCTCTAGGAGTTAACATACTAATTGAACTCATACATGTTATCTTCACATACCTTCAAGTATAGGGAGAAAAACCTGTTCATCTCATAAATATAAACAATAACATCTCATGATTCATTACAGGAATGGTAGTGATAATATAAATGCTGACCAATTAATTACCAATAAATACTAACAAATTAGTGACCAATAAATATTTTCACCAGAAAGCATATCAGAGAAATATATTTCATGTTTTCTTTGGTGATTTCATAATAGGAGTACACATTACCATTTTCAGCAATTACACACATCATATAAATATTTTAATAGCTAGAGGCATGTATGAAAATATAAAGACCGTATCAATATACATTTTCTAGTTAGTTTACAAAAAAAATGTGTCATTAGAAGGCGAAGAATAGTTAATTTACTGACCATGAATGTCCTCTTGTTTTCCAGAATTTCAAATCCTTATATTTTTGAACAACATATTCTTAAATTACAGAAAGAACATAAAAATGTCAGGCTCAAAACAAAACACACTGCCAGAGTAGAAATAATAGAAAGATAACATATAACTGGAATTCTGCTCCTAACCCAATAATTCCCAACTATTAGCAAGAAGCCATAAACCTATACAGATCCGTTACCATCTCTGGGTCCATTTGACAAGAGAAAGTAGGAGTTAGGTCAACAGGGTCTCTTTAGTCCTTTCCTACTTCTGAATTATACAACCTGTATGATGTCAAACTCCAATACAGAGAAAACAGTGCAGAAACAAATCTGCCACTCTAATTTGTCCCATGACAATAAATGTTGTTAGGCCTCAGATTCTACAAAGATAAACTGATGAACTCAAATTATCTTTTTTAAAAAAATCCCTTAAACCTCTGAAATTTTATATTGTTCATGTATATTTGGAAGTATATTTCAGGGTACATTATGCTTTATTGTGGGTCAATAGGGGGAGCTCTCACATTGCTTTTTTATGTATCCCACAAATAATAGAATTTACGTTACCTTAATTGCAAAGATTGGACTGGATTATTTCATTACAATTAGGAACTTATAAGCCAGAGGCATCTCATTACTCACTACAGCAATATTAAGGTAGGCCATGTATTCAGCTGTGCCCCTTTAACTTTGAGGGCTTTTTAATCATCCATCAAAGCACACGTTTGTTAGTCTGTTTAAACCATTGCAGAAGTTGTTTTGTCTTCTGTTTGTTTTTTGGACTCCAACTTCTTCAGATGAAGTTAAGGTCTATGTTTGATTTGTATTCAAACCTATAAGAGTTAAAAGCAGGAGGAAAGGTTTATGGAGATTAAAAAGCAAGAAACCATTTCATTAGGTCTGTGCTTCTGTGGGTTGAACTTGCTGCACAAACAACTTGACATGTGTACTTAAATTATTATTATTCAATTATATATTTCAGGGGTTTGGCATCTTTGTTCTTTATTGTTTTCTATTTCTTCATGTGTTATATATAATTTACTTCCCTAGCTCACTGAGGATAAAAGCAATTCATCATAGAATCTTTGGGAAGTTTGCTTTCTCTAATTGAAACAGATGTCCCTTATGTTAATTAGAGTATGAAACATGGGTTGTTAACTGTTAGCTTTCAAATGAAACTCATACATTAATGTTCAGGTAAAATGAAAATGAGACAACACAATTTTAATAGACATTTCTTCAATAAAGTTGTGGTTTATAGTTAGGATGGAATTTTATTGCTTACTGTGATTTATACCTACTTTATCTAAAGGTTCATGGTGGCCAACAAATAACGGCTCATATTTTTTGGCCATTTTTCCTTGAAAACACAACTACATTTTAAAATATGGAAAAGTAATTTATAAGGGAAATGAAAAAAGCTTACATGGAAGATTACATAAAATACATCTGTCTTTTCAAGCCATTGAGATATATAAACAACTCGTTAAAACCTTAAAATGCCAAGAGGAAGGACAAAAGATTCTTTTACTGCAATGAACTTTTGAAAAGATGTCTTTTTTTTCCTTTACTTTAAAGGAGTAAGCTTTTTACTTCACATCTAAAGATCTTGATTAATTTTTTGTGTGTATATGCGCATATATTTTAAAATAATATCACTTGAGGTTCTTTCTTCCAAGGAATCAGTGATAGAGCAAATACATAAGAAAAATAAACATATTGGGCAGCCAAGAAGCTGTTTTTCAATGAAAGTAGAGTCGTTTGTGTTTGACTGGGAAGGTTTTTCTTTTTATGTCAAATGAAATTTTAAGATCACCTATGAGTTTGGAACCAAATCCTTTACTGCCAAATCTGATTCCAATCCTTAAAATCTGTTTCTGTAATACTGCCAGCTATGCACTAACTTTAAATAGGTAGCCAGACATATTGGCAAAAATATACATGGTTAATCAAATAAAACTATGTAGCAGTTTGGAAACAATCAATCAACTTTCAGAATCTTTTAAGTATGAAGCTGCTGTGAAGACATCATGGCTTGCAGTGAAATATTGCAATAAAACTCCATAAGCAGCTGCTTTTGAATTCATCTTCTCCTTTGTTTTTAAATTTTCATAGAC
Organism: Macaca nemestrina; assembly: GCF_043159975.1. Classification (NCBI taxonomy): domain Eukaryota; kingdom Metazoa; phylum Chordata; class Mammalia; order Primates; family Cercopithecidae; genus Macaca; species Macaca nemestrina. Next base: position 37,861,135 of record NC_092129.1, read on the forward strand.
CTGCCTCTTAACTATGAATTTTATAAGCTTTTGAAAGAAAAAAACCTGGCAACCTACTATTACAACTAACAAAGAAACGAGAACTGGTAATACAGTTGGAAGCTGAACTCACTGCAAGAACTGCCAACTTGAACTTATCTAGTTAACTATTACTGTACGGATTACACTTGAAACGGCTTTTGATGACTGACATTATTTCACTGAAAAGAATATGTGTGAAGGTACTTAAGCACTTTCTCTTGTGTTTTATAGCTTAAGTTTCTTTTCAAATAAAAGACAACATAATCTAAAAAATTCAGATATCCAAACATTAGCAGATTTCATTTCTGTTATATGAGAAAACTATTACTAATCTTTAAATACACAGCAATTACAAACCCCCAAGACCTTCACTTATTTTTTTAAAATTTTGTATTTTAAATGAGGAACAAAAATTGCATGTCACAAATGAATTATTTATGAGATAATTCTAACCGTGCAGTTACATTAGAATGTTTTATTGCTTCTACTTGGTAGGCATTCTTCTTTATTGTAATCATAAATGTAATTAATTTGTAATCTTAAGACTCGTGAACAATTTGGCTTCATCAAAACAAAATGTTTACCATCATCAAATATTAAAATTCAATTACAAAACACTGAAAAAACTATTGCCCCTCCTTTTCTGTGTCTGAGATCAATTTTGCTTATCTCAGTAGTGGCTAATAACGTTAGCTCCTAACAAATTGTGTTTCTGTATAAGGTTTCTTTCTGTGTGTTCTTATGTGTGTGTTGGGGGTGGGGGTGGGTTTTCCTTTTACTAAACAGTCTTAGTTTCTACTTTCTTTCTTTTTCTCATACATGAGCTAAAGTCTCTCCAGATTTGGTCATAGATGAAAATCTAAGGATGATGTCTCAAGTGTATATGGGTATGTATTTGGAAAATACATGACTTACAGAGGTAAAATTTGTTTTTGAGCAATGTTTATAAAGTATCACAGTATTAGATGTAATGCTGAATTCAGAACTAAAGAAAAAAAAACTTGTGGTGAAATAGCTGATAGATAGTTTAAATATAAGAATGTCTGCATATTGAGTACTCTTGTTTTCTTTAATAAAAGCGTAACCCTTGTGTAAGTTAAAGAGCAGGTTATCATAAATAAATCCAAGACCAAAGAGGAGAAATACCAAACCACTGGCTCACTCCCTGTCCCTCATGAGTGCCCTTGGCTGCCCCAACTCCTACATAATTTCTAAGGCCCAGCAGAGAAGACTTCCCTGACCAAATCTGAACATATCCCTCTTTCCCCTCAACTTTGCCATGTCTTCCATATCCTGCCCCGGTCAGGTGACCTTCTTCTACACACTCTAATTCCCCTACCATACCTTTACCATTGCACTGGCAAGTTTTATTTGTGTTTTTACTGCATATCTCTTTGTTTCCAACTAAATTGTAATCTTCTTGAAGGTAGAATTGCCTGTCATCTTTATCCTCAGTGTTTCATACAATGCTTGTCTAAAAGTCAAGAAATGAAAGATATGCAATTTCTACTACTAAAACCTAACTACTCATAAGCGCAGACTCAAACACAGTTATGATCGGTTTGGCTAGTGAATAGTAACCATATGAAAAGATGAGAGTTGATGAAAGAATGATAACTTGGTTGTTCTAGGATCACACACTCAGGGATCAGGCAGGAAGCAGTAAACGAATCATGTAACTTTGAAAAAAAAGGATAGAAGCTGGATCTACAGAAAGCAGCCAATGCTCAGCTTCAGTCAGTTTTTTAGCATGAGGGGACATAAGTAGAGTGTTTGTTGACAGAGCTGAAGACTTTTTAAGTAATTACAAAATTTATATATTTTAATGTAAAATGTTCTAGATCTTAAATTACAGCTGGATATTTCTAAAAACATCCTGTGAGTCAAGAAACTATGTGAACAAACTGTAGATGGCATATGGGGCTATCAATGTGACCTCTAAGTAAAGAGAAGATGACATAACCATCTTCCCTAGATTAAAACAGCAACAAGAATAATGAAAATCCTTATTGGAAAAATACATTTATATTCTTATTTACATTTGCGTATGTTTAATTTTACACTCAAGCTTATATGTAAACTTATACTTTATAGTTATACTCTTATTTAAATGTATACTTATATTTATATGGCCAGACTTGATAGGTTTCGGTTCAAAATGAAGAAACTGAAGGGTAGTTTAGACCTGGATGGCAACAAGAAGAGTACAATTGTAAAAATGCCGACCTTATTACTTGGGTTTGCATCCAAGTTTTTAGGCAGCTTATTTTTCTGACCTTTAAAACCACCTTTGAATTTCTGATAAACACAGAACTAAGCTGAAAAGAAAAGGTATTTACAACATCACCTTTGGATAACTTTAAATCTGCTCAAGTATTTTTGCAGTGATGGATTGGGATGGAATGCTGGGAAAATAACAGCATTGGAAACAAAGCAGACGGGTTTTATCTCAACTTTTTATATCCAACCGAAGCACACTTCACCTGTGAATAGTGATTATTAAGTTTCTTTCAAGGGAAGGGGGCCTGTAATTCACAAATGCTGCAGGTGTAAACTCCTAGGAGCCTTTTCTCCGAATGAAAGGACGTTAATCATTATTCATGGGTGAGATAGTCCATTTATTCCACAGCAGAGAAAGAATTCCTTTTTTATCTTCTTAAAACATGAGACCTTCAATTTCATAAGCTTCAAAACAATAAAAGATTCCCTCTTAGAACTACATTTATTAGAGGTTGTTCTTATATTGTGCTCGTTTTTTATATACTTGAATTTCTTGCAATCACTAAAATGTCAGTAAGAATGTGTAGTTTAAATAGTAATTAATTAATTATTCAATAAAATTTCCATAGGCATCTGGTTATTCTAGGCCAATATTATTGATGCCTATGAATAAGGAATAAATTTTACCAAAATGAAATCCAAGAGAGTGGTTGTACTGGATTTTGTTTGTATCAAGTGTTGCTTCAAATAAGTGAGTCACTGACTGGAGTTTAGAAATCTTTTGGCTGCATAGAGATATTATATTTGTTGTGAAAAATCAACTGACAGTGTAGATTCACAAACACCAGATTTCTTGACAAGCTGTTAGTGAATATCCTTATTTTATTCCTCACTCCATACGTTTCACTAATTTTCTGTTCATTTTTTGGAATATCGAAAATTTATTAAGATATATATACTTTTACAAACATATGGCTAGTCTTCTTTTTGTTCTCAAGCAATGGTGGGCACATGACACAAACTCTTGCAGCTCATATGTGCATCTGTTTGATGGTGCAGGAAAATCGGATATCGTACAGGTATAGAATCATTTTTAATTTGCCTTTAACACTTGTTATCATGCTAGATTAAACAAACAAACAAACTTTACTACCTAGCTAGATTATGTTCAGATAATACGCTGTGTAAACAAAGAGATTATTTCTTTCCTACTGAGGTACGGCCTAGATGGAAGATATAATTGAGAAATTCAAGAAATTCAGTCATGTCAAGCAACAAATAGGTGGACAAAATTATGGCAGATACTGGAAGATAAACACTAAATGAACAAATGTGACAACTAAATATCTACTTTATTCAATTTAATCGGCTTATCTACTCACATAGCAAAACCGTAAGTTAAATTTATCCAACTTTCAGTAATGTTTCATTATAAAACCAAAATGAAGCTGCAATTATAAATTTGGGTAGAAAAGATAGTGAGGTTATGGCTTAGGTTCCTCCTGAAAAAGACAAAATTTGTTCTGTGGTTCAAATCTACAGAAATTTTAACTTGGAATAAGTCTCATATAGATAGAAAATCTATCTAGTTTTTATTTCTTTGTTTTTTCAATTTTATCTGGAAAATTTTCCCCAATATAGCTAATACACAAGTAAAGTTAGGGCAAATTAGTGAGAAGATTATCAATTCTTTTTCGCAGGCAGGGAGAATGGGAAATACAGCTGCACAAGTGCCAATAGCATACATTGTCTGTTTTTGTTCATTGGAAAGACATGAATATCAGCCTTTTCCACCATGTATTGGAGTGAAGCATCAACTTATTGTCATGGGGGAGAATGGCTTCCTATATTCTGTCAATCATCTGGGTAAAGAATTACAACATACTCCTGTGGGTATGGCCAGCCATAAGGACCTAAATCTGGAGACGACTCATAAATAATAAACCATCCAATTATTTGATAAGGTCTTTCTATTGGCTAAGAAAACTTGCCCATCAAAATTTGTAGAGAATTGAACTATCTTCTCCAAAGGCAAAGACAAGTCAGACACTGCAGCCCCGTGTGTGCCTCAGCTGTAAAATACATGCAATTACAAGGCCCATCTCAGCTGACCTCTGACTTCTTAGCTTCAGATGGCTTCTTGTTGTCATTACTGGATTGTGGTGGTTTCTTCCTTAGCTCTGTAGTACAGCTTCTTCACTCCACATGAAACATGTTTACTGCTTCTCTCCCACTTGCTGTCTTCGCTGTGTGAACTGAGTCTGTTTTTAGGTCCTGCCTATTCTTCTGTCTCAGTCTTGGTCCTCAGAGAAGACCACTACCCCGGTCGGAGAGCTGTCAGAACAACTCACCAGTATCTGAGGTACACTTTCCCAGTCACTGAGAAATCGACTTCCCATTAAAAAGCAAATTCGGGAAGGGGAAATGTATGTCACTGTTACATCTTTCCAAGCTTCACCATATCCCAACACAAATGAACTGGATTGTTAAATTTAAACACTGGGTCTGTATTCCTCCAGAATCGTAGGAGGAACAGTGCTGAGCAGCCTCCCAAAAACTTTCTCAAAGTGAAGGAGAAATTGCTCTCAAATGCTAGTTATAGATGTGTAATCTGAACTCCAGCCACTCTACGGGGCAGCAGAAGAATTTACGATGTGCTAAATATTTCCTTTGTTCTTCCCAGTGGTAGCCTGCTGTAGCAATTAGAAAGCAACTGGCTCCACATAGAAACTGCTAGAGTTTTCTCAAGAATTGTTGATAACTGTTCAACAGGCTCAGTGAACAGGATTTTCTTCTTGTGTAGAATTCAAATTTTTAATTTCCTTTCAAGGTCCTATTTTCTAAAATATTTTCTAAATTTTTCTTCCTTCTTTCCTGCTGCCTTTCCATTGCCCATTTTATAAGGAGGGAAGAGAGGTCAAGATGACTGCTGTAAGTCAATGGAAGCCAGGGTCTTCGACTTCTAACACTGCAATCCTTTTTAAAGCCATATAAAGGTCCTTTGTGTTGCTATCAAAAACACCTCTGACCTCCTCTTTCTTGTTTTCATATAAAGTGACAGCTCTGTCCCATCCTTCATAAAAAGGAAAAAAAAAAAAAAAAAAACCCTGCCAATACCATCTTTCTTCAGAAGCCAGACACTATTAATCATCAGCAGGAGGCAGTATGGCTTCAATTAGCTACATAGTGTTCAATAAATTCTCAGTTATTCTGAGTGAGTGTGTGTGTGTGTGTGTGTGTGTGTGTGTGTGGTGGCCTTAGTACTGGACACTGTTGTAACTGCTTTACATGGATTAATTCTGTGAGGATGGTGCTATTACTATCCCCATTTCAGAACTGAAGAGAGAAATACAGAGAAGCTAAATAACTTGCTCAAAATCACACAGCTCATTTGTGGCAGAGCTGAAAATGGTTCCAAAGTAAAGGGCTCTCTCTGAGAGAGCAAATGTCTTTGAAAGGCAATTTGGCAGCATGGGTAAGGGCCAGATTATAACATCTGCCACTCACTCAAGATATGTAATCCCAAGCAAGTTACATAACCTCTGTGTGCCTCAGACTCATGGTCTATATAATGGGGTAACAGTAGTACCCAACTCACAGAGTGTTTGTGAAGATTAAATGAGTAATACATATTAAGCACTTAGAACAGTGCCAGGCATATGTTAAGCACTATGCAGAGGTTATGTTTTATAATCCACACCAGTTTTTCCAAGAGTAAGTCTTACTATATACAGAAAATTAGCTGCCTCCATACCTCCAGTCTCTTTATTTAACAGGTACGACTCACCAAGCTAGTTGGAAGAGATGAGATGAATGAGGTACTGTATCTAACCTGAAATGTATCATGGTTTCATGAAGAAAAAATATGTACACAAATTATAGGAAAATATAATACATATTCTAATACATGCAGGTTAAGTTTTTTTTACATGACAGAGGGATTGTGAACCCTACCTTTCAGATGGGGAGATGTTTAGGAAAGGCTTCTAAAAAGTTGGAGCCATAATCCTATGTATTATGAATGTGATTAGGACACTTTAGAAGATAAGAATTGAAGGAAGAGGAGGAATTAGGTGTAAGTGGGGTAGGAAATCCCAGGATTGGGAACAGCATAGGAAAGGCGGAAAGGAAGGCAGGCATGGTGGATATAGGAAATTGCTTGGTAACGAAGTATGTGTGTGTTTAGATATTGAACAAAGCAGGGAAGATGTGACTAGAGACTTACAGAGCCCAATTCATGCACTGTTGCCATTATTCTCCTGAAGGACCACCCTGATCAAGACCCTGTTAAAAGACCTCAGCATTTCTCCAGTGCTATGGTTTGAATTGTGTTCCCTTCAAAATTTATGTTGAAATCCTAAACCCCGGTACCTCAGAATGTGTTTGAAAATAAGGTGATTGTAGATATAATTATTCAAGTCAGGATGAGCTCCTACTGGAGCAGAGCGGATCTATAATCCAGTATGACTGCTGTCCCTATAAAAGGGAGAAATAGGAACACAGACACACTCACAGGGAGAATGGCATATGAAAATGAAGGCAAAGATCAGGGTTAGGCATCTACAAACCAAGGAGCACCAAAAATTGCCAGCAAACCACAAGGAGCTAGGAGAGAAGCAGGGAACAGATTCTCCCTCAGAGCCTTCAGGAGGAACTAACCCTGTAAAAACGTAGATGTTGGACTTACAGCCTCCATAACTGTGAGGCAATACATTTCCATTATTTAAGTCACCCAGTTTGTGGATACTTAACAGCACTCCTAGCAAAACAATACACCCACCAGTACAACATTTATACTGCATTTTTAATTTTTTTCCTTGGATTTTCTAAAATAATGTACTATGGTGTGAATTGGTAAGGAAAATGGGAAATTAATAGGGAGGTAAGACAACTGTACCTACCTTAGCTTTCTTCTTGACATTCGAGACTGTTATGCTTCCCTCTCCAGCTGATGAGAAGCACTATGGCACTTACTACTCTGAGAACACACTCATTATTCTCTTGCATCCTTGGTTTATTCTTAATTATTTCTTACATATAGAACATATTTTCTGTGCCTTGTAATTATTACTCAGATTTCTTTGACTCATTCTCAAAAACCCAGCTGCAGTGTTCCCTCTTCTACAAAGCATTTATCTGAGACTGGCTGTTGTATTTTCTTTTCTTTTCTTTTTTTTTTTTTTTTTTTTTGGTGCTTTAAATCTGTCATGTACCAGACAAATCTGCAAGTCTTCTACTTGACTTCTGACTCTGAACAAAATGTGAAATCCTTTACAGCAGGGACAATAAGTATTTCCTTCTTCATTCATTCTAGAAACTATTATTATGGTATTTGACTTACGGTAAATGTTTGTATATTCATTGTACTTTATAGTGAAACTCTACTGAGCATAATTAGTGATTCATTCAATAATTTAGTTCTGCATTATTGTGGTTGGACTCCAATTAGACATGTTATTCCAGGTAACATTGTCCCTCATTTGCTGATAGTCTATTTCTTTAGTTTTATAATACCTGTTTTAATATTCTTATGTACTAATTCTGTCATATTTTCATTGCTGGGTCTGTTTCTATTGACTGATCTTTCTCTTCATTATTGGCTTTTATTATGCTGCTACTTTGCTTGTTTGGTAAGTTTCTATTGGATGCCAAAGATTGTAAATTTTATGTTTTTGAGTGCTGGATTTTTTTGTATTTTAAAAAATGATTTAATCTCTGTTCTGGTATACAGATGAATTTTAGGAATCAGTTTTAAGATTTGCTTTTAGGCTTTACTAGGTTGAGTCCAGAATAGCTTTTGATTAGAGATACTTTATCTTCACTACTGATGCAATACCTTTGGAGGATTCTATGTCTCATGTACTAGGTCTTTGAAGTGTTGCTGATAACGCAACCCATTACCTCCCTTCTGTGAGCTCTGGAGTCATTTATCCAGATATTTCTTTCCAGTGGTTCTTTCTCTGGATTCTGGCATTTTCCTCTAATGTATGTATGGTACTCAGCCAAAGATTTAAAGAAGCTCCCCTGTAGATTTCTGGAGTTCTCTTTCTGTCCAGATACCTTTGCTCTGACTCTGCCACTTGAAATCTAGCTACCTTAACCTCCTCAAACTACCAATTCTGTCTCATCTCAACGCGATCACTGAGCTCTCTTTGGGTTCATTCTCCCTGCATTATGGCCTAAAATCTCTCTTAGACAGATAATTGGAGTCACTTCATTTGTTTTGCTTCTCCTAAGAATCACTGACTTGTGCTATCTGTTATCTATCTCTTGAAAATCATGGTTTTATAGATTTCGTCTAGTTTTCTAGTTATTTTAGGCAGAAGGGTAAATTTAATCTCAGTTACTCTACAAAAGCCTGCAAAATGGCTACAATGTGGTATTTGTAAACATTAATTAGAAAGTACTGTAAAGAGAAACAAAATAAAATACTACATGTTCTTACTTACAAGTGGAGGCTAAACTATGGATATACATGTTCATAAAGACGGAAATAATAAACACTGGTAACTCCGAAAAAGTGGAGGGTGGGAGGGGAGCAAAATTTGAAAAGCTACCTATTGGGTACTTTGTTCATTATCTGGGTGATGGCTTCATTAGAAGCCCAAACCTCAATATTATGCATTATGCCCTTGTAATAAACGGGCAGGTATACCCCATGAATCCAAAATTAAATTAAACTTAAAAGAAGGAAGCACTGTAAAGAGTACCATGACTGAGCTAAATAAACTTGGTGTTTTTAGTGAAGATCTGCATTATTATTGTTATTTTTTCTTTTTATTTAACTTTTATTTTAAGTTCAGGGCTACAAGTGCAGGTTTGTTACACAAGTTAATTTGTGTCATAAGGACTTGTTGAACAGAATATTTTATCATCCATGTATTAAGCCTACTACCCATTAGTTATTTTTCCTTATCCTGTCCCTCCCCTACCCAACACCCTCCAAAAGGCCCCAGTGTGTGTTGTTCTCTTCTACGTGTCCATCTCTTAACTAATAGTAAACGCTGTAAGAACAACATTGCGTCTGAATCTTTCACTTTATATTTGTTCCTCTGGAAGGAATATTTTTAAAAGTTTGGGTGAGAGATCTGCAAGAAATGGATAAACATAGGGCTTTGGAGTCATACACACCTATATTCTAATCCTAATCTTCTCCCTTAAGTAACGTAACCTATGGCTACTTACCCTCTCAGCCCCCTTTCTTCAATTGTGAAACAGAAGCCAACACAATAATTCCATGTGATTATTGTCAGGATTAAATGTCTACCAATTCTTTGCAGATTTTATGGTGAATCTGTTCTGAGGTCCGTGCAACATGATGGATCAAGAATTGCATGTGAGGTTCTTAGTCTAATCTACCCCATGATAGGTACAAGTAAATTTCCTTACACTTTTTCTTCCCCTCCAAATAACAGGGAATTTATTATATTGGGAATGCAAGAGAATTGAAGTTCCAATGTCTACCAACCTCCCAGATTTTGGGTGATTTTTCCAGACACTTCTTTGCTCAAATGAATAGACAAATAAACTTGGTTCAACTACATTACCATTCTGGCTTAAATATAAGTCCAAAAGTACCATGATGAATTAGTCCATTTTTCATTTTGACAGGCTTTCTTCATATTATTTCTAAACTCTTCTTCCAGGAACCAAGCATATGATTTTGCTTATACTTAAGCCAATATTTCTCATACCTTTTATTCTCTGCTTTGCCAGCTCCTCCTATGAATAGATCCTTTACTGGGCTTCCCCCACAATTCATACTTATGAATTGTGATACTTATGCAATATGCAAATAATTCCCAAATAGTCACTTTAGCTCTGCCTTTGAAATTTTTGCTGATACTATTTAGTTAACTTTTTTTTTTTTTTTTTTTTTTTTGAGACGGAGTCTCGCTCTGTCTCCCAGGCTGGAGTGCAGTGGCGCGATCTCGGCTCACTGCAAGCTCCGCCTCCCGGGTTCACGCCATTCTCCTGCCTCAGCCTCCCGAGTAGCTGGGACTACAGGCGCCCACAACCGCGCCCGGCTAATTTTTTGTATTTTTAGTAGAGACGGGGTTTCACCGTGGTCTCGATCTCCTGACCTTGTTATCCGCCCGCCTCGGCCTCCCAAAGTGCTGGGATTACAGGCGTGAGCCACCGCGCCCGGCTATTTAGTTAACTTTTATTGGAGGTTTATTCCTTGATATCTCATTGCTTTCACCGTTTGCACGCTATAATTCTAGTCACAAAGATTCACACATTCTCCTTTAACATAGTTATTTAAATTCTCACGCAACCATTCCATGACAATTACTCCTCTATAAGAACTCACTCATAGAATTTTTTTTTTCTCACTAGTAGTAAGTTTATGGTAAAGTGTAAAGAGCATAGAATTTGCTGACCAAAGTATTTGAGTTTGAATTCCTGTCGCAGCACATTATGGCTGGGGTGAATTCCTTAAACTCTCTCAGGGCCCATTTAGCCATCTGTAAAACAAGAATAATAATATTGAACTCATAAAGTTGTTATAAAAATTAAAATTAGATAATCTGTGAAGTGCTTAGCAGAGGAATTGTCATACGGAGGATGCTCAATGACTGTTAGCTTGTTTCCGTACTATATATTTCTAAATCCCAAAGCCTCATGCTTGCACATTGGTAAAAAATAACTTTCTGGTATTTTCTTTACTTCCAGGTTTTTTTTTTCTTTTCTATTTTTGTTAGCAGAGAATATTCCTCCTGACCAAGGTTGTCAAGGATCGAATAGATATGTAAACATTGTTATGCATGTATATAAGTTAGGATGTCCTTGGTTATAAGTAAAACTATTCAAGCTTCAACAATAAAGCTTAAACAGAATTTGTTGATGTAATAAAAAAGGCCACAGACAGTGCAGGCTTCTGGAATGATGGATTTTGTAAGTTATTTCCATATCTCTTTTTCTCCAACAACAGTGTTGGTTTCATCCCAAGATAGTTCCTCTGGTGTTGGAAATTGAGGCCATATGCTTCTCCCTCCTTCTTGTCCAACAGGAAAGAGAAATTAGTTTCCTAAACCTTTATTGTCTTCCAGCAGACATTTCCTTTCATCTAATTATTCAGAATTGGGTCATAAGCCCCTTTCTTCAAAAACTATTGGCAAGAGAGAATAGGGTTGCCATCAGCCAGGTTGACCCACTCCTTGAGCAGAGGAACATTCGTCACACTTTATTGCTGCTGTTTGGCAGAGGAAAGGCTGAAGGGATGTTGGGAGTCCGTTGTGATGTTTACTAGCTGTCTTCATGAGGGCAGGGGCTTGTTTTGTCTGCTCTGTTCACTGCTGAACTCTAGTACCTCGAACAGTGACTGACATGTAGAAAGCATTCAGTAAATATTTGTTAAGTGAATATTAATTACTGCCATTGGATGACTCCATATTTCTTGGAACTCTATTTCTTCTAATATCAAATCTAATAAATAATTGTTGAATAAGCTCCCCATCAAAAACCTCCATGTGCACACTTATAATCTTGCCGTTTATGGAGGTTCACTTTCTTCCCCATGTCTAACTTCTCTTATTTCCCATCACACACTCAGATGGGGCTCTGAACTTGACTGGAGTTTATGAATCTTTATGTGCTTTGCTTTTGTGTATTTCCAAAGTCCGAATGATTCTTGTGGCATACAGAATCATTCAAGTGGCATAGAGATTATTGAGTAGAAGAGATACTATTAATAAGCCAAATGATGTTGTTTTAATGCCAATTACATAGAATATTAAAACTCTAGCATATACCGATAGATATGAGTAACTCACATAACCTTCAGATTCTCCCATTCCCAAACATTCTGATTTAGGTCTGAAGTGGTACTGAAAAATCTCCATTTTTATTAAATGTTCCAAATTATTCTGATGAGACTTAGATATACAAAATTTGGCCGAATGAGTAGCATTTAACTAACCTCTTCTCATTCCATCAATATAAGAATAAAGAAGGAAGGTTTAATGTCCAATGCTACATGGATGAGTGAACAAATGTCTTCGACTCTATGAGTGACTGCTAGGCAGAATTACTAGAGTATTAAAAATGTATATTAAAAAGGGGCAGGCATGAACAGGTAAGGGGAAGGGCAAGAAGAAGAGGTATCAGATAGGGAGGCTGAGTTCTGATTGGGAAGGGTCTTGGATGCTGTGCTAAGGGGTTTGGATTCCTCTGAAATCCATAGAGTGTCTTGAAGGTGCCTGAGCAGGAAGTAACACAGCATAATATGTGTTGTAGAAAAGCTGACTTTGTCTACATGTGATGGATTGACCAGAAAAAGAAAGCCGTAGGCACAGAGGAGGATCACACGTGATCAAAAACCACAAATGGTTTCTTCATGACACAGGGCAGGTGAGGCCCCTGAGGCTTGAAGGCTGCTATACCATGAATCAACATAAAGAAGGTATTGTGAGCAATTGCCTATGATTTCCACTTGGAGTCAAAGTGATTCATCTCCATGAGGCACTTGACCTCTAGTAGCTCAGTCCAGAAAATAACGTTCTCAAGCATGAGACACTCTGTGGAAGGGTCCAAAATGCAAAGGCAGCACAAGAAAACTTTTTCCCACTTATGGTAATGATGAAAATTACAGATTAAACCTAGAAACTTATAAAACGCAGAAGATATTTTATATTAACAATATGTCATTAGCATAATTTTAAAGAAAAAAAGGTCCATACACTGAAAGAATGGCTGAGACATATTATTGAAAGACGGAACTGAAATTGGAAGACAGACTCGATTCTCTGGTGCTGGCAGCATCAGGGGTCAGGTGTGAGGAAAGCCCTGGTGTTCTATACTTAGAGTGAAAGAAATAGGCCGTTAAGGGTGGCCAGGAAACAGGCTTTCCCTTCATAGTGGAAATGCTCTCTGCCTTTGCCACATATCGTTATTGACATTTCCCTTTTATCATCTTTCCAAAGAGTCCACTTGCTGGACAAAATGCTAGATAGTAAAATTGGAGTCACTGGAGTTAGTTCTTTCCTTTGGAGTGGAACCAAGGGGATGAAGCAAACTGATTCTGTACCTAGAAAGAAGTCAACCTGAATTGCTAAACGGTATCAGGAAGACAGAGAATATTGGATGAGACATGAGCTATTTTTCCTATCCTCTTAAAGGTTAAAGACAATCTTTTGCTTAAACCCAGGAGGCGGACATTAAGGTGAGCCGAGATCACCTGGAGTGCAGTGAGCACTCCAGCCTGGGCTACACAGCGAAATTTCGTCTCAAAAAAAAAAAAAAAAAAAAAAAGACTTTCTTTTAAAATCTAACCCAAGCTGGCGTTGTCTCTTCTCAAATCCTCTTTGTGGAACTTCCTTTCAATTCACCCACCCCTGTGCCCATTTCAATCTTTACCCTCAGGCTTCCTCACACACTCAATCCCTTTCCATCAAAACATTCAAGAGAACTGTAGATCTGATTTTAAGACGAACTGAGGAGTTCTATCACAAACCAGCAATCACATTGAAAATATCTCCTTTCTCTATCTATTGAAATGTCTTGGGGAGTCTCTTCTTTTACTCCACCCCAATGCAGCAGCTGATTCTCTCCTGCCTCTGCATTCCCCTACCTTCTTTATCACCTCTTCTCTCCCCTGGCAAAACAATTCTGCCCAAGCCCTCCCACACAACTTGCACATCCAGTCACTCAAGGTTTTTACCAAAAACAAAAAGTTCTAAATTTATTATATTTTTAAGACAGTGTCTCACTCTGTTGCCCCTGCTGGAGTGTGGTGGCCTGGTAGTCACGGCTCACTGCAGTCTCAACCTCCTGGGTTCAAATCCTCCCGCCTCAGCATCCCCAGTAGCTGGGACTAGAGGTGCATGCCACCATACCCAGCTAATCTTTAAATGTGTTTGTAGAGATGGAGATCTCACTATGTTGCTCAGGCTGGTCCAAAACTCCTGGGCTCAAGCAATCCTCCCTCCTCAGCCTCCCAAAATGCTGGGATTACAGACGTGAGCCACTGTGCCCAGCCAGGTTCTCAATTTGAAAGGAAAGGATACTTTTTTCCTCTTACCATTGTACCTGCTTAACTCTGTTATTTTACCTACTTTTCCTTTGTTTTTTTCAATCAGTAAAAACAGAATTAAAAGACAGCAAAGTGGGGAAGGTAGTATTTTCACAGTGATATCCGCCCCTCGTGGGACCAAGGGGGAGGCTCAGGATTTCTTTCTCAAGTGTTCTTCAGTGTGTTTACTCCATGCTGGCTGCTCTGGTGGGGGTGCTGGCACCTCTGTACTCAAAAAAGTGCACTCATCCATACATCTCACATTCTGAACGTTGAAATTTCAATTTAGTGTTTCATAGGGGGTCCTTGAGCAACTTTTCCCCATGGTTCTAACAACTGTCATGTAAATATATTACCTTTAAAAATTGTTGAAAAGATGATAAATTAGGAGAGTTTTTTCCAGCGTTGAACCACTTTTTTGGCTGTCTCCAGCCACGATCCTGCCTATGTCCCAATCATGAAAGAAAGCGTGCATTGAGTCTGTGCCTGAAACGACTCTAGCTCTAATGTGTCAAGCCACAGGGTAGAGAAGAATCTATCAAGTAGTCTTGTACTTGGGGTTTGAATAGCAAAAGCAAACTAACTGTGGATCCAAAATGGGAGTGAGAGATAAAGAAGTGGCAGGGCCAGCTACTTAATTTGTGGGGCCCAGTGTAAAATGAAAATGCAGGATCCCTTGTTCAAAAAGCAGGAAAAAGTGCCATTAAAAGGACTAAAATGTAGAGCTTTTTCTTCCTTCTATATTCTCTCTCTAAACTTACCATGGTGTTTGTGATTTGGTGTTGTTCTAAGTAAAGTGAAAAATTATAATTGTTAACATGAATTTTGCCATTAATCTTTATAGGATGTAATGCAAGTTTTTTTTTTTTTTTTTTTTTTTTTTTTTTTTTTTTTTTTGAGATGGAGTCTTGCTCTGTCGCCCAGGCTGGAGTGCAGTGGCCGGATCTCAGCTTACTGCAAGCTCCGCCTCCCGGGTTTACGCCATTCTCCTGCCTCAGCCTCCCAAGTAGCTGGGACTACAGGCGCCCGCCACCACGCCCGGCTAGTTTTTTGTATTTTTTAGTAGAGACGGGGTTTCACCGTGTTAGCCAGGATGGTTTCGATCTCCTGACCTCATGATCCGCCCGTCTCGGCCTCCCAAAGTGCTGGGGTTACAGGCTTGAGCCACCGCGCCCGGCCATAATGCAAGTTTTAAATGCAAATGTAAAAGTATTTAACTCATATGCAGAATCACTGAAATTACAGTTTGTATTTCATAGCTCTTACATGTCGGTGTATTTCATTCTTACTACAACAGCGGGAGTGCTTCACAAAACTAACACACACACCACTAACACTGTTTTTTATTTCACTTGTTGATATGCATACATTCTTACCAACACTTCCTACCTTCAGCTTACCAATGGTACTAAGGAATCACTAGAAAGAAAAGAACCTGTGGGTTCCCACATCTTTCCCTTTTCTTCTAGGTCAGCATTTTTAGCATAAGCATTTGGTTAACACAGGGAGGAAACACAAGTAAGAAAATATATGAAAGAGCTCTTTGGCAATTGTGTTTCTTAGAACATCCTTGCCTTCTTTCTGCATTCAAGACATGTTCTGGTTCTAAGGAAAATTATGCCCTCTTGGGGCTATTGAGTATAGACATAACATGCTTACTTTGTACTCAAGAGTCTCACTGAACTCTCATGCATTGTGAACCAACTGGAATTATTGTTCATGGGTGGCAAGGAGCAGTGTACCTGCATTTTGAGCATATCTCTGCTCTGATCGTGCCTGTTCAATTGTCTCATAAGACTTCATTTGTAAAACATAAGTTCAAAAATAAAAGTCTTGAGAATTTCAAGATGGTGACACAGAGCATTATACTGAGTGTGGGGAACTGTGCACCTGCACAGAAGATGCTTGCCCAGGAAGCCAGCCCTGTGGGAAGCACATTCTGACTTATCCTTCCCATTGTTGTGCCAGTTATCCTCATTGGTGGGCACCAGCTAGGCCATCTCCACAGAATTGGCAGAGAAATCTTGCCTTGTCTTTGCTTCCCCATTACCATGGTTCGTCCCCACCTCCACCCAACTTTGTTTTTAAGACAGGCTTTCGCTTTGTCCCCCAGGCTAGAGTGCAGTGGCATAATCACAGCTCACTGCAGCCTCAAACTACTGGAGCTTATGAGGTCAAGCCATCCTCCTGCCTCAACCTCCTGAGTAACTGGGACTACAGGCACATGCCACCGTTCCCGGCTAGTATTTTTATTTTATTTATATTTCATTTTTTTGTAGAGACAGAGTCTCACTATGTTGCCCAGGCTGGTCTCAAACTCCTGGCTGCAAGCAGTTCTCTCATCTCAGCCTCGGCAGTTCTTCCCGCTTTTCAACATTTTTTTCCTCTTCACCCCAGAATCAGACTCTTCCTGTACTGGTTGCAAACATCCATCTTCATCTGTACCTGCAAAAATGAGTTGTGGTGGTTCAAGGAAAAGACTCCTATGCTAGTAGACCTTCTTTGGGAGGTAGTTGGGAAATAGCAACTCTTACATGTTGAAGATAAAGAGTATTTTGTCATGTTTTTGGACTGTGTGCTGTGTTTGGAATCACTCCTATCAATATAGGTAATGAAGAGCTGCAAAAAATTTAAAATCGGAAAGGAAATGAAAAAGTTAGGAAATATTTCATTTTGGCAAAGTCTTTCTGGCATATAGCATGGACTTAAATTGGAGGAATTCATAATAATAAATCATAGAGGCTAGCTAAAAGGAAGCCAAGCCCTTTGTAAAATGATGGTGTTGCCCAACTCTCTGGTACTAAATAACACTAAGATTCCCTGATTTCACTTATGTAGTAGGTATAGCATAGTCAAGACTTATTTGGTTAATAGCTTCAGGACTAGGGAAAATATCACCCAAACAGAAGCAGCTGATGGCAGAAAGGAGACAGAAGCCAGGAATCTCTTTCAGGAGCTTGAGAGAAGAGGATGCCTGAGCCAGTAGACCTCATTTTCACAAAATCACCTGGCAGCTGTGACCCCAACAAGGTGACACAAGCTTGGGGGTGGTGCTGGAGCTTGTCGTGTTGAAAAACACAGAGACTCTCTTGGGATAGAAGTTTTGCAAGCCTAGCCCATTTCTGCCTCACTTCTCGATTGAGTTCTTCTGCAGTGCTTTCCCACTGCCCCGAAGTGACTCAATCTGAAGATGGGAAAAGTTGGCAGAGAAAGCCATGACTGTTCCCTACAAAATCCGCACCTCCTCATTGGTTCTTGAGAGATTCCTTTCCTGCCCAGATGACTGAATTAATTGAATTCTTCATTCCATCCTATTCAGATCAGGTAGGAATCCTATTAGCAGAAACTTTTCCATGTAAATACAGACATAATCTACCCAGGTTTTCTGTTTTTGTTCTTGGTTTGTTTGGGGGATTTTGTTTTGGTTTTGGTTTGTTTGACAGAGTCTCACTCTGTCACTTGGGCTAGAGCGCAGTGGCGCAATTGTGACTCAGTGCAGCCTTGACCTCCTGGGTTCAATTAAGCCTCCTGCCTCAGCCTCCCCTGTAGCTGCGACCACGACGTGCACCACCATGTCTGGCTAATTTTTAAAATTAATTTTTGTAGAGACAGGGTTCCACTATGTCGCCCAGGCCGGACCCGAACTCTTGGGCTAAAGCAGTCCTTCCGCCTTGGCTTCCCAAAGTGCTTGGATTACCAGTGTGAGCCACCATACAGAGCCTGTTTGGGGATTTTTTTAGATTTTTTTTGTTTAGTTTGGTTCTCTGTGTGTGTGTGTGTGTGTGTGTGTGTGTGTGTGTGTGTGTGAGAATTATCTTCATACAGTGAATCAGGGAATTTGGAGAAATTTGAGGGGGTAGTTACCTATATCCGGCTTGTGAAATTTCTTTGAATTAAAGCCATATGTGGAAGTCTGAGGGTTCTGTTGGGCTCTTGTACCATACGTTTGGATTTTAAGAAAGTTTAGGTAGTTTGTCTTAAATAACAATGTCAAGATAAATAAAAACAAAACTGTGAATTCTTAATGTTTTCTTTTATGTCAATCTTTCTTATTGTTAACATAATGTAAAAAGTGCTAGAGGACTATCATATGCCTGCTACCTCATTTGGAAATTCCCATGTGTAAATTTCAAGCTAACATTTTTTAAATGAATAAATACAAATAAATTAAACTTTGAAAGGTAATTTGTTTTTTAACCCTACTTTTGAATGTGTAAAGGTGTCCAAGTCACTGTTCATAATTGGATGACCTACAAACACCTTTAAAAGTTCTATTAAAGAGTTAATGTATTTAGAAAGGCACAGAATGGTTTTTCTTCTAGAAGGTGATATTCTCAAATATAGAAGTAAAATTAAAATTTCAGCAGAATGAAAATGTATTCTATTCCATGGAATTATTGAAATGTATTTTATCCCATGGAATAAAATACATTTGATGGAATATTGATGGGATTATTCCATCAATTCCACGGAATAAAAAATGAAAGGCATGTACTTTTGTGGAGGTTTTCTCAAACCATGCCCCAAAGATACTCTAACTCTAGATCGCTATTAGTGATTAGATAGCAGTTGCCATTATTCCATAGTCAATTCTATTCAAATATTTCAGAACACTTTCAAAATTGTTTAATTTAAATACATTCTTTTGACTATACCATTTTAAAATCAAAACTGATTAAAAGCCCTAGGTATAGTTACTTGACAAGCAACATGACAACCAAATAACTGTAGAGGATCTCACTTTGACCACCTAGGCATCAGTAACTCGGGACACCAGACTTCATTTTTTAAATTAATTTGCCATATATGTCTGAAAATTTCTTCTTATTTTACATGGTCTGTACAGCCCCTAGCAATGTTCCTTAGAAATTTGTAAACATTAATAAGTGAATAGACATTTACTCATCCCATCTCTGTAAGAATCACAGGATCTCATAGACAGAAATGACGACCTTTCTCTCTGTCTCTGTCTCTGTCTCTGTCTCTCTCTGTCTCTCTCTGTCTGTCTGTCTCTCTCTCTCTAATGAAGCAGCTGCCCACTAAACTTGATCCCATATGGTCCTGTTTGAGAAAAGAAGAGGAAAAAGTTAAAATCAGTTCTCACTAACTAGAGGAAAATTATATGTAAACAATTGAAAAGTCTTTTCCTACTTATGGCTGACATCTCTACTTGCCTGCTGGGCCTAAAGGGTTATGAGCTTTTTTAAAGCTGCATGTACTCCTGGCCAAGGACTCTCTGAGGCATGCTGTGAGTAGTTTTAGATCACCAGTAGCTCTTGCTATTTTAATCTGTGTCAGTATTTGAAGTTGTAATTAACTTGGATGATCCTAAAAATCATAATTTTAACAGTATTGATATTTGATAAGAATAACTTACCTTCAGTTTTGGCAAGAAAGTCATGGAGCATTTAGCAGCAGGGCAAAAAAGTCTAAGCAGTGACAATGAATATCTCGCATAGAAGCAGACCACAGAAAACTTGATAGGGCTTAAATTGTCCTTGTAAGTAATTTGTGGACTATTGTGCACTTACCAGATTAACTGTGTTCTGCACTTTAACTGTATTTTCTATCAGTAATAATGTATGTTGCATTTATTTTATTTTGCTTCTTAACTAAGAGTTCATTCATGGACAATATTTGTAGACAAAGCCATTTTTTGCTCTTTCTTGTATGTATAAATGATATGTGCAGTCACAGAATAAAATATTTCACTTTTGTTCTTGATTAAACCACAGTAATAAAAACAAACTAGAATCATTGTTAGATTTCACTCTCTCGCTCCTAATTTTTTTCCTCTTTTAATTCAGCTTTATTTGTAATGATTACATTTCTTAAAGGGTTTTCTGATTCTTCATATTATAAAAAGAAAAAGAATGTATATACAAAACGGGAGAGGTTTGAGGAATTAATAGTAAACATCTAAGATGTTGAAGTTGGGCTTCTTGTTTGGATTTACTGGATCATTTAAATTATGAACACTGAAAGAAAAAAAAGGTATTTTGCGTGTGTAAACAATGATCTCTGCAACACTGATAAATTTTTATAATGTCTTTCTAAAAATTAATCAAGAATTATACTTTTACTATGTGTCCCTATTGGGATGGCAGTAGGTTTTATAATAAATTGGTAGAAAAACACTTATTTAGGTTCGTTCGAGTTATAGGTGCATAATGAAAGGAAAGGAAATGTAATTTAGAGCCAGAAGTTCCATATTTAAACATTGACTGTAGTCTGCATCAGCTGTTTGACTTTTGATAAATTATTTTCTTTGAGCTTCAGGTTCTTAATCTATAAAGTGCAGGTAACAATAATAACAATAATCAGCTCTTCAGAGTTGTAATGGGAACCACGTAAACGCAAGAATTAAAGTGTATGTGTACATTTGTAAAAAATACTTAATAGAGGATTAATATTCTACACTATGAAAATGGCTTCTTACTTAATGGAGTTAAAGGAGAAATAAATGATCACATAAGTACAGAGGGGGTAAGTATAAACTAACTTGTTTTTGCTTCTTTTCTGTTTTTTCATTATTAATTTTTTCATACTTACTTTTAAAAAGTTGATAAGTAGGAAGACTACTTTGCTGTGCCTTTAATAAGTAGGTAGTAATCGTGAAGAGGTAATGATGGCAGGATTTAAAGGACTATGTTCTGTTTGCACTGATGGCTAACTCAGTGTGGCCAGATTGAAGTCCCTTTACTGCTCCATAACTCTGGTGGTTTCAACTATGAAATAGGAGTAGTCAGCTTAGAAAAGCTGATCACCCACATACAGGGCTCCCAACTCTCCCGAACCACAGAGAGGCATGCTCTCCTCTGCCTGGGACCTGCCAGACCTCTTGGAGGTCAGGCTCCCAATTGCTGGACTCCAGAGCTGATCCTGGGTGCCCAGTGGCCCTGATTCACTTCCTCGGGGCTGTGGAACTTGGGAGAAAAGGAAAGTTACTAGCTGGCAGCACTCTGGCATGCAATATTTTCTCTACTACAGATGTTTCAGGCCTGCAGATGACAGTAATGACAGTATCCATTCTTCATATTTCACAGGATACCTTTTGTTACCCTTTGTGTATCCCCTTGATAAAACTTTTTAAATTAAAATTTGACATATTTTGGTGGCAACAATGTTATTCTAAAATATACTTTTGAATTAGTTTCTCCAGAGTATTCTCTAGAATATAAGCAGCCCTAGCTACAGCAGGGAGGTAGGGAGGAGACAAAAAAAAATGTTCTGGATTTCAGTTTCTAGTTGGCATTTTGGTTCTTACTTTCCAATACCTGTTATTTTTTTTAAGTACTTAATTTAGATTTGTAAAATGAATTGAGTATGGGTTGCACCTAATGATATTAGTTATGGTCTATTTTGGTTTTGTGGCATGTCCCATAAATGTATGTCTTGAATATTCTTAAGTGAAAATTAAAAAGGGCATCCCGTCGTTAGAAATATATCAGCGAATTTTTTCAACAATTTCCTTTTAAGAGTACAATCCATACTCCTCAGTTCAATTTTATTTTCTCTAAATGTTCCATTTTTCTTTCCTTCAAATCCTATTGCTTTGTGTGTTTTCTTTCAAGCATACCTACAATAAAGCCATCTGTTGTCCAAGGGGTCATTCCTACATGAATCATGCGCTGTCAAAATTTTGAGGTTATAAATGTTCAGCTAATTGAGCAGTCTGACTAGCTGAATACTTGTAAGTGCTTTATAATATCTTTCAACACTTCAAAACCCTGACCCACTTAAACTCCAGAGTTCCAGAGCAAATGGGACAAGTTATTCACGTGAATTCTCACTCTGATAAAACTGAAAACATGTTCATGAAATTTCCTCAGAATTTGGAATAAAGTGAATGTAACTCTACTTTTAAATATTTATTTTTGAGCTGTGTCTATATTATGCCAGAGAAAGTGGTTGGGAAGTAAAAAAACTTAGCCAGTCGGCCAATTATTTTGACCACCCTGTATTAAAGAATTAAAGAGTTAAATTAACTTGCTTTCCCCCTTGCCAACTTGATTGGGTGTTTTGGCATCATGGATACTTTTAGTTTCAAAGAAAGAAGTCTTCTCTCTCTCTCTCTCTCTCTCTTTCTCTCTCTCTCTCTCTCCCCACACCCCCCTCTCCTCCTCCCCAACCGCCTTGCTTTCCCTTTCCAATTACTTTCCTTTTCTTTAAGAGTCTTCACAGAGATGAGACACTGGAAATGAATGCACAAATGCATAAACACTTATACAACTTACATGAAAGCTCAAGCCACCCATCCCATGTAATTCTTAAGATTTCTGTGCGTTCCTGGGGGACTTATATTCCTGTGGTCTCTTCTGGCTTCAAGTTTCACATTTCACAGGATTCCAAGTCTCATTCCTGTATCAGTTCCATTCTCTCTGCCCTGCATGAAATCAAGCATAGAACTCAGCCCTTTTCCTTCATTCCCTCAAAAAAGCAAATCTGCTCACAAAAAGTATTTTTCTTAGAGCTGACTTTACTGAAAGTTTGGTGAAACTAAAGCAGTTTACAGAACAGTAACACAATTTTCAATATTAGAGATTTCTCGACTTAAAAGTATGTTGGTGTCCGCATCACATGGACTAGACTTCCTCTCATCCTTTACAAGAGAATCACTTTCTCTAACGGAATCCAAACTCAGCTCTGCATTGCCAAGGCACATGTAAAGACTCACTAAGTGCATTCCTGAATATCTACTTCAGGACTTCCCAATTGTCTGTCCTTTGCCAGTCTCTTCAAGGGGTGTAAAAAAATTTTACTGCACTCTTGAGAAATATTTGTACTTCGTCACACACACACATGCACACATACACCACTGTCTCCACACTCACATCCCATAGAAAGTGGAAGTATTTATAGGCAGTTTAGTCAGTTTGGGTTTTAAGCAAAAATGTCTCTTGAATACACTTATATTAAATTTTTAAAAGCTTATAGTTATTATATACGGATAGTATCTTAGTGGACACTTTTGACTTATCCTCCAAGCTGGCCCTTTGTCTTCATCCCATATCATGCCAACTAACCTTTCTGTTCCTTGAAGGGCAAGCTCATTTCCATCGTGAAAACTTTGAACCTTCCTATTGTGTCTGGAGTTGGTTCCTTCCAGTGGGTTTGTGGTCTTGCTGACTTCAAGAATTTAGCCATGGCCCTTCGCAATGAGTGTTACCGCTCTTAAAGATGGCACGGACCCAAAGTGCAAGCAGTAGCAAAGTTTACTGTGAAGAGCAAAATAAAGTTTCCACAGTGTGGAAGGCGTCCAAAGTGAGTTGCCACTGTGGGCTAGAGTGGCCACTGCTGGCTGGGGTGGCCAGCTTTTATTCCCTTATTGGCCCTGCCCATGTTCCATTTCTGTCCTATCAGAGTGTCCTTTTTTCAATCCTCCCCATGATTGGCTACTTTTAGAATCCTGTTGATTGGTGTTTCACAGAGTGCTGATTGGTGCATTTTAAAGAGCGCTGATTGGTGCATTTTACAATCCTCTTGCAAGCTACAGAACGCTATTGGTGCATTTTACAATCCTAGGTGCAGAGTGCTGATTGGTGCATTTTACAATTCCCTTGCTAGCTACAGAGTGCTGACTGGTGCATTTTACAATCCTAGCTACAGAGTGCTGATTGGTGCATTTTACAATCCTCTTGCTAGACAGTAAAGTTCTCCAAGTCTCCACTTGACCCAGGAAGTCCAGCTGGCTTCACCTCTCACTATCTCTGTGCATCTTAGCATGACTGATGGATTCTCTTAATGTGTTCCTTAGCTTGAATTTCTCCTTGATAGAGGTGACTATCCAATCTATAGCAACATCTTCCCATCCCTCAGCCACTTCACCCAATGTTATCTATAAAAGTCAGTTTTATTTTTTTAAAAGGAATGATCGCACTCTGAGATTATCTTTAATTTGTATCGAAATATTACCAATTCGCTGTTTCTGAGGACAGAGAATCCTTTACTACATACTTCAGAATATCTCTAGAATCCAGAAGTGTGGGTGATACTCTGTAAGTGCATAATATATTTTTTAAAATTAAAAAAAAATTTCTATTGCTAAAAAACAAGTAAAATTTGCTTGATAACTTTAAACCAAAACATCTTAAATCTAACATATTTTAAAGTACATGTCATATTATCTGTCCTATAATTGTTAATATTGATTGAATAATAATTATTATAACCAGGACTTCCCGATGTTAACTTGGTGGTAAAGACCACCATTTACTATGTTCATATTTTGAATGTAAATGTTCAGAAGAAATAGTATTAGCCTGGGAATTAAAACAGCCTGGTTAGAGATTAGCATCATGGAATCCTAACCCAATATTCTCATTAATGTTTATGGCAACTGCAACACAGAAAAGCTATCTTGCATAGTTTTGGTGGCAAATTCAAGTCTAGAATCAGGTTTCTTGAATGTCAAATGACTAAACTCCTTCCTAAATTATGTCTTTAGTCCTAATCTAAGAGCAATCAGTTACTTCATGTTTTCACTTACGGAATAAGCAGGTGGAATTATATGATCTCACAGCATTTGCATTTCAGTCATGCTCTTTCTCCCTTCTCCTTTGTTCATCAATTATTCCACAACTTTACTGGGAGCAATCTCAAATTCTCATTTGTATCGTCAAGCTCCTGCTCAATGATACCTGGAGTTTTCAATGGCTTTAAGTGTCTGTTATTCAGGGGGCATTGGTGGCATCCGAAAGCACAACAGAACTCATAACTACTCAATCCCTAAGTAGGTAAAAAGGGATGGTTGATCATTGGCATGCATCTCTTTGGAATACTTCTTGAGTATTGCAGAATAAGGTTTATCCGATCAAATATAATGTAATAAGGTCAATTACAATCAAACCAAAGTTAAAGTTATATTTAGTATAGACCAAAGTTAAAATTAAAGCACTGTAGGATGACATTGTTAGGACTTTTTGGCAATCAATGTATTTGATTTAGAATCAAATTGCCTTGTTCATCATGGGGAGAAATTTTGGCCCATGTGTTTCCCCTGTTATCAACTGGATTTGCATTTTGCCTTCAAATGGAGCTTGATTATCTATAAACATGTGTATAAGAATATCACAGACTAGAAAAAAATCATATTCACTGGTTTAAAAGCCCTTGGATGAATCAGATTTAGTCTGATAATGTAGTATCTCACAAAAAGTTACAAAAGCCACCAGGTTAGTTCAGTTTTCTATAGAATAGGGAAAACATTTTTTTAAGAAAGAAATTTCATATAAGTAAATCTTCTAAACTATTATCTAAATTCAGAAACTTTAACTCTTCTATGGTTTGGAATTTTTAAATACCCTAATGAATTTTTAAAAATTATATGTGCTGTGTTCATGCCTAAAGAGGACTTTCCTAACACTGGTTACACAAGTGTGAGGGAAAAAGATAATAACTTTTCTTATACACTGAGATAATTCCCTGCCTTGTACTTAGAATGACTTTTTGCAGATCTTAGAACATTTGACTAAATCAGCCTTGGTCTAACCATTGGCAAACCATAAAGAGGTATAGACAAGAAGAAATAGAATGGGATAAAATAATGGGAAAAAATATGCAGTGTGTTTCAGAGAAAAATTGAAATTTACTGAGTTTATATTATACAGTAATCAGTATTATCAAGGATTTATGGACTCTCTGGAAATACTCATGGGGGTCCATGAACTCTCAGAACTTCACTGCAAAATTGTGAGTTGCATTTTTGGGGAGTCAGGAGACAATCTATAGTTTTCGTCATATTTGTGAAGGGAGTCTGTGACCCAAAAAAGGCTAAGAAGGACACACCACTGGCACAGCAGAGTATTAAAGAACTTGCATCATAACAATAGATGATAGTTAATTAAATCGGAATCTCCCTTCTTCCCATCTTCAATTACATTTGACATTTTTCATTCCCATTTTTATATCAAGCTTAGGGATAGCTGAAGTATATGAGGATAATTTAATGAGTGAAGACTCAGGGAAGAGTTTTAAGTAAAAAGTGAGAAAATAAGATGTATTAGAAAAGATAACAAAAATATGATTCAACTAAATGGCAAAGTAATAATGGTTTTGCGCACAAAAACTGTAATATACAGATATGAAGCAACTATTGTTTATCCCCCTTACATTTTGTTTTCATTAGTAACAACAGCTAATTTTTATTGAGAGCTTACTATCTTCTTTAGAATTGCTCAGTATATTTCTTTTACAATTGAGTCTTTACAACAAACCAATGGGAAAAAAAAAGAATTTTTTTTTTGTTGGATCTTGTTGGATCAGGAAGGACATCCAAGAAGAGAAGGCACTTATTTGAATTATCAAAGATCAATGCGTACATTTTTGGAATGATAATGGTGTTGAGGGTGGAAAGAAAGATAGAGGAGCTGACAGAGAAGCAGGGTAAGAAGCATAATAACAAAGTGAGAATTCAGGTAGATATAAAGAAACCTCTTGAGAGAGTGGTGACTATAAGAAGAGATTGATGAGGAAGGCTTTGAAATTTTGTCTTCTAGAAGTTTGCACTAGCAGAGGGTTATGTTGAGACTCTACATGAAGACTGAAGAATAGACAATATTTTTTTCCCCAAGCCTCTTCTAAGTTTGATTTTTCAAAAGCTAACTCTTATATACCCCATTTATGAAAATAAATATTCATAATTTATAAATAGGTCAATGGTAGACTTTCTTAAGAAGTCTTTTCCCTGTTGTTTTATAAAAAGACCTATCAATTTGAGGGCAAGGAGACATGGAGAGGAAATGTGTTGACTGAGAACACTCTAAGGGAAGGATATGGTGACAGTCCTGTCCCTCAAAAGAGCAACAACCACTTTGAAAATATGAAATGAACCCATGGGTAGACCCAAACATGTATTAAAAATATACTGCAAATAATCCAGCAATTCCATTTACGGGTACATTCCCCAAAGACTTGAAAGCAGAGACTCAAACAAATACACGCATGTTCCTAACAACATTATCACAATAGCCAAAAGGTGGAAGCAGCTCCACTGTCCATTGATGGTGGAATGTATGAACAAAATGTGGTGTATACAGACAATGGAATACAGCCCAGCCTTAGAAAGGAAGGATATTCTGACACATGCTACAATGTGGATGAACCTTGAAGACATTACACTAAGTATAAGAAGCCAGTCAAAAAGGACGAATTCTGTATGATTCTACTCATATGATGTACATAAAGTAGTCAAATTCATAGAGGCATAAAATGAAGAGGTGGTTGCCAGGGACTGGGGGGAGGGCATAATGGGGAGTTATTGTTCAGTTGGTACAGAGTTTCAGTCTGGGCTGAAAAAGTTCCAGAGATGGATGGTGAAGATGGTTGCAGGAACATGTCAATGTAGTTAATGCCACCAAACTATACACTTAACTAATTAAAAGGGTAAATTTTATGTTATGCATATTTTATCACCATATATAGTGAAAGTATACATTTGTATATATAATAAATATAATATATAATAATACATATAATGATAAATATAAAATATGTTTTATATTTATATTTGAATATATTTCTAGCTAAGTATATACATAAATGTATATACTTAGATATAAATACATTTTTATTGAGAGCTATATATAATATATATTACTATATTATATATTATATATGTTTATATATAAATAAAATATTTATGTATATATTTAGCTAGGAATATATTCATGTATAAATATAAAACATATTTTATATTTATCACAATATGTATTTTAATATATTATATCTATTATATATTTATAATTATATAAATACATATAATTATATATTTATGTATATATAATAAATATCAGATTAATATCATTAACATATTATGTTTATAACATACACAAAATATATAACATATTTGGAAAAGAGAACAGAAGTTAAGTAAATTTATTTGATATTTTTACTCTTCAGCTAGGGTTGATTTCTAGTCCTAGACTTTAAATACAGATATGCAACTGAATTTCAGCCTGAAGAAGACAGGGTTAAAGATTATACATTTATAAAACATAGTAATTAATAGATTTACCTCTGATCAACATAAAAGTTTTGCCTTAAATTCCAATATGTTATATAACTTCATTTAAATATAGTTAAAACATTAGATGATTAATGTCATATATCTCTTGTTATTTATTGAGTATAGTCAACTTAGAATTTTATTATCCAGATTGAAAATGTTGTTTGACATGGTTGATGACTAGTGGCTTATGTGGTAGGAAAATATTTTACCAGGAACTCTTGACTAGTGGGAAGGCCAATAAGATGTATTATCAACACTTTAAAATGGTGGTATATTCACAGAGTGCACAGTCTAATAGATGGCTAACAATTTGACAAATATCATTTTTTAAAAATGAAATGCACTGGAATGTCTCCCTATAATGTTTTCCAGAAATCTAGGATTTTTTTTCAGTGATATATGATCCTCTTTGGGCCCTTAGCCAGACCTTTAAAAAATGAACATTAGCTGCAAGAAAATGTTAAATGAAGGCATATTGTGATGAATTTCACTGTCTAGTATTTATTTTAAAGGATTTAACCTAATATACAATACAGTAAAACTTTGCTTTCTCATACATAATGCATTTAAAAATTCAGTCCCTTAGAAAACATTACCAATGAGTTACAGTGAATAACAAATCCATATATACTTAGAGCTAGGATTTTGTCAGTACAGTTTATTTTTTCAAAGCTGTTCTGAATGGATATTTTAAACTTAAATGGGTTTCATTTCTCCTCAAATAAAGCATCTTTAGAGAAGAAATTTTTAAGGAACAGATGAAATTTCGTTACCACGTATGTGGTTACACCTTGTCAGAATTTAGGTCCTAAATTTCACCGTGACGCTGATATTTGCACACATTAAAGTGACATTATTTGGCAAAAGAACAAATATCTAGTTTGAGTTAGTGGTGCACATGGTGGTGACTAACCACGTACTACAAGCTTAAAACAATTTTTAAAATCACTTGCTAATGTGATAAGACCAGGCTTAGGTTTTCCCTAACCTCATTTTCAATTGGCCCTTTTGTTCAGCCAATAGGTGAATAAAAGTTTGCATTTGACAGATGTATTCTTTACTGAAATGGAAAGGACACAAGGGTAAAGTATTAGTGGAAATGATTGACTGACACCTTTGTGGACATTAATCCCTTACTTTAAAATTGAGTAGTGTTTCTAGTATAACTGTCCTTAGTTTGACTCCAAATCA
Organism: Macaca nemestrina; assembly: GCF_043159975.1. NCBI lineage: Eukaryota > Metazoa > Chordata > Mammalia > Primates > Cercopithecidae > Macaca > Macaca nemestrina. Next base: position 37,890,588 of record NC_092129.1, read on the forward strand.
AGGATTCCATTTACGTGAGTAAACTAACTGGATTGATCTTGTAAAAGTTTATTTCTGGAAGAATTCTGTTCTATAGAATAATTTATTGAGTAAAAAGTGATCTTGGATTTTCTCTCAATTTTGCCTATTACTCCTCCTCTCTCAGCCCATCACTTCACATAAATGGAACATTCCAAGCTAAACAAATTCTACCAAATGCTTAGACTTACCCCTCCTTCTTATCCTCACTCTGCAGTGGTGTTCCCCACAGTTAATGAGTCTTCTGGGTGGTGAATTTAGTATTTAACATTTTCCATTTTGATTTTTCTTAAATTGTTATGGGTTGACATTGTTGACAACGTTTAATAATTATTTAAGATGGTTTTGGTTTTGTCTGATCCCTTGAAATTTGAAGACTGTCACAATGTGGCACTGTCGCTATGCAATATATCCAATTGTATCTTCTGTTCTTCAAAGGTCTTTTCTCCCTCTTTCTCCCTTCCTCCCACCCTCCCAATCCACAGAAAACTGTGAAATCTTCATTTGCCCTGTGCCTCACAGGAGCTGTTCTCTCCTAGGTCTCATGGAGCCTTACCCTGGTCATACACAGTCCAGAGATCACAGTAGGGATGGAACCTGCATCCATACTTATTCCACCCTCCTCAGTAGCTTCCTTAACACTGGAAACCTGCCTCTCAAATTTCACCTTCTTCCATACCTCTGAAAGCAAATAACTACTGCCTCAGCAACACAAGATTCCTATATTCTGTTTGGGCTCCATTCTTCATATAGTCAAGTTCAAAATGGCTCATCATTTTTCCTTTTCTTGAAAATGACAGTTCTTTACCACCCATTGCCCAAAGCCTCAAAAGTCTTCATGGCCAATTTTATCCATGTTTGGGATGATTACCAGCAGGAGGGCATTTCTCTTAGCAATTACTGCATCATGATCAAAGTTGAGATTTTATAGAATTCTTTAAAAATTTTTAATATAATTTACATGTAAAATTCACCTTTATAAAGCATGCAATTCAGTGGTTTTTAGTGTATCCACAAAGTTATGTAACCATCACCACTGTCTAATTCCAAAACGTTTTCAGCATTCCCAAAAGAAACCCCAAACACATTAGCAGTCATTCCCCATCACTTTATCTCCTCAGCCTCTGGAAACTACTAATATACTTCCTGTCTCTATAGATTTGCCTATTCTAGAAATTTCTTATACATTAAGCCATACAATATGTGGTCCCTTATGACTGGAATCTTTCATTTAGCATAATGTTTTCAAGGTTTATCCATGTCATAGATTCTATTGATTAGTACTCCATTACTCTTTATTGTGAAATAATATTCCATCGTGTGAATATACCATATTATTTATCTAGTAATGAGTTGATGAGTATTTAAGCTGTTTCCATTTTGCAACGATTTTGCCTAATGTTGCTATCAACATTCATGTACAAGTTTTGTGTGGATAAATTTTTTGAGGAACTACCAGACTGCTTTTCAAAGAAGCTATACCATTTTACATTTGCACTATAGTGTTGAGGGTTACAATTTATATATATTCTCACCAGCACTTGTTATGAACTGCCTTTTGATGGTAGCCATCCTCGTGGTTGTGTAGTAGGATTTCATTGAGGTTTTGGTTTGCATTTTCCTGATAGCTAATAACAGTAGCAACTTTTCATATGCTTTTATCTTCTTTGGAGGGCTCTCTATTCAGATACTTTGCACATTTTTAATTTTTTTTTTTTTTTTGCTGAGTTGTAATCATTATTTGTATATTCTAGATACAAGACACTTATCAGATATATGATTTGCGAAAGTTTGCTCCCACTCTGTTTGCAGTTTGTTCACCTTTTTTGTCGTGTTTTTTGAGGCACTTAAGTTTTTAATTTTTATGCTATCCAATTTATCTTTGATTATTGCTATTTCTCACTCATTTGGTATCATATGTAAGAAATAATTGACAAATCAATTGTCATCAAGATTTATAATTTCTTCCTATGAGTTTTATAGTTTTAGCTTACGTTTAGATCTTTCATCCATTGTGGGTTAATTTTTGTACATGGTGTGAGTTATGGGTACAACTTTTGCATGAGGTGTCTAGTTATCTCAGTAACATTTGCTAAAAAGACTATTCTCCTCATTGAATTGTCTCAGCATCTTTGTTGAAAATCAGCTGATCATAATGTAAGGGTTTATTTCTGAACTCTCAGTTCTATTCCACTGATCTTTATGTCTATCCTTGTGCCAGTACCACACTATCTTAATTACTGTAGCTTCATAGTAAGTTTTCAAATAAAGAAGTGTTAGTCTGCCAACTTTGTTTGTTTTTTGTTTTTTTGTTTTTAAGATTGTTTTGGCTATCTGGATCAGTTGAATTTCCATTTGAATTTTAACATCAGCTTATCAGTTTATGCAAACAAAAGCTATAATTTTCATAGGGATTATGCTGAATGTGTAATATGCAATTGGAGAATATTGCTATCTTAAGAATATTAAGTCTCTCCATTCATGAATGTCTTTTCATTTATTTAGGTCTTTAATTTCTTTCAACAATGTTTCATGGCTTTCAGAGTGGAAGTTTCTGGCTTTTTTGTTGAATTTATTCCTAAGTATTTTTTGGATGTTATTGTAAATGAAATTGTTTTCTTAATTTCATTTTCAGTTTGCTCATTGCCACTATATAGAAATACAATTGGAATTCGTATATTGATCTTGTATGCTACAGCCTTGCTGAAATTATTAATTCTCATAGCTTTTAGTAGATTCCTTAGGATTTTCTGTCTACAAAGTTATGCCATTTTCAAGTAGAAATGGATATACTATGCCTCATCATTATTATTAGAAAAAAAGGACCAACTTCCTAACAATGTGCCTATATCCTACCTTTCCTGGCATATGTGTAAATCTCCAGCTCTTTTCCTGCTGCTCTCCTTTTGAACTCTATTATCTGGGCAGATTGAACTTATTTTAGTTTTTTGAAAGTGCAATACAATTAATCCTCATTATTGACAATAATTCTGTATTTGCAAATTCGCTTACTGGCTGACATTTATTTGTAATTCAGAAGTCAATACTCTGGTGCTTTCAAAGTCATTCACCAACATGCTCAGAGCAGTGAAAAGCATTAGTCACCTGAAGTGCATGTTCCCAGCTGCAGATGAATGAGATGATGTCCTGTCTTCTGGTTTCAGCTCTCTTACTGTAAACAAATGTCCTTTGTGTGGTCTATTTGGTGTGACTTTTTTGCACATTTGTGGTTTTTGTTAGTGACTTTGCTACTTAAAATAATTCTCAAACACAGTGCTGAAATGTTGCCTATTATTCCTGATACCGTTTAGCTGTGTCCCCACCCAAATCTCATCTTGAAGTATAATTCCCATAATCCCCACATATCATGGGTGGAACCCAGTAGGAGGTAATTGAGTCATGGGGGTGGTTACCTTTATGCTGCTCTTCTCATAATAGAGAGTGAGTTCTCACAAGATCTGATGGTTTTGTAAGAGGCTTTTCTCCCTTTGCTTGGCACTTCTCTTCCTGCCACTATATGACAAAGGATGTGTTTGCTTCCCCTTCCATTGTGATTATAAGTTTCCCCAGGCCTCGCCAGCCCTGCAGAATTGTGAGTCAATTAAAACTCTTCCCTTTGAAAATTACTCTCTCTAGGATATATCATTATTAGCAGCCTGAAAACAAACTAATACAATTCCTAAGAGCAAGAAGACTGTGATGCACCTTATGTAGGAAATACTTGCGCTAGATAAGCCTTATTTAGGTATAAGTTATAGTACTGTTGTCTGAGTTCAATGTTAATGAATCAACTGTATATTTAAGTGTCTTTAAACAGAAACATGCATCAACTAAAGTTATGTATTGCTTGGTTAATGAAATATTGTGACCAGAGACTTGTAGGAGCATACCTCTGTGTTTTCCCTAGTGGCAATGATTTAGTATTTGCTAATACAGTGTTCAAGGGGACTTTTTAGAACATAACTACTACAAATAACAAGAATCTTCTGTAAGTAAAATGATAATAATGACAATAGAAAGATAGCTAAAATTTACTGAGTGTCAACTATGGACCAGGAACCATGTAAACAATTTATAGGCACTATGTTGTTTAATTCCCATTATTTTATTTAACTCATGTGACATATTATTATTAACCCCATCTCTTAGATAAGTAAAATTAATGTTAACACATAACGCAAAATTTCATCAGAGAGAGAGTTACAGTATCTGACTGACACTGTAATTATTCATTACCTATAAGCCTTCTGTGAGAAGATGAGGGTATAGGGAGGAGGATTATGACTATCCTCAAAAGGAAAATGCCCTGATGGCCAATTAAAAAAAGATGGAACAAATAAATACACAACTTTCAAAGCATAATCTTATATTTCACTTAGAATTCTGTCCCAGAGCTCTGTTAATTGCAATTGCAGATACCTACATAGAGCTTCCTATTGAGTTGGGGAAGGGAGAGTTGGGAGCCAGGTTAGCCCAGAAAAAAATAGACCAGTCCTTTCCTAAGAAATATGAAGCCCACAAACAAATTTCAATTGATGAGACTTCACTTTTTAAATTCAAAATAGCCTGTTGATTGAAAGATATATGCTTCAATTTCAAATTATGAGGAGGTATGTTTCTTCTTTAAAAAATGAGGGAAATTGGCTCTAGGAAGGAGAAAGAAAGGAAGCACAGTATTAAATCTCTATGGAGATTAAGCAACATTTTTGTTGAAAGACAAAATAAAAGTCTTTGGTGCCAAGAAGAACTAATCACTCAGAAAGAAAAGAAGTTGAATAGCTCTAGTTAACTTGACTTAGCAGATCTTGGTTTGAGGCCATCTCTGCTATTCTTGACTTAAAGAAAGAAAAGAATCCACTGAGATTAAAAACTACTGTGGAAACTGTGGTCTTTGTTGCAATCCAAGAGAGTAACAGGTCCCCCCCAAAAAGAGATGAAAACAAATGACTTCTCAATTGCATATTCTTTCTGTAGAAATGGACAAAAAAAAACAACATAAGAGTTTCATTAGAGGGCCTCAATACTCGGATCTAACACTGTTGAACATACAGAAAGAAGCAAACACTTTTACTGGTATTAGAAGCATATTCGACAGAATTTAAAGTCCTGGATATTTTATGCTATTTAATTTATTTCTCAATTCTCTGCCATATTTTTTAACTCGTCAGAAGGATTTCTAAAAAACACATTCTAGTTTAGGTGCCTACCATTTCTTTTATTTAAAATTGTGTAATTCATATTATATTTTCAAATGTTTTGAGGCATTCATGATTGGGACTATTTCTACAGTTCATGCTGTCACACATTTGAAGAGAAGTACCTAACAGTAATATATGACAGGGATTCATCAACTGTTTATGAAATAAATGAATGAATGAGTGAATGAATGAATGAATTAGTATAGGAAGTTGTTTTCCTTAAACAAAAGTAATTCTGCTATGAATAATGTTAATTAATTAAAGCTTTTGTATTTAGTGTTGGAACTACGTTGACTTGCATTGAGTGTATGTTGACTAAATTGTTATAGTCCTATTGGTAACACTTCACTGTTCAGAGTCTCTACAGAGTGAAAGTTCTATATGCATGTGATGCTCACTAACTTTCTTCCCTTTTCAGCTCCTCTCCTGGTGAACTCTTTTTGTTTCGTTTGGTTTTTTAAGACAGGGAAGGTCTCGCTCTGTTGTCCGGGGTGGTACAGTGGCACAGCTGTGGCTCACTGAAGCCTCGATCTTCTGGGCTCAGATGATCCCTTCATCTCAACCTCCTGAGTATCTGGGACTATAGGTGGACGTTCCTGTCCCTGGCAAATTTATTTTTAATTTTGTTTTTGTAGAGACAGGGTCTCACTATGTTGTTCAGGCTGGTCTCAAACTCATGGCCTCAAGTGATCCTCCTGCCTCAGCCTCCCAAAGGTGCTTGGATTTCAGGTATGAGTCTCCATGCCCAGCCTCCTAGTAAATTGTTAATAAAGAATTAACCATTATTCAGACCTACACTACACCACTAGCAAGGAGAGCGAGATACAATTCTGGATTATTAGAAAGAGTTTAATTAAACTCTATGAAACTTGGAATGACATCAAATTTATTTTCAGTGAAATTTAGCTCTGGGTAAATTGTGAAAAAAGGGAAGTTTATTTTTAACCATTACCCTCCAGATTTCCATTTTATGTCCCAGAATCTCTTTCTTCCATTGCCTGCTTGCACTTGCCTTGATCCAGGCCCTTTAAAGGATGCATGAGCTACTTTCTAGAGGCAACTACATCGACAATAGCTCTTCATCTGGGCCTAATGTGAGCTGTCTTGTGCTCAAAACTCTTTCAGATTCTCCAGCATCTTCCCATCTATATCAAAACTTTCTTCTGAGTTCCATAGTGTTAAGATCCCATTCTCTGCTTTTCAAGCGGATTGCTCACTAGTCTGAGGAACTCAGCCTCTTTTATGTGATATTCAGATGAATACATTTTGAAAGAAGTCTTCCCTTACCCCTTTGTAAAAATGATTTTATTGAATAACAACATATAGTCAGAAAAAATGAATTAGTCATAAGTATATGAAGGTGAATGAAGGTGAATACACACAAATAACCAATACCCAAACTAAGGAACAGAACATTACCAACAGCCCCAAAGCCCTTTTCTAAGCACTATTGCCCCAAAAGTATGTATTATTCTAACTTCTCACAGCATATTGTCCATTTTTATACTTCACTTGAATTGAATTATATATACAAAATATATATATATTTAATGATATATGTATATACTCTTTTGTGCCTGACTTCTTTTAACATTACGCTTGTGAGATTCCTTTATATTGTTTCATGTGTTTGTGAGGAATTCTCAGTGTGAATATAACATTCCATTGTGTGAATATTCCACAATTTAATTTATTCATTTTATTGTTAATTGGCAGTTGGGTAGTTTTCTGTCTAAGGATATTATAAACAGTGCCATGAATATTCTTCACATGTTTTATTTGTTTGTTTATTTTGTTTAGTGTTTTGGTGAACTTAACATTGCATTTCCGGTGAATATATACATAGGAGTGCAATTGTCTGCTCATAGAGTACACATATTTTCAGCTTTAGTAAAGATTTGCAAAACATTCAAAGTTTTCCAAGCTAGTTAACCAATATATACTCCCTGTAGCAGAATGTTAGTGTGTCTGTTTTTTCAAAATCCTTCCCAACACTTGTTATTGTTGTAATGTCTCACTATAATTTTAATTTGCTGATTGTTATTATGCTGATGGCAATGAAATTGAGCATTGTTCATGTGTTTCTTGGCTGTTGATGTACCTTCTTTTGAGGTACCTCTTGAACACTTTTGTCTATTTTTCTATCATTGTCATTTTCTGGCTAATTTATAGACATAATTATATTTGAGAAAGGAGCTTTAATGGTGAGAGGGTGGTGGTAAGAAAGGTGTATAAAGCCTGGGAAAGATGTCGAGGAACATGGCTGTTTCTATTTCTAGGTACTTTCCTGTGTCTCAGCCTTACTGTGTACTTTTAGGTAACACAGGAACACGACTCCTGTCTTTAGCCACATACGTCATTTGGACCAATATCCTACCTTAGAACTGACATTGGTCATCCCAGTTGCACATTTATGTTTATTTTTTATCTTAAATTGGGACTGAGAAAAATCTGATTCGAAGTCAAGATTCTGCTGAGCTCGCATCAAATATCAAAATCCAACTGGAAAAAAATTGCAGAGAACTAGAACAAGTGAGGGTAGAGTGGAATAAACATCTCAGCCTTAGCTGTCATGTCTCTTGGCCACGGATACCACTATGGTAATGTTATCCTATGTGAGTGGTCACAGTAACCAAAAGCACAGCCTCACTGAAAGGCATCCAGAGGAATGAATTAGCCCACAGCATTTGGACCAGCTGGAGAAATTTTCCCAGCAGTGCTCCTCCAAAAAGAAGGCAAGCAGCAATACAGAGAATAACAATAATGCCAAACTATGAATGTTTTCAGCTGTATTTTCCATTTTTCTAAAACTTCTTACTTATTCATGGGCCTACTATAACTTCCTAGGTTGAAAACCAACTTTTAATTCAATTTGTATAATGGCTAGCACATTATACAAATACTTGGAAAGGTGCTTGCAGGAATGCTGATTAGTGATCATTGCAGTTCATCCTGATTTAATTAACCCCAGACTCCAGGTCTTTACGCCTACGTATTTTTTACATAGTACCATCAATTCCATGGCAATTTTTTTTTTTTTTTTGGTTTTGGTTTTTGTCTGTTTTTCTGTTCTTTAATATTGTGAGCCCACCACTACCTGACCACAGTGAGCCACCTCCCAGAGTTTTTAAACATTTCATCCCCAGAGTCTCATGGACCTGGATTTGAATCTATGCTCTGTTTCCTACTTAGCAGAGTGAGTTGACTAAGTGACTGAACCTACCTAAGCCTTAGTTTCTTCACCTGTAAAATGGGCTAAGGATAGCATCTATCTTTTAGAGTTGTCAGGTTTAAAAGAGATTAACCATGTAACTCATGGACTAAGCACAGAATCAAGTTGGCTAATATTGCTGCATACTTTACTATATACAAATTACAACACAGCTTTAACACATGGCCTTTATCTGTAAACTTTGCTAGAATTTTGGTAGTAGTATTCTTCATCTGCTTGTTCTTTAGTCATTGATCTTTTTAGAATCAGAACTTAGAAAAAGTAACTTTTTATCTCTACATTAGATTTAGAGAAATCAATAAATCGATCTGTGCATCCTAATTAATAGGTGAGCAGAATTAATAAGAAAACTGCCTCACACGAGTTCCCAAGTGGCATAAATGTACATGAAATCCTTTAAGTACTCAAGGAATCAGAGAGGCAACATTTTACCAAAAATACCCAAGATGTAAACCTAAGCCAGCAATGGACTATAAACACAAGAGGGTGTGGACTAAATATGTGTATTTTTATCCTTGTATTTCCCCTTTTTGTTCACTTTCCTCTCCTGGAGTCCTCAGCTGTCCTGCTGATCCTTCCTGGTTTCCATTTATCTTCACCATGACACTTCTCCCAGCCTTATCCTTCCCAGGCCAGTCAAACACTGTATTTCCCTATCTCACATCTTTATTGTATGATACAATCTTAAAATGTGACCCACTTTGATTTCACATTGGAAAGAGAAAAGTCCCATTGAGTTAGCTTTAAAGATTATGGAACCACCTGTCTAAAGATATGTTCATGAGAACAAGAAAATCTTGATTGGACTCAAAGGAACCAATTCTGAATGGTGGGATTTGGAGAATCCTTTACAGAACTGTAAGTGAGACCATCTGGGGAAAGTGCATTTTTTAATAGATCAAATCATTCAACCTATCAATGACTATATAGCCCATGGCAATCCTAGTCCTGATTAAACATATCCACTTGTACATAGACATAGGTACACACACACACAGCATATTTTGTGTGAGTTCACTGAAATGCTAATACTTTTTCACTACCTGTAATTATGTCTGCTAACATGACTCCCATCTCACCCTCCCCACCATGACTTGAAAGTTGTTAGGGAACACTATCTGAAAGACAGCCATATTTGCACACCCATGATAAGCTGGACCTGAAAAGTAATTATCCTGGATTAGCACAGGCCCTCTCTGATGTTAAATTAGCAGCCAGATCCAGGCATGCAGTTGCTTCCTGACCCTCAGTTACACTTCACAGAAAACCTGGAGAAATCTGAGTAGAGCAGTCCTTATGCTATTGGTTTAATTTACTTACCATTTATAGCCCTGGCCTCAGTTGGGAAACAGATTTATTTAGTCACTAAGAAATTGATCCAACCGAGGTACATATTAGGCAACAACTAAATGCTTATTCATTGGTTGGCAAACAAGCAACTTTAAAAGGTGAGAAGAGGAAAATTAACACTCATGCTGCAGTAGGCCTTAGAAAGAAATCACTGACCTGGATCCCCTTTTTCTGCATATCAGGAAACTGAACACACAGAGATTAAATGACAACAAATGGTGACAGAAGTGAAACTTATACCCAGAATTCTAGTGTAGTGCTCCTTCTATTATGATTGCTGGTCTGTGTGTCAAAGAGAAAATACTAAGGGCAAAAGACACAGTTTGATGCTAAAGCTATAAAACGTCATCACCAATCATTAGGAAGAACTGCATAGCTCATTGATAGATACATATCTTAAAATACATGTCACTCTTCTGACTCTGTGGCTGGATAATGTTTATAATAGCCTCTACTATTACACAGTTTCCATTTATGTATTTCATCTTTGCATCTCTATTTACCAAAAAAAAACACCAAATTTATTTGTTTCACAGCTGGCTTACAATTGGATGATGAGATAAACCTAAATGTGATTTAGTGGCAGATAACCATAAAACAGTCATCACCCCCAGATTCACTTTGCTCTTTATGTATACCAGTAATACAACAACAACAACAAAAAGTTTGGAACAAAAGTTTCTCCGTGATCTAATTGGAGAATAGAAGAAGCTGTCTAATAGTATTACAGAGAATGCCTACAGTGAGAAAATTGAGGGAATAAAACATGAAGTAATTTATCTAGTGTTAACACAAGGTTATTTATACTAAAGTAGTAAAGAAGAGCTTGAAAACTTGGGAACATGGTGGAAGTAACTTTGGATGACACATTGAAGTCAACCAATTTACATATTATTTATTCTTTTATGCTCTTTATTCTGCCTTTTGTAAAGCAGCAATTCATTGTCTGATGCCAGCACATTGCACTTAGTTTAGCACTGTTAACTGTATTAAACTTAGTTTAGATCTTAGTTTAGCACTTAGATCTGCTCACTGATTTAGAATTCATGGACTTCGATATTATGTTACTTTCCACTTTGATTCAAGGGTGCTAAAATTCTGCTATAAATCACTATTCAATTAAAAACTGATATATGTTAACCTTCTAGTAGGAAACAAAATTGAAGTATTGCAATCACTGAGAGAATATAGCCCTGCTGTCCTCTTGCACCCTTTAGAGAGGAAGTGAATCACTCCTAACCCACTCTCTTATAAATCAGATAATTCAGAGGACCAAGAGGCATTAGTCTTGCCTCTTCTAGGGAGGTTCACATTTTCCAGTGAACACGAGAGTGATCAGTCACAATCAGGCACAGATGGAATTTCCAGGGCATGTGCTCCCGGCTGTACTTAACCAGAACAATTTTTGCCCTCGTCCTGGGTATGCTACCATTCAAAATGACTGTATTAAAACTGAAGATGGTTAGAAATGAAATGGACAGAGTCAAAACAGGCTGCTTTCAAATGAGAGCAACCCAAAGCATGGAAATTATGGGTATGGGAAAAATGTTTTCTTGGTTTATTTGATTAACACTTTGCCACTGAGAAGAATTTTCCTTTGAGGTTTTTTTATTCTGGGTAGTTTTTAATGTAATTGGTTTAAGTGATACTTTACTTAAACATATCTTAAATCTGCCACTAACTATAAAATTTTCATGTTCAGTCCAATTGACTTCAAAGTTATCCAAAATGCTTATTCCCAAGTGACACCTATCAGTATCCAGCTGTGTTCTTGATGGAGACTGACATCTGAAACCAACGATTAAAGTTACCCAATGCCAGGACTCTTTAAAGACTAAAGGGCTTTACAGTACCTATCAAAGCAGCTCATAACCAACTTGTACCATTATTGCTTCTATAAGTGTGCTGGGAGGATTAATTTCTTGACACTCATTTAGTGTTATAGAAATAATAATCTGCAGAGCCAAAAGGTCATTCTTTGCCAAATCAGTACATTCAAAGTAGTAAATTTCAATGAAAAACTTAAAGTATCATTAAATATTTGGATATTTTATATGTATTCTCTAATCATCCTAGCCTCTTCTCTCATCTATGTGACATCAATTAAGAGTTATTAAATTTAAAACTTGAACCAAAGTAGCATAAAAGCCAATTGTTTTATGAATACTGAGCCCTTAATAACTTTCACTTTGTACACACACACACACACACACAAAAAGAAGTACCCCCTCCCTCCCTCAAGAAACACTGCTATTCAGATTAAGGTATATCAGAGCAATACTGTTGTTCCATGATATAGAACTCTCAAAAGGTAAACAATCATGACTGCCCCAAAATACAGGAGCGGTCTCAGGGAAACGTAAGAAAGTATCAACACTATCAAGTTCTAAATTTGAGATTGGATTCATTTATTTATGTAACAAACATTTACTTGTTTGTTACAAATAGGTTTTTTGGTATCTACTATGTACCAGGTCCTGAGCTAGTGTTAAATGACTATGGGTTATGGTTTCTGTCAAAAGAATTATTGGTAAAAGTGGGAAGTGGATATTCTTAGCTATGACTGCAACTAGAATCAGCATCTAACTACCGTATGTAACCCTACTTCCAGCTCCTTCTACCTTCTACTAATTGGGCAGCCCCCTTTCCAACTCCTCTTTCCCTTGATATGAAACCATAAAGATAAATTACCAGGACCACACAGAATAGATTAGAGAGATCTGAAGACACTTAATAATGAAATTGGGCAATGCAATTGTTGGACATAATGTATCATCTTTCATTACAGTTAAGGTGTTGAGTATCTGGCAGATGTCCAATATGATTCCCAATTACTGAAAAGTTTTTTGAGGGGACTGTAAAAAGTGTAATACACTTATGAATCTCACTTCCAAATTATAAACACAAAAATGACATAAATAGCATAAAAATCGCTGGAATAAATGTTGAAATACAAACTAATTTGGACAAAGAACCACTCATTTTTTGGTATTGCTTTTGCTTTTTTTTTGTTTTAGGAGCTAAATTCTTTCTGTATCAAAGATTATATTTTAGACAATAGAACTGAAGGTTTTCTTTTGACATAGATACTAACTGATATCTAGCTGGAAAACAGAATAGGATAAATGGCACATTTAAGGTTTGGTATCAAACAGGGTACTGGAATAAAGAATAGACATATAATATTTTTGAGTATCTAAAGGGAGAAGTGTTCAATTAAGTATTTAACCTTTTAGGTGATATTAAGCCATTCTACTTTGTAAAATGCCAAGTAGACATTCAGAAGAATGTTTTAAGGTTGTGTGCATGAACAACTCTATGCAGGTGAATTTCAGGATGTAAATTGAAAGGTAGACTTAGCAGAAAGTACCACAAACAATACTTTGGGATGTCTTCTAAATTATTGGTTACAACCCCGGAGAAATAGCTATTGTAATGAGAGGCTTTCCTGAGGACATTGGCCCAAGACATTGGCCCAAGACTGGTGAAACGATCACAAAGTATTTTGCTACTTCTTGACATTGTTAAGAAATACATTAGAAACTTAAGAGAAACGGTTGCTATAGCCTTGCTCAGAATTATGGTTCACCTGCATCTAGAATGTGATAAGAGTTTTGGTGACCATACTTCATGAATAATCTTAGGGGATTTGGGAAGATCCAAACAAAAGGCAATCGTCTTTAAGGAGTTTTATGTGTATTCATTTCTTTATTTTATACAACAGTTGAAGCTCTTCAGTTTCCTCAGAAGAAAGTTCCAGAGGCCTTGTAGTAAAAGTTAAGCAAAAAATAAAGTCATGAGGAAGCATTTAAGAATATTACAATGAGGGAACAGTCTTTGCAAGAGAGGAAGATTTTTGAAAGTACAGATTAACTCATATATAAGAATGGGTTATTAATAAAAACTAGAATTCTGGGGTCAAATTAATAGGCAGAGAAGGTTGTTCTGTTTATTAGGCCATCTCAAATCTCAGGTTATATAGCAATTTTTAAAACAAGAGGAAATTCACAGATACTCATTTTCAAAATGGTGTGCAATCCTTGAGAATATAAAATTCTCATAAGTACTAAGTTGAATGATGCCTTATGAGTTTTAACTTGAAAATTTACTCGTATGTTACCACTACTTTAACAGATATACTGATGACATTAACATAATAGATTTAACGTTGAATGTTTTAAGAGATCTAAATGAAATGTGGATTGAAAAAATATAATCTTTTATGTTTGGTCAAGAGAGGCACCAAGGTACAATCTGTAGACTTCATAACAAGTAGTAAAGTTAAACTAGGAGTTAATCTAACTAGTTACTCATAGTACACAGATCGGTGATAGCTATGAAAAGCGAACTTTTTCATATAAGCACACACTTCAAAGTTACAATGAAATGAAAAAGAAACTGGAGCAAGTTTTTATTTGTTTTGAAATACAACCCTCAATGAGGCATTGTTTGCACATTGAACTAAATGTATAAACAGTGCTGTTGTGGGTTTAATTTGTGAAATGTGTGTGAGCTTTGATGAGCTGCAATGTTTGCTATTTGGAAATAGAAAACTACTTTTAATTTTACTCATCTGAGAATTGACCCAAACATATAGCCTGTGTAAGAGTAAATGAGGCCCAGATTAAAATGGCATTAAAAAGCTTATACTAAGGAGAAACAAAACACAGCTTATTGCAGAATTGGAAACTACTGGTTTTAGCAACCGACTGGATGAACAGGGCCAAGGAATAAATGCACTTATTTCTAACTTTAGTGACTGGCACCCATTAATATAAAGGAACTTAGGTAGAGGAGTATCTTGTCTTGGGGAGGGTGGAGACAGACAACCATTCCTGTTTTTGTTATATTGAATTGTACATATTTCTAAGCATAAATAGTCTTCATGATCTCAGGCCAGGTCCAAATGACACCTCCTTCATTCCTTCAGCTGGAAGCAAATTCTCTCTGCTCTGAACTAAAACAACATGTTTGTCAATGTTTCTCTTTAGGAGCTCAACACTTTCTCCCCCATGTAATGACAATTTTTAAATGTTCAATTTTCTGCTCTAGACTAAAAGTTTCTGGAAGACAGGCACTATGCGTGGTTCATCTTTGTACTTCCTTATTTCAAATAAAGCATCCTTGAATGCTAAGAGCAGAATGCTAAGGAGTATCCACCTTTAAATGGCCAGAAAGGATTTAAGTAAAAAGACAAAGAAAGTGTGGTCAGGAAGCTGGAGTTGACTGAGGCCAGAGCAGACCCACAGAAGCCAAAGGAGAAGAAAATTCCAGCATGAGGTTTGTCAGCAAAGAACTGGTCCTCAAGTAGGAGAACTGAGAAAAGAATTTGCCAGGGAAAGAAGAGAGAAATTTGATATCCTGAAACCCAGGATGGAAACTAGGAAATGCATTGCTACCAGGTCCTCCAGTTCCTCTGGACTGGTGTCCCAGGTGGCTTCCTCCCTGGCAGTTAAAAACAACTTTTTGGTAATAGGGCCAATTTTGGGGAAAAAAGTATTAGATGTTTATGGGTTTCTTTTTTTATAAATTCAAA
Organism: Macaca nemestrina; assembly: GCF_043159975.1. Taxonomy (NCBI): domain Eukaryota; kingdom Metazoa; phylum Chordata; class Mammalia; order Primates; family Cercopithecidae; genus Macaca; species Macaca nemestrina. Next base: position 37,905,922 of record NC_092129.1, read on the forward strand.
ATTAAAATAGCTTCCTTGACTCTCATGGGGACAAATAATCTATTTTTATAATTTAGATTGCCTGCTGATTTGTTTTTGTTTTCTTTTTCTTTTTCTCTCAGAGGTTTTATTCCAAGATATGTTAGTTCCAAATAGTCCAAATTCACTTGATAGCTCAGATGAGGGAGATTGTAAATGTGAACATTCTCAAGGGATGCTCCTAGTGTAGGTAGATGAGGTAGCCATAGGTGTCAGTTGCTGTTAGTCCATTGTCTCTACCCTTGGTGATGGTGCATGGGCTTTGTAGTGCATCATGGGTTATGGGTGGTATGATGGTGGCAGATGTTGACACTCCAAGAGCAGACAGAGCATGGCAATACAGGGACTCAAGGCAGGGAGTTTTCGTATTTGGAGTGCCTGGACTCAGATGGTGGAGCTGGCATTTGCAGAGGAGTTTTGCATTTCCTCTGTTCTTGTAGACAGAGAGAGAAAGAGGTCTGTAAGGGACTTGTAAATTTATTCGTAGGTGTGCGGCAACTATAGGGTATATAATCAGAGGAAATTTTAAGCTTTAAAAGTAGGTGTAGAAGGTGAGGCTTTGGAAACCAGGAAACTGCTATTCCAGATGCCAGCAGGTAGAGTCCTCTAGGGCAGGAGCTCAGACTGGCCAAGTGGCAACACAGTCCCCCTTGGGAAGGCTGTCCCCATTCTCTCGCTCTTGGATACCTGGGTAGACCACTGCTTATCTGAACATTAATAAGAAAGAAAAATGCTACACCAGTGTAACCACTCAAATACTCAGGTGAGGCAGAACTGAGGAGCAATAAAACAATGGCCTCCCTAATTTCATCTCACATGTGTATATATCACTTTATAAATTAAAAAGTCTCATTTCGTCTTGAAATAGCATCTTTAGGGGTCATCTTCTCATTTCAGATGGGTAGCTATGGCTCACTTTAAGTTAAATCGCGTTAGCAAGACACTGCAGCTGGAATGAGTTCACTTGGTTCAACACAATAATAATGAGTGCTTATTATGTCCCCAGCCCTAGGCAAAGCACTGTAAATAGAGAGAGGAATTAAAGGCAGCCAACCCTAATCCTTCCTGTCTTAGTCTGTTTTGTGTTGCTATAACAGAATAGCTGAGACTGTGTAATTTATAAAGAAAGGAAATTCACTTCTTACTGTTCTAGCGGCTGGGAAGTCCAAGAGCATGGCAGCAGAATCTGGTTGGCTACTGCTGACGGCCTTCTTGCTGTATCATAACCCTGGTGGAGGGCATCACATGACAAGAGGGCAAGAGTGTGCTTGTTAGCTCAGGTCTCTCTTTCTCTTCTTATAAAGCCACCAGCCCCATCATGGGGGGCCCCACCCTTATAATCTGATCTTATCCTAATTATCTTCCAGAGAACCCATTGCCAATCAACATAGGAATTTGGGGATTAAATTTCCAACACATGAAATTTGGGGATACACATCAAACCATAGCATTCTGCTTCTGACCCCCAAAATTCATGCATTTCTCACACATAAAATACGTTCATTTCATCCCCATAGACCCGAAGTCTTAATTCATTCCAGCATCAACTCAAAAGTCCAAAGTCCAAAGTCTCATCTGTGAGCTTGTGAAATCAAGACAAATTATCTAGTTTCAAGACATAATGGTGGAACAGGCATAGGGTACACATTCCTATTTGAAAAGGAAGAAATTAGCCAGAAGAAAGAAATAACAGGCCCCAAGTAAGTTTGAAAACAAGCAGAGCAGACATTAAATTTTTAAGCTGAAAATAATTCAGCCTTAAATGAATTATTTGACCCCATGTGCTACTTCCTGGACACACTGAGGCTGGGGGTATGTCCTTAATGCATCAGGCCACCCCACTCCTGTGACTTTGCTGGGCTCAGCCCACACGACTGCTTTCACAGATTGGAGTCACACACTGATTCCTGAAACTTTCCTAGACAGGCAAGCATTGAATGTTTGCCAGTGGCCCCACAGTTCTGGGGGCTTGAGGGTGGCTCCGACTCTGACCCTACACCTCCACTCAGCATTGCCTTATTGAGGTCTCTCAGTACGCTCTGCCCCTGTGACAAGTCTCTGCTTGGGCACCCAGGCTTTTCTATACATCCTTGAAATCAAGGTGGCGACTACTACGGCCCCACAGCTCTTGCATTCTGCACACCTGCAGAATTAGCATCATGTGGACACTGCCAAATGTTACTCCTTATACCCTCTGAAGCAGCGGTATGAGCTGCATCTAGGCCAGTGGTATGAGCTGCATCTGGGTAGCAGGAGCTCTGAGCTCATCCTGAGAAACTATTCTGCCCTTGTTGGCCTCTGGGCTCTCTGGTAGGAAGGGCAGCTTTAAAGATCTCTGAAATACATTTGGGCTCTTTCTCCCATTGTCCTCATGAATAGCCTCTGGCTCCCTTCTAGCAGTCTTAATTATTTTGTTTGTTTGTTTGTTTGAGGTGGAGTCTAGCTCTGTCATCCAGGCTGGAGTGCAGTGGTGAAATCTCAGCTCACCACAACCTCCACCTCCCAGGTTCAAGTGATTCTCCTGCCTCAGCTTCTTGAGTAGCTGGGATTATAGATGCCCACCAGCATGCCTGGCTAATTTTTGTATTTTTAGTAGAGACAGGGTTTCACCATGTTGCCCAGGCTGGTTTCGAATTCCTGACCTCAAGTGATTTTCTCGTCTCAGCCTCCCAAAGTGCTGGGATTACAGGCATGAGCCACTGTGCCCAGCCCTCTAATTGTTTTTTATATTTTGAGGCTGCAAATTTTCCAGATTTGTATGTTATTCTTCACCCTTCATTATAAATTCTGTCTTTAAACCATCTATTTGCTCTGAATCTCATTGTAAGTGGCCAAAAGTCACCATGCAGCATCTTGAACATTTTGCTGCTTAGAAATTTCTTCTGCCCGAAATTCTAGTGCATTGCTTTTAAGTTCCACCTTCCATAATGCCCCAGAACATGAACACAATACAGTAAATGTCTTAACTACTTTATAGCAAGGATGACCTTTGCTCCAGTTTTCAATACTTTGTTCCCTGGTTCCATCTGAGGTCATGTCAGAATTGCCTTTATTGTTCATACTTCTAGGACCATTCTGGTCATGACAATTTAAGTAATCTCTAAGAAGTTCCAGAATTTCTCCAGTCTTCTTTTATTCTGAACCCTCACCAGAATCTCCTTTAATGCTCCATTCACAACAACATAAGCTTTTTATAGCCTGCTCCTCCAAACTCTTTCAGCCTCTGTCCATTACCTAGTTTCAAAAACACTTCCACATTTTCATGTATTCATTATTAGCAATGGACCCACTTCTCAGTACCAATTTTCTGCCTTACTTTGCTCTAACAGAATACCTAAGGCTGGGTAATTTATTAAGAAAAAATGTTATTTGGATCACTGTTCTGGAGTCTGGGAAGTCCAAGAGAATGGCACAAGTATCTGGTTGGCTTCTGCTAAGGGCCTTCTTACTGCCTCATAACATGGCGGAGGACATTCATTGACAAAGAGGGCAAGAGTGTACTTGTCAACTCAGGTTTCTCTTTTTCTTCTTATAGTGTCACTAGTCCCATCATAGGAGCCCCACCCTAATAACCATATCTAATCCTAATTATCTCCCAAAGGACCCACCTCTAATCAACATATGAATATGGAATTTAAGTTTCCAATATATGAAACTTGAGGCACACATGCAAACCATAGTACTTTCCCTCTGCCTTTTTCTAATCCAGTCATCTCTCTTGTAGATGTAAAGCTTTCTGTCTCAGTGGATTGTGCTCAAGCTCCCCTCTGGGCCACACCCCCCAATCTTTCTATTTTCTCTTTTGAACTTAAAGACTGCTTTTGATATTATATTATAAAGTTGAAATTGCTTATCACAGATCTCAAATTATAGTACATAAGCAGACCACTTCATCTCTGCTAATGTGGAATAGTAAAAAACAAAACATGGAATTGTAGAATACAAAAGAGAGACAATAAGCTTAGAGGTATAGCAAATTGCCCAAAGTGCTACATGAGTTGGCATTCTCTCAAAACAAATTAAATACCAGAGAAGGTTTCTCATCACACTAAATGTTTGCTGCTGTATTGGAATTGGATTATAAACTGGAGAATTTAGACATCCTTCACTTAAGCATCTATTTTTTTTTTAAAGAAGGACCGGCAAGAAGGTCCTTACCAGATGCAGCCCCTTGATCTTGGATTTCTCAGCCCTTGTAATAAATAAATTACTTTATAAATTACCAAGTTTCAAGTGTACTTTTATAAGCAACAGAAAATGGACTAAAACAGATGAGAGGATGTGGAGTATGTTCAGCTTGAGATGCTACCTTGACCTGCAAGTGAAGATAACCAGGATTCTGGGAAGGACATTCATGTTCTTAAGCCACCAATTTAGAGGTGAAAGAAGAGATTACAGGATGAATCAATTGTGAAGAAAGAGAAGAGAACCTGTGTCTAAGTCCATTTTTGAGTGTCATTAAGTAAAAAGAGTCTAGGGGCACTGGCTCAAGCCTGTAATCCCAGCACTTTGGGAGGCCAAGATGGGAGCATTGCTTAAGAGCAGCAGTTTGAGACCACAACAGACAGCAGAGTGGAACCCTGTCTCAAAAAAAAAAAAAAAGCCAGGTGTGGTGGCACGTGCCTGTAATCCCAGCTATTTAGGAGGCTGTCCAAGAGGTTGAGGCTGCAGTGAGTTGTGATTCTGCCATTGCACTCCAGCCTGCATAACAGTGAGACTCTGTCTCAAAAAATAAAAATAAAAAGACAGAAAGAAAGAAATGAAAGAAGAAGAAAGAAGAATCTCTTTAGAATCTCAAATAACAGCAGTCATAGGGAATTGTGAAAGTTGAAAAGGGAATTAACAGAAGACTACTGTCAATAATATCAAATGCTTCTTGGACATCAAAGATGTTGAAGATTCAGGAATGACTAATAGGGGACCATTGATGATACCTCAAAGAGAGTAGTCTCAGTAAAGGAACAGGAGCAGAAGTAAAATTTCTAGGATTAGGAAGAGTCATAAAGTAGATGCACTGAGGGCTGATCACTTTTTTTGAGAAAGTTGGTGGTGGAATAAAGGAATCAGGTGAACAGGAAAAGTCATTTTAAGGTGTGTTGGGGGTGCTGAGAATATATGCTCAAAATAGAAAAACATTGAAGAAATTGTTTCCAAGTGTACTATTAAATATGGTGGAAAGAAGACACGTTGAAAAGCTTTCATTATACTTTTCATTGATATTATAATATTCTTATTCAGAAGTATTCAGTACAAGTAGATTGTTGCAATTTATCAGTGTTCCTAACTTTAAGATTTTATGCAATTGGTCCTAGAGTTAACCATGCCAAATGTATTACGTTAGAAGCATCAAATCAATTTAATTGTCTACCATAAAGTCAAATTCCTCCTTCCACCAGTCATTGAATTGTATATGTGGAGACTTTCCAATCATAACTAGTGGACATGGGATATTATGAAAAGAAGTTAATTAAATCTTTCCTATTTTGAAATGTGGGTGACTATATGCCATTGAATTCAAAGGGACAAGAAAGTAATATTGTTCATATTTTGACTATTATTAATATTTTAAAATGTTCATTCAAATTACTTGGGAACTCTGAATTGATTAGTATGCCAAGAAAAATATTGTGTGAAGTGAAAATAGAAAAAGAAATTACATGTAAGTTGTTAGACTATGAAAGCAGCATACGTTGGTAGGAATTCAAAGTGAGGCAAAAATATAATGCAACCAAAGAAAAAAAATTTGGACTCATTCTAATATGTTAATGAGACCACACCTAGAACAATGCATTCAATGTGGGATACCGCTAACAAAAATGAACATCTAGGAAACTGGAAATAGTTCAGAGACAAGCAATAAGAATGATTACGGGTTTGTAAAGACTGAACTGCCACAAGATTAAAAGGCCTTATATTTGTTTAACGTGGCTAACATGACTTAAAAGTGAGCATGGTATCTGTTTATAAACATCTGAGAGCAGAGTGTAAGCATGGAAGAAGGAGTAGAGTTGCCTAATATGCTACTAAACTGATTCAACTGGAGAGAATTTTCAAGAGAAAATCTAAAAGTAAATATAATGAACTTGTCTCCCAGAAAATGTGCATTTCCTTTCTTTTAGAGGCCCTGCCAAGAATGAGGAAATTTAGCAGGTCCCCTGAAGATTTGATTTCTTCACTTTCACAAACTAGTAGAAACCTTTTTAAGCTTCATCTGTCTGCACAAAATTACTCAGAAAGTGTGTTTATTTTTAGATTTTAGAAAACCGGCAGCATAGGACTTGGGCAATCATATTTTATCTTCATTCATTCTTGTAGTCTGTCATCAGTAGAGAGGTAGATTAAAAGACTGTTCAACCTTGTTCATATTAAGGTTGGTCTTTAAAACTTCATACTTCCAAAGCTCAAATGGTTTGGCTTAGAATTTACTAAGAAACAACTGAATTATTGTATTTTTGAAAAATTGTGTATACTTCCAGCTGGAGTTCATAGATATACCAAAAGGTGCTCAAGAGATTTACTTTGGGATTACTTCTATAAGCATCCAGTCCTCTGCATTCTTTTTTGATAAATTTAGTGTCTTATACCATTTTTTTAGCCTAAAATCTGTTCTTACTAAAGTAATGACCTGGTTTTCCCCTTAAGGTTGCTTTTAAATGATATTAAAACAAAAATTATGTTTTGGATTATGAGCTCCTAGAGTGCTGTGTTTGTTTAATTTGACTTACACAAAATCTAATGCCAAAACAGTGCCATGCACATTTGAAAAATAAACAAATAGTAAATGGTAACTGCAGAGGCATCCCATTCCAGAGGAATTGGTTAAGGGAATTGCTAATAAGTGAATCTCATATTTCCACTGATTTACACAATAAAGTATTATATTTTTTATCTCCCCACTGCTCCCAAAACACATCCCTTTTCAGACTGAGTTGAACATGTACGAATATTCGGAGAGCCTGACTCATGTCATGCAGGGCCCACTGGTGTTTTTGAATCACTTCAAGAATCTGGCAGCAGGTATCTGACTTCAGTTTCCCCCACGTGTCCTTCTTAGGCCCTTTGCGTTTCTTCCATTGTTCTACTTTCCTTCTCTTCTTCATTGTCTGTACTGTATTGCACTACTGGGCTAATAGATGCTGGGGAAGGGTAATGAGTAACTGGTACAATATTTCAGGAAAGTGATTTGCTTTTTAATTGTGTACTTATGAATTGTTTGCATTTTACCACAAATAAGATAGTAAGCAAAACAATAAATAATACATGAATTTTAAAAATACGCCTCAACTTCAGAGACTTCAAGTATACTTTAGGCAAGAAAAGCAATAATTAAATAAGCACAGAATTTAAAAAGCAATACCTCAAAGTAACTTGGACTCAACAATTTTGTTCCGGTAATGAAAAGGGGAGGCTTGAAAATATCTCTTGGAGACCCTGAGGGACATATGGAATGTAATTCTTTAAACCAATGTTTCTCAAACTGTATGTGAGATAATTTTAGGTGGTACACGAGAAATAACTTTTATTTCTACAATATAGCTTCCTTTGCAAGATCATCTTCTATTCATGGTGGGTTTTATTAGTTTTCCATTTATGGTGACTATAAAAAAGTCCTTTATCAGATAAACTTACTTAATAAAAATAGGTTATTTAAAGATACATATAAGTCAATAATATTATAGGTGATATGGCTATAATTATAAAAGTGATATTCAATGTAAATGCTGGAAATAAGGCTCATTTAAGCAAACAATACATTTTTGCCTTTATAACCCTAAAATTCTGTTTCCTATGTTAACCTTATTTCAAATGTGGACTGAAAATTGACGTTTTATCTGACACCTAGTGGTGTCCATGTTAATATATGTATATTTAAGACAACTATTAGAAGGTAGTAATATAAAGTCAAATAACTAATATATTATTCTGGATTTTAAAAACAATTTCTGTACATGTATTCTTATCTAGATATATAAAATACCATGCAGAAGCAAAGTGACCTTGAAAGCAAGGTCAGTGTAACTGAAAAATCTGACTTTAGAAGGGTACAAAGAAACATGCTAAGAAAACCCACCCTATATTTATGCTAAAGTATGAATTTTTATTTTATTCCAATTATGCATCTCCCACCTTTATTTATAGGTGAAACTAGCACATAATGTTTTATGCCAAAATGAAATTCAAAATGTTGTTGCCTTTTTGGACAGTATTAAATTAATCATTGTACTTAATCCTTACATGATATTTGCTATAGCCACAGAACATTCTTAGACACTATGATTCACAAAACATTTAAATTGCATATTTGGCTTGTAACATATTACACATTAAAAAGAATTACTATTTTTCTGAATACGATTAATACTAATAATAATATCACAGTGACTAAGAATATGGACTTAAATAAAGGCTGGCTTGAAACTCAGGTCTACCAATTAGTAGCAAGCTTCTAAAAATTCTGAGCCCTTAGTTTTCTCACATGTGAAATGGAGAAAATAAACTTACAAAATTAATTAAATCTGTCCATTGATATTTTTCTCTCCAGTGTATATTAACTGGCGTTCCTCGTTAGGCCAGACTGTGCTCTCAACCATGCTCCAAATCCCCTTTGTGCCAACCCCACTGCCAGAACCCTTTCTACCTTGAGAACCAGAAAAGGAAACATTATGCCTGGCAATGCCTACACCCTCCAAAATAAATCTGCAGGAAAGAACACCCAGTAAGTGATGAGAGCAGCAACGACTGCCTTTATTATTCTAAATTTACAACACCACCTTTTCTAGAGCCTCTTAAGCATTGTAGATAATTCCCCACTCATTAAAAAATAAATTGTAACCATAAGTATTCAGTGTTGATACTGCTTTTGAATTGGACCGTGCTCATGTCAGTTGCAGAAGACCAACCTAAAGTAGAGGATGCAATCTTTTTTCTGAACTTTTTTTCAGAACGTAACTTAGTGAATATATTAAAACTAAACTTTCTTTGAATGGGAATAATTTCTATGAATTAATCTATAATCTCTTAGACCACACCTAAAGTGATGTAGACGTTGTTGTATCATAGGCTTTGTAATTAGAGACCACTGGATTTGTCTTTGGAAAAGTCACTCATGATACTTTGGGCTTTGGTTTCCTCATCTTTTATACCGGCTTAATAATGACCACGGTAGAGTTGCCATGGAAATTAAATGAACTCATGTATCATAAGTGACCAATACAATGACTGACACTCAGTGATTTATCAATAAATTAAAACATTTATTATCAATATGACAAAGAAGGTGACGCTAAAATAGGAAGAAGTGATTAAATGGATGCGAAATTTATGGATTATTTATTCCGTGCTACCACTGCTGTGTCCCCTGGTTGTGGTATACACACGTGTGCGTATACAATCGTAAATCCTATGTGGGCGCGTAATGCATGCGCAGAAGGCTTAGGCACGAAATGTCATTTCAGCAATGTGCCTAGGGAAGCTCTGACGCCGCCTTGGAAGTAAGTCGTTGCTGCTTGACCTTTGGGTGTCTGGGAGGGATGCCTATACCTGCACCCAGCACTGGAAGGGGCCCAGGCCCTTCCCAGCACAGCCTATCCCCAGACTGCTTAGTCCTTCATAACATATATCTCCACGGAAAAGGGTATTTTCTCCCGTCAGAAAAAGCGCCCCAGTCTGGTCTGGGTTGGTTTTTATTTCACGTTGTTGCAAGTAGGCGAAGTCCCTTCTGTCTCCTCCCTTGGGGTAAGTGGAATGGAGTCCGGCAGGGGGCCCGCAGTGGCCTGCACAGGGGAACTGGGTAGCAAGAGAGTTCCAGGCAATTCCGGGGTCTGCCCCACAGAAGCAGGTGGGGATCGACAGTGGCTCTCTCACCCAGCGAGGAGAGCGCGGTCGCGGGTCCCTCCCCTCAGCCTGGAGACTGCAGTCGCTCGAGTCGGCCCGGGTGGGGGCGGGGTGGGGGCGGCGCGGAGGGCACGGAGATTACGGCGGCGCCACCCGGGACATCCAGGGCCCCGAGGCCCTGGGCGGTCCCCACGCGAGATCGCAAACCATGACAATAGGCAGTCACCCGAGATCGAATAAAAACGGAGTGGGTACCCCGCTCACCGCCGCCCCCCGCGTCCCTGGCGGCCTGCCCCGAGGCCCCCGGCGGCCTCCAGTGCCCGCAGTAGCCGGCGACGACGTCGCCCCCGCCCCACCTCCGTGCGCAAGTGCGAGGCTGCCCGCAGCGCGGCGCACGCTCCGGCCGCTCCCGGCTTCCGCGCAAAACTTCCATCCTGTCCACGTGAAGTTGTCGCTGCCTTAGAGAGGGGGAAAGAGCTGCGGGAAAAGCTAGGGAGTGACGACTGTGGCGGCTGGGCGCGCTCTCTCTTTTTCTTTTCTTCTCCTTTCCCCCCTGTCGCAGTCCGGAGTTTTGGCTCCTCTCCTTTCCTCCTCCCCCTCGGAGCCGGCTTCTCCCCCCGCCCCGCTTCTCCCCTGCTTGTGTACGCTATTTGTTGTGGGGCGGCCGAAGGGGATGTCCTGTTTTCACCAGAGGCACAGCGCGAAGGGGAAACTTCGACACTGGAAGGAACGAGAATAAATACTTAATTACGGACGCACGGAACCGCGGCTGGGACAGATACTTCGGGAACCCGAGGCGGACCGGGCGACGAGGTGAGTGTCCCCTTCTTCGAACTCCCGCCCCAGGGCTCCCGGGGGGCCTGAGTTTGGAGAACCCCCAAACTTTCCGGGAAAGTGCGCGAGGCTCTGCCGGGGACGCCGAGCGATGGGGACTGAGGACGCGCAGCTGGACGGTGCGTGGGCGCCTGCGTCCCCGGGGGGCACTTGGAGGCCGGGTGCCCCACGCCTAAGGGCCCGGGCCCCTCGGACCGCAGCGGTGCTTTCTGCCCTGGAAGACGTCCCCACGTCCCAAGGGTCCCTTCCGAGCCTGCCTGTCCCTTCCGGGGTCGGCGCGGAGCCTGCGCGTAACGGCGTTCATCCAGCAGTCCAGCGCGCGGCTTCTACCTGCACCCCGCCTCCACCTGGCAGAGGCGCGCGCATCGGGGTCTCCCCCACATCTTTCTTATGACGTGTATTACTTTCTGATGACCCCCTAGATGGTCCAGGCGCGAGGATGCTGACCTAGAGTCCTTCGGAGGATCACAGGCGCCTGGGCTTTCCCGGTGCCGGGTGCGTGTGTACTTTAAAGGCTCGCGTTCTAATCTCCAGGCACTGATCGGGCTTTTCAACTGCGGCGATCCCACCTTAATAGTTTTTATGTGGTGTGGACTGAATGTCTCCTGCAGTTTGCCAGGGTCGGTGAAATTAGAAGCGCCTTGTCAGAGCAGTCGCGTTCATTGGCTCGAGTAGCGGGTGCCATGGAAGGCTTATAACTTCTCCAAAGGAAGGGACCTGGCTGAGGAGAGCAAGTTTTTCTCTCCTTCCAAGCCTGCTGGGTCTGGGGAGGCTTTGGGACTTGAAATGGTTCGGATTTTTAGCGTGTTGAAGCGGAGTTTGGAAGTAGACGTGTGTGTGCTTGTTTTATTCTGCGCCGCACAGCAACCGAACTTTCGTTTGGTAGCACTTGAAAGAGTTTTCTCTCTTTGTCTGCGAGATTCTGGACAGTTCGGAGCGATTAGGGAATTTGCGGACCGAGTCGGGTGGCAGAGCTGGGGCGAAAGCGGAGAGCGCAATTTAATTTTTGTTATCTCTTCCCTGCTTGGGGGCACAGTGTCTCCCTTCACCACCACCCCTCTTTCTCCTTTCTATGAAGACAACGGGTTTGCGCCTGGGGTGACAGTGTGTGCGGGAGGGTGGTGTGGAAACTGTCCTCTCTCACCGCGTCCCCTGCGCCTTTCCCCGCCATCCCGAGCGGGCCTAGAGAGTCATTCATGAATCTTAACCTGAGGGCAGGGGAGGAAGGTGCAGGTCCCTTTGCCCTTTCTGCCAAGGTGCAGAATAGCGCCCGGGCGTGTGTTTTGGTTCCAGAGCAGTTCCACGTGGAGCAACTCCGTGTGCGTGTGTGTTGTGTACTTGATCTGTGAGGAGGTAACAGGAGTCTGGTGTTCAAACCCAGTGGGCCGTTGGCCATTAGTTTGCTTTCCTGGCTGTCATTACAGACACTTCCAAAATCTGATACCTAAGAGAACCAACAGGTTAGGTTTCACATTAAGAGCTCATACTTAACAGTTTTCTTTCTCCCTTACCCCTTTTGGCTTGGCACCCTGGGATCAACGTAATTGTTGGAGCGAAATACATCTCCTGGAATATGGCATTTTGTTCCTCTTCTCATCTGCAGCCACTTTGTGAACCCTCGGGTGTTTGTCAGTTTCAGTGCGGGCTCCTGCGGGATTTAGGTGGGAGTCTTAGGAGCGTTTAACAACCGCGGGCTCCCCATCAACAGCTTCTGAAGTTTCACTTACACGTAGTTGACTGACAGGATTGAAAGTTGACGATGGTTTTTTTGTTTGTTTGTTGTGTTGTTTTTGTTTTGAAAACTGTAGGGAAAGGATTGTACTTGAATTCCTTTCCCGGGTACAGTTTGGTTTTAAGTAGAATGAGTGCCTCTTTTTTTTTTTTTTTTTTTTTTTTGGTCTTTTAAAATGTTATTGGCAAGCTTAAACCTGAAGAACCAAAAACTAGAGGAGGCAGGGAGAGAATCCCCCCCAAAAATATTTGATACGTCATATGGAGCGTTTTAGGAGACTGCATTCAAAGACATTTGTGTATTTTTAAAAATAGCATTATCCCAAGAAACAAAAAGCAATAGTAACAAGAGACGAACTGTTTTGTGTCGAGCAAGACTGCCAGAATCTGATTTTTATGGCAACAATATCGAAAGCAGATATAACTACACCCACATTTATTGTTATAAACCGTAAAAATAGTTTGTTCCACCTGATTAAAAGTTGTAAGTCATTCAAAGTTAAACCAGTATTTAGAAATGACTGTACAAGAATGTTAAAACCTTTGACAGCTACAGCTTTGAAAGCAACATAATTAGATTTGTTGAAAACGGCTCCTTTCTTTGATTATTAGGGATATGTACTTGTCTTTCATAAGAAGTAAAGGTCTAAAATCAATATGGTTTTCAAAAGCGTGTTTTCCTTTGTAAATTTCCTGAAAATAGTATGTTTCAATATTTAAAGACCATTGTAACTACAGGTTGGTTCACAATTATAGCTAAAATAAGATTTACTCAGTTATTTTCTTTTTATTAGTATTTATTGAATATTTGAAATTGAATTTCTCATTTCCAAAATAAAACGTTTCACGTATATGTATGTATTCACAATTAACCTTTCTTTTAAGTAGTATGTTTAAGTTTTAAAATTTTAAAAATCTTAAGATTTGTATAAAAAGGAGTGATTGTGTAAAAAGGAATAATCATTATTATTAATTGTTAAGAAAAATAGATGCTGAATTTCAGAGGGTTTCTGGAAGCTGGAGAAAAAAATTGTCTGCATAGAAGTTTCTTTTTTGAGGGGTGACTTTTAGATGAGTTATTGTCATTTTGCTATATATTTTTTTTCTTTTAATAAGCCTCTTTGGGTTAAAAAAAAAAAGAAAAACAAGTTCTTCATTTCTAAGAGTTTCCTTTTTATTTATGTTGTACTTTGGGGTGTAAATAAATTTTACATAGCCACGGGAAATAGAGTATCCAATTTCATGTTTTCAATCTCTGTTGCAAGCTCTAAATGACTGATGTTGTGTCTAAAAATATATTTATATGGCTTGATATTTCATTTTTAAATTTTATGCATTGGAGTTAGATTATTTGGAATATTTAGAAAGGTAGAATATAACCATGACTATTGTTATAAAAAGTTAGAATGTTAGGAAGTTCACATTCTGACTTTCAAATAATCAAACTTATTTTGCCCCACAAAACCTCACAGGTTTTATACAGATTTCGAAAAGAGGGGAGATAATCTTTTTCAATACTTAGTTAAGTGTTAAGTAATTTAAGAATGCGAGTATTTATGGTGCTTTCTCATTATCATTTTTTTCTATTAGGTAAATGCAAGAACACTGGACATTCAGTAAAAACAGGCCCCTGTTTATAAGGAGTTTATTCACCATAGTTCTGTATTGCAGCTGCTGATCATATTTCATGGAGCTGTTAAAGCACTTAAAACCTAAAATTAGGTACTGTCTGGTTGTAAATATTTCAGATCACTCATTTAAGAAATAAATAGAAAAGCGTGCTATCAAAAGTAGGAAACGTTTTGAATCCTCTCATTGAAGAGCTGAACAAACCTCTATCAAAACACCTTCTTCTTTTTTTCAGTGAGAATATAATCGTGACAGTTTCTTTTTCCAAATGGATATTATTCTTACATGAACTAAATGCTAAACTCTTATAATGTGTCTCCCTGTAGAGTATCTTAAACTAATTATATTCAGAAATACAGTTGGGGGATTTTATTACAATGGTTACTAGGTGAAGGAAATCAACACCAGGGGAATGGGGTGGCACTGCAGTGTACCTGCTTCTCTCATGAATTTTTCCTGCTAAACTAAGAAATGACATGCTGTTTCAGGCATTTGCCTTGGAGATGGGTGAGATGCAATATGTGTAATACTGCATCTTATAGTTAGATGTGTTTTAATGAAGGGGACACTGCATATTCATTAAAATAATTTTTGGAACCAAACTTGGCGTCATTTAGCTTGAACTTAAGTGGAAGAAAATGAGCAAGAGTTACACATTCAAAAGAAGTACAGGCAACTTTGATTGCTTTTAAGAGGTTTGAAGACTTTGTAAACATTACTGTCACTCAGTATTGCTTGTGGAGCTGTTCATTAATATACGCCTTGGTGATACGTCATTTTACGCTTGAAGTTTGTCATTCTTAGTGTTTCTCCATCCGTGTTTTTATTAGTAAAGAGATACTGAACATGAACACCACTATTCTTACTCCCTGAACCCCTTTCACACCTCCAGAAAAAGAGATGAAGCTGATTAATTTAAAATAGAAACCATTTTGTGTTATCAAAACCACATTTATATAGTGATTTGAGACAGTTTCAGAGAGTGCACCTCTGAGTCTCACTGTAACCTTTTTTGTCATTGAAAGGTGCTAATTGATCTTAGGGCACTGACACAATAGTATAGTTTGATATTTGAAACCTTTCAGAGTTGGTCTGGCCCTTTTCTTATCCTGAGATTTCAGTGCATGAATGATGAAGAAAGACACCATTCTAAAATACCAGAAATTCTCATTTTTTTCCCAATATGAAATGTTTTAATACAGCATGTTCATATTTGTAAAGCTTTTATTTATATACAGTAAGTAATTTTATTTTAATGTACTTTTGGACTCTAGCAGAAAGACCTATATGTTCTATCGTGTTAGAATTTTTTAGTTTTTTTTTTTTTTTTTTTCCTGCATGGGTAGTTTATTTAGGTTATGATTTTTAGGCAAAGTCTGATTCCTATTATCGCATGAATATTTTCAAAGTGAAATTGCTTTAAACCAATGTGGAATAGCTTTCATATCACCAAGGCATATATTAATGTAGGTATCAAATATGAGAACATATTTTCTTCTGTATATTTATATCCTAAAGTGTATTTTTAAATAAAAGTGGTCACTTTAGTCTTTAGATAATTGCAATTTGGCTGTCATTGTTACTATAATATTAATCCCTCTCACCATCATAACATCATAGCTAGCATTTACTAAGGAATTTCATGCAAAACACTGTTTTAAGCATTTATATGGATTAGCTAATTTTAATCTTTTTAACTATGCCGTAAATTAGGTACTTTTGTTATTCCCATTTTACAGATAAGGAAGCTGAGACCCAGTCATGCAGCACAGTGGAGCCAGGGTCCTAACTCCCCAGTATGAAGCCAGCACCCTTATCCTTAAGCATGTGCTGGACACTTGCTTCCATCAGTCGTATACCACCATTTTTAGGTGGTACCTGAAATTTTGTTTTAATAATACTTGTATAGTTATGTAAGGATAACTGAATATTAGAAAAATTTGTTAAATTTTGTATTAGACCTGTAATTTCATGGGCTATATTGTTTGAGACCAGACCAAAAAAAGTATTGAAGTCAAAGAAAAAAAAATTTAAGTATCTGAAGAAACATATTAAGTAACAGTGAACAAGAATATGGCTTAAATAACCACAGTCATGAAGGCTGGACAGCAAATGACTGAATTTGGAGAAATGCTATATTTTGTAGTGTTTCCCAGTTATCAAGAATTTATGACCAGATCTTTTAAATATTTAACTCACAGGTAGAATTTTCCTTTGCTTTTCAAGCCTTGTCCAAATTGGTTAAATGTTATCAACTTTGTATTTTCTTTGTTTGTGTGTTTTGTTGTTTTAATGCTGGTTTTGAATCTCAAATCCGCACATTTATGTTGAACCAACTAATAAGGCTTGAAGAATTAAAGAGTGCATGATGGACTTCTGGAGGCAGGTTTAAATTATAATAGAGACACCCATATTTTGGAAATACATTCAATTTATCTGGTTATTGCATGTGTAAGGTTTTCTCTAGGTAAACACTTTTGTTTTGCTGTTAATAACCTGTTTTACAATTTTATAGTATTTTTCCACTGAAGCAGTGGTTTTCTATTTTTTTTTTATTTACTTATATACTCAGCCACAGATCCTTTCATTTACGTGGAAACTGACGCTATGCCCAGTAGAGAAATGTGCCACTGCTCTGGGTGAAGCAGGATGTAGGTGGCCTGAGAATGACTCACCAACAGTACCCTCTCACCGTGGCCGCCTCTGGAATTCTCTCTAAGTGTCTTCAATGTATGGAAACTGCTGCAAAAAAATTTGAGTCTTCTGACAAAAGGGGTTAATTCAGAGTACCTGCTCTAACATGTTCATGTGGCGTCACTAAAAATCAGACTGTCAGATACCGTAAAACATCTCCCAGTGTGATATATCGCAGAAAGATGTGTCTACTCTCACTTGTATAACTTGAGTATCCTTATTAACCAATCTTCAACTTCGCTTTAGCGCTGAGAAAATTAAAACTGATCAAAATGTTCCCTATGTGTAGTTCCAGGTCTGAATGAGGCACAAAGGGCTTGTACCTGCAAAGGTTGACTTTATTAATTAGAACATCTTTCCTCCTCTAAAGACTTTAAGAAGAAACGCCAGCAGTGGCCTAACTTGACATGATTTTAGATTTTCACGTAAATTATTGCTACTGTTTCTGTTGTCCTTTCCCCCTTTCTTTTTAAAATGAAAGGGACATTTCTTGTGAAAGACTACAATTAAATCATAAAAATTTACATTCATGTGCCATTAAGTTTAATTCTACTCACAAAAGCAATAGCACAGAGTTTGAAATTCTATCCCTAATCAAGTAGGTGTACCACATACCGGGAGGGCTCATTATCCACAAGGTCATATATACAATTCACAGACCTCTGCGTATACCCAACGGAGTGATCTATTCATTATATTTCACCTCGGACTTTGAACTCCCTAATGTTAAAAGATTTGAAAAGAACCGAATGTTCTGATTAAGAGATTGAATATTTCTAACTTAATGTTTTCAGTATGTTGAAAGTGATAATGACTTGGGGTAATCAACAGATCTCTACATTACCTAATTCTTTTTACTTATATTTGAATGCAAATATATATTCATGTATGGTTATGACTCAAGTCATTCTCGCCAAATTTAATCATGTAGTGGGTGAATCACATTCAGATTTCCTTTTGCAGGTTTCCCAGTAATCTCAAACAATACTTCTAGTAGGTAACTTAAGCATGCAAACCTCAATAAACCTGTCAAGAACTGCAATTCTACTGGTTTTTTTTTTTTTTTTTTTTGCATTAACTTTAGTTGATAAGATGATGCTACTGTTATTTTTCTTAGTTGACCCGTGAAGAATTTTAATTTAGGTCTAGTTTTTTTCCTTTAATTGTTGACTTTAGTGTTTAAAGGTTTCATTCATGAAAATGGTTAGCAAAGTTGTGGGTATTTGGTAAATGCTTGTTAAATGCTTTTTCATTATCAGTGTTGCTGAAGACTTGCAAATTAGAGTGGGATGGATAGAGTTCTTTTCTACTCTGCATAGCTTTGAAGACTTTGGCGCTTTCATTGTATTCTTACAGTTTTACATACCATTCCTAGGAATATTTAGAGAGATAATTGTTGTAACCAAGGTCACAGGTTTAATCCTCAGGTATTCAAATTAGCTTTAGGTGGACAGTTGTCCTATACATGCTTGTTCATATTAATGTCTTTGTCTTAACAAGTATAGTTATCATATCTTCATTACTCTCCTGGGGGCCCATTCTGGACTGTGTTGGAGCTGTCTCTGACACTCTCTCCCATCCCTAAGATATTCAACCACATTTGTTCATGATTTTTATTAGGTCCCTCCTGGACTTGAAATTCCCTAAAAAATTTGCCTGCTGCCTATAGGGCAAATTCCAAAATTCTGTGCAGGGAAGATAACCCTTCATACTGAGAACCTTGCTCAAGTTGCTCTTCTCATCTCTTACTCCCCGCTCACAACTTTCTTCTCCAGCTGTGTGGAAAACTGCAGTTCTCAACTATACCTTGGACATTTCCACTTCATTTGTGTGTGGAATGATTTTAAACATTACCCCTCTCCCCCTGCAAATATCTTTTTCTGCTGCTTTTTCAAGACTTAAGGCGCAAAATGTTACCTCCTCTGATAAGTTCCTTTGACCTCCAGAGTCTGAGTTGGACGTTTCTTTCTCTTTACTCCCAAAGCATCCGGCTTCTACATTTAACGTAGCCCTTGCCACATTGAAATGTAATAGGTTACATTAGTCTAAATCCTGCTTTAAGCTAATAATTTACTGGAAGGATTAGCTGTATTTGTCATTTCTGTATCGCTAATGCACAGTGCACTGCTGGACATATAGTCAGTAGGTAGTTGTTATATTCCCATTGAATGAATGAGTAAAGGAACTGGGAATGAGAGCAGAGATTGTGACACTGAACATCCCCCACTTGAGACTGGGAACAGTGAGAAGGGCAGTGACCATTACAAGGTGAGACTACCTCAAGAACAACCTCAGGGGTTTTTGGTATAAACCCAGTAGAATTGCAGCTGTGAATCCAGACCTAGGTTATATGTATGTATATGTGAATGTAGAAGTGTGTTTATTTCTTACCACTGGGAAGTCAGTGATCTGGTGGATAAGCCAAGGATCCTGAAAATCTCTGGAGATACGGTAATTTCATAGTACTTGAAATCTGAGGGACTCAGTTCTTCTTATAGCACAGCGACTAAGTAGAAAGAATATGGGGGCTGGGCTCAGTGGCTTACACTTGTAATCCCAGCACTTGCGGGGGCCGAGGCGGACAGATCATTTGAAGTCAGGAGTTTGAGACCAACCTGACCAACATGGCAAAACCACATCTCTACTAAAAATACAAAAATTAGTTGGGTATGGTGGTGGGCGTCTGTAATCCCGACTGCTCAAGAGGCTGAGGCATGAGAAGCACTTGAACCCGGGAGGCAGAGGTTGCAGTGAGCCAAGATCACACCACTCCAGCGTGGACGACAGAGTGAGGCTCCATTTAAAAAAAAAAAAAAAAAAAAAAAAAAAAAAGAATATGGAGCCAGGCCACTTGGGTTCAGACCTCAGCTCTGACGTTGAAGAGTTTGTAACATCAAGCACATTACTGAAATGGATTTTGCTTCAGTTTCTCATGTGTAACAGAACATGCCTCACAGGTTCTGATGAGAATTCAATGAGTAAATATATGTAAATATATTTAGAGTAGTGCTTGATATGAGCATCAGTTATTATTACTATGATTGAGTATCTTTCATTAGATTACCCCCAAATGTTCCAGAGGTATTTAGAGCCGAAGGTCTTTTTTGGGGGGCTATGGATTGGTGAGCATAAGTGGAGTGTCCAACAGTCCAAGTATAAATTAGATACTGTGGGTCCTTGGCAAATCCGAGGTTGTATTTGGAGCCTTAAGAGAAGACACTATAGGTGCTCAACAGTTGGCATTGACCATTACATTGTGCAGTAGTATTTCTTTTATTAAATATTTCCACATGCAGTAATCCAGATTTCTTTAGAGCTTTAATCTGTGTGGTTCCTCAACTACTTTAAGCAATTTTAAGCACATTGTATAATGGTGGTACTTTATAGCCAATATTTAAGTTTCCTCAGTTGCTTTTTTTTAGCCTGAAGGTACAATTATGGGAATTTGTATAGTTTTCAGTAGTGGGCTTGGTGAACTCAATGTAAACTTTTTAAAAGGTAACTTTACATATTGTTATGATTCTTACCTTGGAGAGACAGTAGGAGGTTATTAGTACCTCTACTTATAGAATTTATCACTGGGTCCTTGGATTCAGATATAATGGTTATGTGGCAGGATGGGGCTGAAGGAAAAAGGAAAGTTAAAGTATTAATTGTCAAGGTCTCATTTTTACATCTTATCTGGAACTGCTACCAGGTGTATCTCTGTTTTTTTAAATGATAATATTGATGTTGTACTTGAATTCTTCAGTATATTTAAATAAGAGTTTTTCAAGCAGTGGTTATTGACATTTTGAGCTGGATAATTTATTCAGGGGATACTGTCATGTGTCTGGTTGGATGCTTAGTGGTGTCACTGGATGCCAGGAACCCTCCCTCCCCTGGGTAATGATGGTGTCTCCAGACACTGTTAGGTGTTCTCTGGAAACAAAATTGCCTCTTCTTGAGAACCCATAACCTAAGCAGATCGTAATATCATTTGATATAGTCAAAAAACTCCCAGGGCTCTGCATAAGAGGATTGTTCTATTTCCAGTCGAGTGTGGAGAATCCTAATACCTTCCTCCCAAGTTTCAACATGAAGTCAAACAGTTCTCATTAGTCTGTGTTGATAGATTAACTTTCCACAGAGGGGATATACAGATAAGCTTCACACAGATTGACCATCTCCAGCATATTTTCCTTTTCTGGAAATAATATGTGGGTGGGAGTAACAATATCTGAGAGACAGTATATAGGAAGTAAATATTTATTTGAATCACCTATGTGTCGGTTCTTCCTGTTACTTGTCAGTGGATACTTTGGAATTATTTTTGAATAATGACCATTGCCTTTCCATTTCTGTGGGTAAGTATTCAGTAATAAGAAACTTTTACTTTATTAAGTCTGTAGTGTTAGAAAGGGTAAAGTTACCAATAATCACAACTGCTCAATATTAAAATACTTAATGAATTAAATCATTTGTTCATTTGTAATGAGAACTTTTCAAAAGAAGTATGTTTAACTTTCAGTTGTAACCACAAGTTCAAGATCTTGAGTTAATAACATTTGTATAGCTGGAAGAAAGTAAAAATGAATATATTACATGTAAAAACTCTCTTTCGTGAATTCTCAGATCCAAACTTTTATGTTCTCATTCTATGGGTTTGATGTTGACCGATACATTTTATCTATGAATTGATACATAATTGATGTAAGTAAATATGACTGTTGTCTGGGCACTACTCTTACATAATTTAAGCGTATATGGAAGACATTTCAAAAATCACTCGCAAAGAACAAAATGGGAACAATAATGTTCACATAAAGTGAGAGAGGATAACTTTTCCCATATGAGTTTTGGGTTGAATTTCAAAACTATTCTGAAATATGAAACATTAATATTATAAATATATGATTAGACTAATTTTCTTAAGAGTTCTAAACAGTAGATAATTTTTATCTTGTTAGAAGTTGAAAAGGTACTTGAAATTCTACACATACGCATTGTCTAATTTAGTGGTTTTACTTTAATTGTATTAGGTAGATAATCATGGAAGCAGTCAGACGAACCTAGAGATTTCACATCATTTACTAATTGATGCCCAAGTAGGCAGGGTAGAAGTACTTGAAAACACACACACACACACACACACACACACAATCTGTCTCTTTCTCTCTCTCTCTTTCTCTTTCTCTCTCACTTCCTTTGATTTGTGCTTTAATTTTGAAATCTGTGCTTAGGTGGCAAAGTGGCTGCAAATACAGCATACTGTATTTGACCAAAATATTTTTCTGTTTCCTAGGTGGAGAAGGACCCTGCATAGCTACTTGTTAGCAGAGACATAAAGTGGGTGCTGGGCAACCCAATGACAGGTGGGGGTCATTCTCGGGGAGTGTCGCGGAGAATTTAAGACAGGGGTTTAAATCACAGATGGTGGGGGAGAGTTCTGCTTCATTCATGGACGGGAGGTCCAAGGAAGGCACAGCAAACCACAGGTCCATCCAGGCACTTTATGCCAGATATTGAACAGGAAGCCTAGTAGTCCTTTAGTTACCGGAGAACGGCCAAAAACCCAGAGATTCTGTTTTTCCAAATGAGCACTTCCTAGGTTCATAAATCAAGGAACCCCGCAGAGAATTCAAGTCACATATCTCCTTTCTCAGGTTGATTCTTCATATAGTGGGTCCTAATGTGGTAAGACTTACTTATAAATGTTTTATTTCTTATAATGCCATCAGTCACTTCCTTTTTTTCTCCCTAGCATATTCTCACCACCCTTATCCTCCATGGCCCCAACTCCCTTAACCTACTTGCCTAATGCTCTTTTGCTGCCTACCTGAACTACAAAAAAAAAAAAAATCTACTCATCTTTCAAGGCTTAGCTCAAATGTCACCTCCTCTGTGAAGCCTTCCCTAAGGCTCAGGCAGAATTAATTCTTTTCTCTGTGTAATACCATAGCACTTTATTTGGACTATTAATATAACAGCACAGTGTGTTGGTGTTCATTATATGTGTCTGTCTTCTAGAGAGATTTTGAGTTCACAGAGGGGAGAGATCATACCTTTTTTCCCTCTGTAACCTCAACACCTGGGGATACAGATGGAAATTAGGTAACTGCACTGTTCCATGCATGTCTTTAAAGGGCATAGGTCTCAAACCAGACATCTACAAAGGATGAATCTTGTTTACTTTTTGGAAAACTGGTTCTCTTTTGCTCGTGGTCATGGAAGCTGGTTTATTGGTGATTTTCTACTCCACCTTATTTAAAGCCTCATTTGTACCAAAGTATTACTGATTTTCTAGTGGAAGGAAAGGTATGTCCAGCATACATAGGTATTTTCAATAAACTGACATTTAAAAGACAGATTTCTAGTTGAGGTTTATGGTCTTCATAATTCTAGTTTTCTCCAGAAACAAACCTTGATCTCTTTGGTTGACTTCTGCTGAGATCAATTTCATGTTATTTTGAAGAATTTTTAACCCTCAGAATTATAGATTTCATTTGAGAGAAAGCATGTTCTGTATTTGTTTGTGTCAGTGTTTCAAAATGTGGGGAGCCCAAATCCGAGATGTATCTATTAAAAATATATGTGGCCTTTTGGTGAGGGAAGTTACATCTTTTTTTTTCAGGCACAATTGAGGAAGGAAAAAAATTTTGTTTAGTTTTTAGTGGTTTGTTTTTAGGCATTTTCCATACAAAGATGAGCAAGACCCTTCAAAAACCACCAATTTGCTTATTTAGGGGGGAAAATCCTCCTATGTCCAAAAGTAACATTAAGTTAAGATTATTGTTTCCAATAGTTTCAAAAGTTGTGGTTTTATTTTCTTGTATGAGTCATTTTTGAGCATAGTACAGTGCATGATTGCACTACATCATGACAAAGCATATTTGCTCTTTGCTTTAGTGGGTCACTTTATTTATCAGAGTCAGATCATCAGATCAGAAGAGAGATTTAGCCTAACCCTTCCATTTTGCAGATGAGTTGCTGTATTATGTGACCTTAAGACCTTAAGTCATTTACTCAAAACAAAACAACAAAAAAAGAGAACTTCATGCTGGGGACCCTTCATGCTCCCAGCTCTACATCTTACCACTTCATTTTTATTTGTTTGTTTCTGACGAGGAGTTGAGAAAGCTGGAATCACTACCTTTGTGTATATCCAGGCTCTGCCACTCATCAGCGATGTGACTTTGGTCATATAATTTTCTGAGTGGCTGTAAGCCATAGTTCCAGCATGTGTACATAGGGAATAATAACAGTACTCGCCTCATGGAGTTGTAAAGAATAATTGAATTCATGCAGGAAAGACACTTGGTTCAGTGCCTGGCCCACTGTAAAAGCTCAGGTTATAGTTTGAATTGATATCTTGGAATAAATTGCTGAGTGTATTTGATATTCAGAGAGGGAAATTCGTGCTGCTAAAAGCAATTTTTTTTTTACTCTGTTATTTAAAAAATACAAATAATTCATACTTTGTATAACATATTACAACAGAGATGATAGAGGTTACTTTTGAGAGGAATGACCAGAGGGAGCAAGAGAGAGGCTTCTGAAATGCTGATTATGTCTTTTATCTTGGTTTGGTTGCTGGTCATGTGGAAGTGTTTATTCAATAAAAATTCAGCAGTGATCAACTTTTGATTTATGTATTTTATTTTACTGTGCATATGTTATACTTTCTTAAAAGATTTAAAAAATATGGCTATATTTAAAGTAAAAAGTGTATTTACTCATTTCTTAATCTCTGCAAATCATGGTAAGTTTTTATACTTAGGCGTGTATCTTTTCAGGCATTTTTTTTTCTATGTACGTGTAAATGTAAGAACTATATGAGGATGTAATTTATTTTCATTTTACATTTTAACTCCAATAGGATCATTGATCCTTAAAACTTGCTTTTGATCTGCTGAGTCTTGAATATTTTTCCACATCAGTACATATGCTTTTGGGTGCTTCTATTTAATCTATGCAGATGTTTCATAATTTCATTGTTCCCCTCTTGGTGTATGTTTACGTTGCTTTCAGATTTTTACTATTACTAAGTATGTTGCATTGATGATTTTTATGTCTCTTTGTACACCTGCCAAAAGGATCTGTAGACAAACCTCTAGATGCAAGATTAATAGGTAAATATGTATGTGCATTTTCCATAGAAAGTGCCAACATACTTTTAAAAAAGATTTATGAATCTTGCATCTTTTAAGGTAGTATTCTCATCTTTATCACAAAAACCAGGTGCAAAAATTTCAACTTAAGTGAACCTTGTAATTATTTGTGCTCTGGTTAAGAGGAATCGTTATAGTGGTATATTGAATATATACATATAATTTATATAATTAGTTTCTCAATTAAGAATAGTTAGTATTCATTTTTATGAATGTATATTATATATACTTATGGTTCTTAAGTCCACATGGTAGGAACAAATAAATCAGTATATATTATATTCATTACATTTTTTACTTAGTACCATCAAATATTTGCCAGAATTATTAGGAGAAATGGTTGTAACTCTCATGCGATTGGTGAGAACTTATGAGGAATGATATATTATTATTCTAGTAAGAGCCTGCTCTGTGCCAGGTACAGTTCTAAGCACCTTACATATATTATGATAGCTTTTTAACATAGAAGTGAAAGGTGTAGACATTGTATAAATAATAAATGACATTACTCCATTCTAAGTATGTTGATAAATATTATTACACATGTCACAATATCAGTTATGTCGTATCAATGACTAATTTATAAATCTGTTACTTATCATAATCTGTTTAATGTGAAGATAAAAATTAATGCATCAAAATTCAGAAAATTGCTACTCAAGTGCTGGCTAAAGTAATCTGATAGATACAATTTTAAAATGAAGTATATTAATCTGTTGATTTTACTGTTAGGTTCTTATATGTAGAAAATTCTGTCTCTGGAATATTCAGTTCTCGTAGTTTTGGGTTAAGATTTTGATTAATCTTCAATGGTTATCTAATGCCTTTAAAAAGTAGTGCAACTCAGAAGAGCCAATGTATTCCTCTGGCATTGAATAAATATGGCTATCAATTTTTGTGGGTTTTTTCCTGCAGAATTTCCTGTTATTCTAAGGGATTCAATAGGACTTACACATATAAAACTGAAAATTATATTACTATGGGGAAACTGCTTTGTGCCTTTGAGAAGGAACTCTCTTGCTAACTTAAGTACTGTGTGTGTGTAGAATAGCTAATATTTTCCTCCCAAGAAATTTCATGTATTCAGTTAAAACACTCTTAAATTGATTAAGGATTTGTTATATATTTCCAGAAGCACTCAAGAGTACTTTTATGGTTATAAGAGTAGAGTGCATTAGAATGCCAGAAACCAGTGAATACGCTAGAGGCCTTCAAAACTGTGCCCGACATTCCTGACTTTACCATATAAACATGTGGGGTAGGCTGGAAAAACAAAACAACTTTCCTTCCCCCAACGTAGGTGAGACCTATGATGATAACACTTCAACTGGCTTGAATATTAATTTGATACTTTTTCTGTTAGAAGTAATTTTTATTATTTAGCAAATGAAATGGAGAGGTAATAAATATGACTGATACTTATTTCTCGAGTAAAGTATTATTTTACATCAGATTCGACCAGTTACCTTTATCCTTTTTGGAAAATGTATTATACAAACTACCACAGTATTTTGCCTATTAATCAGGGAAGCTAAAAAGCGTTTTATAAACATTGAATCAAAACTCTCACTGCTGTGAGGGAATTAAATTTCAAGCAATATACTCCTTTTATAGGGTGAGAAACTGAAGTATGGAGAAATTACAAGGTTTTCCCAAAGCTATACACTGAGTCATGGCAGACATAGAAATCAACAATTCTGTTTGCCTGATTCGATCTGAAACTTCATGAAACGTAATTTATCCATTTCCTGACATGTGCTTTAGAAGTATATTGCCTTATTTGCTTATTTATGTGCTCATCCATTCATTCATGCATTTATGCACTGTTGCCTGTTTATGCACTCATTCACTCATTCATGCATTTTGAAAGAATCTGTGTTTTTGTATGATACAGTCTTGATTTAGGGACTATAAATATTTTGAATATATATATATCTTAGATATTTCTTGAAAGAAACTCATTACATTTTTTTCACAATCATGAAAAAGAAATTAAGACATTAAGAAAACCAAGCTGAATTGTCCAAGTGTGGGCCATAGCAGTGTCTATGGGCAGCACCTGAAGCTAATTCAGGAGTGAATCTAGTTTGTTCAAGTGCTTGAACAAGAACTGGCTGAAGCCCTGGAGGAGATGCCTGGGGCATAGAGTGGGGACCAGGAAAAACTATGGCACTCTTAGAGAGTACTATAAGGACTAGTATCCACATCTCTGCCACCTGATGTCTTTATATTTGGTTGAATCAAGAGAGAGGGGGCACATTATTCTGCTTCTCATTCTGCCATCTTCCTGAGTTTCAGTTCTCACATTTTAAATTCTTTTTTATTGAGATCTTTTTCTTACTAGTTTAACCAGTATTTTCCCACGCTTTCTTCACCAAATTCATTTCTTTCCACAAGCTTGCCGAGTTATATTTAAAGCAAATAGGATTTCTCTGGGTCAGACCTCACTTTTTGATGGAACTTCTGGGGTCACAAGGAATTTGAAATGAGGAAAGTGTCCAGCGACTTCCCTCAGCCCAGTACCCTGTAACAGAGACCTCAGAGTACATAGTGATGACACCTGCCCTCCTCCCCTTCTATAGAGAGTTTAATGGGCAACCTTTTTTGGCTTGTTCTCCTGTTCTTTTCTTGCAGCCCCAAGACTTAGGACTCAGACTTGGTTTCTGCTTGTATGGTTTTCCAACTCTTCCCTTCGAAGCGTTCTTTCCCAGGAGGCTTTTCAGGTCCAAGAGCATTTGGACCCCTGGGAGCTGAACTTGTAGATTCTACAAAGAACGTCCAAGTACCAGGCAAACCACATCTTCCTGTAGCTTACACATTAGTCTTTTTTTCCCCCTTCAGTTTTACTGAAGAATAATTTAGTCTCCAACAAACAAGCAGACAGACAGAACCCTAGGGTCTTTCTCAAAGGCGCATTCTTGCTGCTTTGAAGATTATCATCATTAATTTCTATTTCAGCTAATTGGTTTTCCTTTACATTTTTATCTGGGTATAAATGTGATACTTTGGTATACATTAATGTTGATCTATATTAATATGTCAATTTATAATTGAGTGATTTAAAAATGATGTTGCACTATGACCTAGTTTATATCTACCTTCCATTTAATGCATTTCCTAGGCAATTATGCTTTTGTGGCTCACTGAATTCCCTCATAATTCCCTGTTGGGAAACAAAGATTTTTTTAAAATTGAAGATATGCTCTTGTTAACCAGAGGCACTGTACTTAACTTGAGAAAAAAAGATTAGGAGTGACACGAATGACAGCATGCTCCTAATATCTAACAGCCTGCCATACATGTGAAAGCAGGATTCAGTTTATGGTTTGTGGCTCTGCTGGGCAGCCCAGAAACTGGAAGTTTTGAAAAGCAGATTTTTAAACTAATATATAAGGAATAATCAAAAGAAAGAACAAGGAGAGGAGGTGGTTCTATTCATTGGAGCTAAGAAGCTTCAAGTATTATACCTACAGACTCATGTGATCAGCCTGTTAATAAATCTCACCTATTTCTATCTTCCTCATAATCCCAAGACAAAGAAAGAGAACTATATAGATTCCATTTGTATCCATTCTCTCTCATTTTCTTTTTCTGTGTCTCTTAATATATCTCTCTCCAAATTTGCCCATAAAGTCAGGACACATAGCAGGGAAGCATAACGTTGAGTTCAATCAAATCACCAAATGTATTTGATACATTATTTTCTGAATTCTTACAACTTCAGCCCTTTTAAAGGTCTTTGGCTTTTTAGAAGCCATAAAGGCAGTTTTTGGTAAAAGTGGCCGTACTTTTAATTCAGTTACAGGGTCAGTGGAATGATTGTTATATTCAAATGCTACAAGGGGATTTATTGAGAGGAAAAAGGGTACTCAAACTTTCCTGGATGCCTCGATTAAAAATCTGGATCAGTAAAATTATCCTCAAGTGTCCCAAATTTAAGGAAGGCAAACAGCATCTTATTTAGTTACATTCTTAATTAGTATTCATTATAGACACAATTCAAATCAGTAACTTGGCATTAAGTGAATCAGATTTATTGCTATATTATGTAACTCTCATGTTTACTTTGTTGTGTTTGGGACTCCTCCCTTCCCATAATAAAGAATATGACTCACCGGTGTCACACCTTGATTCCTGAGACATTGATGTTATAGCAAAGTTGCTTGGAAAGATATAATTGTGTTTTTGTTATCGTTTTTGTTGTTATTATTTTCTTTTATGGGGATGGGCACTCACTTCTTGAGATTTACCAGATTTACCTTGTGGTTCACAAATTATTTCTTTAGATGTATCTAATTTACTGTTTAATAAGTTTGTTTCTTGTAAAAAAGTATAGTGGACATATTTTTAAAAACATTTTTATGGCTCTCTTCCGGATTTGTGTGTGTATTTTTTCCGTGTGTGGCTTTTCCACTTTATTTCTATTTCTTTTGTGTCTGTTTTAAGTATACTTATCTAGTTTTTTCCACATTGCTCTGTAGTTTCAAATTCTTAGATTCCTAATTTGTTATTGTGGCTACTCTCTACTGTGTTTTGTTTCTTTATGTATACAAAGAAATTATAATATAATTTTTTTTTTCTTTTTGAGATGGAGTTGTGCTCTGTTGCCCAGGCTGGAGTGCAGTGGCACGATCTTGGCTCACTGCAATCTCTGCCTCCTGGATTCAAGTGATTCTCCTGCCTCAGCCTCCCAAATAGCTGGGATCACAGGCGCCCACCACTATGCCCAGCTAATTTTTGTATTTTTAGTAGAAACGGGGTTTCACCATGTTAGCCAGGCTGGCCTCGAACTCCTGACCTCAAGTGATCTGCCTGCCTGAGCCTCCCAATGTGCTGGGATTACAAGCATGAGCCACCGCACCTGGCCTGTAGTTTATAATTTTTGGTGGATTTCTCTCTCAGAACCCTTTGTACTCTATGGAGCAATTTTGCCTTTCCCTGGAGTCTAGGGATTTCAGACAGATCTCTAGGTCAGTCTTGATTTTATTGTTTTTGGCTTGAGGTTTCCATACCACAGATGTGGTAAACATTTAGAATTTACATTTCTGCAAGGCTGAAGTTTTGATTTATCTCACTCAAGTAATTATTTTCTTTTATTCTGTTCCCAGAGGCTCCATCATAGGACAGGCTTCTTTGCTGAGTCTGATGGTGGGCTGAGTTTTTCTAGCCCCCCTCCAATAAATGTGACAAACTTTTCAGACTCTCTCCTCTGTGGATTGCCTCTTGCTTTTGCTTCCTGCCGATCGATCGCCGTAAATGAAGATAATGACAACAAAACAATAACAGCAGAAACACAAACATACCTTTTCCATATCATCAATTTCTCATGAATTAAGGTGTGATACCTGAAAGTCATATTTGCCTTATCAGTTATATTCATATAGTTTCTTTGTCTTATTGATGTATCTAGCATATTTTCCCTCATATCCACCTCTTCTCCAGGCCTTTTTCCATCCCATGTCAGTCTAGATTCTCTTGACTTCTCACTTGGAGCGTCACAACAGCCTTTAAGTTGCCACTTAACTCCACTTCTTGTTCATCTTGTTTGTCAGAAATGTGAAGTAGATGTGTTGTTGCAATGATATCACATGTGCCATTCTTTGTTTTGGGGATTTTAAGGCTTTAAAGATTATCAAAATATTGTAATGACCGATTGTCTTCATTGTATTTTGTACTTACTCTCCTGCTTTTGCCAACTTAAAATTTCTTAACATCCTGTTAACACTGAATGCTCATGCCTTCCTATTCCCTTCTTTTTCACATGTGCATCTATAATTGTTTATTGATTATATCAGTCTCTCAACACTAAAGGCACCAGTCACAACTTTAATGTTATACACAATGACAACTAAAAGGTGACAAGTGCTAATGACTTAATCAAGGTGTTGTTCATTTTTACAAGCGTAGCTGAGTTCAGAGAATTGGTAAAAGACTGGTGACTTTTGGCTACTATCTAAATACAATTGGTTAATGTAGCTTCTGGAGATCAGTGGTTAGTATGATACTCTTAGTTAAGCAGGGTCAAAAATAATTACATTTGTTTGAGGAATTGCAGAGACCACTCTACTATACAGCAAAGAATGTTAAAATGTTTTAATTCAGTATGTGAAGAGCAAAATATAAAAACAGGTTTTCTTCCACTCTCACTAGCAAGCAAAGTGGTCTACATTTTTGAAATATATTTTTTGTTTAATCATAACAAAATACAATACAAATGTTATTAAAAACCCTATTTTATGGATCAAGACAGTGATATTTAGAGATATTAATTAGCTTTTCCAAGATCACACATTTATCCAGTACTAAAAGCAAGGGTTCACAAGCTGATCTATTTTATTCCGGTCTTTACTTGGAATCACTAAACTTACATCCCCTCTAGCAAAACTATCGTTTACATCTCTAGGGTTTCAAGAGTTCAATTCTAAACTTGGGAGATCTATTCTTAAATTCTCTCAAAGTGCAACACATTTTCCTCAGGAGGATCATAAAGTCATCAGATGTGTGTTAAGCAATATATACAGTCATATACTCTTCATCAATAAAGGTTTCCAGGTTACACAGAAGAGAGATTTATGGCTGAGAAAAAGGCAGATTGCTTCTAAGAAAGACTTCAAATATCTTCTCTTCTGGCAGGCTACAGGAGAGCCAGCTAGATGAACCATTACAGTGTGCTCAGCAGAATAATTTCTCAGTACTGGAAGGGAAGAGCAATAGGAGTAACATAAGAGAAGGAAAGTTGGTCTGCAGAGTCTGCCTTAGTATCTGTAGGGGTGCTGACGTTGCTTGCGCTAAGAATTCTTTCACATGTCTCCCTGGGACAATTCACACATAATTACTTCTGTATTTTCTAGGCTATCTAGGCAACCATCACCAATTAGCAAACACAAACAAAATAGAACACCTTGTTTGACCTGCTTGTGAAAAATCAAGTGATCCTAATTCATAATTCCAGGAAGACCTGCCATCAAATGAACTTACGTCAAATGCCCCAAATGATTGTCACAAAGTAGAGCTTGTTGTAATTTTTAGCATGAGAAGTATGAACCCCATCATCATTTTTTAAACATTTTGAGTTAAATGAACCGTTTCGCAAAGTCCACGTTCTATCTTTATAGACAGTTCAAAAATAGCTCAGCATCTGGTTTGTAGGTTGGCTCCATTTAAGGAGCTTGAAGTCAGGCAAGGTGCTCATTACTATTCACCCAGATCTGTTTCTTGGACACCTCAGCTGTTTTTCTTTTCTATGGCCAGAGAGGAGAGTCATGTGCATAGTCCAAGAATGTGCATCTCCATGTCTCTGAACAGTTGGCCGTAGAATTGGAGCTAGGTGTTCTTTGTTTATGCCATTGGCTTTCCTCTCTGGCATGCTTCCCTGGTAGCTGGAGCCAGCCAGTGCCTGACCCAGCTTCACAGACCCGGCAATGAAATTTGGAGGGTAGAGTAGGTGACTAGGTGCACAGGAACTGTAAAGCAATGCCCATCTGGACAGTTGATCACAGCTGTAACTTCTCAATAATATAACAGGAATATAAACTGTTAGACTTCCTATACCATTGCAGTATAAAGAAGAGAATTTAATTAAAGGCCATGAGGATAGCTCATGAAATGCAAGGAAGAGTTGGACAAGTAAGCAGCAGGAAGAGCAGAGAAACAGTGAGACTTTGGGAGTCACAAGATCCGGGTGCTTAAATTCTACCAGGACTTTCTTGCCATCTTCATTTTTGCTCCTCTCTTTCTTGGTCACTTCTCTTCTGTCTTTCCCTACAGACCAGCTTTTTTCCACATGGATATGAAACGTTTCCAAGTTTTATTTCCTAGAGGTTTTGCCACTGAAGGAGGACTAGCCTGATATTTTCCCAGACTCATATCCTAAGGAAGATGAATCATTAGATCCAAGTAATTTGGTGTAACTGGAGAAGACTTGCAGACCCTACCTAATGGGTTAAGCTGGATATGCATCTGTGGGAGGGAGATATGTTGTATGTGTATAATATACATGCAGGCAAACCTTAATATTATACAAGATATGTATTATATTACATTTCGGAATATTTACTTGCAGCTTGAAAATCTGGAAGCCACACAATAGATCAACTGTTGTGAGTGTTAGAATTTAGTGTAGTGACCCTTTCTGTGGCCCAGGCAACTCTGCATAGGCAGAAAGATTCTTGAAAGCCCCACCCAAGTTGGAAAGGGTCTGTGTTGGAGGCCACGAGTAGGACTCTTCAGGCACCTGTTTCCCCATCCCAGGGTCTGCACGTGACCTGGAACAAAAGTTTTGGCAGCTGCAATTTTTAAATCTTTTTCCAAGGATATGCTAGGGATTTGAAGCAGTGGGGAATGTACTCTTCCACTTTCCCTTTTTTTTCCTTTTCACTGCAGCAAGAGGCAAGTATAGCCCTCAGCCGTGCTTGTACCCGCACAGGAGACTCATGTACAGGTCCCGGGCTCTGGTTGCAGGACAGTGTGAGGCTGGTGATAGGGCAAGAGAATGGCGAGAACAATGGAACAGGACTGAGGGAGAAGGAAGAGGAATCATCCCCAGAACTCCTACTTGGGGCAGTGGTCCCAGGGAGAGAAACACCCCGGAGCCCCTTCAAGGGGCTTTTTGGCAGAGGTGTACTTCTGCTAGACACTGCCATGGCTGCAGGTAGGACTGATGAAAGAATTTCTGGTTTCTCCTTAGGACAGGATAAAGCTCTGAATTGTTTTTAGAGACTACATTCAGATCTTTATTTTATAACCATCACTCTGGTTGCACTGTGAACAGTGACGTCCAGGGAGCAGGACTGGAGGGAAGGAGACCATTACATGGCTGTTGCTCTGGCCCAAGCAGGGGACAGTGATGGCAGAACTCCTGTAGTGGCAGTGAGGAGAGAGAGGAGGGATTTGACGAACTTTTGGAGGTATTGATAGGACTTGGTAATATATTGAAGGTGGAGAGCAAATGAGCAGGGAGTCAGTGACAAAGCCTAGTTGTTTGGCTTTGATGACTGGCTAAGACTGTGCCATTTGTGTACAGAATCCAGAGGTGTAGTGTTTCCATGTGCAGCGTCAGTCCTCATTCCATGCCAGCGTGGTGTGGAGTTGAGATCTGTCCCTTCCACTCCACGTTCATGTTTCTTTAGCTGGAGCAAAGCATGCCTGGACAACTCAGTTTTCTTTCTTTCTTTCTTTCTTTCTTTCTTTCTTTCTTTCTTTCTTTCTTTCTTTCTTTCTTTCTTTCTTTCTTTCTTTCTTTCTTTCTTCCTTCTTTCTTTCTTTTTCTCGTGAGAGAGAGAGGGTCTCTGCTTTGTCACCTAGGAGAAGTGCAGTGTCGTGATCATAGCTCACTGCAGCCTTGAACTCCTGGCCTCAAGGAATCAGAGGATTAGGTGTACATCACAGAATCTCTACAAACTTCTCAAACCTCCTTCAGCATCTCATTCCTTAAGGGACCTTGCAGTCTCTCCCATCTGGATGGAGCCATGGTGCCTCATTCCATTTCTGAGAATTGTCTTAAAACTTTATATAGAAATTTGATATTTATGTATTTAAACGAGAAGAAATGTTAAATTTTTAATTCTAATTTTCTAAGACAAGAGTTTGTAGCTCACTTCTAGCGGAGTTAAGAAAAAGGGTATAATGAATGGTGTATATATTGAAAACTTAACTGCAGAAGAAATAATTTAATATGGAATGGGTGAGGTTGCTACAGGTTGATGCAAAAATAATTGTGGTTTTTGCCATTACTTTCAGTGCGAAAAACCTCAATTGTTTTTGCACCAACCTAATAATACTGTTTGAAATTCACCTTTTCTAGTGGAATGGTCTTGAGATAGAGCGGGAACTAGATTATTGGCTCATAAAACAGCATGAGGTTACTGTTATTCCTTAATCTTATATCTTTATTATGAGGTAATGCTTCTCTTACTTGATTTGGAGAATGTTCTCATCTTTTTCTCATATATTTGTGAAAACTAAATGTTAAAGGATTTAACATAACAACCATTGCTAAATTATGATGTAAAATAATACTGTGTCTGCAATTAGCCTAGGTAGTTTTACTTGGTTCAATAATATAAAATCACTAGGCTCATAATATTTTAGTACCTTAGTGTGATTGGCCAAGAAAAAAATTCACGTTACCGTAAAAAGTCAAACTAAGTAACAATTAATCTAAATTTCAAGGAAATATAAAGCAAAGTATTATGTTGTAACATGGAACATTAATGTAAATAACTCCCCAACAGTTCATGAAATAGATTCTGAACTGGCAGTTAACAAAGAAGGGCTAGTTTTGGCTTAAGTCTCTTATGCTCCAATATCTTCCCTGAAGTCTTATTTAATTTCACTTGAGTTAGCAACAGTACTCTGAGATGGTGGTACATCTGAAAAATTATCACTTCTTTCCTGACAATCAGTATCCTTAATTCTTACATATGCTTTCTGGAAATATTACATTCATACTTCGATGACATCTTAAAACTAATTTCAGTGTAATAATTGTACACATGTGGTGAGTACATTGTGTTCCCTAAAAGATGCTTCTAGGTCCAATCTCTGTATTTGGGAATGTGACCTCATTTGGAAACAGGGTCTTTGCAGGTGTAATCAGTTAAAATGAGATTTTCACTGGATTAGGATGGGTCCTAATACAATGACTGCTGTACTTAAGAGGAAGATTTGTACAGGGACATACACACACACAAAAGGAGGCCATGTGACGTTAGGCACGGAGAACATAGTGTGACAATGAAGGCAGAGATTGGAGTGATGCGTCTATGAGCCAGGGATGGTCAGCAACCCCCAGAAGCTGGGGAGAGACGAAGGATGCTTCCCTAGGATCTCCAGAGCAAGCGTAAATCTGCCAGCACCTTGATTTAGGACTTCTTGCCTCTAGGACTGTGAGAATAAATTTCTGTTCTAAGCCATCCAGTTTGTGGTACTTTGTTATAGGAGTCCTAGGAAACTAATGCAACATGCTATATTGTAAATAAACAGTAGTTCTAATTGGTATAAATAATATTTTTAAGTATATTTTATTATTAGGTCAGGTGAGTAGGAAATTACCTGGTAGACTAATTATCAATGTTGTATTTTCTGAAAAGTTAAAATATTCCCATTCGGTAAATAATACTTGTCTAAAAGTTTATATCTGTATTGTCCTAAAACAAAGTAAAAATTAAAATGGAGTCAGTTATGTACCTGAAAAATGTGAAAAAGGAAAGAAAAATATTTTAGGAAAGATTTTTCCTAAAATAGCTATACATTTGAGAAAGAATTTTAAAAGTTAAATCATCTGGCTGTTTACTCAATTTTTTTGTTTACATTGTCAAATACCTTATGTATGATTTCTTACATTATGTATGTTTCATTCAATCAATATTTATGAAATACCTAAAATTTGCTAGGCCCTGAGCTAGGTACTGTAGATGGGTAAATAAGACAAACATTCCCTTCCCCTAAAGAGATGCTTTTGGCATGAAATTTAATCTGTAGAAGAAGTGAAAGAGGCCACTTGCAGAGCCTACTGTGAAAATTCATTTTCACTATCTGCTGTAGCTTTACCTGATCCTGTGAAACCATTTTAGCATCATTTGGTTTTACTTTGTGCTTCTCTATTATATTGGAGACAAATAAAATTTTACTTATTGCACAGACAACGTAAAATTAATAATTAAAGTGTGTGAAACCAAAAATGTAATTCTTTACCAAATTTCTTTTAATGTTTCCCATTCGTCAGTATCCAAATACATTCTTAGTTGTACATCAGTGTTAGCATAGCTAAAATGTGGTGTTATTTTTTCACCTAATTCACAGTCAACAATTTTCACTTTTCCACTTTTTTTTTTTTTTTTTGAGACAGTCTTGCTCTGTCACACCCAGGCTGGAGTGTAGTGGCGTGATCTCTGCACACTGCAACCTCTGCCTCCTGGGTTCAAGCAATTCTCCTGCCTCAGCCTCCTGAGTAGTTGGGATTACAGGCACCTGCCACCCTGCCTGGCTAACTTTTTGTATTTTTAGTAGAGATGTGGTTTCACCATGTTGGTCAGGCTGGTCTCAAACTCCTGACCTTAGGTGATCCGCCTGCCTGAGCCTCCCAAAGTGCTGGGATTATAGGCATGAGCCACGGTGCTTGGCCCCTCATCATTTTTATAATTAGTTTTTTGACTATTAACTTGTATTACACAACTGACCATAATTTGTTTAATTAATCCACTACAAAGATAAGGCTGTTACTTGTTTCATTGTCATGAATTATTCTGTAGTTTATATTTTGCGGCTTTTTTGGGGGAAAGATTACTCCTTAGGAAAGTTAATACTGGGTAAAAGAGCTTAAACATATTTATAGCTCTTAAAGCACATAGATGGATTGCTTTCTAAAAATATTAGAAAACTTGACATTATTACTAGCAAATGGTTGAGGACACCGTGTTCATGGTGTTTTTGATATATTAAGTATTATCATATATAAATTGCTTGGGCATTGAATATGTATACAATAATCCAAGAAATGTGTACTTATTGCTCAGCTTTATGTATTTCAGTAACTGTGAAAATGAATGCTTTTCCATATGTTTGTTTATTATTTACATTTTCTTATAATGAATTGTGTTCTCCTACTCTTTCCTAATCATCTAATGGACATTTAAACTTTTCCTCACTAATTTTTATGTCCTCAATAAGTGTATATATAGTCATATTTATTTACTAAAGAATTTTCCGTAATCTATTGTATCCTTTTACTTTTGGGGCTATTTTTCTTTATTCAGAAATGCAAAGGTTTTGCTTTGTTTTGTTTATGTAGGCAATCAATTGTCTGGTCTCTTTGCAATCCAGTGCAGTATTTTTGCCATTTATCTAATCCATGTATCTATCAGAGTAAGAAAGAACATCAGATTTTCCTTTGAAAGAGAGCACTTGGCTAATTTATTATCAAGGTAGTGAGGAGAAAATGGCTCTAAAGGAGGTGACCAGCCACAATTCAGTCTGGGAGAATAGAGGGATTGACATGATGTGGGCAGGTGTCAAGTCTTGGGCAGCTCAGTGCCTGCTGACCAGTGGCCAGCACTTACTATTTGCATGCGTCATTTCCAAGGTGAACCTGAGCCAGAGTGGTCTAGGTTACTTGGGCCAGGGGACAGTTTACAGGACCAAGGATCAATGGGCCAGCTAGGAAAGGATAAACAAGAAAGGAATTAGTAGGAATCAGGATCAGGCTGAGAGACCCAGATTTGAGGGGAGGAACCAGTCCATCAGGAGGAGAAGAGGAAGGTGGGGGTGTGAGCTAAGAGGCAAAAAGCCGGGCTTTTCCATCATGGTTTCTCAGCCTCCACACCCCATGCTGTCCCAACACAAAAACACCACCTTAAATCTAGAACTCTCTGCCTACTTATCCTCTTG
The DNA here is from genome assembly GCF_043159975.1 of Macaca nemestrina. Taxonomy (NCBI): domain Eukaryota; kingdom Metazoa; phylum Chordata; class Mammalia; order Primates; family Cercopithecidae; genus Macaca; species Macaca nemestrina. The sequence goes on from NC_092129.1 coordinate 37,944,198, forward strand.
AATTCAAATGTGTACTGCTGACCAGGCATGGTGGCTCATGCCTGTAATCCCAGCACTTTGAGAGCCTGAGGCAGGTGGATCACCTGAGGCCAGGGGTTCAATAGCAGCCTGGCCAACATGGTGAGACTACTAAAAATGCAAAAATTAGCCAGGTGTGTTGGCGCACTCCTGTAGTCCCAGCTACTTGGGAGGCTGAGTCACGACAGTGCTTGAACCTGGGAGGCAGAGGTTGCAGTGAGCAGAGAGCGTGCTATAGCACGACAACCTGGGCGACAGAGCAGGACTTCATCTCAAAAAAACAAAACAAACAAACAAAAAACACATGTGTACTGCATCAACTTTCAGCGTGCTTGATAATCCGCCATATCCTATACACCCTCCCTTCCGTTTTCATATGAAGTTTAAAACTGTGCTTTTCTTCAAAATGCTGCTTTTCTAGTTTTGGAGTATTTTAAATCAATATCTCACTGAAACTGTCACATTATATACATGTGTTATTATTATTTTATGACTTTTAACTTTGAAGAATGAAAAAAATTTGATCTGTCTCTGTTTATATATGCATAAAACATTTTGCAATTTACATTCTAAATTTCTCTTGTAATTGTTAAAACATCTTGTAATCTAATAAGGAAAGTAACATGTATACTTTGGAAAATATTGCAAAGCATAAAAGAAATTGAAGAAATTAAGACCATGCCTACTTGGATGCAGTAGGGAATAAATGACTGGATATATGTAAAACTGAGCAAAACATCTGCTGATACTGAATATTCAATAAACTGAATTGGCATCTGTATTAGTCAGGGTTCTCTAGAGGGACAGAACTAATAGGATATTTTGTATATACATATATACATATATGTGTGTGTGTATATGCATACATATGGAGTTTACTAAGTATTAACTTACACAATCACAGGGTCCTGCAATAGGCTGTCTGCAAGCTGAGGAGCAAGGAGAGCCAGTGCGAATCCCAAAACTGAAGAACTTGGAGCCCGATGTTCAAGGACAGGAAGCATCCAGCATGGGAGAAAGATATCAGCTGGGAGGCTAGGCCAGTCTCTCTTTTTCACATTTTTTTGCCTGCTTTATATGCACTGGCAGCGGATTAGATTGTGCCCACCAGATTACGGGTGGATCTGCCTTCTTCAGCCCACTGACTCAAATGTTAATGTCTTTTGGCAACACCCTCACAGACACACCCAGGATCAATACTTTGTATCCTTCAATCCAATCAAGTTGACACTCAGTATTATCCATCACAAGTCCACTGCTTGTCAACTTGAACCCATATATATCTCCTGAGATCATACATCATCTTCAAATAAAGACAATATTATAAGGTCATAATTATGCCTAACATAATAAAGCTGTCCTTTGTACAACCGGAAATGCACCAATCCCCAGCCCAAATACTATTACATAAAGTTAATAATATTTAAATGCCCACATGAAGTCAGTAAATCTTATGCCACATGATAAAGGAAAAGGAAATAAAGATATACACTTAGTACAAGTGTATACGTGCACAAACATGTTTTTAACAGAAGAAGGAGGAAATACTCATGATAATTACACTCCCCGTTTCTGCAGTGGTCTCATGGTAGTAGCTGGTATTGATGACTACCTTCTTCTACTACCCATTCTGTATTCCCTTTGCCTTCAGCAAGCACCTCAGCAGGTCGTGTTTTTTTTCCCCTGTGGAGTGACCCAAACATTCATTCCTGGGGAGCCTGGGCCATTTGTAGTCCTGCCTGGATTGGGCTCTTGTAGTTTCCCATTGACCTTAATCACAGGACATGGTAATACTAAGAGACACTCTAATGGATCTCCTGTATTCCATGCATAGTCTTCCTTACCTCCATTGTGGATTAATAGACTGATTTCATCTTGATAGTCTGGGTCAGTCACCCCAGCCAACACTGTAACTCCCCTCTTAGCCTGTTGACTTAAAGGTAGGAGGAGCCCAAAGTGTCCAGGTGGCAATGTTAATGTCCAGTTTAATGGAATCGTTGTTGTCTCTCCTGGTGACAGCGTTCCTCCCTCTGGAACTAAGACCTCTAGGCTGGCAGAAGGTAATGTCGTGGGAACATTTTGCTAGTGGAAGGAAAAATTTTGCTAGTGGATCACTAGGGGTGATGGTGAGTGGTGCCACTTCCACTTCCACCGTTGATTCCTGAACCCGTGAATCCTGGTTATGGGAGAAACAGTACTATATATTGGATGCCGATTCAGAGCATACACAGCCTTCTAGAGAACTTTGCCCCAGCCCTGCAAAGTATTGTCACCTAGTTAGCATTGTGATTGTGACTTCAAAAGGCCATTCCACCATCTGTCAATCCAGCTGCTTCAAGATGATGGGGAGCATGGCAAGACCAGTGAATTCCGTGAGCATGAGTGCATTGTCGCACTTCTTTATCCATAAAGTGAGTGCCTCGGTCAGAGGCAATGTTGTGTGGAATACCAAGACAGTGGAAAAGGCATTCCATGAGTCCACGGATGGTAGTCTTGGCAGAAGCATTGCGTGCAGAATAGGCAAACGCATATCTGGAGTAAGTGTCTATTCCAGTGAGGACAAACCTCTTCCCTTTCCATGATGGAAGAGGTCCAGTATAATCAACCTGCCACCAGGCAGCTGGGTGATAACCCCGAGGGATGGTGTCACATCGGGGGCTCAGTGTTGCTTGCTTCTGCTGGCAAATTGGGCACTCAGCAGTGGCTGTAGCCAGGTTAGCCTTGGAGGATGGAAGTTCATGTTGCTGAGCCCATGTGTAACCTCCATCCCTGCCACCACGGCCACTTTGTTCATGGGCCCACTGGGCAATGACAGGGGTGGCTGGGGAAAGAGGCTGAGTGGTGTCCACAGAATGGGTCATCCTGTCCACTTGATTATTAAAATCCTCCTCTGCTGAAGTAGCCTGTTTGTGAGCACTCACATGGAATACAAATACCTTCCTGGTTTTTGATCACTCAGGTCCATTCGCATACCTTTTTCCCAGATTTCTTTGTCACCAATTTTCCAATCATGCTTCTTCCAAGTCCCTGACCATCCAGCCAAAAACCCTTGGCTATAGCCCATGAATCACTATATAATCACACATCTGGGCATTTCTCCTTCCACGCAAAGTGCACAACCAGGTGCACTGCTCAAAGTTCTGCCAACTGGGAAGATTTCCCTTCAGTGCTGTGCTTCAGAGGTATCCCAGAAAGAGGCTGTAGTGCTGCAGCTGTCCACTTTGGGGTGGTGCCTCCATATCCTGCAGAACCATCTGTGAACCAGGCCCTGGTTCTCTTCCTCTGCCAGCTGATCATAGGGAACTCCCGATGAAGGCATCTATGCAACCTGGGGAAGAGAAGGCAGGGTGGCAGGAGTGGAGACCATAGACGTTTGAGCCACTTCTTCATGTAACTTACTTGTGCCTTTAGGACCTGCTTAAACCGGATCACGTATATGCCACATTCATTTGATGATAGAGTGCTGCTGTGTACAGACCACTTTATGGCCAGATGGGTCAGAAAGCTCCCAGTTCATGATAGCCAGTTCAGGTTGCATGGTGACTTGATGACTCATAGTCAAACGTTCAGTTTCCACCAAAGCTCAGTAATGGGCCAAGAGCTCTCTCTCAAAAGGAGCGTAGTTACCTGTAGAAGCTGGCAGGGCCTTGCTCCAAAATCCTAGAGGCCTCTGCTGTGATTCACCTATGGGGGCCTGGCAAAGTCTCCAGACAGCATCCCTAACTGCCACTGACATCTTAAGCACCATTGGATCTGCTGGGTCATATGGCCCAAGTGGCAGAACAGCTTGCACAGCAACCTGGACCTGTTGCAGAACCTTCTCCTGTTCTGGATGCCAGGCTGTTTTATTTGGTAAAGTGAATGATTGAAGGTCTTGGGGCCGAAATGGTCTGAACCTATTCTCAAACTTTAAATGGGTTAGAAACCTGGCTTGCTGGCATAGAGCCAGGCGTGGGATGTGAGTCCACTTTTGGTAAGCAGAACTGGCACTGCGGGATGAACTGAATGCCGGGTTAAGGCACCCGATGCTGACGCTCATCAGACACCCCACTCTTGGTACCAAAATCTGTATTAGTCAGGGTTCTCTAGAGGGACAGAACTAATAGGAGATATATACAAATATAAAGGGAAGTTTATGAAATATTAACTCACGTGTTCACAAGGTTTCAAAATAGGCTGCCTGCAAGCTGAGGAGCAAGGAGAGCCAGTCCGAGTCCCCAAACTGGAGCACTTGGAGTCCGATGTTTGAGGGTGGGAAGCATCTAGCCTGAGAGAAAGATGTAGGCTGAGAGGCTAGGCCCATCTCTCTTTTTCACATTTTTCTGCCTGCTTTATATTCACTGGCAGCTGATTAGATTGTGCCTGCGAGATTAAGGGTGGATCTGCCTTTCCCAGCCCACTGACTCAAATATTAATCTCTTTTGGAAACACCCTCACAGACATACCCAAGATCAATACTTTGTATCCTTCCATCCAATCAGGTTGACACTCAGTATTAACCACCACAGTGTCCAATTATTTCTTTAGATTGTAATACTCTTTTCCATTTAAATTGTATTTTCAGAAATATTTGATGTCAGTAGATATTTCTTGAAATGCGATTTCAATGATTATATCTGTGTTCATCTAGAACAACTTTTTAAATCTAAATTGTTTTTATTATAATGTTTTAATTTTTCTTTTTTAGAATTAGAATTTGAACACTAGAAGTGTATCATTGCAATTTTAAATTACATTTCATTTTCTTGTGAATTTGAACACTGTTTTATGATGATTGAACATATTTCTATAGGGTGTGTGCCTTTTTGTTTGAATTGTAAGAGCTCTTTATTTGTTAAGAACATTGGCCCATTGTGTTTGATATTTGCACAGGTATTTCTAGATTTTTCTGTGCCTTTTAATTTTCATTATTGTGTATGTGCATTTGTGTGTGTGTGTTTGCATGTATGTGCTTTAAAAAAGAGAGCAAGAGAGAGGATTTAGGGTTATTTGGGTTTTTGGTGTGTCTTCTGTTGCTACTATGATAAAGTCCTCTATCTGGGGATTTAAAAATATATGCCTATTTTTCTTAGAGGTTTTTTTTTTAAACTTTAATTCACTTGAAAATATTTTAATGTATGGTATGGAGTAAAGATATTTTTTGAATAGTTAACCAGTTATTTCACCATAGTGTATTACTAATTATCTTTCCCATGTTTATTTGTAATACATTCTTTAACATATTGTCTTTTTAAGGTTGGTCATGTATTTTATATTTTTTAAAAGTGAAGAGTAATTATTTTTCAGAAGAATAATCATCAGACAATTCAGACAAATATTCCTGTAAGAGAAAGCTGTCATATTAAAATGCACACTTATTTTTTCAAATTATTTTATGTACTTTTGAAAGTAAATGGTTAATTCAAACTCTTGGTTGTTAATCTATCAGATGCTTGATGACATACCTACCTCAGCAAAATAGTGTATTAACTATTTATTACAGACTGTGTTTATTGCAGACTATGGATATTTTTGTTGATCTGTAGGATTCCTGACTAGCTGTTCACATATCCCACTTTTACCAGGACACTACTTTCAAGATCATTAATTGCATCAGATATGGAGACAATATTAGGGGATTTTCTTCTTGAAAGAATGTTCCTATAAGTTACTAATTACCATGCTATGCCTTAATATGTTTTTGTAACTTTACAAATGAATATAAAGGTAACTTTTTTTCCACTTTGTTTCCATCTTCTTGTTTTAGATAGTCATTTTTACTTGAAGGAAGCTGCTTCTACTTGGGAGTGGCAGGAGAAGTGAGAAAACCACATGGAAGACTCCCAGGATTTAAATGAACAATCAGTAAGTCTTCATTCTCAGTTTTGCTGGAAAAAAGTTGCGATAACACTACTGAAAATCATACGTAAAAGGGATATATTGTAAGAAGTAAGTTTTTCATTAAATATATTTTAAAATGATTTTTGAATTTTCTTTCAAAGACCATGAAACAGGCTTGGAGATTTATGCTGTTTCTGCTTAATGAGGATGTCACATTTTGATGTCTTCCTTGATTTTCTACTTGGAAAGCCAGTGGTGGAAAGACTAGGGCGTTGAGATCATGATGCATGTTTTAGACAGTCTAAACAATTGTATACACTTCCTTTATTATTTTATTTCAGATATGCTGGATATTGTTGACTATCAGAAGTATAAAAAGAGAAAGTGTATTATTAGCATGCTTGTTGCTCATTTTAAGGAGGAAAGAAACCATAGTTCTCAAGGGCTTTTTGTATTTTACTAGATTCATTGCAGGACCAAGGATGCACCAGACTGACGGCAATACTTTGAAGATTCTGATTTCTCAAAGGGAAAGGCTCTTTGCAACCTTTCCTCCTAGCTTGTTAGTGGTGTCTCTGTGACAGTGGTTCTTTAGTGTGTGGAACTAGAGGCAATGGGAGGGCTTCCCTCACACCCCCACACCTTCACCCTACTGGAAGCTGTCCTTTGAGCTGTTTTGCATACAGGCAACTCATGGTGCTACAAGTAACAAGACCTGTACCTACTGAGAGTGTGTTCTGCAGTCTGATGTTGTTCTTTTTTTTTTTGATGCCATTCTTTATTAGCTTATGTGATCATGACCTAATCTTACAGTCAAATGTTTCTCCATCAGGCAACTGAGGAAAAGATACTCATATATAATAATGGGTTCTAGAAAAGGTACGTGTGATGAGTTTAATTTTAAGAGAGATGTATATTCTGGTGCCATTTGAAGTTAATTTGATTTGCTTTGTAGTGAATATTTTATTTAAAAGAAATGACAGCCATACCTTTAATTTGGATAGACATGACCATAGTCTAATTTCATTATATATTATATTATTATTTATTTCACATGGCATCATAGGAAACATGTAACAAAAAGTTATAAAGTGAAAAAACTACAAAATCTGTCAAATCATAGAGATACATTCCTCTAGAATTGTGTGACTCCTTTAGTAAGGTAAACAGCAATGGCTATGGGAAGGCAAGGGTTTTAAAACTTTTAAAAATGCTGGTTATTGACTGTAAATATTCACAGAATGGACTCTGGCAAAATGGAGGTTAGTCATCATGACTGTTGGAATCAGAGGTCTGTCTGTGTGACTATGGTGGAGTTGAATAGTTAGTAGTAAGTGTTGATAACATCTTAGTGGTGATGCTTCATTAAAGGAGTACTGTTGATCTGAACTTTGTTCTAATACACCGAGGGTCACATACAAGTGTGTGTGTATATGCAAATATGTGTATGTATGTGTGTGTATATGTTAGAGTGACCAACGGTCTTTGTTTCCAGAGACTGAGGGGTTTCTAGGGACACAGAACTTTGAGTGCTAAAGCAGGCAGAGTTTGGGGAAAACCAGATGGTTGATTCTGTTAATTACTATAGGGTGTGTATATACTCAGGAAAGAATTTTATTTTCAATGCAGTTGAGAATGTATTTTTATGTTTAACACTAAAGTGACGTGTTATTAAAGATGCATCATATCACCATTCACAAAATGAAGCACAGAACTTGTAAATCAGATATGGTGTCCTTCTAGTGATATTTTAAGGTCATGGAGCTCACTATTTCTTTTTGAAGTATGTTTTTAAAAGTTTCCAGTGATGCTAATGAGCAGTCAGATTTGAGAACAGGAAATCTAGGGTGACCTGCCTACCCTCTCAGCTTGAACCCATTTGCTGAATTTAAATTTCAAACATGTAGACCAATGTATTCACCTCGCAAATGTGGAAAGAGATGCTTAGAACTGTTAAATGGCTTGCCCATATTGGCATGGCTGGTAAGAGGCAGAGTTGGGACTTCACACAGTTCTTCTGACTCCAAGTCCAAAGCTCTCTCCCTAACATCAACATGCCTCATTGCTTTTGGGTTATGCATATTATGGCATCTATAGAAATGTCGGAAAAAAAAAAGAAAAGAAAAAGAGTCAGCCTTTTTACATGGAAGTGATTTATCTTTGAATGAAATCTTTAAATGACTCTAAATTTTGTGGAATATATTAATGTCTCAAAATATTTTGAAAAATGATAAATTTATTAAGATATAGAACAAGTAGGGGTGGAATTAAAGTTCATAGTTCGATGAAAGTGAATTTACACATATCGTTGCTATTTTGGTTCAAGGGGGATTCTTTGGGCGTAGACATAGCAGTAGGAGTCATTTATGGCACATGCACACTGCATCTAGCATTTTCCATATCCTCTCTCCAGTTCTTACCATGTATCCCTACATTGCAATTTTTTTTTTTTTTTTTTTGAGACAGAGTCTGGCTCTGTCGCCCAGGCTGGAGTGCAGTGGCCGGATCTCAGCTCACTGCAAGCTCCGCCTCCCGGGTTTTTTACGCCATTCTCCTGCCTCAGCCTCCCGAGTAGCTGGGACTACAGGCGCCTGCCATGTCACCCGGCTAGTTTTTTGTATTTTTTTTAATAGAGACGGGGTTTCAACGTGTTAGCCAGGATGGTCTCGATCTCCTGACCTCATGATCCGCCCATCTCGGCCTCCCAAAGTGCTGGGATTACAGGCCATTGCAATTTTTAAGCTCACCGTTTTATAGATGAAACTATGACATAGAGAGTGTCACGGTCAAACAGCTGTTAAGTAGCAGAGATCAGAATTAAACCTACTTCTTTCTAGCTGGTCCCAAAACTTTTAATGGATTTTGCATGATACAACATAATATGGTAGTTAAGGGCGTGAGCTATAAAATCAGATTTCCCTGTCACTTAAGTACTTTAAAACCATTGGGAAATTACTTAAACTCTTCCTCCTCTATGGAATGGAAGGATATTAAAAAGTTGTTTTATGAAGTGCTTGCACATGCCTCGCTTAGAATAAACATTCAATAAATGTTAGCTACTGTCACAAATACCTGAGATATTCAGATGCTCTTTAATGAGTATTCATTCATTCTAGCATATCCAGCTACTGACCAGACATCCCTTCCTGGAAGTTCACAGGTCCACACACTCAGCAAATGAAAAATAAATTTACCAGCTCTCCTCCCCTCTCCCAGCTTTTCTCCTTTTGTCCTTTGTGCCAGTATTACTCATCTCAGTGTGATGGCATCATCAGCTACTGAATGGGTTATGGCGGAAAAGAGGTAGTAATCCTCCTTTTCTTCATCCCCCATCTCAAAGCTTTGTCCACTCTTAATGTTTAATGTCATTCAAAGCTATTCTTTTTGCTGGAGCTCCCTTAGTTTAGCTGAGATCTTTATTTTATCTCTTGACTTTCTTATTTTACTTTAAGTTGCTTCCAGAGTTGTCTTCCTAAAATACAACCCTGATCACATCACTACCCTCATTTTTATCCTTCACAAGCCCTTTCTTGCCTTCAAGGGAGAGGCTCAAGTGTGTCATCAAGCATACAGAGCTTAATGCTTATTTATTTCTTCAGTTTTTTTTTTTTTTTTTTTTTCTGGTTTCTGAATCTCCCAGGTTCTCTGAGGTCTCTATGCATTTGCAAGTGCTTTAGCGTCTTCCCAGAGGGGTCTCTTTCCCGCCAGGATAACCTGTGATTCTTGAAGACTCTGTTTAGGTTTCCATCCCTCTGAGCAGCCCTCTCAGACTACCTCCTTTCTTCTCACCCAATCAGCCCTTCTGGTTAGGGCCCTCTGCAGTGTGCTGCCATAGCTCTTTGGCATTTACCCCTAACCCAGCACTTACCCAACAGGACTGAAACCCTATCTGTTTACTTGCCTATCTCACCACTAGATTATAAACTACTTAAGAGTAATGATGGTTCTTGCTCATTTTGTACTCTTACTTCTTAGCATGATTCTTGCCAGTGTTCAGTAAATGTTTTCTTCAAAAGCTTTTATATACTTGTAGTGAGGTATGTTAATAAGTAGCCTGACAAATTTTAGAAAGCCAAAATGTTATTCTCAGAGTAGATTACTTACTCATGAATTTATATTCCACTCACTTAAAAAATTGCATAGAAGGTCTAACATGAGTTTAACTGCATGTGACCAAAACAAAGTTCAGTCCTTCATTTTTCCTCTAGTATATCTGGCTCCTATTTGGCGTTCTGGATTAGAGGATGTAGAGAATTTTAAGAGATAAGCAACTAAAAATAATATTTAGCTTTCATAAATTTATCTGCAATTCTATTTTAGAGTTTCATAATTCTTTAGAGTTGATTTAAGTTATAGCCAGTTGCAACTTATTACAGTTTTTAATGAAATGCTCTTGATAATAGAAACGGCTATGAATGTAGGTTATACCTAGCAATAGCTGCCTTCATACCATGAAATATATTGTATTTTTTGTATGCAAGCAGAGAATGAGCAATATTTATTAGTTTTATAGCTTCTATAGTATCCTTATAGATTGAGGTGTTTTATAATCCTATTTTCATGCTCCTGAATATTACTTCAGATTTTTTCTCATCTAAAACATTCATATCAATGGGAGATGGAGTCTGGCCTAAATTAACGATCAAGCCAGCAGGTTTGAAAATAAATATGTTTTATTAATGTTAAGTATTGTATGTTATAAAATAAAACATTAGTGAATATTAAGTAAAACTAAGTAAAATGGATAAGTTACAGTAGGATTGCTTTCCCTAAATATTATGCATTAAGGGCCTGAACATTCGTATGTATTTCCACATTGTTACTAAATCAATTCACTTATATTGTTGGTGGCATGATTTTATTAGTGACATCTAAATTAACTCACATCCATTGGATCATGTTACATATTGTATGATTCATTAATACCTCTGGAAATTCATTTTTATGTACATTTGTAGATATAATACATTTCTTTCAAAGCTATTCTATTTGTATTTATGAAACATATTTGTAGACGTTTCAGGAATACTTTTGGAAATTCGTTTCTACATACGTTTGTAGGTAAAAATTGTATGTATTTGCCTGCACCAAACATGCTAATTTAATAATGTCTATTAAAATTCTAGAACTAGTTTAGTAAATTAATTTATTTTTATCTCTCTCCCTTGTTTTTCTTTAGAGTACTCATGACTTTGATTATTCCTCAGATCTTTGTTCCTAGAGATCCTACAGTATTATCTTCGATTATAGCCAGTAGCCCATCTTTAAAATGTGTGTTCCTCTCTGTGTCAGATTTCTAACTATTGTATAGAATTGAATTTGCCATTAAACTTATCATCTGGACATAGAACTTCAGAACCACCAATTTCTGATAGTGTTTAAACACCGTCAGAATATAATTATTTTGATTAAATTATTTTGATTAATTTTCATTTAAATCATTTTTGTATTTTCATAATGTGACATTATCAAAATCCTAAAATCCTATTATTCTATTGCTTTATTCTTGGGTACTCTAAACCAATTCGACCAGCAGGCATACTTGTACTGAATATCTTAAATACATTTTATTTAGATCTAAACAGCGTTGGATTATTCTTTTGGAGGATCAAATTCTATATGGAAGAACTTGACCTTTAAACTAGTTAAAAGAATCTTGTTTACAACATGTAATTTTTATACTATCCAACTGAACAACATACTTCAGAGTTCTGTGGAATTCTGTTCAAAGCTCAGTCAGTTTCAGAATTACTGTTAACTCCAAATTGCCAATTACAGCTTGACTTTGCAGTTATGTAATAGAGTACCTAAACTGAAGTTACAAAGTAGATATATTAAGTATATTTTAATGTTTAGTAATCACTAAGGCTTACTCTTTCATTTTAGGCATTTTAAAAATAATAGTTTTTTTTTTATACTTTTTTTTTTTTTTTTGAGACGGAGTCTCCCTCTGTTGACTACAGTGGTATAATCTCGGCTTACTGCAACCTCTGCCTCCTGGGTTCAAGCGATTCTCTTGCCTCAGCCTCCTGAGTAGCTGGGACTACAGGCACGTGCCACGGTGACCAGCTAATTTTTTGTATTTTTAGTAGAGATGGGGTTTCACCCTGTTAGGCAGGATGATCTCAATCTCCTGACCTCGTGATCTGCCCGCCTTGGCCTCCCAAAGTGCTGGAATTACAGGTGTGAGCCACCACGCCCGGCCAATAGTAGTTTTATTGAGATGTCATTTTCATACAATACAGCTCACCCACAAAGTGTACAATTCAGTGATTTCTAGGGTATTCATAGAGATGTACAATTATTACCACAATTTTAGAGATTTTTTAATCAGTTGAAAAAGAGATCTCATGCCCATTAGTACACTCCCTATTCCCCCGACTAGTACCCCTCAGCCCTAGACAAGCACCAGTTCACTTTCTATCTCTATGGATTTGTCTATTCTTGACCTTTCATATAAATTGAGTCATACAGTATGAGAACTTTTGTGGCTTGCTTTTTATATGTGACATAATATTTGCAAGGTTCATCCATGTTGTAGCATGAATCAGTACTTAATTCCTTTTTATTGCCAAAAAATGTTCCATTGTATGGAGGCACTTCTATTTATACTCTTTAAATAGAAAGAATATAAATTTGCCCGTATTTTATGAGGTTACTTCTTTATTTACAATTGTGTTTTAAGAGTACTGTCTATATTCTAGATAAAAGTCCTTCACCAGATCTACACGTTTCAAAGGATATCTCCCATTATGTGGGTTGTCTTTTCACTTTCTTGATAGTGTCCTTTGATGCACAGAAGTTTTAAATTTGAGTCCAGTTTATCTATTTTTTTCTTTTGTCACTTGCGCTTTTAGTGTTGTGTGTAGGAAATCTTTGCTTAACTCAGGGTCACAAAGATTTACTCCTATGATTTCATTTCTTTATGAGTTCTCATCTGTAAGCGAGAACATGTGATGTTTGACTTTCTATATCTGAGTTGCTTCACTTAAGATAATGGCCTTCACAAATATTTACTCCTATGATTTCTTATATGAATTTTATAGTTTTCAATAGCTTTAGCTCTTATATTTAGGTCTTCAGTTCATTTTGAGTTAAATTTTATTGAGGAAGATTTTTAATTTCAATTTTATTTTAGATTTCAGGGGTACATGTGCAGGTTTGTGACGTGGGTATATTGTGTGACACTTAGGTTTGGGGTACGATTGATGCCAGCACCTAGGTTGTGAGAATAATACCCAACCGGTAAGTAAGTGTTCAGCCCTTGTTCCTCTTCTTCCCTTCCACTTCTGGTAGTTCCCACTGTCTTGTTTCTGTCTCTATGTCCGTGTTTCCTCACCGCTTAGCTCTCACATCTAAGTGAGAACATGTGGTATTTGTTCTTTTGTTCCTGTATTAATTCACTTAGGACAATGGCCTCCAGCTGCATCCATGTGGCTGCAAAGGAGAGGATTTCATTTTTTTTATGGCTATATAGTATCCCATGGTATATGTAAACCACATTTTCTTTATCCATTCCATTGTGGTGGGCACCTAAGTTGGTTCCATGTCTTTGCTATTGTGAATAATGTCTTTTTGATAGAATGGTTTATTTTCCTTTGGGTCTATAACCAGTGGTAGGATTGCTGGGTCAAATGGTAGTTCTGTTTAAAGTTCTTTGAAAAATCTCCAACCTGCTTCCACAGTGGTTGAACTAACTTACATTCCCACCAACAGTATATAAGTGTTTCCTTTTTTCTGCAGCCTTGCCAATATCTGTTATGTTTTGACTGATTAATAATAGCCATTCTGAGTTGTGTGAGATGGTATTTCGTTGTGGTTCTGATTTGCACTTCTCTGGTCATTAGTGATGTTAAGCAGGCTGTTGTTCATGTTTGTTGGCCGCTTGTATGTCCTCTTGAGAAGTGTCTGGTCATATCCTTTTCCTACTTTTAAGTATTTTTTAAACTCTTGAGTTTTTATATTTTTGTGTGAGTTTATGAAAATTCAGCACAAGATTTCATTAATTATTATCTTCTATGGCCTTCTAAAATTATAATTTGATTTGTTAAAACTTTTTCTCAAATCTTAGAATACATATGATATATATATATGTGTATATATGTATATATGGAGAGCCTCATATTATGCAGAATGTGGATTATGATTGTATGCCACTTGCCAAGATCTGGAGACTAAGTATTACGTTTTCTTCTGTCACGTGTGATCAGCTGGTAGCAGGGGCTTGTGTTGAGAAGGAACCTATGGCTACATCCTAGCTCATTGGAAAAGTAACGTTATCAATTTGGTGTGATTTGCCATGGACTTGGTAAGAAAGAAGGGTAGCACCAAGCCTCGTACCTGCTAATTCTGGGCTGATGAGTTGTCAAGATCCCTGGGAAGTTGCTGGATAGTATAGATATAAATAAGAGCTATGATATCTTTGGGTACCAAAAGTCTTGTATCTGAACTTACAAGTTACATATTGTTATCTAATAATTCTACCTTATAAATTAAAATGAAAATAATTTATGCCAGGCGCAGTGGCTCATGCCTGTAATTCTGGCACTTTGGGAGGCCGAGGCGGGTGGATCACCTGAGGTCAGGAGTTCGAGACCAGCCTGGCCAACAAGGCGAAACCCCGTATCTACTAAAAATACAAAAATTAGCTGGGCCTGGTGACACATACCTGTAGTCCCAGCTACTTGGAAGGCCGAGGCATGAGAATTACTTGAACCCGGGAAGCAGAGGTTGCAGTGAGCCGAGATTGTGCCACTGTGCTCCATGCTGAGTGACAGAGCAAGATTCTGTCTCAATAATAATAATAATTTTAAAAAATAAAAAATAAAATGAAAATAATTTTTGTGCTAGAAGTATAATCTATTTCTTTGATGGTTTAATAGTTTTGAGAAATAGAAAACATTCATAAACATAGTGCTATTTCTGCTATAAGGTATACAACAAATGGAAAAATTCACTGATGAAAAAAGTTAATGTTCATTTATGCAACTCATGTCACTAAATCTCATAACGGCCCTTTGTGGAGGCTCTGTCATAACCCCAGTCTGAAGAAAAGTACACTGAAGCAGAGTTTAGGTATCTTATTCAGGGTTGTGCCAGCTTGGAAGCTATGCTGATGGAATATGAACTCACATAGTCTTTATTCCAGAATCCATAGTTTTTTTTTTTTTTAAATATGTAAGTTTAAGGGGTACAAGTGTGGTTTTGTTACATGGATATATTGCATGGTGATGAAGTCTGGGCTTTCAGTGTAGCCATCATTCGAACAGTGTGTATTGTAACCATTAAATAATTTCTCATCCCTCACTCCCACCCACCTTCCTACCCTTCCAGGTCTCCAGTGACCATTATCCTACTCTGTTTCCATGTGTACATATTATTTAGCTCCCATTTATGAGTGCGAACATGTGATATTAAACTTTCTGTATCTGAGTTGTTTCACTTCAGATAATGGCCTTCAGTTCCATCCATGCTGCTACAAAAGACACAATTTCATGTTAAACACATGAACTCACCTGCTTCTATCAGCTTACATGATTTTCAGACCCTTCAGTCCACTTGGTGTCATAAAGTATGTATTAAAACTCAACATGATCTTAGATTATTTATATGGAGATTGAACAATTTTAAATATGGGTTTGAGTGAGAAATTTAAATTACTCCACTGTGATTACAGATTAATTGTATAAGCTTCATTAATCGCATATCTTGGCTCACTGCAACCTCCACCTCCTGGGTTCAAGTGATTTTCCTGTCTCAGCCTCCCTAGTAGCTGGGACTACAGGTGCACACCACCACAACAGAATAATTTTTTGTAATTTTAGTGGAGACGGGGTTTTGGAACATTGGCTAGGCTGGTCTTGAACTCCTGGCCTCATGTGATCCACCTGCCTTGACCTCCCAAAGTGCTGGGATTACAGGCATGAGCCACCGCACCTGACCCCATTAGTAAATATTTTAACAGGCAGTCGTAAGATAGCAGAATGTATGGAAATTTTTCTGCTATTGAATGGTAGTTCAGCAAATTCAATTAAATAAGCATTTCAAGACTTCTTGCTGTCTTCTAGAAACTTTGCTAAACTAGGGATTAAAAGATGAATATAATAATTCCTATTCTCCCGCTAAATTTTAGTTTAGCCTAAGATTATATGATACTGTGTAAGTTCTATTCTTTAATTCTTTTAAAATGAGACTTGGATAGTTAGTACTAATTCATTCAGTGGATATTTGTGGAGCACTGCTATATTTGAAGCATAGTTTTCATTGTTGGAAATACTTGGTGGACAAAATGGACAAATATTACTGTTCTTGTGGAACTTATATTATTGGGGGGAGACAAACAGTAAAGAAATATAGTATATCAGACAGTAATAAATGCAAGGAGAAAAACCAAATAAAGCAGGGAGGAGGATAGGAAGTGCTTGCGGGCAGGGTAGGTAGGTGAAGGGACAGCTGCAGTTTTTGGAGAGTAGTTAGGGAGGCCTCACTGAGAAGATGTTGGGCAAAGACTCAAGAGAGGCGAGGAAGTGAGCCATGTGGATATCTGGGGAAAGCGGGTTTTAGTTAGAAGGAACAGCAACCGTGGGGTGGTAGCATGCAGGGTAGGTTCAAGGAATAGAAAGAATGGCAGTGTTGGTGGTAGTGATGGGCAGAACAAGGCAGAAATAAGGCTACAAAGGTGTTCAGCATGGGCATGTGAGGGTGGAGGAATACCTATTGTGTAGAGGTTTCCAGACCATTGTAAGGCTTAAACTTTTTCTCTTAATGACATTAAAGCAGTTGGAAGGTTTTGAGCTTAGGGATTGTGATGTGACTGAAGTTTTTAAATAACCACTCTGGCTACTATTTTGAAAATAGACTATGATGACAAGAGCAGAGACTGGCTATTGTAACTATCCAGATGAAAAATCGACAAAGTAGCATTGAAGGTAGCAAGTGGTTGCATTTGGGTTGATCTAAGATGACTTTCTGATGTATTGGATATGGATTATGATAGACAGAAAGGCGTCAGAGACAATTCAAGGTCTTTGTGCAGAGAAACGGGAAGGATGGAGTTAGCATTGACTGAGATTGGATGACTTGGGAAGAATAGGTTGGGGGTGCAGATCAGGAGGTCAGTTTTAGACTCAATGGCAGAGGCATTGCTGTGTTTTCACCAACCCTCTTTCATGCACCTCTTTTCTGGTGCATCTCAGTTTCTGTCAGCAGGGCCATATAACTAGTGCTGGCCCATGAAATGTAAGGAGAAGTGATAATGTGGATCATTTTGAGACTGAGGCAGTGAGAAGCCCCAGAAAGATTCTTTGGTCTCTGTGTTCTCCTAGGGTGATGAAGGAGGAGAAGGCCTCAGGGAAACAAGGGAGATCCCCAGTTACAGAGAATGCTGGATTGCTGATGCACTGCATGGGGGCACATTCTCAGGGGCGTGTTAACCAACTAAGCTAATAAAGGCATGTGAAATTTTACTTTCTCTTAGGCATATGTATCAGATATAACCATTGGGGACCCCGGGGAGTGAGTTGAACTTGAAATATAAATTTGGGAGGCTTCAGGATATCAGTGGCATTTCAAAACATTGTATTTGTTGAAATCCCCAAAAGAATAAGTCTAGCTAGGGACAAATTAAAAGGACTAAGCCCTGGGCACCCTAAATTTAGAGATCAAGGAGATGTTAATTTACATAGATAGCTGCTTGATCCTGATACCCATAAGCACTGAGTTATGTTGTAGACTGTATGTGGCCACATTCAGTGAATTTTCCTTCGAGGTGCTTTTTTCCAAATTGCCAAAAACACGTATCCGTGTCACTGATTACTGGATGCACCTCTATCATAGCAGAAAGAGCACCATACAGCTATGAATAGGTATTGAGACAGTATTCACTTATTTGAGATTTCCATCAAAGTAACCAAAATCGTGAAATATTTAGAAGAAAATTCAGTCAACAAATAGTTTTCATTTTTTCATTGCTTTGTGGATGTGATGTTTCTAGGCATTTCAGGTTAGAAAAGAATTAATCTAATTAGAGTTTTTTAACCTCAGCATTGTTGATATTTTGGGTCACAAAATTCTTTATAGTGTTAGGGAGGGGTGCTGTCCTGTACATTGTGTTATTTAGCAGCATCTCTGGTATCTACCCACTAGATGTCAGTAGCACCCCCCCTTCCTTTGTTGTGACAATAAAAAATGTCTTCAGACATTGCCAAATGACTTCTCTGTGTGTGTTGGGGGGACCACTGTTCTATATTACATCTGTTTCCAATAAGTTTTTTATTTATATACTTAGTGCCTGCAAAACATTTGAGAAAGTTTACCTGAACATTTAATATAATGTATACTATGCTATGATATATTACTGAGGGAACTACAATGAAAGCCAAAGACATAACAAAGAATTTAAGCAAGAAAGCAAAATAATATTGCAAAGGTAACAGTACTATGCTATCAGCATGGAAAATGTGTTCAATAAAAGACAAGAAAGGAATTATAGATAGATTAGGTTACACCCTCACTGGGTCTTGAAAGACAGAATGAATTTGTATGGACAAAAGAGAACCTCTCCTGGCCTGGGGAATATCAGGCATACAAGCTCAGAGGTACCAAATATAAGGTGACAAGGCCTGCCTAGGACTGTGGCTTGGTTAGAATTACTGAATCAAAAGCTCTATGGGCACGAGGATGTGGGGCAGTGGGAAATCTGGCTGAGAAGCACTGAGACTAGACTGAAAAAGACTTTGAAGCCAAGCTGAGATGTTTCCGTGTTCTTGAGTGTCCACCATGATGCTCATTACTGCACAAAAGACAGAGGTGTATAAGATACAGTCCTGTATTTCTGGACTTTCTAACTTGGACATAACGGAAAATTACATATAATTTTTTCAGCAAGAGATTAATATATTTAAAACGATGTTTTAGGAAGATTAACCAGATGGTAGGGAGATTACTGAAGGTGGGAAATTGAGAGTACGAGAGATGGCTTAGGGGATCTTGAAGGAGTTTGTGCATGAACTCAGAAAGGCTTAAGCCAAGTGGCTGGGCATGGTGGCTCATGCCTGTAATCCCAGCACTTTGGGAGCCAAGGTGGGTGGATCACCTGAGGTCAGGTGACTAGCCTGGCCAACATGGTGAAACCCTGTCTCTATTAAAAATACAAAAATTAGCTGGGCATGGTAGCATACACCTGTAATCCCAGCTACTCGGGAGGCTGAGGTAGAAGAATCACTGGAACCCAGGAGGAAGAGGTGGCAGTGAGCCAAGATTGTGCCACTGCACTGCACTCCAGCCTGGGCGATAGAGTGAGACTCTGTTTCAACAACAACAACAAAAAAGGCTTAAGTCAGGGATTGACAGTTTTTTGAAATGTTGTGAAAACAGCCATAGACATTAAATAAATGAATGGGCATTGTTGTGTTCCGACAAAATTTTATTTACAAAAGCAGGTGTCAGGTGGTGGGCCATACTTTGACAACCCCTGGTCTAAGCTTATGACGTGATGGTGCAAAGAAAGACATCAAGGAAAGAATCAATGAAAGGAACTTGGAAATAAAGCTTTGCTGAACTTGGTAACTAAACCAAATAGAGTTAATAGGAGGAAGGGCAAAGGGTGGACTTGGAGGAGGAAAAAGATTATCCTGGAGTTTCAAGCCTAGAAGATATCATTAATAGAGTTTAGGAGCAAGTATCAATGACTTAAGGAAAGAGAAAGGTGCATTTGAATTGAGGACTTTTGAGAACATGTAAAACTAGCAATTGGTGAAGCCCTGCTGGGCCATGGGGTAGAAGTCTGGACTGGCTGTGTGAAGCAGAACAGTATTTTCCTTGAGGTGATGCTTTTAAGGGGAGATGGTATCTGAGGAAGGGCAGAAGGATGAAGATAAACATAGGAGACCAACATGTTTATGAAGTGCAAGGAGGAAGATGAACTGTAAGAAACTGAGAAAAGATATGGGAAATGAGAACCAATAGGATAATAGTGTCTTCAGAGCCATGGCCAAGCTAACTCTCAGGAGGAATTGGTCATTACTGTCTGACGTTCCGAGAGGTCAAGCAGAATGGCACTGAGAAAGAGATTGTTTTGTTTCTTGACCAGAAGGTTACTGGTGGCCCTTCAAAAGGAAGTCCCAAGAGAGTTGTGGTAAGAAAAGGCATCCCAGAGATTCAATTCAGAGAAGATAATGAGGAATTAAGAGAAAGTTTGTAAGTTTAAAGAAGAGAAGCAGAAAAGCAATTGAATGGAGCACCTTATTCCAAGGGGAGGCTTGCTTGTGTTTGATGACAGACTTTGAGAAGGATTCAGTGGAGGATAGACTTCAAGTTGTTGCAGAGGGGATGATGGGGCTAATGGAGGACAGAAAGAAGGTGAACTAGCTGGAGAGGAGTGATACACTCTAACTCTGGAAATGTAAGAGAATGTGTATATACTGGAATTTTCCAAAGTGCTCTTCCTTGATGCATTCATTTTACAGGAGGGAAATACCTTTGTCCAGGCAAGATCAGGAAGTAGATGGAAGCAGGGTTAGGATTAAGGGCTTAAGTAGTATAAAGAAGATTTGCAGTAGCCATTGTTTAAAAAAAATAGTAGGTGATCTCCTAGAACTCAATACTTGGATTATTGAGACATACTCAGTTTTCTTTTAGCAAAATATCTCTCATTGACTAGGACTTAAGGCTGTAGTGCTAGCATTGAAAATTTATTTTATTTTGTATTGAAACAATTAAGAAGAGAAAGGGGAAAAATAAACACTTCTGAGATTAATGAATGTGCCTCATTATCTTTGGAAGAAATTATGTGGCCTGTTTTCCTTGGTTATTAGCATCTCCAACAAATAGAAGAGCCTATGTTCATAAATATGATTGGGTAAAATTTGACAATAGGGTCAGACTAAAGTTAGCTGACATTGACTTTAAAAGTACTTCCCTCAAAGTACATGAAATTTGGTGATTTCATATTTTCTTGGATTAGGGATTGATTTCTTTGCTCAGACTTCTTCAGAATACAAATAACTTTGTAAGGGCTAATCTGTTTAAAGGTTTGTGTTAACTCTCTTGGCAGGAGCTAGGATAGCAGGGTAGAAGGAGAACTGCGAAAATAAACAAACAAACAAAGGAGAGTTAAAAACAAAAGGGTAAACACTACCTGCTTACTTTGCTTTGCTTTCATTATTTTGCCTAAACTGTTGTGGTTGACACACGTGGACAGTAGTTTATAACTAGGTTCTGAGCCCCGGATGCCCACAGCTAACACTTATGTAATGCTCACTGTGTGCCATGGGCTAAGTGCTATAAATGAATGTATATATAATATAAATGCATTAACTCATTGATTCTCATGACAATTTGATGAGGTGAGCTCTATTACTGTCTCCCAGGATCACCCAACTTGTGAATAGGGGAGCAGGATCTTACCCCAGGAAGTGTGGCTCCAGAGTTTGCAATTGTAACTGCTGGATGAATTTGTTAGAAAAAAGCCTTATTTATTTTTCAGTCCTCCACCCTGACTTGTGCCTTCAGCAAAATTTTGAAACATTTTGAGTTTATACATATAAAGAAAAAAAAATTGATGTGGGTTTATTTTCCCCTATTAACATTTTCTTTGATTTACAATCTGTTATATCAGACATGATGTGAAAGGGGTTGACCACAACCTAGACTATATTTATTTCTCAATCTGCTGATGTAAAGAAAAAAGGGGAGGAGTTAGGTGAGATTTGGAGTCTGAAATGGTTTTTCTACACCAGGGTTTTTAGGGAGATTCTAAACAGAGCGCACTCTCATTTGTTTCACATTAAATGCTTTGCCCAGTTAATCTCCTTTTCACATTGCCATGCTTGATACAGAGGGCTCCAGGCCTAGTTTGCTAGGTGGTAGGACCTTTAGAGATTATGCTATCCAAATCCTTTACTTTACAGATGCAAAAATGGAGACTGAAAGGGGTTAAACAGGGTGAGAACATTAACAACACTTTGTTTTGAAACAAGCTTTTTTGATTCATTCCAACCTTCATACTAAAATTTGAAAGCATACTTTTGTGTACAGTTTCTTAATATTTGGAAATTAACATCAGCCCAAGCCTCCCTGAAAACTGTTGTGAATTATTGCTATATATAAAGATTAATGAAATAATTGCTTTTGAGCTGCTACTAAATTTGGTGGATCAGGGTCATCTAAAAAAACTCAAGCAAAGGTGTGAAAGCTTTATTTTGCATGTTTGTTTTTCTCCTAGTTATTATTTACTGCTCAATCAGCATTAACAGAAGAAAAATAATTTGGCTGCTAAGTTGCTTTAGTATAGGATTTCAAAGGACCTTATTAGACAGAGATGTAATTTCATCCCCTGGGCCTTTTATATAACAGAGTGCATATTTGGGTTACTCATTTTGACCCGGAATTAAACAATAGATTTAAGTTGTATTCAGGAAGTTAAAATATTTATTCAACAAAGATTTAAAAGCATTTTACAGTTATTTCCAAATTCCTAAGGGTATCTTTATAGCTTTATTTTCTTATTTTAGCTAACTCTAGTCTGAATAGCTCCTGCCTCAAAGAATTTTCTGTTTATTTCATAAATCTTATAAAATGTATATATTTGATAACTACTATGTATAATCAGTGTTTTTTAAATGAACATCTTTGGCAGATTGATATAAACATGATTTTGTATATTGCTTAACTATATATGTAGGCCATAGTTTTGTTATGGTGCTCAGTAATGAAAAATATGGAGTAGGTGTTACAAGTGGTAATAAAGCTAATATTAAGGAAAGTAAAGTATTAAGGCTGAAGATTCCTAAGTTCTAAATAAAAAGGCTTTGCAGTTTCAGTTTTAGGAGCATTTTCATAAGATGAAAGAGGCAAATAGTGCCAAGGTGCTACCAACTCCAGCTGTCTAGAAGTGCAAAGATTCTTCCTTTAGCTTCTTTTAAAAGTGGTCACCTCAGCTCACTCTCTCCAGGACTGACTGCTTTTCCCCTTTCTTTTGTAATTTGCATAGTATTATCCACATTGATTCATGTTTGGGGTGATTGTTTCCCTCCTCACTATGAGATTGTGAACGTCTTATTTTCTTTCCATGAAATAAAGTTTTCATTGGCTGAGATTCCAGTTAGACTGATTTTTTTTTTCTTATTTCGTTTGTTTGCTTAATATTTTAGATTTTGAAAGTCCTTCAAAATTAAAGTACTTGCATACTATCCTAGGGCAATAATTTGTGACTGAAAACCTTTGTGAAAAATCCTAAGAGGTGTTTAAAAGTTTATGTTAGGTAACTTGTTATCAGTGGCTAAGAGGTCTTTCCAGAGTGCTTGTCCACTGCACATTTATATGGAACTTACTGTAATCGTATCTGCTTATTTTTTGGATGATGCAGACACATTCCATTGCACAAAAATTACTCTGCAAAAGTAAATCAGGAATCATCAATGATAATTTCAGGTTATGCATGCTGATTTTAGAATGTTGAATCAATTTGCTAATCTTCAAAGGAGTAAGTTTTACACCAATTGTTTCTAGTTTAATAGGCTTAATATTTCAATAATGCTAGACTAAGTTTTCTTCTTACTTTTATTCTTGCATAATTGTTGGAATTATATGTACATTGTTTTAATTCTTGAGCCCTTAATATCAAATAGCTTGAGCATTAAGGGAATTAATTGAAGGCCTTAGAATATGGGTGTTTATTACATGAACATGGATTGAATGTTGATGTTGGGATTTTAAACGGGAAGTTGCTTTGCTGTTAGATTCCATCACATTGAGTGTATCAACATTTATACAAGGAAGTTGGGAAGAAATGTACTCTCAGTCCCTGGTTGCTCTGTGTTTGTGAAAAGTAACGAATTTAGGAGTTGATCTAAAAGGAGAATTTTTGCGTTAATGTTTTAAAAACTTTAAAGCATCTTTAAACAATATTTTTGACTCACATGTCTAGATGTATATTTATACCCCCAGAAATTTAAGCAAGTCTGTTTAAATATTTTTGTCCTTTTCCTGAATGTCAACCTTTTGGCAGAGTGTTTATAATGTTAAAGCTTAAAGAGCGAGTAGAGATCACACAGTCCAACTCTGTCATTTCATAGATGTAATTAGAGTAAACTAAGGATCAGTCTGAGTATAATGAAGTATAAAAAAGAACTTGACACTCACTGTCACACAACACAGTTGATAGAAATTCGTTGGTCATTCATTGGCCACTGGTCATCTTCACCCGGGCTCTCTGGCTTGCACTGTATTCCCACGGTCTCTTTCTCTGACCCGCCTTGCATCTCCTCCTCTTCCCTAAGTGTTTTGAATTTCTCTTCTTTGTCCTCAGCATCCTTAATTCCTCCTACTTCATTTTGCAGAAATTTAGCTGTCTGTGTTATACCCTAATCATCCAATGTATGCCCAGATAACTATGCCTTTTTCATCCAAAGATCCTCTAAAAGATGACAATGTTTTTATTTTTATTTATTTATTTATTTATTTATTTCTGTCTCTAAGTGGTTTTATTTTCTGAATTTATTCATATGAAAGCGCCACTGTGGCAACTTCACAGTCCCAGCAAAGTACAGAGTAAAAGTTTTGAGACTCTGGTTTATGTAAAAATTGGCTACACAAATTAATATATCATGTCAAATAAAAGCATAGAAGCTTTAACCTCATCTCATTTATCTACATACATCTTCCACTGCTGAGGGGAAGCACAGCTGATCATCACCTCACCTAAAAATTATTAAGCATAATTTTCTTTTGTTTCTTTTTTTTTAAATTTAAATTTAAATTTTTTTATTTTTATTTTTTATTATACTTTAAGTTCTAGGGTACATGTGCACAACATGCAGGTTTGTTACATATGTATACTTGTGCCATGTTGGTGTGCTGCACCCATTAACTTGTCAGCACCCATCAACTCGTCATTTACATCAGGTATAACTCCCAATGCCATCCCTCCCCCCTCCCCCCTCCCCATAATAGGCCCCGGTGTGTGATGTTCCCCTTCCAGAGTCCAAGTGATGTCATTGTTCAATTCCCACCTATGAGTGAGAACATGCGGTGTTTGGTTTTCTGTTCTTGTGATAGTTTGCTGAGAATGATGGTTTCCAGCTGCATCCATGTCCCTACAAAGGACACAAACTCATCCTTTTTTATGGCTGCATAGTATTCCATGGTGTATATGTGCCACATTTTCTTAATCCAGACTGTCACTGATGGACATTTGGGTTGATTCCAAGTCTTTGCTATTGTGAATAGTGCTGCAATAAACATATGTGCGCATGTGTCTTTATAGCAGCATGATTTATAATCCTTTGGGTATATCCCCAGTAATGGGATGGCTGGGTCATATGGTATTTCTAGTTCTAGATCCTTGAGGAATCGCCATACTGTTTTCCACAATGGTTGAACCAGTTTACAATCCCAAGCAAGAGCAAACACATTCAAAAGCTAGCAGAAGGCAAGAAATAACTAAGATCAGAGCAGAATTGAAGGAGATAGAGACACAAAAAACCGTCCAAAAAATCAATGAATCCAGGAGCTGGTTTTTTGAGAAGATCAACAAAATTGATAGACTGCTAGCAAGACCAATAAAGAAGAAAAGAGAGAAAAATCAAATAGACGCAATAAAAAATGATAAAGGGGATATCACCACCGACCCCACAGAAATACAAACTACTGTCAGAGAATACTATAAACACCTCTACGCAAATAAACTAGAAAACCTAGAAGAAATGGATAATTTCCTAGACACTTACACTGTCCTAAGACTAAACTAGGAAGAAGTTGAATCCCTGAATAGACCAATAACAGGCTCTGAAATTGAGGCAATAATTAATAGCCTACCAACCAAAAAAAGTCCAGGACCAGATGGATTCACAGCCGAATTCTACCAGAGGTACAAGGAGGAGTTGGTACCATTCCTTCTGAAACTATTCCAATCGATAGAAAAGAGTGAATCCTCCCTAACTCATTTTATGAGGCCAACATCATCCTGATACCAAAGCCTGGCAGAGACACAACAAAAAAAGTTTTTATTTTTTATGAGACACATCACCTGCAGCACGATTTTTCTTCTATTACAGTTGACACATAGCTATGTATTTTAATACACATGTAGACAAACATTTGATGAATTTGTTTTTTATTTTTTATATACTTAGGAAATAGGTAGATTTTCTGCTGTCAATAACCGCTCAGAAATACTTGATGACTGACTACTATAGTTAAAAATTATAAATGAGAATAAGAAGGCAACATAATATTTTAAGAGGGACACTGTCCCACTCATTGAATTATCATATAACCTGTCATAGTACATTAACTGCTCTGAACCTCTTTCCTCATCTATAACCTTCATTCTGGTCTGCACTGGAATCAGAGTTAAACTGTGCCTTGTAAAACATAAAGTTCTTTATAAATACAACTGTTAGGGCCTGGGCGCAGTGGCTCATGCCTGTAATCCCAGCATTTTGGGAGGCTGAGGCCGGTGGATTGCTTGAGCCCAGGAGTTCGACACCAGCCTGGGCAACATGCTGAAACCCCATCTCTACAAAAATATACAAAAATTAAACAGGCATGGTGACGCTCACTTGTAGTCCCAGCTACTTGAGAGACTGAGGTTGGAGGATCACCTGAACCCAGGAAGTGGAGGCTGCTGTGAGTCGTGATCCAGTCACTGCACTCTATCCTCGGAGACAGAAATGTTTTTTGTGTGTATATATATATATGCTCCCCTAGGGTGGTGAGACACACACACACATATATACACACACACACATATACATACACACGTATATAACATTCTACTCTAGATATATATTAAAACAACTGTTAGATATTATGAGTTGTGACAGTGATGATAGTCATCATCTAAACTAGGCAGGTCTCTTTTCCCTGGCAGACTCTTCACAGGTAGGCTGCTCACAGGCTTATCCTCCTAAGTAATGTGTTTATATGTACTCGAAATAACTACATAGGACACAATGTATAGTCCACTGAGGAAACATAAAGAAAAAGGATATTCCTGGTCTCTTGCTCTTTCTGTTTTTTGTTTTGTTTAAGAGACAGTCTTACTTTGTTGCCCAGGCTGGAGTGCAGTGGCTATTCACAGACGCAATCATAACTCCTGGACTGAGGTAGTCCTCCCGCCCCAGCCTCCTGAGTAGCTGGTGTGTGTCACCACTCCAGGCTCAGTCTCTTGCCCTTTATGTTGTCATTCAACATCAAAATAAATTTCTTTTTCTTTTAATTTTATTTTGAGATGGAGTCTTGCTCTGTCACCCAAGCTGGAGTGCAGTGGTGCAATCTTGCCTCACTGCAACCTCCTCCTCCTGAGCTCAAGTGATTCTCCTGCCTCAGCCTCCAGAGTACCTGGGACTACAGGCATGAACCACCACGCCCGGCTAATGTTTGTTATTTTATTTTTTTTTTTTTAGTAGAGATGGGGTTTCACCATGTTGGCCAGACTTGTCTTAAGCTCCTGACCTCAAGTAATCCACCTGCCTCGGCCTCCCAAAGTGCTGGGATTACAGGTGCAAGCCACCACAGCCGGCCAATTTCTTCTTATTGAAACGTAGATGTCAACATTGCATTTGTTAGATATTTCTTAACTTTCTCTCTTATTTGAGTATCTAAAATATTGTATTTCTTTTGCTCTAGTGTCATATAGCTAAATTGCTAGACTCTGAATTAATATCAATAAACATATCACACTAGACAGTAAGGGTTATACTAAATATATGTAAATGTTTTAAATGGTTTCAAAATTAATATTTTGAGTAATATGCTGTGGATGGAAAGCTTATTCATGACCAATATAAGTTATACAAAATTAGTTATACAAAATTAATGTTATACAAAATTAATGTTTCAAAGGATATCTGAATTTCAAAAGGACTCTTCAGATGATCAGCTCCATAATTATACTTTTCATCTAATTTTATGTACAAGTGCTCCCCTAGGGTGGCGATAAGTGAAATCATCGGTTAGTGCTAGGACTCTAAGCTGACCTAGAAAAACTACATTTGAAGCTGTATTCAAAGAATTTCATTTAGCCTTACTAGGACAACTGTCATTCTCATGTAACATTGTAAAGTTTTGCATTGAGATTGGGCTTGAAATAAATGCCTGCATTTGCTCAGAGACTGTTAAGGAGGGAGGTAGAGTAGGAAGTTGTCTCTAGAAATAAAATGATAATGAAGCCTATTGTTTATTTGGTACCTACTAATTATAAACCACAGTGATTATATATGACACATAAGTTTTCATAGACATTAAATATATGTATGTATATTTGCAGTTTTTTTCCTTGCAAAAATGACAAGTATAATTGGGGTATTTTTTTAAAGACAGGACAATAAAATCTAGTAAGGTTAGGATTTTGCCCAAACTCATATAGAAATTAGCAAAGATGGGATCCAAATCCAGGTCTGTCTGATCGTAGAGTCTTTGTTTACTCTGCTATATCATGTTTATTATTCATTGATGGATGCATTAAACAAATGTATTAAACAAATTAATTCAGCCCTTGCCATTGCCAGGAACTGTTATAGATGCTGAAAATGCTGCAGTGAAACAAGATACCAAGTTCTTGCTTTCAAATAATTTATATTTTAGTGAAGGAAATAGAATATACAAATTTGTCTAGTGGCGTTAAGTGCTACAGAGAAGAGAGCAAAGCAATGTAACAGGATCAAAAGTGATGGTCTAAGAGGTATTTGTACTGTATCGCTATGGAGATCAGTGATCAGCGAAGGCTCCTTCTATAAAACTGACGTTTGAGCACAGGCCTGAAGGAAGTAAAAGCGTGAGCTTATGGGAATACATGAGGGAACAGCCTACAAGCGAAAGGAAGAGCTCATGCAGTGCTCCTCAAGTGGGGACTTGGTGGCATGATCATGGAACAGAAATGAGGCCAGTGTATCTGAAGCAGAGTGAGTGTTGGGGATAGAGTAGGGTACAATGTCTGAGAGGTGGTATGGTGTCAAAACCTGTAGACCTCAGTCAGGACGTTGGCTTTTACTCTGAGGGAGACATCAAGTCACTGGAAGGCTTTGGGCAAATGTCTGACATAGTGTGCCTTGTGTTTTAGGTGGAGACTAGACTGTAGGACAATGGGGAAGGATCCAGGAAACCAGTTAGGAGGCTGTTGCAGTAGTTCAGGCATGAGATGGTGGTGGCTTAAGCTAGAGTTGTACCTGTGGAAGTAATGAGAAGTGGTAGAATTCTGGATCTATTTCAGAGGTAGAGCCAACAAGATAAGCTGATGATGGATGTGGGGTCTGAGGAAAAGGAAGGGTCAGTAATGACTGTCAGTTTTTGACCCTAAGTATTATGATGAGAAACTTTTCGGGAGGGAAGATGGGAAAAAAATTAAGAGTTCAGTTTTTGTATGATGTGGGATAGGTTTTTTCTCTCCTCTATCTGGCAAACCATTCCCAGCACATTTCTTAGCGTTTCTCCTTTTTCATTTATCATCTATTTTTTTATTTATCATCTATCAGGTGTCCATTTATGTCCATGAAAATAGGTTTACCAATCTTCTTGTTCAAAGCTTGCATCTTACTGATCTTTATCACTTGACCTGTAAAATATTTTGCTGTTGTCATTGCATCTATTAACTAGCAAGACAGGTGTGTTAAAATCTCCTACTGTGATGGTGGATTTATCAGTTTATCTTACAATTCTATTGTTATATGCATAATTGAAATTATGCTGGATGCATGCACTAATTCTTGCATTAATTCTTCCTGGTGAATTAAACTTTCCTCAATATGTAATGCTGTTTATCAAATACCCTCCTTTGCTGTAAGGTCCACGTTGTTTTTTATGAATGTATCTACACACATGATTTCTTTGGATAGCATTTGTGTTTCTGTTTTTGAGCTCCTATTGTTTTGAACTTTATTTGTGGGAAACCCTGGGGTTTGAATTCAGATTCACTTTTGTCAGATCCTTGGAAACCCTATCATCTGGGGTTAGTTTAAACTAAAGTTTGATTTAGGATTTGTTTGGCTTCACAGATAGCATGAATTTTGATCCCAAATTGAATATTGTGGGCTTGTAGTGAGGAATTGTCAGGAACAGTATTTTCTTCTTTTTCCCCTCCCTCTGAGCCAAGGTCAAGACAGGCTTGTATCCCCATCATTGCCCTTTGCAAGATGGGCCTTTTCTACTTTATCACTGAGGGTGCAGCCCTTCAAGGAATCCACCGTTATGTGACCACCCCACTTTTAATATCTCAAGTTGGACTCCTGGTTTTGCCTTACTAACACCCAAGTTGGAGTCCAGGGCAAACAGCCTGTGCTTGCTAACCCTACAGAATTTTCAAGTCTTTTCGTTTTTGTTCTCTGAGATATTCCTTACTTTCCTGCCATCTCCACCAGGCATTAAAAGATACTTCATTTTTATATAATATTTTTCATCAGTTGTACCAACAAAGGTTTCTCTGAACATCTAATTCACAGTAGTTCTTGCTGACATGCAATGTTGTAAACATAGGAGGGTTTGAAGCCAAACCTAGCACTGTGGTATCTGTTCACCAGCTTCGTGGGGTGGATATTTTCAGGTTGCATGAAGATCCTGTTCTTCACAACCGTTCACTCCGTGGTTTTAGCCTCTACTAATTATTATTGTCTGAATTAATTATTACACCGAAGCTACAATATGGTGATTTTCAAATTCTATTATTTCTTTTACATTTGTTTGTTGCCATTTTTTCTGTAAAGGAAAGAGTTTTTCTCTAACATCTCTTTACTTTTTTTCTTATCTTGTGGTCTCATGGATCATTTTTTAATTTGATGTGTTATAATTCTTTACTTTGATAATTATTTTGATGCTCAGATTGTCTTGAATTTTAGGGTGGAAGCCCCTGAAGCCAACTCCTTTGTCCTTTTGCTATGTGTCACTAAAGTCTTTGAGTCTATCTTTGCTTTTTGGCAGAATAAGATGTCCCAGGCTGGCTTTATACTTTCTCTGCTCCAGATCTGGAAGCAGCCAGTTTTTCCGACGAATCCTGCTTTTTTTGATGGGAAACGACATTTAGAAACAAAATCGGAGTTCTGGATGTACCCGTTGCTACAAGTGTCATTGTATTTGGGTCCTTTTAGTGGAAAGAACAAGAAAATTGTGTGTGTGTGTGTGTTTGTGTGTGTGTGTTTAAATCATAAGTCTGTATTGATATTCTCAACTAAGAGTTTCTTTTCTCTAAAAAAGTAGTGTCAGAAATTACAGCATAGAGGTAAATAATTCCAGTTTTTTGATGTACTTTTGGCTGTTTGACCTTGGACAATTTACTTAACTTCACTGTCTTTCTTAGTTTCCACATCTCCAAAATCAGAATCATAAAAGTACCTCAAGGATAGTTGTGAGAAGTAAGTGTGTGGATTTATATAAAGTGTTCACAGCAGTCCCTGGCTCAGAGTATGTACTTTTAAATTATTTGCTAAAAATATGAGGTTGGACCATGTGAAACTAACACTATTTGACTGTCTTTAACCTACAAAAATGATAATTTCGTGCGGTTCATCCTGATAAATGTGAACACCTTCATTGACCGAGTGCCTTTTAGGGGTAGCACCCTTTGCTTTAAGGTCCATTTGCTTTAAGGTCCATTTTGTTGGTATCCACAGCTCTGCTGTTGATAAAGACAAGTAAAAGAGTCTCTGCCTTGAGGAAGCTGAGAGATTAATAATAGAGCTATAAATAAAGTTTCCTAGCACTGTAGTGCTTTCTGCCTGTAGTGGGGGGAATGAAACAGGACTCTTCTTAGGTTACCATAAGCAACTTGGGGGAAGGAGACAAAATCTGGCAGTTTGCTGAACAGGGTGGAATTTTAGATTGAAGACCCTGGAATTAAGGTGGGAATTCCAATGGGATGTCCTCAGGGAGTCACTTAGGAAAACAAACCACATGTGTGCAATGCTGTGTGCAATTTGACACACAATTGTAATGCAGACAAAAATCTTTAATAATCAGGAAGCTAGTTCCATAATATGAAGAAATTTAATATATGTTAAAATTCTATGTATTTCTTTGTTGTTTTTCTTTTTTAGAATTTTCTTTGTGTCTTTCTTATGTGCCAGAAACCCAACCTTGGAGCAGTATTTTCACCATTGAAATGGTGCCATTAAACACTTGAAATCAAGCTAACATGTGATTATCCTTCACAATAGCACCGCAATTAGAAGTTTCTATGATGATCGTGTTAAGATGAACATGGGGATTAGGGGTGCTAACTTTATATATATACACACACATGTATACATATAGATATGTATATATAAAGAGCTATATATATATATATGTATATGTATGTATATATATCTTTTGACTACCCAACAACCCAACTACTAATGGCCTACTGTTGACTAGAAATCTTACTGATAACATGAACTGTTTGTTAACACATTTTTGGTGTTACATATATTATGTACTGTATGTAAGCTAAAGAAAATATTAAGAAAACCATAAGAAAGAGCAAGTAGATTTACTATTCATTAAGTGAAAATGTATTATTGTAAAGGTCTTCATCTTCATAATCTTCACATTGAATAGGCTGAGGAGGAGGAGAAAGAAGAGGGGTTGGTCTTGCTGTCTCAGGGATGGCATGAAAGAAAATCAAGTGAGTGGACCCACGCTGTTTCAACTCACGTTGTTCAAGGATCCAGTGTAGTTTATTCCATGATTCTGTCATCGTCTTCTGTTAAATATTAATGTAATGAGAGTAACATGGAATTAACACAAATATGTGGCTGAAGGTACCTGATCTTCCTTCGGAAGTTTCTTTTTCTTTTTTTTTTGAGACAGAGTCTCCCTGTGTCACCCA
Organism: Macaca nemestrina; assembly: GCF_043159975.1. Classification (NCBI taxonomy): domain Eukaryota; kingdom Metazoa; phylum Chordata; class Mammalia; order Primates; family Cercopithecidae; genus Macaca; species Macaca nemestrina. The sequence goes on from NC_092129.1 coordinate 37,976,833, forward strand.
GGCTGGAGTGCAGTGGTGCAATCTCAGCTCACTGCAAGCTCCACCTCTCGGGTTCACACCATTCACCTGCCTCAGCCTCCCAAGTAGCTAGGACTACAGGCGCCCGCCACCATGCCCGGCTAATTTTTTTGTATTTTTGGTAGAGACGAAGTTTCACTGTGTTAGCCAGGATGGTCTTGATCTCCTGACCTTGTGATCCACCCGCTTCGGCCTCCCAAAGTGCTGGGATTACAGGTGTAAGCCACTGCACCCAGCCAGAAGTTAGTTTTTTTTACTGGCCAGTATTTAATCTCTGTATTAAATCACAAATATTTGTACAAAATGTATTATTGTTGTTGTTATTATTATTATTAGAGATGGAGTCTTGCCCTGTCGCCGGGCTGAAGTGTGATGGTGCAATCTCAGCTCACTGCACCCTCCGCCTCCTGGGTTCAAGCAATTCCCCTGCCTCAGCCTCCTGAGTAGATGGAACTACAAGCGAGCACCGCCACGCCTGGCTAATTTTTTGTATTTTAGTAGAGACAGGGTTTCACCATGTTGGCCAGGCAAAACGTATTCTAACTCTGTTTCTTGTAGGCATGTTGCATTCTTACAATGGCTGTAATTATTTTCAGAAGTGATTTAATTGATGAAAGTGTCAGAACGGAGAAATATTATGAGACTCTTCTCATGAAGTGCCTTTTATAACTGTTAATGAGCACAATAGTTAGATGGTTACCACAACTAGTCTGCTTCCCTTCTGTATTCTATGCGTCCAGTTATTTTCCCAGTCCTTATGAAATTAAAAGCAAATTTTTTGCAAAGTACTAAGAAATGTCTTGCTAGAGATGAACTCTAGCCAGGCCTTGACTTTTCGTGTCATGTGTTTCATATTTTACACACTTTGACTATAATGAGACTGGCATATCCATGTGAGTCATGCTGATGAATAGGATGTGTGTTTGTGTTTATGTTCTGTATGAGGGTTTTTTGGAGTATGTGAATTATTATAATCATAAGAGTGTATTAAGCCATCCTGATAAGAAATTTTAAACATGTAAACTATGCATTCAAAAAAACCATTTACAGAGAATTTCGTTAAGGAAAACATGATGAATGGATGTTTATCTTTTAAACATTATATGATTGTATTAATAACACATGATGAAAATTCTAACCACTGTTATCTTTGGCTGGTGAGTTTTTCCTTTGTGTACATTCTGAATTTCCAGGTTTTTCCCTTGATGCACCAATGTGACTTTTATGATTATCAAGATTTTAGTGGATTCCCAGATGCCTTTTATTTGGTGAAGAAAACAATGTTCTAATACAAAGCGAATGAAAATAGCTGCACATATGATATTAATAGCCAGCATTTATCAAGGAATTACTGCATATTAAACATGTGTTAAGTATTCTATATGTATTATTCAATTTAATCTTCACACAATTGTATAAAGAAAATGCTATTTTTATTTCTATTTTATAGGGAAATTGGAACTTGGCGATGTTTAATAACTTGTACAATATAAGAGCTAGTAAGTATCGGAACTGGGATTTGGACCTACCTTCAGAACTCAAGCTCTTATCTGTTATGTTACACTTGATTTATTCTGCTGGTTTCATTGATGCTTTCATTTATGTGACATGTTTTTGCCAGTTTGCATTTTGGAGGAGGAAGCGCTGGGCTTCAGGAGCAGAAGGATGAAAATGACATATCCCATGCTCTGAAGGAGCTTGCAGTCTACTTGGTTAGACAGTCATTGAGCTGTGGGCACATCTGCCTGGGACGAAGAGAGAGGAGGCATCAGGTTGACTTCTTGGAGAGTGATATTTGGGCTTAGCTGGTATAGAAAGGGAGAAGGGTATTCCAGATATTCCAGGAAGCAAGGATGGAATTTGCAAAGCAGCAGTTTTTGCAAATGACTCAGAAACCAGATTTTGAAAAGCCTTGCATGCCTAGTGAAGGAGCTCTGAGTTTTGCAGTGTGAACACTGGGGAACCATTAAGAGAGTGTAAGCAATAATAGAATGAGATTTCCTTTTCTGTTTTATTTTTTTGCTGTTTTTAAATAAATAAATAAACCGAAGATTTCTCTAACAATGGTGTAGAAGTTCTGTTAGAGTGGAGAGTTTCCAGTTAGGAAGATCATATTGAAGGCTGCCTGTCAGGAGTCCAAGATCAAAGTCCTTATGGGAATAGGAAGAGATAAAAAGGTTTGAGTACCTGGGATTTCAATTTAATACTAAAGTTGTACAAAAATTAGTAACATTTTTGACAGTATACTCATTAATAATCGTTTCTCAATTGAATGTGTTTGGAACTTATTCAGCCAGAAACTTTGATATTCTAGAAACAAAATTGTTTATAGCAAACAATCAGTTATGCTTGTTTTAATTTTTTAGCCTAGCTCTTAGCTTCTGCAATGAAGTTGAGACTTTTAAGAAAATATATACACACTACACACAAACACACACATGCTTACACAACAACTTACTTTTTATCAGCTTACACTAAGTCTCAAATTGGTTTAAGTTGTAAAAGTTAAGATCGTAAATCTTCATGAATAGATGATAGTTTTATAATATGACAATAATAAATTTATTTTTATTAAATGAAAACCTTTCTGAAAAGTTTGTAGAATTTGGAATGTTTACTATAGTCAAGAAATATTACATTAGCAACATCAACCACAGATAAAAGTTTTATATCATTTGCCTAATCCAGGGGTTTGCAGATTTTTTCTTTAACAAGACAGAAAGTAAGTATTTCAGGCTTCACGGGCCATGCAGTCTCGGTTGCAGCTGCTTAACTCTGCTATTGCAGAATGAAAACGTCCACAGCCAAAATGTTAATCAATGAATGTTACTGTGTTCTAATAAAACTTTATTTCCAAACACAAATGGCAGGATGGGTTTGGTATGTGGGCAGTTATTTGCTCTATAGTTTTGTTTGTTTACTTGTTCTTGATTTTTAATTTTATAATGATGCAGGCTTGCACTGAACAATACTGTGTTTGGTTCTAATAGATGCTTATTTTAACCATATTAGTATTCAGTGTATTCTCCATGATGCTTTTCCCCTTAGTGACATACATTAATTTTATATTTGGTAGAATGAGATACATTAATTTATTTGTTTTTGCCTTTGTGTCTTTTTGTATCAAAAGGCCGACTGGAGGCATGTGCCAGAGCTAGACCAGTATTTTGCAGCCAGTGGTATGAACCTGGAGGGACCAAAGTTTACAGTCTCTCTCTCCACTGCCTCCAAGGTAGTGGCTGTGACTGGGTTCCTTTCTTTCCTTCTTTTCTGCCTTCCTCTATTTCTGGGGTTAGTTATAGATATTTTGAATACTGATACACAGTAAAATTTTAGTTTAGAAACACAAAATTTAGGGGGCTCATATAATTGATGGAAAAGAGAATATTTCACTTTATCCTTTAATACTTGGTTTAGGAATAATATTCTTTCTCTGTCATAAAAATCACAAATGTTACAATATAACAATTTCTCCTACTTTAAACTCACTTGATTCATGCCATCTTTCCTTATTGCCCCAGCTTGAAGTGGTATCTCATGTGCCATGGTTCCAGTAGTACTTTGTTCATATCACTCATATGAAATTTCTATGGCACTAAATTTAATATGAGATTGTTAGCCCCTGGCTGGAGGCGAAGGTGAAGGTGGAGTGGTGGGTGCAGGGGTCAGACAGGGAAGACTTGCCTCCTTTATCTTCAACTGTCCCTGGAGTCTAATGGAGTACTTCACGTGCAGAAGGTTCAGATCAGTATGTGTTGATGGAATGAATGGATAGATATTCCACTTGAAGGAACATGGGTGATGAGTATGATATTGTTGCTAGCAGTCATTTCCCTCATATACCTTAAACGCATAAAACTTCCTAGTGGGCTTTTGTGGCCATCATTTAGCTCACCCTTAATTAAGCATCAATCCTGTCCTAAGTATTATTTTAGATTCTGGGGATACGTAACCAATTACTTAATTATCTAGTGGGGAAGATAAACATTAACATATTATTTTAATAAAATGTGGCAGGTGCAACTCTGGGACCTGTGCAGGATTCTTTGGAGTCTAGAGGAGGTCACCTCCCTCTGGTTCAGGAAGATGGACGGTCTTTTCTGTCTCCTACATTCCCAGCCAAATCCTGAAATATGTGTATAGGCAAACTAGGGAAATAACAGGAAGAAGAGCAGGAGAAAATTTAAGCTGAAGGGCTCACTTTAACAGAGGTGGGTGAGACAATGAGGTACAGACAGGGAATCTCAAGCTGTGTTGTTGGTGGATGAGTCTGGAGAAATACACTGGGATCAGCTTCTGGAGGGTTATGTGTATCATGGTAAGGAAACTTGAACTTTATCTTGAGAGGAAGTAGACAGTGGTCAAGTGTCCATTGTAGAGTTTTACCCTTGCCTCTACATTTTCTAAATGTCAGACATCTTCTCTGTTTTTCTCACATAAAATGGGGATACAAATGATCTATCTTACAGGGTTTGTTTATTCATTCCAGAGTGAATTTATGAATGCATACTGTGTTCCAGGACTCTCTAGGCCTTGGGAATACAGCACTAAGCATGAGATAAATCCTTATTCCAAAGAGCTTATATTTCTGAGTGTGGTGGAGAGATAGATAACGAACAATATCAGTGAAATATGTAGTCTGTTAAATGGTGGGTGGAGGATAAAGAATCCTGGGACCAGGTTAGGAGCGAGGAAGAGGGAAGGCTTCAATTTTAAATAACATTGTCTGGAAAGAATTATTTGAAATGACAATTGAATGAAGACCTGAGGATATAGAGGCCGAATTAATGAGGGTATTTGAGGGAAGAGCATTTTGGAGGGCAGAGCAAATGCAAAGACCCCAAATAGAATGCCTGACGTGTTTGAGAAATGCAAAGAGTCACTGAAGTTGGGGCAGTGGGAGTTACAGTAAGAGATGAGGTCAGGCTAGTAGTGGGGACCAGAGTTTGTAGGTCTTTATTGGTCATTGTTAGGATTTGGAGTGAGATAAAGCCACTGGAGAGTTTTGAGCAAGTAATAATATAATATATTTCATAAGGACACCTTGGCTGCTATGTTGAGAGTAGCCTAGTTAGGGCGAGGGCACAAGGAAGACTGGTTACAAGGCCAGTTTTTAGGAATAGAGTGGTGAGAAGTGGTGCTTGTAAGGATTAAATAACCTGTAAATCACTTCATATTTACCATGAGCCTGGCAAATGGTAAGGAATTAATAAATGTTAGCTAGCATTTGACTGTTAAAGCTTCTGTCTATGCTCAGCAAGCAGGGTTTAATTCGTTTTTAATCTTTGAGTTTCCCTTGTAAGAATAGGAACTTTGCTGGCTAAGATAATAGTTGTTATCATTTAGCAAGAACATTCACGGTGAGTTAGCATTGTACAGCCTCCTTAGCATGTTTTCTTCTAATCTTCTCAGTAACCCAAGGTGGTAGCTTTCCTTATACCAGGATCTTTGCTACATGTGCTACCACTGGGGAAGTTGAAGGTATTCAAGACCACAGAATTGGTAACTGGAAACCAGGTCTGTCTTTTTCAACTATGCCCATTAGTTTGCATCTTATCTATTCAAAATTTCCAGTAGATTCTATCAAAGAATAAAATATGTAAGGAAAGAAACATATGAAGGACATGTCTGTTATATTTCTGCCATTATTGGTAACTCTTAAGTAATAGTGATTATATATGTGCTTAATAGATGTTATTGTGTGTGTGTGTATGTATTTGTTCTTCTAAATGGTATGTTCGATATGATCAAAGATGACATTGGGCCAAATGTAACCACTTTTCCTGGAGGTTTTAATGGTGTTGCAAGAGTCTGTGATGCTTCTGGGTCCTTTTCTCTCTGATGTAGACAATGCATTCATATTGCATGATGATTATCACGAAGTACAAACAAGGAGACTAGAGAAAAGAGAGGCTAAATGACCAAAGAT